>NC_083352.1:99811050-100478550 GCF_030254825.1 Meriones unguiculatus
GCTAGCACAAAGTATTGAACAGAAGATCTTACCCTCACTCCCCCAATATTGAACAGAAGATCTACCATTCCCATCCCCCACTAAGTATTGAGCAGGAGATCTGACATCATGCCCTGCTTTCTTTTTAACAAAAGCACAGGCAAGGGTGTGAGCTATCTCTTCCCATGTGTTAATGAACCACCTATTGCCAAATGGAGCTCTTCCCTTAATTCAGCACACACATTTTCTGCTGATGTAAAATGACAAAGTACTAATTAGAAGGCATCTAATGTAAGTCACAATTCTCATTAATTGGAAGTTACTACAATTATTAGCAAGTCATATTATCATTAAACTAAGGAAAATGTCAAAGTTGATTTATGCATAAAGATGCACCCACATAAAACATTCCTAGAGTTACAGTCCTTTATAAAGTGACCAAAGACAAAAACAATACTTGGTAGATTTAATGAATGGTCTAAAAATACCATGTTTTATTGCTCTGATGCCTTTTCCCAGCATTAATATGTCTTAGAAGAGACAATATCTTCTTTCAAAGTCTCCAAAGAGTACAACACATGGTTTCTTTGAGAAACCAAGGACACATCTGTCTCCAAGCCAGAAGAATCCAACTTCAACTGGCAAAAGCAAACAGTAGTAACTGAGCGCATTACATGAAAAGATTAAGAAAAACTGCTTAGTTAACTGCAAAATCATAATAATGTTAACATAAAAACACCTCAAAGGGAATAACACAATTTATTCCAGAACCAAGTATGTGTGACCTTAGCCCAGAACATAGATTCAGGTCACCTGAAACACACATTCTCATGTGCTAAGGGCTTCCTGACTTTTCACAGCCAGAGAAGAGGTGAGGGCTGATGACATTCTTAGTCTCTGCTGGTGGGCGAGTGCACAGTTAGTACATTCTAAAGGGTTTCATCAGACAGTTACAGGGATGTTAGGTCAGACGCAGAGGTGGGCAAGGGTTAACCAGAGGGTTAAGCTAAGGGCTTAACCAGAGTCTAAAATAATTTGACTCTGGACCTGCCTTCATCAAGTTCCCACCAGCCTTGTAAAATCTTCAATACACGTGGGTTGTTTTTTTGTTTTGTTTTGTTTTGTTTGCTGAGAATATCAGTTCACGTAATGAGAATAATTTCTCATTTATTTTGACATCTCAGACATCTTGATCATGTTATTACTACAGGATTTTACCCTAACTTGGCTATATAAAAAGAATATTTAATGTTAATAAATTCTAATATGTATTATATTGTGAATATAGTTTAAAACTTTAATGAAAATTGTCTGCATCTTGGTATATAAAAGCTAACGTCATGAGTGCTGCTCCCTAACTGCACACAGTCCTGCTTAGAAATTACTTCATACTTAAGTTTGAGATTCTGAATCTCAAGCATTTATGCTAACATCGTATTTCTCAACTAGAGGACAGAATAAATGGATTTTTAAATGTCTTAGAAATTAAAACTCCATTATTTTATTTTTAAAATGTGTATTGTCTACCTAAAGAACTAAAACAGAAAAATTAAGTAAGTGTATCCCTTAATCCCATCACCCAGAAGCCACCGCATATACTTTTGTTTGCAGCTTGACATACTTTTCCATAGAATTCCTGACACTACTTATTTTCAGCCTAAGTTTGTTTAAGTAGTCAATTAGTTACATATGTCTCAACTAAACAATGACAAAGTAATATTTACAAGTCAGTTATTATTTCAAGTGCATGCTACACAAAAATGTGTACACAGCTATGCAAACATACACACGTACATACAAAAAATACCTCCAGTATTAAGTGTTCACCTTACATCAGAACCAATCAAGCTTCTAGTCTGAAGCTGTTAACCATAGTTATCCAGGTCAGCGACACCACACAAACATGTTGGGTTTGTAAGTCATTTATCTATTACAGTTACAGCATGAAGACTAACCAAGAAAAGAAACTGGGTATTTAAGAGTTTTAAAAAGTGAGGACACCTGTGGGAACCCGGGAACTTTTTCAGGGATTAGCTGGGTGTCCTGAGGTCGGACCTGAGGTTTCACCCACCGTCGGGTTTCCTCCCGACAGGGAGACCCAGTCTGCGGTGTTTGGGGTCCACAGTTCAGTCTTGGATAGTGAGTAGAGCACGCAGGCGCAGGCAGTTGGCTCCATGCTGGCAACTGGGCACCTGCAGGAACTTGGGAACTTTTGGTGGTGGGGAGTAGGGGTGGGGTTTTGGCTAGGTACCCTGACATCAGACCTGATGTTTCCTTCACCTTCACTGTGGGGTTTCCACCCAACAGGGAAACTGTCTCTGGCATTTTGGGGAACACAGTTTTGTCTGGGACAGGAGTCGAGTGCGCAGGTGAGTGGCTCCGAGCTGAGAATTCCGGGGGGTGGGGATATTAGACATATAACATAGGATAAACATACTAAAATCTGTACACTTAAAGAAGCTAAGCAAGAAGGAGGACCCTGGGTAAGAGGATCACTTCGCATTCAGACATTGGAAGAGGGAGAAAACAGGGAACAGGACAGGAGCCTACCACAGAGGACCTCTGAAAGACTCTACCCAACAGGGTATCAAGGCAGATGCTGAGACTCATAGCCAAACTTTGGGCAGGGTGCAGGGAATCTTATGAAAGAAGGGGGAGATAGAAAGACTTGGAGGGGCTAGGAGCTCCACAAGGAGAACAACAGAACCAGAAAATCTGGGCACAGGGGTCTTTTCTGAGACTGATAATCCAAACAAGGACATTCATGGAGAAAACCTAGAACCCCTACAGAGATGTAGCCCATGGTAGCTCAGTATCCAAGTGGGTTCCCTAGTAATGGGAACAGGGATACTCTCTCTGACATGAACTCAGTGGCTGGCTCTTTGATCACCTCCCCCTGGGGAGGGGGCAGCCTTGCCAGGCCACAGAGGAAGACAATGCAGCCAGTCCTGATGAGACCTGATAGCTTCGAGAAAGAATATGAAGAGGAATATTTGTCTCAACATTAATTGTACGCTACTGTTTACAATAAAGAGAACCACATGTGGGTTTACTGCTATGTTTTTTGTTTTTGTTTTTGTTTTTGTTTTAGCAATACCAAGACTTTCAATGGCAACAAATGTTACTTACTATTATAAAGTGTCCTCATTACTCATCACTGGCACCTGGTGTATGCCAATGACAGGCCATGCTCAGTACACATACCAATCCTTGATTACGGTCTAGCAATCTAGAGTGACATCTCCCTGCATGAGTCAGAAATCAGGCCACATTCAAGCTGAGCCTTGAAGAAGCGGCACTGGACACACGAAGTACTAGAATCACAAACGCTTGAGTCAAAGACCATCGTGTCAAGATTTTTTTTTTAAATGCGTGAGACGTTGACATGGAAAAATAAAAAGACCCCACAAAGTCCTTTTAGCTGATGCTGAACTGTGACACCCCTCATTAACATAGATCTAAGAACCTGGAAGCACCAAGGAGACTGAAGGGACTCCCTGGCATGCTGGAAATATAACTGAAAACAACAGATTGGGCCTTCTGCGTTCGTGTTAGCGGCAAGAACTGTTCCAACAATCATTTCAGTGTTCCGTTGACTCCTCAATACCAACTATTTGATAATCACACAAATTCTGTGGTTAATTCTGTTATTTATTTTTCCACATGAGTGTTTCCTGTATGCTTGTGTGTGTACACACACCTGCATACCCAGTACCCACAGAGGATAGAAGAGTGGGTCACCTCCTAGAACTGGACTTACAGATAGTAGTGAGTCAACATGTACGTGCGGGGAATTGAACCTGGATTCTCTGAAACAACAGTCAGCACTCTTAACCACTGAGCCATCTCTCCAGCCCTTGTCCTAACTCTATGACACATTCGAAAACAGAGTCCACCACAGGCACAGGGTGCTGCCCAGAGTCTGTGCCCCTGAGAAGCCAGAGAGCACGGCATTCTCCTATAAACTAACAGTGGAAGGAGAATAGGAGATAAAGAGTAACATGAGGCACCTTTATGGGCCAGCATGAGTTGCATCTGCTCCAACCCTACCGCCAGGAAGCTAACCAGGGAGAGGGAGGAGTCTTGGACCACTGTGCGGCCTACCTACAGCTCCTCACACGTACTCTGAAGCAACAGAGACCCGTGCAAACTGTCTTCTGACTTGAAGGCCCCTCTTTCCCCTGTAGCCTGCCACCACCCTGACTCAAGTTTTATTCAGCGTGGTTTTGTCATAATACCTTTCTGTATCAAAATAAATAACTTTAACCAGCTGGTCTTAATATCGCAGGAACTAAAATTAAAAAGAAAAACCCACAAAAGCCACAAATATTTGGAACCACAAAGGAAAATGTCAGGCTACAGCCAATAAAGTTCCAGTTAACAGAACTTTCAAAGGTAGATCCTGAAATAAAAACTCACAGGAAGGAAGAAAAAAATACTGCTGCCAAAATGCTAATAGTTGCCCCCTGAAGTCCCTTTTCAGCTCACGGGACTAGGGACCGCCTGAGCCAGGTCTCTCTCCTTCCCAAGTTACCCGTTTCTCAGTCTCCCTTGGCCTTATCCTTGGAAGGAAAAAGAGGCTGCTGGCCAGCGTGCCTGCAATGACCTTTTATGGATCTGTTGCGCCTAGAGCAAAGCAACTTTGAGAGTTTGGCAAAGAAACTCATTTTCGGTTGTTTTTATTTTTAAGAGGAAACATCATCACAAAAGCATGACTGTTCAGTTACAAAAACAAGACAGGCTTCTTCGGAAACATAGTGTCTTCTTAAAAGACAGTCACCATATAGAAACCAGAACCCCAAACCCAGAAAGGAATCATAAAACTACTGGGCTTTAAGGCCTTGAGCAGTTATACAGTCCATCTTCTTCATTTCAAACAAAATCATCCTAAAAGATTTAAAACAAATGGGGATTCATTCAATATTAAAACCTCCCCTTAGAAAAACATTGCCAATCAGAGGCAAATTATCTCACAGGTATCTGAGTCCTTACTTAATTTTCAGGGTGGGATCTGGTGGTCAGGTAATTTGTATGGAGAAAAGGAAAGAAATGCTAGCAAACACATCAGACAGGCTGTGGCACGTGGTCTGATTTAACCTCTAGAGCCCTCTGGGAAGCAGGTAGCAGTAGACCATTCGAGATTCAGAAGAGCAAGCAGATAGCCCAGGCCACAAAGTACAGATCAGGGCGGCCAGTCTCTGCACACCGTTTTGTAGTGCGACATTTTTCATATGGGCACATCACATACTTGTCCAAATGGAGCTCTGGCATTTTGTGGCACCCCCACTCTGGTGTGTCAAGCTAGAATCAAGACGCAACCCAAAAGACCGTGGAGAAAGACATTGCCTGGTCTGTAGCTTTTGTCTGAACACTGTAGCTACTTCTGTTTACTGGCAATTTCTAAGGGGGGTAGGGAGTACCAACAGCAACCCCAAACTCTTGCCAGACTTTGAGAACAGGAGGTCCAAGCGGGATGACAGTCGGCCATGGCTGCCACCTGCTACGGCAGGAAGCTGACAGCAGCTTTGAGAATTGCACGCCATCCTTTGTGTACCACAAGTATTTCTGAGCAGTACTTTTACACACGAAACTCTTTGCACTAGGCAGGAGGGCAACAGGAGGAAGGTGGGGGAGGAAAGGAGTGATGGGGAGAGGTGCACTGGCATGGCACATGGCACGGAGGCAACAGAGAAAAGGTGACAAAGAACAAGGAAGTAAAAACATGGCAGGTGGCTGGGACAGAAGGTGAAAGAAAAGCTGGCAAAAGTGGCTGCTGCTTTCTCTTCAGCCCAAGGGCCCATCTTGGGTCCTCCTCCACTTAGGGTGCATCTCATTTGACTTCACACTCGCCCCCGGCACAAGAAACAAGACCCATGGATACTGGGACACAGTATCCATGCATACCACACTTTGAGCCCACACTCACCAAATTTCCCAGCCCACTTGGGCAGATACGGCCCATTTAGAAAGGCGGCAAGAAGAGAAGCACCAGTCTTGGCATCTTCCCTCAGACCACCAGATTGCTATCAATCAATCAAAACCAAAATCACACTTCACGCATGGGTAACACGCAGGAGAGAGACATCTTCCCATCACCCCAGAGCTGTGTAAATCTGCACCTTGGCCTAGAACAGTCTACCTAATGCTTGAGGGTTGTGGCCGGTAATTACCTCACAGGTGAAGCAGCTGCAGAAGACAACAGTTATGACTCTGGAAGACATTAGGAGTGACACCCCCAAACCCCAATGTCTTAACTGGGTGCTGTGGCCCTCAGGCCTCCCCCTGGCTGTTCAGCCTTGGAAGGCAGGATGTGGCTGGGGGGTTGGGTAGCTGATGCTCAGAACCTTCAGGACTTTAGTGCAAGCCCACTTAGAATGCCTCCAGAAGTTAAGTTTGCAAAGGCAATGGAGTCTTCCAAGTCCACTGTGTGAAGAAATGGAGTCCAAGGAAATGCAGATTTTCTAACATCCTTAGAGTGAGCTCTAAACTGAGGGGAGGCGAGGCTCCCCGCAGCCATGACGACTGACTCTCACAGGTGAGCCAAGAGAGGACAGACCCCCACAATAGATGGACCCCGTCATTAGAAGGCTGGTTTTCAGACACTCAGACCTTTCTCTCACAACCAAATGCTACTTGAGAAGTACAGACCAACCAATCAATGGCTTCTAATCCCACAGTAGCTGTTCAAATGAACACAGAGAAACAAAATGTCAGGCTCTTTACACATGCCAAGTGGAAATCAAAGCGCCTTGCCGGAGACAAGTGGCAGCGTGGGGTCTCTTCTGTGTGATTCCCTGACGCTCCCTCCTACAGGGGGGCACCCCATGCTTTCCAGTCTGACATCTCCTTCCCAGCGCTAGCTAAAGTGGGTCCTGTGCATAATCACTGATGAACTAAGTGCCCACAAGAACACCCCATGTGACAGGCATAGTGCCCTGACACAAAAACAAAATCAATCATCGGCTGCTCTGTCACATGGAAATCCTGAGTGCTGTCAGCAGGTGGGGGAGGGGACTGGGGGCCACCACAGGGACAACTAGAGCCCTTGGAAAAGCAGAACAGAAAGTAATGAACCCTCTTCAAGTTCAACAACACACACACACACATACACACACTCGTGAAATGCAATGAAAAGGCCATGTAGCCAGAGGTCATATTTTTCCAGCCTGCTAAATTAAAGTGACTCAAAACCTCTGTAATTACATGGAAACAGATGAAATTGTTATCTTAACTAAATTGTAAAAGCACTTTAAATGTCATAAGTTTTGATGCAATTTAATATTTTAAATGGCCACTGCTCAGTGTAGTCTCTGATTTTCCACCAAGCAGATGGGGACATAATCCATGTCCATTATCAAGACTGCACAAACGACAAACGCCCATCCATCTGCCTAGGCAGTATGAGGAAGAGTGCAGCCCGGAGTGACAGAGTGAGCAGCAGAGACCACAGAGGGCGGAGTCCCACCTCCACCCTACAACCTAATCTGTGAAATAGCATCAATCTGGGCCACATCTCCAGGCAACGGTGAGACAGAACAAGTAAGTTAAAGTGTTCTGTAAGTGTTTACATCAAAATGTAAGCAGTAATAATATTCTGCATCATTGTGTATTGGGGGCAAAAATATGAAAACCAGTAATTTCTTACCATAACCTAAAAACACATTAGAGTTTACTTCAGTAAAATGGCAGCCTAAACTGTGAGCATGCAGCAATGCCATACTGCAACTCTCTCAAGGCACTAACCCAGCACCGTTGGGGAGGTGAGACAGTGGAGGCACACTTGACCAGCACATTACCTTCCCTAGAGGGACAGAAGCGCTAGGAAGGGAGGGTTCCATTGTCTCTCACCCGTGTCTCTTCCCTCACATTCTGTACATAAAACAGAGACTGGGGAAATACTGAGAGAGCTGTCCTAGGGCAGCAGGTTTAAACCCAGCTACTTCAGAGACATGCGCCTTCCTCATAGCCATGTGAACAACTTTCCTTCTATGCACTGTGTGCACCTGGCAGAGTCACTGGTGATTTTGTGAATAATCTGGACCTCCAAGTCTTTGGACTTTAGCCTTTTTTAAGGACTAAAACCTTAGTTTAGTTATTTTTTTTTTTAATGGTTCGATGTGTTTTGCTCAAACTCTCCAAAATTTGCTTTGAGGTTAATGACATAAAATGTAAAGTTTTTGCTTTGGTGAGTGTCTTCGAGGTCAGGAGTAAGATGAGCTGGATGATACATGGGCTTTGAGCTGCATGGGTGAGGGCTGGGATGTAACTGAATGGTACCTGTCAAGTATGCACAAAGCCATGCATTCTGCCCCGAAAACATGAATGAAACCAAACTACTCTGGTCATTTAAAAAAACATAGCCTCCACCTGACTACTTCAGAGACCAGTATGGTACACAGATGCACACACAAACATGTGATCAAGAACCCCCTCGTTACGGACAGCCACAACCATGCAGCCAGAGACAGAGGGCAGGAACTAATGCACCAGCAGCAGAAAAACAGAGACTGCTTCTCGCAATGCAAGGGAAACCCTTTGCTTGACTCTAGATCTTAGGCTAGCATTCTCTGCACCCGCACACAACCCAGCAAATCTTTTTATAGCAAGTACGGTCTGAAAATCCCTGAAACAGCTTTTCTTCAGAGAGCCTGGAAAAGACTGGCTACACTGCACACGAGGAGCACAGACTAAGATCTTTCTCCACAAACAGAAGAGCTCATGTCCTGCCCAACAGAGCTCAGCCTCTGGTACAGAGAAAGAGATGTGGAATCCTCTCCAAAAGAGAAATAGCACCCAAAGAGAAAGAAGATCATGTCTTAGCACAGTCTCCATCATTTCTGTTCTGTGCCTGCCTGACCTCAAGAATTCCATATATGCTTGGGGAGGTGAAAAGCCTTTGTGAATAATTGAAGGCAAAATAATGAGACCCGAGGATGTCAGAGACATAATATAGTTTTGTAGAATTCATCACAGAGCTTTTAAAATTCCCAAATACTACATGATGAATAATTTATTCCTGTGTCAATACGGGGCCAGCAGATGTTCATCCAGAATCAGTATTAACCCTTCAAGCTGAAAGGCAAGAACACAGGCTCTGCCAGGCACGAGAAAGCACTTCATTTAAGTGATATTATCTTGGTGTTTATGGGGAAATTAAAGGAGCCTTGGAAGTCAAGAAAGAGCAAGCTACTCAGTTGTGATCTTTTATCAGAGTCTGCTTATGAAGATAAGGAGGCCAGTTAAGTGGGAAGCACAAACAGACTGCTCTCTACCTTCAGAAGTGTCCCTGGGGGCCTCTGCTGGTTCCATCTGGGAATATCTGAGAGCGGCTGATTGATATTGACCTCCCCTGATGATACACAGTCCAATTTTAAACACCAGGTGTTGCACTTTCTGTATATTCTTCCTCCTTTGTTCCACCCTCTAAATAGTTCCACCTTAATTAGTATCTGTGTATCAGTCATTTAAGACTAAAACAAAGCAGAGAACTGCAGCATCAGCAACAGTAAGGCTTAGGCTCCCCAATGCTTATAACTTCAAAACAGAAACTAGTGCATTAGATCTCACTCATTTATCAGCTAGTTACCAAGTACTACGTGTGAACAAAAGAGGACTTGTTTAATCACAGATCCTAAGGACTTCTTAGGGATATGTTAATGTCTGAACATGTCTAAGCATGTGTAGAAGTGTCAGTCCATGTATGAAAATACTGTACTGGGCCAATACTTAAATATCAAATTTCTTAAATCTTAAATTTCAAATCTCAAAACCAAGAATAGATAGAATATATGTAAATAATTTTAAGCTGTGTTCTGAGTTATACCTGATGAAGGAACATGTCCGAGAACTAGAAAGAATGAGAACATGAGAAGAAAGGTAGACAGAAGCTGCAGCCAGAAGAACTCCCAGGAGGACAGGGAGTCCAGGACTCAGTAAACAGGACTCAGGCCTGGAGGAGCCACCTCTAGGGGCCTAGGCTGCGTGCCTGGTAGCTGTGAGCTAAGAGTTAGGAAGCTCGTGAACGGAGGGTGGAAAGATCAGCCATCACCCAGGGCAATGACATAAATGGGAGAATTACATGTGATTCAACAAACCAGAAGTTTAAAACAACTGTGACTAAAATGTTGAAGATGAAGAAACAAAATGAACTTAGAGGGGAGCAGTCTACAAAACACCAAGGCAGATTTGAAAAGGAGTAAACACAGAAACCTGAACAGGAGATGACCCAGCAGACAACAAAAGCAGAACAGTTGGTAACTGTGGTTGGGTAGATAACCCAAAGGGCACCATGGAAATCAAGTTGCAGGACAGATAGGAGATAAACATGGAGAAATGAAACTGGGAGAAGGAAGCCGGAATTAGAGAGTTCTGAATGCATCAAACGGGAGTTCAAAGAAGCAAGTAGGAACTGCACAAGACATGAGTGAGGAATTCAAGAGATCGCATTCCACGGTGAGAAAAGTTTGACCCAGAGACCATCTTTAATCTCACAACCTGTTAGAGGCAAAGCAGGAAGAACATAAAATGGCCAACTGTTCACTCTTCCACTCAGCCACCTGCCAAAGATGAAAACTTCTTTAGCTGCTTACAAGGTATGTTCTCTTTGAATACATTAGATGTTGCCGAAACCTTATGGTCCTAAGTTATCACACTGAATTTTTATACCAACTCTATCATTATTTTCATTTCACAGAGACAGAAGCAGTCTTAGCAAGGGGGAGCTTGCCTGAAGCCATACATACAAATAGTGTAAACAGTGAAGAGCAGAGCAGGGACTCAAAGGTGTGTGTAATTCGAAAGCCCCCAACTTGTCATCGTTATGGGACAGTGTCACTGCATTGATAACAGCTTTAAAATAATGAGGTGTCTCTACAGTGATGGAGATAAACTGCATCCTACAACAGCCTCGCTGTGAATTTAGAGATCATTCGCAAGTATTACAGCTGAACTCGGTTTACCTGGTACAGGCTTATACACGGCATATTACTACCTTACGGTGCATATTTGGTCCTAATGTGTTAAAAAATGCTTTCACTTACTCTGAGAATTTCATACAGTGTATTATTATTATATTCACTTCAAACTCCTCCCAGATCCACTCCTACTTCCCTACTCCTTAAATTTATGTTGGGTTTTTAAATTCATTTAATAACCCCTTTACTCCAGTTTGTGCTATTTGGGTGTGGGGACGCCCACTGCAGTGTGGCTAGCCTGCAGGAGCCACACCATTACAGCAAGCCACCTTCCCACCCCTAGGAAGGACCATAGCTCTTCAGGTAGGAGTGGGGCTCAGGAGCCCCCTTCCCACTCTATGACAGAACCTTGACCGGCTTGATCTTGTGAAGGTAACAAGTTCCATGAGCTCATGACTACAGCAGTCCTGCCAGGTCCACATACACTGTTTTACTCCAGTCCTCCTGGTTTACGGCTCATACCATCTTCCCGGCCCACGTTCCTCTATCAAGCCTTGGGAAGAGGATGTACTGTTGATATATCATTTGTGTATCATAGTTACTTAGTCTCTGAAAGTCACATTTTTTTTTAATCTTTAGAAAAAATTAAATAGGTATCCAGGAATAGTGGTGCACATCTGTAATCCCAACACTCAGGAGGCAGGGGCAGGCAGATCTCTGTGAGTTCGAGACCAGAGTGGTCTACAAAGTGAGTACAGGACAGCCAAAGCTAGGCAGAGAAACCCAGTCTTGAAAAATTAAATGGATATTTACTAAAAAGCAGACAAAACAAAACCTATACTAAAACTCATATTGAATCTTGTGTGATTCTGAATAGTCAAAACAGTCATGGAAAAGAACAAAGTTTAAAGCTTCTGGAAAAAAAAAGAAAGAAAGAAAAGAAAAGAAAACCCAGAAATCAGTCCCTGTCCTAGGTAATGGACTACTTTCAACCACAGAGCCAAGACCATTCAATGGAGAAGGGCAACCTTTGCCCTTTGGAAAGTGCATACTAATATGCAAGTAATGAAGTCAGACATCTCCATGGTGCCATATACAGAACATCCCTCAAAATAGATCAAAGTCTAAACTGTAAAGCCAAGCATAAAATTATAAAACTCTTAGAAGAAAACACTTCATGACCTTCTTCTAAGGTTACTTAGAAGGAACCTTCATGGCACTGGATTGGGCAATCTTTTTTTTTTTTTTTTTCCTTCTTAACTATAACACCAAAAGTTTTGAGGGGCTTTCTCCATATGGTATTAGGTAAATGCCCAACTTCATTCAAATTCCTAATTATAAGACCTAATCATAAAACTATAAAACTTGTAGAAGAAAAACTTAAGAGAAGCCTTCTTGGAGATGGCTTCAGTAATCATTTTTTCTTGGATATAACACCAGAAGTCCAGACACAAAAGGAAAAAAAGTCACTTCTCTAAAATACACACACAGACACACACCAGTGCTCAGAGCATAGGCATCCACAAGAGCCAACAATTGTCATTCAATTAATTAATAAGCAAAATGTGATAGATACACACATAACTGAACATTATTCAGCCATAAAAAGGAGTGGAATTCTGATGCATGCTACAATATGGCTGAACCCTGAAGATGACACATTAAGTAAAACAAGCTGGATAGGGGGTCAAGTCCTGGATGACCTCAGTCAATCAGATGAGGTTCAGGAAAGGTAAACTCATGGAGACAGACTGTGACGTGAACATTACCAGGGGTCAGAGCACAGGGGTTAGAACTTCTGTTTAGAGCTTGTAAGGATATCTGCACAGCTGTTAATAATGTACTTAGTGACTTGGAAATGTTGACAATATGTTTCACTACAATTTTAAAATGATAACTTTTATGATAGCATAATTTTATCAAAAAGTAAATAAATATATAAGCAAGGAAGAAGACAGAGATGGCACGTGACTCATGGCACATCTCTTTCTAATAACATTTGCTTATATATTTATATATCATAGCCATGGTTATAAAAAGAATACTTTATTTCACAAATTAAGTGTAACTATTTAGGCAAGACTCCATAACCTAATATGTCTTACCTACTTTAATCTATTCTTAATTTGTAATGTAAGGATTGTTATTCCCATTTTACAGTTAAAAGGATATACCCAAAATATAATAATCCTAAATATGTATTTACAACTTTCAAATTCTGATAAATATTATATCCATGTGGGATCCATTAATTCAGTTTCCCATGGAGCCAAAGAATAATAGTCACTGCCAACAGCTTCCCAAGATACTGGAAAGAGGCAATATGACAGCTGCCCCCAGCCTGCTACATGGCTGCACACTCAAAAACCCAACAGATCTCACAACCAAACACCCAGCTCAGGGCCAGGGCAGGAGATTGCCTTGCTTTGTTGTTGAGGCCTTCTGCTGCAGCATGGATGAGAAGCCAGCCAAGTATGCATGGCCCTGAGCCACGGAAAAGGGGTTCCTGTAGCCTTTCCCCATTTGTGCTCAAAGAAAAGATGGAAAGAAAAAAACAAAAACAAAAAAAAAAAAAACTTTGATCCTTATCTCAAGACTGAACAGCAAAATCCACATAATACATTTTCAGTAGATATTTTAGAAATGATCATATCCAACTTTCTCCTCTTGATTTCATTTTGTCAACATTTAAAAACTGCTCAGTGTCCTCCAACAAGCAAAAAAGAAAAGAACTCTCTTATTAACAACCATTCCAGTTACTACTTTCTTCCCTATTCCTCAAAGCCAACCTTTCTTTTTTTAAAGCATTTATAAAAATTACTGATATGTAAGATTCAGACTTAGCTGTGGGGTAATTATAATTCAATAAACGTATTTAATGGAACAATTTCTTCTAGATGGCTGTCACAGCCTTCACTCACAGGCTGGCATTTACTTTTCCCACCGAGGTTTTTGTCTATGTCTGGATTACCTATGGCATAGAGTTCTTGATAGAGCCTCAAAAAATTCCAAGAAGGGAAGGAGAGAGGATGGGGCTGGGAGGGGAAGAAGGAAGGGGATATAAAGACGTAAAGTGAATAAAATAAATAAATGAGAGAAAAAATCCCAAGGACCCTGAAGCCAAGGTTGGTTATATATTTTCTGAGGCATATAATTCATGCAAAATGAAAACGTTCTCATCTTGTCTTAAAAAGCAGAAAGAACTCCTTCTCTTTGGTTACGTCTATCTCACCAAGTCCTGTTGTTTCTAAATTTTATTTGCAATTTACCATGATGCTCACAGGCACCCAGTGTACAGTTCACAAGTTGACATGCAGATTATAGCCCCAATGTGTCTACACCCAAACTCTGCCCAGGGTTGACAGGGGCACCAGGCTCATAGCTGAGATCTTGTGGTAATGAAGACAGGAAGGGTAGGGGGTGGAAGGCTCTTGCTCTAAGCATGCACTCTACTGTCTTATGGGAGGCCACATACAAAACACCCAAACATAGATATTCAGAATTTCAAGACAGCAACTGTAGGAAGCTGAGGAAGCCCTGAGTGAATTTGTAAGGAGTGGGTGAAGGCTTGAGTGAATGTGTGCCACTGACACAGGTACAGCCAGGTCAAGAACCAATGCTTCAGCCCCTTAGGAAATTGGCAAAGCCTGCCCCTGATCCAAGGATGAGCGTTTGCAAACAACTCACTGTAGCCTGAGCAACTACAAGTGTTTAGGAATGAATAACCAGTGTTTGCAAGAATTAGCAACTGCAGGTTCTTCCTCCCTGATGTTTACAGCCTGAGACTGCTCTTCTGCAGACAGCTCCTGAGCCCGCCTCACTTCTCCCTCCTGCTGTGCACAACACACACACTGAGGGCTGCATTGCTGTGCCAGGTGGTGCCAGACCAACAGCACGTGCCCGCGAGAACCTGGGTTCTCCCGGGCCCAGCTTCCCTGTGTGCCTGTCTGCCATCTCTCCACTCCCTCACTGCCCCATCAGGTTTCCAGGCCCAAGGCACACGAGACATGGCAAGCAATCATACGGCATTAAGTTCTACACTTAAGGTCTAACATGTACAGGGACATCGGTCCACCCCCAGCTGAACAGTAAACTAAGCATAAGCTGCGTTCTCAGGTTGAACGGATGCGCGGGTGGGGAGAAGATGAGGGGGTGGAAAACGGGATCAAAATACAGGATATAAAAAATTTTATTTTCAAATAAAAAATACTTAAAAAAATATTTCCCTTTTCAGAATGATACCCCATGCAGCCATACTGCCACTGTTCCCATAATAACTCTACAATGTTCCATATAATAATAATATATGCTTGAAACAAGAATCAACAAAATAATTCCACTTCATTTTAATCTCACAACAAACCCATACATTATACATATGCACGTGTGTTCATATGTGTGTATGTACGTATGCATGTACATTGTATGTATGTATGCATGTATATGAACAGGTATCCTCATTTTACAACTGGAAAACTGACTGGGAAGAGTGAGAGGCATTGCATGAAGCACGGGAGGCAAGCCGAGGCTGAACCTCCTGCTCCAGGTCCACGACTCTCTTACTGCCTTTTGCTCACTGAGTGGAGGATGGCAACCACTTGTCTGCTGTAGAGGAAACTTAATTCAGAGCATGGCTGCTCTGGCAAGAGATCACACCCAAAGGCCTTCTGAAATACAAACACACCTTTAATCCAGGAGACAGAGGCAAGCAGATCTGAGTTCAAGGCCAGCCTGGCATAGAGCAAGTTTCAGGTAAAGAAAAGCTTAGATCCAGGTGTGGTGATACATGCCCTTAATCACAAACAATGAAGGTAAAGTTAGTTTGTGGAAGGAAGCACCCGTGTTTGAAAGTGATGTCTAATTGAATGGCAGAAAAAAAGTGACAAATCAGAGAAAGGTTTGACAGAATAGGATAGGCCCAACTCTTCAGAACAGAGAAGGAAGGGATAAGGGAGCAAACACAGAGAATGAGGAGAGAGGAGGCAGTTTTACAGGGAGAGTTTTACAGAGAGAGGTTGAATGGGAGAACAAGCTAGACACAGGTGAAGGTAGAACAATGAGAAGGAGCCAGAAGATTAGAGCAGATTGCTGGAGTTAGTTTGAGGCCAAGCAGTGCAATTCAGGAGACAAGATAGAAGCCAGACTGAACAAGTCATCTAGAAGAGGAATTGAAGCCAGAACAGCTGAGTTGAACCAGCCAGCCCAGAGCTCAGTAAGAACAAGAAAGGCAGTAAGTCTCAGAGGCTGAACACATTCTAGGCCTAGATTAGACTATATGGAGGCTAGAAGCTTCCAGAACAAGGCCTGGGTTAGCAGACGGAGGCAGTAAGCTTCCAAGACAACAATTGAAACAGGAGAATAAAAGTTGCTTTTACAGTCTACATGAGCATTAGTTCAGCTATTAGAGGGAATTATTTCTATCGTATTCTGTCACTTACAGTCAAGATTTTTAATTCAATTGATTTCTGTGTATTCTTGAACTTGAAGGCCAGATACCAATATGCAATCTAATACCAGTAAGTGGACACTTAATTTTTTTCAACACTAATTTCGTCTAACAGACACTCTGATGCATCATTAATCTAAGGACTCCAGTGTCACAGGAGAGACTATGTTCTCTAGTGTGACCGCTCCAGTGTGAAGGTGGATTTCTTGACAGTGTGAGAGAACCTATCAAGAAACAGTTGAGCCAGGAAAGTTACTGGCTAGGAGACACCAAAATCAGGGTGGAGCAGCTACATTCTTCAGTACCTCTCTCCCCCTGTCTCTGTCTGTTTGTCTCTGTCTCTCTGTGTGTGTGTGACAGAGAGAGAGAGAGAGAGAGAGAGAGTACATACGAAGAGAGAGAGGGAGTAGGCCAGAGGACAGCCAAGAGTGTCATCTCTCATGTGCTGTCTAGCTTGTTTGTGAGACAGGGTCTTTCACTGACTTGGAGCTTGCCACGTAGCCCATAGCCCGGGTTGGCTGGTCCCCCAAGGACTCAGATCTACCTGTTTCTCCCTCCACAGGGCTAGGATTACAATCCTCACACTCTGTTGTTGTTGTTGTTGTTTTAAGTGGTTTTAATAAAGTTTCTGTGCTGTTGTTTAACTAATGCCTGTTTGCTACGAGCCTGCTCAGTGCTGCTCCTCGCTCACAGGAGCTGACCACCCAGGGCATAGCCTAGGGAAAGAAGCACACACACATTACATCTGAATGAAAACCCCCCGGCTCAACAGAACACGTCTGCTAATGCACTGCTCCCAGGCCATCGGCCCGCTCCTTTATCCTGCCTCTAGGTAGAAGAGCCATAATTTAAACTGACAGTACTACTTGTCGTGAAGTCTGTGGGTTTACAGTTTCCAAATGTCAGTGTGAACTATTGACTGATTCCTGAAGCACCACTGTCTGCTCCTAGACGTGGTGGGGTGTTGGCTCTGCACACATAAAAGCAGTTAATCAGCATTTGCACTGCAACTCAAGAGGGGTGGATGGCATGCTAACCGTGGTCCTACAACATGCCTCCAATTAGAACAGAGAGCTTTGTCCCAAGCCAGTAATGCACTCGTAGATCACAGAACTCATTCTCGACTCCAAAGATGAAATATCTCATGCCAAGGAACTTATTATTTTGAAGTAATTGTTTGAATTCAGCCTGGGGTTCCCATGGCTACAGTGTGCATGAGGCCACTATGGCTTCCGATGCTCTGGGTGTATAGCTTCCTCTAGTCCCCTTCCCTACAGGGGTGTCCTTTTGTTCTTTTTTTTAACTGTTTCACTTTTCAGTGTCTATAGGGATGGGATCTTGAGAATTACCCCAGTACTTTGTCCTCTCATATTATACATACCAATAGTAACTCCAATAAGCAGACTGTTTCATTAACAACACTGCTGAAGCGTAGTTTGGCATAATTTTACCAACTAATAGGCTTGTGTCTGGGGACTGAATTCTAGAAATTGGGTTATGATGATGTCTAAAATGTAATATCAAAGACTTTGGGGACCTGATTTAGCTTTTTCTCCAGCAGCCACCTCGGGTACCAAGCCAGACTCTTCTTGAAGCCCTGTGGTCTCTTCAGGATATCTATGGACCCCTCCTCCTTCACAGCAGTCTTTGCCTATGACAGCTTCTTGAATCAGGCTATAAGTTGACCAAGCAAACTGGTTTAGTGATAGAACAGACACCCAGCTACAGTCTGTTTCTGATCACATGAAACCTTTTACTAGACTTAGAAAATAAGTGCTTCTTGTGGCTCAGTGGTTATGAGCATTGGCTGAGGACCCACCACACGGTGGGTCACAACTGTCTGTAACTACAGTATCAAAGGATCCATGCCCCCTTCCGAGCTCTGAGGGCACCAGGCACACATGTGGTACATAGATATACATGTAGGCAAAACACATGTGTGTGTATTTATATATATATATAAATACACATATATATATATATTGAACCTTCTGTATATATTTCAGCATTTTTTCTAGTGTGTAGGACTTTTGGGGAAAACAGAAATCCTTTTTAGATCCAGTGGTAGTCACTGCTCTCAGGTAAAAAGTGGTGAGTCCAAGGAGGAAGACAGACAGACAGATAACCATGCGCCTGACCAAGCACTACCTGCTAACCATCAAACATGGAGAGAGAAGCTGTCCACAGATCACAACAGGCCACTCTACCAGCATCACTCTGCGACCGGCTCAGCTGAGATTGGCCTAGGGACGTGAGGGCAATAGGGTCAGGTCAGCGATCCAAGACCCACATGCAGAAGTGCATCCACCCTCCCACGAGTAGTGTTCCAGGGATGAACAGCACCCGTCCTTCTCTCCCCACACACAGGAGAGAAAATTCAGGTCCAAGAGGCATCTAAGCAAGATGATGACATGTAGTTAGCACAGCTATCCCATTCCTACTTCACAACACTTGACCAGCTCTCTCTTCTTTCCTCTCCCCTCCCTGCCCTGTCATCAGCTACTTCTAGAATCCAGAATCTTTTTCCAAAGAAAATTATAACTGAAAGTCCAACATGTAAACACAAATTTTAAAGAGCCTGTTTAGTGGCCATGTGAGGAGGGACACAAAAGGTACCTGCCACCTGCCCACCTAATGGCCTGCAGCCTCCTGGGAAGGCCTCTGTGGACTGGGCCTGAGACCTGAGACCTGAGACCCGAGACCCGCTTCCTAGATGGCTTTCAGTACAGCTAGTGTCAGGCATCAATTTAGGATCCTGCCAATCTTACACAAAATCAGTGCTTCTTAAAGCACTAATAAAAACATGCCCTGAGGTGCCACTTGCTCTTTTAAAATTTATTTTCCTCCTTTTGGTTTTCTTGTTTAACATTCTCAAAGTATAAGGACACCCTTCTCACTAAGGCAACAATACTCCGTGTGAGGGCTGGAGTAACAGCTCAGATGTTGAGGGCACTGGCTGTCCTGGTGGCAGACCCATGTTGGGACTCTCACAAACTGCCTATAACTCCAGCTCAAGTGCATCTTCAGGACTCCGAGGATACCTGTACACATGTGTGCATATACACAGACATAGACATTAATAAAAATAAAATAAGCCTTTCAAAAACTTCAGTCAGCAACACAGTGACTGGAGCTTCATTTCAACACCTTTGCTACAACAAGGAGCTCTCGTGTGACCGACGTGCTCATCCAATGTCAGGGTGAGGAAGTGGAACCCAGTGATGGTTCATGCCTGAGTCCAACACTGGGGGTGTGGGTGCTGGAGGACGACCCGTGGGCTTAAAGTCAGCTTGGACAACATAACAAAACTGTCCATGAAAGAAGGAAGAGAGGGAAGGTAGGAAGGATGGAAGCAGGCAATACAGCCATGAAATGAAAGACAGACATGTTAAAAGCTTAGCTGCCAGAAAATGGAAAAAAGAACCTGCAAGCATAGAAGCAAAATCTGAAGAAGAAGAAGAAGAAGAAGAAGAAGAAGAAGAAGAAGAAGAAGAAGAAGAAGAAGAAGAAGAAGAAGAAGAAGAGGAAGAAGAAGAAGAAGAAGAAAAGATTGATCTCACATGGGGTTGCTACATGCAAAGAGAAAGCAGCCATCTAGGGTGTCTCTTGTGATTCTTTTCATTAGTGCTAATGGGCTCAGCCTCTCTGCTCAGGGGCTGTTTCTGCACATGCTTCAACACAAATCTTTTTCTCTGTGGTAAAGTCCATTCTTATTTAAAAAAAAAAAAAAGGAAAGAATGAAATCTATATGCAGACTAACACATGTGCATATGTAGTCATTTGTGTACTCCTAATCACTTCTTTTTTACTCGGAAATTTCAGCTTTATTAGAAAATATTGCCAAGTCCTATTGAGTAGTACAATAAAGAAACAGAACCAAAATTAGATCCCTTGCACATGTCTAATTAAATCTATTTTCATCAGTATTCGAAATAAAAAAAAAAATATGGATAAAAAGCAGCGATGGGCATGCCACTCACTGTGGTGGCCTACAGTGGCGAGCCAGCTTTGAAATGTAGAATGGGTACTTGTGAATAGGGCTGGAGGAGCCAGGAGGCCAGCATGGGCTTTGATATGCTGATAGCCACCACAGGTATACGTCAATGGAGAGCCAGATTTCCCTTCTGCCAAAGGCAAAGGAAATGACTCCCATTTCACAAGTTCCTGAGGTTGGCTGACTTTTATCTCATTGCCAGAAACCCAGCTCCAGTTCATTTCTAGATATACGGACTTGCTGAGTCCTAGCACAGTGACCACTGTCAGTTCTGTGTTGAAATGCTACCCTCAGCAAGCCTTTGAGTACTGGATTTGTTTTCCCACGTCATTCACTAACAGAGCCGAACTATGTAAAGAAACAATGTCAAATGTCAACTAAGAATGCTTGATGTAAAGATCCTGTAAGGCTACTTTAAGCCTTTCCTAGGTGGCCTACAGGAATAGAGCAAATCTAAACAAAGCGCATTTTCTATCAACAGCTTCTCTCTTAAAATGTCTCTTGTGCTTCCTCACTTCTTTCCACAGCCCTTTTAGCATCACCTTACTTAGAGAGTTCTAGCCCATGGATATAAACATGAATTAATCCCAGTCTTTGTAGATAACAGCAGTTAGGAAAGACAGATGTGAAAAAAAAATAGCAATCAAAGTAACACACACTCAACAGTAATCTATCTGCAGTGTGGTGGGGCCTCCTAATGAGACTGATTCAGCAAGGCAAAGGGAAGGCTCTTTGAGGTACTCTGGGTGGACTTAAAAGAGGAGGACGGCCCTGGAGAAAGACCACATGGAAAAACACAAACATTAAAATCAAGCCACACAGTGGACAGTAAGAGATAGATAACTAACACAGATGTCAAACCAGGGTTAGATCATTTGGGGTCCTGTTTACAAACCCCAGAGTTTGGTCTTTATCTGTTCTTTTCTTTTTTTTTTTTTACAGTGCTAAGTAATGTAACAGAAAAGCAGACTGATTTAACCAGAAAATCAGCTGGTTTGTAACAAAAGCAGAAAGCCAAATGCAAGGAAGAGAAAGAAGATAGACTTTTCAACAAAAAGAACCTAATAATAAGGATTAAGTGATAACTGAAGCAATGAGGGATGCATTCAGAGAGAATGTACATCCATAATTCATCTCAAACACAGAAACAGAAACTGAATGATAGACCTAACTATGAACCTAAAATTATGAAACCTCTCAAAGAAAACCCAGGAGAATGTTGGGGGAGGGCTTTGTGCACTGTGCATTCAGATGCTGGTTTCTGCGCAGAGACCTGGCCGCAGCCGATGGTTGGTTAATAGATCTGAACAGCCATGAGCTCGACAGAGTTAGGGCTGGACTTCCCATCCCGGGGGAGCATTCAAGGGGGAAAGAGAGGAGAGGGAGGAAGTCGTCAAGGGGAAGGAAAGGAGCCATGAGGAGGTGGCCAGGAGGGAGTCACCACGAGGACAGAGGGGGAACAGGAGCAGCCAGGGAGAGACTAGATGACATTTAAAATGGCACATGACTAGGAAATAGTCCAGACCATGTAAGCAGGTTAGAATAAATGAGAATCTGCCCAGCTTAGTGCTTTAAAGCTTATTAATAAATGTACTAGTTCTCCAGGTAATTATTTGGGAGCTATAACCAGCTTAGGAAAAAAAAACCCTACATTATTTTTACAGGAGAAACTTTCTATACCCTTGATATGTCACCAAAAGCGACTCTAACAAGTAACAAAGTGATAAATTACACTTCATAAAAGACAAGCCACAAAATAAAAAATAATACTTAAAAAGTATATAGCTGACAAAAGACTTGTGTAAAAGGTTTCCAAAATTTATCAACAAGAAAACAAGCATGCTGAGTGGTGGTGGCACACACCTTTAATCCCAGCATTCGGGAGGCAGAGGCAAGCGGATCTCTAAGTTTGAGGCCAGCCTGGTCTACCAAGAGAGTTCCAGGACTGTCAGAACTACACAGAGAAACCCTGTTTCGAAAAAGAAAGAAAAACGAAAAGAAAACAAGCAACTAAGTTAAAACAGAATATTAAAAGATTTAGAACTTTTACCAAAAGAGACATATATAAAAGAATGTCATACAATGACAAGGCACTCAAGGTCATGAGTCATTACAGAAATGCAAATTAAAACCGTAATGACGCCTTACTCCACACATACAGAAAATGACTAAAATTAAACAGACTGGACATGCATGAATTAGTGCTGGCAAGGTGATGTAGGAACTGAAGCTATTATACATTTCAAGTGGCAATGTAAAATGACACAATCATCTAAAGAGCCCAGTGTGGTAGTCTGTTGATAAGTTAGACATAAAACCTGCCATTCTCCTCCTAGAAGAGGCTGAGGATACAAGAGCTTGTACTGAGAAACCAAAAAATTAAAAATTAGGTGTTTTTTTTTTTTTGGCAGGGGGTCTCACAAACTGGGCATAACAGTATATAACAGTACATAACAGTACCTCATCTACAAGAACCCCAAACTAAAAACTTCTTAAGTCCAGTAGCAGAAGATGGTCCATCTGTGAAACAACAATGGCAATTTTAAAAAGACATATATACGAGGTACTGAAATATAACATAGGTAGCTGACAGAAGCCAGATACAAAAGGAGTGCATTTAGTGATATATATATGTGTGTGTGTGTGTGTGTGTGTGTGTGTGTGTATATACATACATATCCATACATATATCCACACATACACACACACACACATATATATACATACATATATACACACATATACATATATGACCAGAATGTGCAAGGAGGGACCAGGGGACTACAAGCAGCACAAGAAAACTTCTGAGGATGATGTAATGTCTTAGCTTTTAAAGTTCTTGGATGGGGCTCAGCAGCTACACAGTGAGAGGGACTGTTGGGGTGTAAGGAGCTTATTAAAAACGGTCATTAACTGCATGGAAGACAGACAAAAGGCAGCAGCTTGGTGGGGCTTGAGGAGAGGAATCTGGGCCTGTCTGGGTGGGGAGGTCTCACAGCACAGGCCTGCAGTCAGGGAGGCAGGGAAGCCGGTGGAAAGCAGAAGGCTGAACACCAATACCCACTTTAATGCAAGCTCCTCCCCTGGGGGTTAGCCCAGGCACCTGGGTCACAGTGTCTCTGTCCTGTCAGTATCTGTGAGAGAGGGCTGGCCATCTGATGTGAATGCTAGGAACCGAGCTTTGGTCTTCTTTGAAAGCAGCAAGTCCTCTTAACTACTGAGCCAGTAGCTCTCCAGCTCTGAGTAAACCTTTTTTAAAAAAGGAATTTAAGTAAGACATTTACAATTATCTTCCTGCTTTCTTTGCCAGAGAACTGAAAGAGAAAGAACACAACAAAGGCAATGATCCAAGGAGCATAGTTTTTCAGGTAGTTTTCCATTATCTATGAAAAGTTACATGACAACATTAATAAAGGGGGAAGGAAAATAGCTCTGTCGCATGATACTAAGAAGTTATGTTTTCCAATACTAAAAAATTGTTGAGATATATAGAAACTTCTTTTCCCCCATTAAAAAAAAAATTCCTTTCCTTTCCTTTGCTTTGCTTTCTTTTCCTTTTCTTTTCTTTCCTTTTCTTTGGGGTCTGTGTGTTTTCCAGCACTAGGTAATAACGCAATTACTGAGTTACACCCCTAGCTTCAGCAGTTCTCTCCTGACCAACTCTCATCTTAAAGAGAGTAAGACATAATTTATTCTGAAGCCATTATGAATGACCATGGTCCAGGAACACAGATTTAGGGTACCACGAATTCCATGCTCCAAAGTGGAAGCAGTTTCATAGTTTTACAAAACAAAGAACATCATATACCAAGGCAAATTTAAAAGACACTGGTGGGTACACCAGAGAGGCGGGTACAGCGAGACGGGGAAGCTTTTCTACAGGCCCAAGATGCTATCTGATGGCGTTCTTAGCTTTGGGGTTGACGGAAGCTAGCTGTCTGCTAAGTTAATAGATTCCAAAGAGGTTTCTATATATAAGTCACAAGATGTTAGTTCCAACACAGGAGAGGGCAAGGCATGGTTGTTGCAGAGGCTACAGCTAGTTCAAGATAGGTAATTAGTCCCTGGACATGCAACAGTCCAATCTCTCCACAGCACTGAAATTCTATCAGTCAACTAGTCTCTGCAGGCACAGCTTCTTCTCAGGAGTTTTCATTCACACCCACCCACACACCATTTGTTTTTGTTTTACTATAATGATACAACATTACCAAGAATGTTTCTATGCTCTTGTGGAAACATGATGCTACAATATTTCTGTGAAGTCACATTTGAGTTGAGAGCACATACTTGGTATGTGAATTCTCTGTCTAGTAAGAGAAGTGTTTAAACTGATAGAACAGTGGGTGGTGCTGAAAGTAGTGTGAAAACTTACTTGAAAAGGCTGAACAGTATTTCAATACTCTACAAAATACACTAACAAAATGAATACCCTTCAACAGTCAGTACGATTCCAACATGTTCTAGAAAGATAGCTGTAGTCTACTGTGAAGCCTGGTCCGGCCAGGACACTTGCCCTTGAGGACACCCTCTCAAATTACGATATTAATGTGTAAAGGCTCCCTGGCTGCTTAGTGGACCTGAAAGTGCCCATTCAGTAGCCCAACCTGCCTCCATTTGCACCCGTCTCCTTTGGCTTCTTAGCATCCAGGATCAACAGTGTGAGAAACAAAAACATCTTGTGACAGGAGTAGAAAGTGCCCTGAAGGCAGCAATGACTTTCTGCCCTGGAGAGAACCCAGATGTCTGCTGAGACAATAATCAAACTCTCTTTCATCACTTCCTTACAGGGTCTGGGAAAATCTAACCCTAAAATGGTAATTATGTACCCTTTAGAGGTTATGGTGATGGGGAGTGAAAATGAATCCAGGCAACAGACAAGCTGTCTGATACTGTTTTCTCTTCCTCATCTTAGGATATACAGTACTGAGCAGACAGTATAGGGGTCACAGCAAGACTGAACTGAAAGGCTAACCTTTAGGAGTCATAAACACATTGAGAGCTATTGCAGGGCCCTGTGTTTGTGTGTGTGTATGTGTGGTGTGTGTGCATGTATGTGCATGTGTGTATGTGTGCACATGTGTGTTTGTGTGTGTGCTCAACTGTGCATGCATGTATGTATGTGCACGTGTGTCTGTGTGTGTGTGTGTTCGACTGTGCATGCATTTGTGTGTGTGTTCTCTGGGATGAAGATTCTGGTGGGTCACCAATAAAGCCAGGCAGTCAGCAGGTGAGGACCCTAGTTGTATTAGAGACACATGGATTACAGAGACTTATGGGAGAAGATCATCCTCCGTGTGATCAGTTGTAACAAGTACGATAATTAGATTAGCAATGGATCATTCAAAAGAAAACATTGAGTGCTTATGCAGAAAGACTTCGTTCTCACAGTTCACGCACTTCAGAGAATGGGCCATGTTTTAAAAATGAGCTACAGCGGTCTTCAAAGATTCATGCTTAATTTAAAATATCTTTCATCAGCTTTAAAGGAAATGTCAACACCACCGGCTCATCTTCTTCCCTTGAAGAAAATGAGGATTTACAGGAGGAAACAAATCTCTAGAGCTAGGCTCGGCTTTTAGCAATTATATACAACTCTCTCTCCTGAAGGGATGCACAAGGCGGAGTGGAAATCATTATCTGTGAAGTACTTGCAGAATAAATTCTCATGCACAGGGATAGAAGAATTCGTATATACTCCAGGTGTACTTTTTTCTACTTGGAAGTTGACTGACAGGTGTCCTTTCTGCGGTGACCATGCTAAGTGCCATCTGCACACTCTGCCATACCCGCTCCCTCTATGGACTGACCAGCTCTCTTCACCCTCTGGCTTGGCTCCCTGTCTCACCAATGCCCCAGCTGCTCTCTTCTGCCTCAGCTCCTACCACAAACCTCTCTAACAAGGAGCTTCATGCCACGTGCTCTGTCTCCAGCTAAGGAAGGTGGCACTAGCTCCACAGTCATACTGTCCCCAGACAGCTCAGGATTCTGTCAGCTTCCTGATTCTGCTCAGACCTCTGCAAGCAGATCTCTCATTATATTCTCTTCAGCGGAAGCCTGGCTTCTATATAAAACATTTCTTTAAAGCAAGCTACACCCATCTTGAGAGATTAATGAACATTTTACATACATTTAATCCTGTATCTTGCCCAGTCTTGCACAGCCTACCTCTTTGAACTTTCAGTGCGATACAATGACTGAATATATAACCATGAAACTGAATGACTGAATAGTAGAAAACATGTAAATGTCACATTCTGCGGTACTAAACCCCAGGCTCATTCTTAGGACAGGAGCACTGAGCTAACAGACAAGCGAAGGTCCAGTCGTCTTCCCACCCAGCACCCTTACTTCTTCTTTAACAAAAATCAAACTCCCACAGGGCCTGCACTTCAACCAGAAACAATAAATGTAAATAAGAATGCAATGTTACAAGTGAAACTCACTCTGCTCTGCCGCCTAAGCTCCAACTATCTATGTTCACCCACTGCCTGGTTAGAGTGGCGGCGACAAGGGAAAACCAGATCAGATGCTGCCCTGACCAAGGTCAGGGGGAGGGACCTTGCTGCCATCCAGCAACTATTCCAAAATGAATAAAGTGGTACTTTGTTTAGACTGGTCCTCATCTCCATTAGCTGGATAATTGAGGGGTTATTACTATGCATTGATTGATCCTCAGGTTAAACCCAGAAGATATACAATTCCCCTCAGTGGAAAAAGAAATTCATATGTTGATGGGGAAATGATGCAAACAAGTATTTGAACAAAACAGGTGACTTATGAAGTTCTCCTTGTCTAAAAGATAAAACACAAAGCCACAGATGAAGGGGGGCTTGGAGAGCATCTAGCCAAATTCTCTTATTTTATAGATGAAGAACTTAATGGCTGCATTTAAACAGCTAGTTCAAAGATCTGGCTGCTCTGAACCTTATCAAGCTTACATCTTTGGCCATATGGCTCCTTTAAAGGCCATAATTAAATCAGGAGGGAGACTTTAAGACTAATGGATTTTGAATTATCACCCAAGTGTCCTATAGTGGTCAAGCCAGTGGAGGTGGGGGGAGGGTGTCATGTGCTTGAGGGAAACACCATCATCTCCAGTTTTTGTTGTCCACACCCCCAAAGGTGAATGACAATTCAGACAACTGCCCGACTCCCCAGTGTGTTCCCTCTGAGAACAGGGTGAACAGGCACTGACACAGACTCAGATGGGAACGCATCACCGACATCGTTAAGTGTTGGTCATTGGTCTTCATTCTCTCGGTACCATGCTTTGGACCCAGGTTACAAATAAGCAAATATTCAAAGTAATGACTCATTGAGATCATTACTTTGCATGTATGAGTAGAGTTTGTGTGAGGTTTGTGTGAGAAAGACTGGGGTTGTGGGTTTTTTGTTTTTCCAGTCTCAAGACGAAATGTGATTACTGGTGTAATCTCACTGAGGGGCAACTGCCTTCAGGAGGGAAGGGCCCTTGTGAATGGACAAAGTTCTCTTAGAACTTCTCTTAGCACTGGGCTCTTATTTTCTCTCTTCAAGTGCAATGTCTGCAACAAGGATCCACCTGGCCTTCTCCTTTTCTACATGCATAGAGCAGCACAAACCCTGAGCAAACATGGGACAGACGTGAGTCACAGTCTGGACAGAGAGACCTCTTTTTTAAAAAATCTTGGATACTATACAGACAGAAAACCAACTAAGCAGGTGGGCATAGAGGAAGAGAGAGAAATGAAAGGAAGGGAAATGTAAAAAGGGGTAAACAAAGAAAGGAAGAGGAGACAGAATCATGAGCAACAAAAGCAGAGTGGAGAGGACCAGAGTGCTGAGGGAGAAGCAGAACAGCAAGCAATCACCAGGAAAGGAGGAACCAGCTCCGCCTGGCTCCAGACAAGGCAAAGCTAGAAGCCACAGCTGTGAGGCTTTGGTCCATTTCAAACCTGAAAAGCAACGACAGCATAGCTAACTGAAGACATTTTGATGACAGCAAGTACCACTGGATGCAGACTTACCACTGAAGTGATGCAAGTTTGTTTAATAGGTAATTGTAAGGTCACCAACTACAGCTGAAGAAATAAATAACACTAGCAATTAACTATCAAGCTCTCCCAGGGACCTGCACAAACCCAGCTGCTAACAGTGATGGGTGCTCTTCCACCTAGATGCCACCCCCCAAAAAAAAAAAACTGGTCAAAATAGGACCCTTTAAAGAACACAACTGCTCTCATACCAGGAAAGTTAGAGAAAATATAATCTACCAATTCCCATGAATAAATCATGATAATTAACCAGCTTTAAACCCAAGGAAAAAAACTGTCTCCTACAACGACACTGCAATGAGGTAAAGGCTGGGTTACTTATTTTGTTTTGCTTTGTTATGTTTTCTTAAAAACAAATATAGACAATGGCTTGAAAAAACAGCTATTTTTTTTCAAGAGAAACAACTGAGAACGCCCTTCCCTTGCAAGCTCTGCCTCCTTCCTTTGTTTTAGATTCCATATAAATTATTCTGAGCTTATTGCTTTGATCGGATTTAGCTGTAAGTAATTATATTTAGTCAGACATTTGATCTATAAATAGAATCTACTAAAGGAATTATTACAACTTCCATGAAATTGGCAAACAGCAGCTCCATTTGATGTAACTCTAGCAAAGCTTTAGCCTGAAAATAATCTATGTAGTAGCCACCAAGAAGATATTTGCTCTGAAAATTAAAATCTAAGAACATGGTTACATATTTAAACTGAGAAAAAGTTACCATTACAGACTGTCTTAAGAAAAATCTGGATTTGTTATTTAATAATCACATTCAACCTGATGAAATAAACGCTTGAATAAAAGTAATGTTTTTTCTTTTCATAGATACTGTGTATTTCTTACATAAGATCCATACATTGAATGTTGCCAATAGATGAAGTAAAAGTAGTAAGGCTGCACCAATCCTGGCCCTGAAGGAAGAGATACACCGTTGCTGGTGAGCAGGATGCAGGAAGCAACAACATATATAGTATGTATACTATGAAGTACACAGATACTCTATCCTATGGATGCTGGGAAGCAACACAGACAACATGAATAACGGTTTTTCATTAGTTAGGGTAAGGAAGGTTTCACTCTGTTTCCAGACTACTGTCTAACTCCTGGGTTCAAATGCCTGGGTTCAACTGATGTCAGCTCAGCATCCGAGTGGCTGGGACTAGGCGCACACCATCGCACCCAAACTCTCAAGCTTCTCTAGTCACCTAATTAGATTGGCTTAGACCTTTACTAGCCATCTAGTCTTAAGGTCATTGCCTACTGTCCCCCAGGCTCATTTTTCTTATTATAAAACAGAGACAAAGACTTGGGCCTCCAATAAGAAAAATGTGTATAAGTAGATTCTGGTAACAGTACAGGGATACGTGTACACCGATTATTAAAGTACCTATTAAAAGGCAAGGCCACAGGATGGTGAGATGGTTCAGCAGTTAAGAACACCCATCTCAGTTCACTCACATCTATCATTCCAGTCCCTAGAGATCAGGTGCCTTCTTCTCACCTCCGAGGGCACCAGGCATGCACATGGCACACAAACATACATGCATGAAAAACATTCATAGACATAAAATGATAATGTAAATAAATCTAAAAACAAAGAAGGCTGGGTATGGTGGTGCACACCTTTAATCCCAACACTCACGAGACAGAGGCAAGAGGACTTCTGTGAGTAAGAGGCCAGCCTGGTATACATAGCAAGTATGGTCTATATAGGTCTCAGAAAGGGACGGGGGCACAAACACGCAAGTGTTGGGTGGGAGGCTGGAGTCAGAGGTAGTCATTTCAGCTTCGGATCTGTGGGGCGAACTTTGCTGCTATTTATGGAGTCCTGCCAACGTGGCAGGCACTGTGCCTACTGGCTGATATCTGCCAAAGGCCTGCTATGGGGGGGCTGCCTGATCTGCAAAGTGACAACTGGCCAGAAGGAAGACAGACTTCACTCCAGGGCTGAGCACCACAGTTAAACAATTGTGACTTAGAACAGAAATGTCTCAAAGGACATCTTTATTGTCTGTATTATTTAGATATTTAGAATACTTGCAATGATATTTTAACCATGCTAAAAATAAGCAAATGTGGGAAGGGGAAGGGGAGGGAATCATCCCTGGAAACAGCTCTTGTTCTTTGTACCGTGGAGGAATGGAATCAGAGCAAAGCCACTGGCTTACTTCATGCCCCTTCTTCTGTGATAACAGCAGCTAACCCAGACCCAGCATTCCATATGTCCTAGGACCTGGACTAAGAGCCTCATGTGAGCCATCTGACTCAGTCTTCACAAGCCCATTTGTATCATCTCCTTTTACACATGAGTAAATCAGAATACAGCGAGATTGAATTACTTTTTAAAAATCCGCTTACCTACCTAATGACTTAAAACAATCAAAAGTCTGGAAAAAATAACTAAGACTAAGTGTTTTCAGACACTAGGTAATAAGGTCAGTAGCCCCTGTGACAGCAGAGTGTAAAAGCTAAGTCCATAAGTACTCAGCTCTGGGAAGGGAACATGAGAGAGCGCAGAGACTTACTGGCAGGGTATGACGTGTAAATGTCACTGCAGAAGCCCGGGAAGGAGACAGCTGCGCTCTAGAAGAGACCCCACTCTCACACCAAGCCTTGGGTGGAGGACCAGCAGCATAACCACCTGAGAGACTGTCTATGGAGCAAGGGAAGAGCCCCAGAGCAAGCAAACTGAACACTCTTAAGCTCACACAGGCTAACAAGAGGTGAGCAGTGAACACTACACAGCTCCCCAGCCACAGCAGAAAAATCTCCGAACAGAAGGGACCCGCTGGCCTAGGAATTACTGCCTCAATAATGGGCAAAGCCAACCTGTACCCAGGGATGCTCTTGTCTCTCTCTGACAAATGCTTAAAAGCAAACTTCAGATAAAGCAAACCATCTCCAAGTGACTTAGCAAATCTAAAGGCATTTCTTAAATGCAAGAACACAGAGCATACAAGAATGTCAAACATCATCAGGCCTGCAAACAATCAAGGAGTACATCAAGTAACAGAGATAAACCAACTAAAAGCAAACAAAACAGCACAGCTCAGCACAAAGAGAACATATAAAGAGAAGTTACAGTCAGGTGTACAAGCAGAATGGAAAAGGAGTCTAGAAGGCACTTTTTAAAGATACAAATCAAAGGTCTAAAGACAAAACACAATGTCCTACAGGAAGGGGCAGGAAGAGGAGGCCTGGGTAACCAGTGAATTCCAAAATGAAGGTTAGTAAATCTGGAGACACAATGACAGAAGCCATTGAAAGTGAAAAAGACTTTTCACTTTCAACAGAAAATCTGAGCGGGGAGTCTTGAGCAGACCTGCAGACTTATAAAGGAAAAAGAGCAGAAAAGTACACATGAGAAAATCGGTTAACAAATACTACACCAAGGCACATGTCATGATCACCTTCTTTAAGTGTGTGTATAATGTGATGCAAGTATGTGTGAATGATGTGTCGGTACGGGGGGCATTTGGAGATAACAGGATAATCTAGGGTGTTGGTCCTTGACATCCACATTTATTATTCATTTATTCTCTGTGCGTGTGTGTGTGTGTGTGTGTGTGTGTGTGTGCATATGACATGGTATGCGTTCGAAAGGACTCAGTACAGGAGATCTTCACTGTAAGTCTGGTGAGGGAAACACAGGGCATGTTGTTGCCATTAGGCGATGCAGCCATGGCACAGAAGGCTCCTGGGGCCTTCCTGAACAGAGACGTGGCCATGACTCACAACACAGGCTCCCGAGACCTTCCTTTAACATTGGCATGGCGATAAGTGGAAAAGTCATGGAATCCGAATTAACTGATGTCAACTGCACTTTGCCTATGAACACGCAAGCACTGAAGCCAGGTGGGTCTGGGTATGGAGGACTCTTGTATTTTTTGCAACCTTTCTGTAGGTCTGATATGTTTAAGTAAAAAGACCCCACTATCAATACAAGTGAATAAACTCCAAGATAAACACAGTTTAGATCTCACTCAGGGGGGAGGAATAATTCCATCTGATTTTAATTACACAATAGCATACAGAAATAAAAAGTCCAGTCCACACTGTTGAAAGGGCCTAAAGTTCACAGTCTACTCACAACAAAAATTAAAAAAGTAAAAATCCCTCCTCCTCAAAGCTATAGCATATGTGACAATAATAAATCTCCCTCAAATCCAAACAAGAGTGACAAGCACGGATGGCTTGTGTGGCTCTGTATGCTGGTGCAAAACCCTATCTGCAAAGCGGTTTTTCCCCTCTCGTGTCCTCCACCATCCTTGCATAGGATAACAGCATTTAGTTCTCAGTCTCACACACATTAGCCTGGACTGTGGTTTTATGGAACAACTAGCATCACAGCCCAGAGCAGGTGCTGGATACCCTACAGGGCTGTTGGTCCCCACCACCAGTGTAAGAATGCACCGTCGTGCCACTTTTATAGCTGAGCTCTCTGGTCCTGTCTCTCACAGTTGAGAGTGAGAAGGTCTGTGTTTTAGAGCCACACCTGTGAAGTGCCTCTCCCTGCAGTTTGTTTCATGGCTGACTTACCCACCCACACAGGACGAGACCGTATCCATCGGGTGGAAAAGGGAACGGTGGGTAATGCGACGGAACCTGAAAACAAGCCATTCAAGTTCATCACGGTGGTGCCACCATATCCCCAAAAGCAGTATAAGGAGACCCAGTGGAGGAGACAGACTGCTGTGCAAGGTATGCCTGAAAGTGTAGTAGTGGCATGAATGTCATGGTGGTAATCAACTGCTTTTCGATCGGATTTAAGGCCTGATGAACAGGAAACACATGTTTGGCACTATAAATCTAGCCAAGAACTCACCGGGAGCTCACAGGCCCCAGGGGAGCACTTAATACTGTTATTCTGCTAACTGAACATGGTGTCAAATTGTCCTCTAAATGTGTGTCTCTGCACAAACCGATGAATGCAGCTCTCAGACCGCATCAGAGAGGTTTCTTAGTGCTGTGGGTGGTGGTTAGTGCAGAAACTCTCAACTGATCCAAGTACAGAGAATAAGTGCCTGTGAAGTACTCAGCCATAAACAGGGCATCTATGCTACACCCCCTCCCAGGCTCAGGGATAACTATAGAAAAAGGGAGAGAATACTTCAAGAGCTAGAGGTCAGGAAAGAACAAAGATTAACAGTGTCTTCTAGGAGTGATGGTACTGATTCATTTATGAGCTCATGGTACCTGTGGTTGCCCACACAAGACCTGCACACGAACAGGCCAGTCAACACTCTGGGGATGGGGAGAGATTCAAGAGCCTTAAATGAGTAACTATTGATGGTTGGCAGCTTCTGGAAGAATCAGAGTGTGCTGGGTCAGTGTCCTGATAGGTCAACCAGACTCCAGCGGATGGCCATATTCCTAAGCGAATATGGTCTGCACAGATTGAACTTGATGGGTTATAAGAAGAAAACAAAAAGCTGACTGGGCTAGAGAGATGATTCAGTGGTTAAGAATACCTGCTGGCTATGAGTCTCAGCCTCTGCTTCGATACCTCTAGCAGTAGAGTCTTTCAGAGGCCATCTGTAGTAAGCTCCTGTCCTGTTCCGTGTCTTCTCCTGCTTCTGATGTCTATTTTGTTTGTCCTTCTGAATGAGGATTGAGCATCTTCTCTAGGGTCTTCCTTGTTGTTTAGCTTCTTTAGGAGTATAGATTTTAATATGTTTACCCTATAGTATGTGGTTAATATCCACTTATGAGTGAGTATATACCATATGTATCTTTCTTCTTCTGGGATACCTCACTCAGGATGATCTTTTCCAGTTCCCACCATTTGCCTGCAAATTTCATGATTTCCTTGTTTTTAATAGCTGAGTAGTATTCCATTGCATAAATGTACCACAATTTCTCTGTCCATTCCTCTGTCGAAGGACGGCAAATTTGGATAGAGTTCAGAGAATCTTATCAAAGAAGGAGGAAATAGAAAGACCTGGAGGGGACAGGAGTCCAAAAGAAGACCAACAGTGCCATAAAAACTGAGCTCTGGGGGTCCCTAAAGAGACTGATGCCCCAACCAAGGACAATGCATGGAGAGGACCTAAAACCCCCGCTCAGATGTAGCCCATAGACTCAGTCTCCAAGTGGGGTCCCTAGTAGGGGGAGCAGAGACTCTCTCTGGCATGAACTCAGTGGCAGGCTCTCTGATCACCTCCCCCCTGGGGGGCAGGTAGCCTTACTAGTCCACAGAGGAAGACAATGCAACCAGTTCTGATGAGACCTGACAGGCCAGGGTCAAATAGAAGGGGAAGAGGACCTCCCATATCAGTGAACTAGGGGAGGGGCATAGGAGGAGAAGAGGAAAGGAGGGTGGGATTGGAAGGAGATGAGGGAGGGGGCCACAGCCAGGATACAAACTGAATAAATTGTAATAGATGGTAATAATAAAAAAAGGAAAAACAATAAAAAAAGAACACCTGCTGCTCTTGCAGAGGACTTAGGTTCTCAGTATTACATGGCAGTTCACACACACCTGTGACCCCAGTTTTTGATCACCTCTGCAGGCACCAGGCATGCACATGATACAGGTACAGACACATATGTAAGCAAAACATTCACATACATCACATAAAATAAAATGAAATGAAATAAAGCTTTTTTTTTAATAAGAGGACAGGAAATTCATAGATTCCAGAGATGGGAGAAGATCTAGAGGAATTCAGTATGAACATGATCAAAATACATCTCAATTAATAAAAGTATTGTACTTTTTAAAAGAAATGAATAATTGTGGTTGTGTTCCCAGCTCCACCATTACCTGGTGATGAGGCAACTCGCAAATCCTCTGTGTCTGCTAGTCTTGACCAATCTACTACAAAGCATGACATCTGTTCTGTGTAGGCTTAGTGAGCCTACCCAGGGGCTGCCTGTGGGGCTAAGGTGCATCACTCACATGAAGTCCCTGGTAACTAGCCCAGCACCCAAGGACACCAGGCCCCTCCCTCTCAACCAATGGACTCCAGAAAACAGCTGCTTCTTGGAAGATGGAGCCTTCCTGTCTGCAGCTTGTCAGTAACCAGGCATTTTCATTCTGAGGTTATTTCTGTGGTAGCCAACAAATGCTGGTACAGAGAATGATTCATCATGCAAACTAAAATCACGGCTTATGAGGAAATGCGAACTGCAAATTACAGAGAGAAAGGAGGCTTAAAGATGTACTTCAAAATAATAAAAACTCAAGTGAAGTCACTTAATCCAATATTTTATTGGAAATTGGACCAACTCCAATTCTCTTAAGGGTACCACAGTTTGCTAACCAGATGTTAATACTGTTCTGCCAAAGAAAACTGCAAGATTTAAAGGCTATTTTTTTCCATAAAAATTGTCTTGTTTACATTTCCAAACATATATTTCTCTGATGTCCTGATAGATTAGATTAAAAACTAATCAAAGTATCCCTCAATCTACTCTCAGACACATTAACAATGTCCCTAGAGGAGGCACAGAAGAGAAAGTGCCTGTTCTTTGAGATTTGGCTAAAGAGCAAAATAGATGGCACCAGACAGCCAGCATCCAGACGTACAGCTATAAGACAGGCCTGTGGATGCAGCCCAGGCCCAATAGCAGGACTTAATTACTCCATTATAATGAACAGCATGAACCTCGTTAGGATTAGCATGGGCGTCATAAGGAGACCAGACTGCTGGCATGACCTCCAGCCATCACAGAAAAGTTTCGAAACGACCACCCAGACAACCAAGGGTCAAAGCGAATTCCGTGCATTTTCACTCAAGATGCAGACAGGGATACAGTAACATGCCACTGTGCAGCAATGATGACAGCTACAATGCGGGTCTTATTGCTCTCTAATAGACTTGGCCTCTTCCTCCACATCATCATCCTTCCATCCATCATCATTCCTCAGCCTCAGAGCTGTTTCTCACAAATGTGGTACAGTTGCCTTCAAAACAGAGATAAGAGAGTAGATCTGACTCTGGTGGGGGTTATCTGTGGGTTCTACCTTTAGGTATCCATCCTGACTTAGTTGGCTATGCAACACCAGTAAGCAATCAAATATGCAGGGGCCAAGGATGCCCAGCAGACCAAACTCACATCCTGAGCAAATAAATGCCTGAAATCACAACCCTGACTAAAAATAGCGAGAGCCCAAAAGCACAATCCAAGAGAAAGTCCATAATCCACAGGGCTTTGGAAAATGGAGCTAGTAACCTCCAATGAAGTGAACTTTAAGCAAATAGAAACAGACTGGACAATAACCATGTTATAATTTTAAAAGGGCAAATTCACCCAAAATACCTTATTATCCTAAGCATGTGTGCCTTGAGTAACAGTATCTCAAGAGATAAAGAGTTACGTTTTCTTACTGTCAATAATTTTTTTCTTTTTTTTTTCGTTGTAAAATTATATGCCTCTGTGTAGGTTATGTGAAGGATTTTGCAGTGCAGATATTCCTGGGGGCCAGAAGGTGTTGGGTCCCCCTGGAGCTTCAGTTACAGATGGCTGTGAGTTGCTCTCTGTGGGTGTTGGGATCCAAACTTGGGTCCTCTGAAAGAGCATTTAACCGCTAGGCCATCTCTTCAGCCTCTGTCTCCCAATTCCAAGAACCACATTCAGGAAAACTTATCTTAGCAAGATTACAGATGGTAGTGGGATACTAACTCCATTCTCGGTCTTATTTGATAAAAAATGCCCTCAGCTATGACATGACTCTCTCTTTAGGTCCCAAGGTCTCTCTCCCCATAATGAAGCATACCTATCAAGGTCCAGACAGGAAGGCCAGCAGACAAGAACCTGATGTACTGGTATGCACTCTCCACTGGATGCACCCTTGGCTTCCTCTCATCATTCTTCATCCATTCTTTGATGATGAAATATGGGAGATTTGTTTGCCAGACCTCATCACCCTCTGATGCATCTGCTGTTTCATTTGTGCACTTTCTTTGATGAGAATGGTATCAAGGAGTATAACAAACTCCTTTGCCTATCATTCCCCCATCTCTACGTCATTTCAGATTAACTGGTCATGGTTATAATCTATAACTCTGAGATTTATTACTCCATTAAATTACACGTATGTACTCAAATTCCCACTGAGATGCCTTATAATCAACAAAAAATAAAACATTAATTCTGGCTACCTCTCCCACCAAACATCTCTGCGTACATTCTCCCTGTCTCTCCAATCCACCAGACGCTTAGGTCAAATATCTGCGTCCCATGTTCTGTCAAGACCTTCCAACACTTAGCTCCACTTTCAGGAAAAACCCAGCCATGCCCTAGCACTCCCCACCTACCTTGGTCTGAGCCATCATCTTTCACGCAGATGACACAGGCCTTTTAATGGCCTCCTGAGTCCAGCCCTTGCACACTGGGCACATTCTCTACACCGTATCCAGGATGACACTTGGAAACATTAGTTTGATGTCACTGTTTTACCTAAAATCTAAAATCCTCTCATTAGAGTAAAACACCTTATAGTCTTATAATCCTAAATCATAACAACCACTGTGACTTCCTCCTCTACACTAGAGGGCTTGCATTTACCCTGGGCTAGCCACACCTCTCTCCTCACCCCTCTGTAATTCAGCAAGCATACTCGCTCCACTGGTCTTTACCTTCGAGGGTCCTTCTGCCCAGGATGCTCTTCCAAGAAGCGCCATGGCCTTTCCTTTACCTTCTTTGTCTACTCATCTTCCTTTTCTTCAGAACAGTTTCATTCTACCTAAGACAATTCTGCAATCCATCCCACCACCCTGTGCTTCTCTTTTTGCCTTTGTTTTCTTCTAAGTGCCTGCCATCATCTCCCATCCGTGTTTGACTTTTCCTGTACTGTTTATTTCAACTTACCATAGGTAGAGACATGGCAGAGAAGCAACTCCACCTAAGTCTAACTTGGCACACCAATGCAGTTTGTTGGAGTTTCTTACGGGAGCATTGGTAAAGGGTTACATACAGGAGAACAAGCCACTTACAGGTATCAACACCATCAAGAAGAGTGAACCACACATGTGCATGCATGTGCACACACACACACTCGAGTTATTAAACTGTGTGTTATGTCCTCAGGAAAGGACCCATGAGCCCTCCTCTCCTTCCACAAGAGGATGTTAGAGGGCCTCAGCCATTCATCATATCTGCCACACCATGCCCAGGTGACAGAGTTCCACCACACCTGTAAGGTGTTTCACAGAAGGTGATGAGTTGCACAGAAGGAAGGACTCTGTTTTCTCTGAACTGCCATTGCCTAAACAGTGGCAGGTAGATGGCAAGGGAATCCTACCTATCTGAACAAGGGAAGTTAACTGGGTACCAGCCAGCTTCTGTCATGCTCCTGAAACCCCATGGGTCTCTAGGGTCATTGTCTGTATCCCTTACACTTCATACTCCCATTGTCATCACCAGGCCCTCATTATCCGCTGTCTGTCTCAGCCTCTCTGCTACCCTTGCTGTCTCCCATCTTTGTCTGATGGGAAGATGCAGAAAGCTTGCTCCTTCTGCTGTAAGTGAAAACAGTAGGAATAGGAGGTCTGTTTGTGTTTTCAGACATGATCTCCTGTTGACCAGGCTGTCCTGGAACTCACTATGCATGAGGTGCATGGTGCTGAACTCCTGACCCTCTTGTCTCTGCCTCACAAGTGCTTACACGAGTGTCCCGGCAACCTGGCAGGTGTCCATTTGGTTTTAATTAAATAATCTGTTTGGGTTTTTTTCTTTAGTTTTGCTTTGGTTATGTTTTTGAGACAGGGTTTTACTATGTAGCCCAGTCTGGCCTCTGACTCGCTATCCTCCTGCTACAGTCTCAAAAGGTAGGCCACTGTGCCTAACTCAATACAAATAATTTTAAAAGAGTTTTAGGCTCAGAGCAAGATTAAACAAAAGGTACCGAGGGTTCTCGGGTGCTAAACACATAATACTTACTTTCAGGATTAGTGTGAAGAATAAATACAGAACAGCTATGTGTATGTCTAAATAGCTATGCACTCACCCATTGTATAGTTTCTGCACTTTCCAACTTTGATTAGGTCATTCCTTGTCAGCTTTTACTGGCTTGCCACTCTATAGAGATCAAGTCAAATCCTTTAGTCCTATTTTTTTGTTTTTAGTTATGTTATTTGTTGTTTGTGTGGGCAGATGTGCATGCATGTGGGTATGTGTAAATTCGTGACATGCATGTGGAGGTTAGAGAACATCTTTCAGGAGTCAGTTCTCTCCTTCCACTGTGTGAACCCCTGAGGATCAAACTCAGGTTGCCAGGTTCGCAGCAAGCACCTTTACCAAGTGACCCATCTCACTGGCCCTTCAGTTTAATTTTCAAAGAGTTCTACAATTTGGATGCAACCTGGTTTTCAGCTATCCACCCCCATCCAATCGCCTCTATGCAATCTTAATTCCATCCACAATTCTACTCACTGTTTCTGCTCACATTCTGCGTTTTACTATTTCTGTTCTATGCTCCATCTCTGCCAAAAATACACTTCCCCTACAGCCTGTCTGCCAAGCTCTCCCAGTCTTTCAAAGCCCAGCTGGGACCCCATTTTTCTGCAGGAAGACTCACCCAGCTATGCCGTTTGGCATCCACCCCTGTTTCTGCTCTAGCTTCAAATGTTAACTTTATTTATGTCTCTTTCCCAGTGCTTGCCTCACGGGCAGGGAGCGTACAGCACGCGCTGAGGAATACCTGGCATCATGACGCAGGCTCTTCAGGAATGGGGTGTAACTCGTCTCCTAGAGAGAGCACATGAGCGCTACTTCCAAACTTTTCATCATGTATTTCTGGTGTCATCCGCTAAACATCCCAGAACTTAACAGTCTGTTGTGCTCCAGAACTCAACAGTTTGTTCTGCTATGGTGCACACTTCCACTGCAGCACTTAGCTGAGCCCCAGAGGATGTGGAAGTTACTGGTTTCTGTGCCATTTTCTTTTTCTTTCCCTAGGCAAAAAGTGTAAACATGGAACAGATTTCTGCAGGAAAAGTTAAACAGCTGCAGCAGGCGGCTGCATGGAGAAGGGTTTTCACTTTCTTTAAGGGAAACCCAAAGTGAGCACTCGTCCACAAGGTTAGGAATCGTTCTCACCCCAGCAGGTCTTTCTTCCTGTTGCGGCCTGTTAGTAAGTGACCCTGCTGGCAGGGGCTGCACTTCCCACGCCTGCCTCACCTTCTGCCAGTCAGCGCTTTCACTCTACCTGTTTGTATATGCACTTTGAATACCCTTAGCACTCGCACCCATGATCAGCTGTGTCTGAACTGTCTGTCCCATTATTTTTATTGTTGTTTGGTTTTGTGGGGGAGGGGTACATGCTTGCACATGCACACAGGCTTGTACACGCTTCTATGGCTCAAGGTAGCATAAATGTTTTAACATTTTGTAGTCAGCCCTGTTTTGTTTTGTTTTTTTATAAGTTCTGTTTCTTTTTAGTGGACAGTTTTGCAGGATATGTAGAGTAAAATACCCAATTATTATTCAGAGTCAAAAGTCTAGTACTCAACTGTATTAACAATCATGATACTGCATTCAATTTTGGAAACAACTGAAAATACTCCATTGTTCTCAGGATCTTAAATCTAAAATCAATACTCACGTCCAAATCTGGGATCCCTAAAAAGCCTAAGTCTCACGTAAGGGTTTTTCTCTAACCCGGTTCCATTTGCTGCACCAAATGCTGGTTCGATCCACAGGCTCCACCTGCAGCAGACCCACTGACTGTTATGCAATGGTCTGATCTGCAATAACGTCAGGTTGACTTTCAAAGCCCCAGTAAGCAATGTGACCCCTCTGGTGATGTTAAACTGTGGAACAAAACCAATTGAAAAGCAAGACAAACAGGGCCGTTTCTGGATCCATCGTCACAGCCGCTGGGCTACTGCCAGCCCATAGAGTGAGGTCATCTCCTGCTTTGTTGTCTTGAAACCCACAGTGAACAGAGCACACGGCACTCACCATTGCCTGAGTTTCAGCATGTACAATATACTGTCCCTACCTGCTCAGAAAGTCAAGAACTCATGGGAGCTGGAACACTGACTTCTTCTTGAACTTGAATGACCTACTTACTGTCATCAAGATGAATAACCAGAATACTGTTTTAACTGAAAACCTCCACATTTTTACCCTTAATTCAAGACTCCAAGCAGGGGCTCGAGTGTCAATTTAAAAACTTGGAGTTAGAATGCCTTATGCTGTGTGCTCAGCTTGGCACCAATGATGCCTACTCACCCAGCAAGGCACATGTGTCTGTGTGTATGTGCATGAACTCAGGAAAGGCTCTTCAACACGCATCTTATTTAAAGATAGCCAAATTAACCTTCTTTTCCTTCTTCCTTCCTTTTTGCCTCCCTCTCCCTTTCCAGAAAGTAGGCAGAATCCTAGAAAATGCTTTGCTTTACGAACCCCAGCACTCATTGCCATCGTGCATTCCTAAGCCTGTACACACGCGCCCGCATGTCAGCAGTGCTATGCCACCCCTGAGGTACACCGCTCAGCCAAGCTGTTCCATTACAAAAGACACTCATATAAAAGCAATGGCTTTTAAAAACACAGACAGAGTCGAGGCCTAATCACCGCACTGGTGTGATCTGCAACTTAATGTCCGTCACGGTAAACCAGGCTCGGAAAGGCACTGATAAATTTCATATAGAAGCCACAAGAACCTGAACATTATATGCAACTATGACCAGTGCATAAGAAAGAAAGAAAGAAAGAAAGAAAGAAAGAAAGAAAGAAAGAAAGAAAGAAAGAAAGAGAAAAAGGGAAGAAAGAAAATAAAATACCTCACTCAAGGTTTCTCAGTACCAAATCCCAGAGTTATACAAGATCAACCAAACAGCACCTCAGAGCTCAGTCCCACCAGAGTGGACAACTACTCACTGAGGTCACAAGCTTCAGTACCAGGTACAGAATCCTTAGTCCCTTCATATAGCTTAAAATTATATCCAAACAGAATTTGAAGTGAATTCAAGTATCACAGAAGGGAATTTCCCCAGACTTCAGAAATCTACAGGCTGATTTAGCAGCTATGCTCAGCAGGCTCTCTGGGCATCTCCCTGTCTGTCCGGGAAGTTTAAGTGTCCTTTTCTATGTGTTGAAATGCGCACAGAAACAATGTGCTGCACTGAATACCTAAAGAGACTCGGGAGGAAGGCGAGTCCCTGAGAAACCAGGTTAACAGCAGTACTCGCTGTGTGGTGCTGGGGCAAGCCTTGCTGCCTGCAACCTGGTCACCTAGTGGATGCTGACAAGTCAGGAAGAAGCCAACAAATGGAGGTGGACTGAACTGCAGCTCGAGGATTGCATCCCAGACACACTCAAGCAAGCACGCCACACCTTCTGTACACGGCAGTCACATATCACAAGTGAAAGAAGGAAAGGGCTTTTGTTGTTTTCTTTTGCTTTTTTTTTTTTTTGGAGGAGGGGGTTCTTTTTTGGCTTTTTGTTTTGGGTTTTTTTGGGGGGCTGTGGATTTGTAGCTAGATGTTCAAAGATTATGGATAACATTTTACTTAGTGTGGAAATATAGAATTTCTAACCTCAAACTTGAGGTGTCACTCCCCAGCCCATTATTATAAACACATGGGAATTTTGATAAGGAGGTTGAGTGATTCCAGGGTCATTTGTTGTTTGGTGGCAAAATCTATTTCTGGTCCAGTGTTCTGAATATCCCACAGTCACAGAGAGAAAATGGTACTTAAAGTAGCAATGCTAGGTATCAGATACATAGTCTGAAAGGAAAACCCAACTTGGGGAAATTCTTTTAAAAATGGAGACAGCATTCACTCTGCTGTCCAGGCTGGCCTCCGGCACGGGTCTTCCTTCCTCCAGTTTCTAAAGAGTGACACATCAAAGTACAATATGTGTGTAGCTTCATGATTACACGTTCCACAGACAGACAGGAGAGATTAAACTAGCTTAGACAAAGCCAAAGGTTCAAGCCTTTCTTAGGATACCAGAGGCTTGTTCCCAGCAGACTGGCCAGCGGCACCTGGCAGGCGGCTGCTCACACTCGCCCTGTGGCTGCACTTGCTTTATTCTGAGTTATCAGTTTCTGGATGCGAGTGTTAAACAAAGCCCACAGCAGCAGCCCAGATCATTTCCTCCCCCCACCCCTTCTCGTTTTAATGAAGCCACGAGTTCAGTGGAGTCTAGAGATTTAAATTCTAATCATTTTCCCTTTGCCCTTTAACACAGGTACTCCCAAGGGAAACTTTACTTCCAAGCATTACCATTGCAGGCCCCTGAATCAATAACCCACAGCTCTAAAAGGCAAGAATGCCAAGTAAATGCTATTTTCTTCCTCCATCTCCATCCCAATTAAAGAAAATGAAATCTATAAGGCAGTGGAGGAGCTTCCCACAGATTCGCTGTGATAATAAAAACCCCTTAGACTACCTCAGGCGGACTGAGCAAAATGCCATGCTCCCCTCCCATGGGGCAGAGCTAGCTAGGATGGGTTCTGGAAGAGGACTCCCAGCCCTGACTGACTTTCTGCTGCTCCACGTTTGCTAGAAATAAAGTGCTTGCCTTTTCCCTCTATACACGACAGCTGCATTGCTGAAAGTATGTTGCACAAAGATTGAGTGTGTGGCAAACCAATTCACCATGAACAACCAAGATGTTTTAAAATCCTAATTCAAAGGGTACTTAAGGAATACCTTTTATACATCAAATGCTAAATCTGATCCTGGAAACAAAGTAAAAAAGAAAATTTAAAAAGCCAGGTCGAGGGAGATGGCTCAGTTGGAAAAGCATGCAAGCATGAAGACCTGACCTGGATCCCACATAAAAAGCGAGGCATGGTGGCATGTCTTCCCCAGGGAAATGCAGTGGGGAGGTAGAGATAGGCCATCTACACAGTGGGTTCTACACACACACACACACACACACACACACACACACACACACACGTATGAAAAGAAAAAAGGACATTCAATCCCTGGGCCAGATCATCTCACTGTGTAGTAAGGCAGAGGGAACAAGCAAAGCCTAACAAACTCTTGCAGCTTGCCTTACTCGTCCTTCACAGCCCACTGCTCCTTGATAAGGTCTTGCAAAGGGTGACAGAGCTCAGTGCCCGACAGACACAGGAGTGAATTCAGGGTTGAGAACTGCTACGGATGAGCAGCAGGAGAAGGAACGCCCCCAAAGCTGGTGCTGAAACAGCAACCTGTATAGAACCCCAATCTACCTGCACCGTGTTCCAGGCAGACTGCAGGTGAGTGAGTGAGGCTCAGGGTGGCCATGAGAAGGACAGAGCCAAGCATGTGTTCCAGGCACTGGGGCTCAGATGCTTTGTGACTACTGAATGCCTGCTCGTTAGTTACTGCTATTTTGATTCTCCCCTCCCCTACCCCCATCAGCTGTAGCACCAAAATATGCCACAAACATAAGAAGCTCAGAACACAGATCCAACTGTGGAGCTATAGAACCAGGTGTCTAATCCTGCTTCCACCCTCAAATTCAGTCTCTCGGTACACACACGGGAAATACTCTGCAAAGACCATTTTGCAGTGCACGGGCTTTTAGGCCAGGGTTCCCAAGAACATCCCATGTTCCTGTAAGCCTTGTAATGACCTCAGAATCTCACTCCCTTTCAATCTGTCTGGACTAAAGGCACGTAGGCAAGACTAGCGGTCCCTTCCAGTGCAGTACAGGCACCTCTTCAAGATGACACAAGCTGCCCCAGGGCTAAGTACAAATCTGCTGGGGTAGAATGAAGCCCCGCATTTCAGCCAAGCAGAGGAGCAGGTGAACTCCTAACACAGACATTCCGTGAACTGTAGAGCCAGAATGAAAAGAATGGCCCGACAACTCAGAAGAGATGGAGAAGGACAAAGAACGGGCACAGAGTAAATACAAAAGAAATGGAAAGGAAATCATGGCAACAGAAACACAGAGCTGGGGGCATAGGTGAGTGAGGGAAGATGAGAATTTGCTGCCCTTCTCACAGCTTTGTCTCCAAGCCTCTCACAAGGACACCCTGGACGACTGAAGGTAGTCCCAGGGAAAGGCATTACTTATCCCCAAACATTATGGTCCCTAAATGCAAGCTAAGCAACCTGGGGCTTTACTGATCCTACACAGAATTTCTGAAGGGCTGTTCCAAGGCAATTTCAACTATTCCCCCTTTCACTTTTGGCTCCGACTTTGGAATCACCTTCCAGGTGAGGTCTGTACTGGAGCATACTTTCCTCAGGTCATTTCCAGTCACCTGGGTACTGAATAGTCTTTAGTCACTGTGCTAGTACATCAATTTCACAGCCACCTTCTTCCTTCAATTTAGAAATCTCAGACTGTAACGGCCAGTTCAGAGGTGCTGTGGTTGTTAAGATACGGCCTGGGTTACAGAAGTAAATGCATTTCAGTTGTTAGCTGGAGAGACTCACGGCAAGAACCCCACCCGCTGATCCCCACCAGACTCCTTCATTCTCTAGCCAACCACTGCCTGTCTTCCTTTGTTTGAAATTTAAATCCCAGCCTGACTACCCCAGTCGCTCAGCTCATTTCTGAGCCCTTTCCAGTACAATCTGTGTGTAATCTGAGAATAGAAGTGAATTTTATCATCAATGTTTTTATAATCACACTATGTATCTTAAGCACAGTTCAAAGATAAGTTTTTATTCTTGAAGTCTCATGTCGTCGAAGCCACTGTATTATTAGCCTGTACTCACTGTCACACACTCCACTGCTCACTTTGCCCTACCTGGACACACAGCAGCAAGCTCAGGAGCCATCCTCAGCTACCATCAAGAAAAGAACTTATCAGCTACTGCTTGTGACAAATTATTACCACAAACACTGCACACTCTGTCACCTTGATGCAGAGGGCAGGTCTGCCCTTCGCCCCACATGACCCTTTCACTGTTAACATCACATATAACGTAACACACTCCTCTACAGCTTCATTTTGAAAGCCCAGACCTTCACTTTTCCATTTCTAGAAGTCTCCATCTCATTTAATTCATACAAATTCAAATATCACAGATGGGTCCCAGCTGCCTTATCTAAATTAGTACCAATCTGAGCTCACCAGCAGCCAAGTTTACTTCAATCCATCCTGCCCATGCCAGGAATGACCTGCCTTCCTCCAGTTGCCAGTCTGACAGCTCAGTCCTGCTGCATCCCAAAGCTGCCCTGGCTCCTCATCTAAGCCCCATTACACGTTGTTCCAAACAACTGGGCAGTCACACACACACACACACACACACAAACACAAAAGAAAGAAAAGAAAGAAAGGAAAAAGAAAAGAAAGGAAAGAAAAGAAAAGAAAAATGTCAACCACCTTGCACTTGGGAATATGTAAAGGCTCCCTTAGCTCAGCACAAACAGAACCAAGCTACCAAGTAGTTCATCCTCAATCCAGCATGTACATGTACACACACACACACACACTCATGCACATACCCTTCAATTTTGAGGCCATATTATATCCATAATGATTGAGATGTAAGTGAACATTATGATTTAATATGTAAATATTGGCTAAAATATTTAGAGTGTCCCATATGGCAAAAATAATATTTGCCAATTCTCCTCTTACAAATACATTTCTGCTGTTCCTACTTCAACCTTACACATCCTAAACAACCATATTAAAAAAAAAATCAACAAGAAGTTAATTGAAAGTCAATTCTTGGACTCAAACATTTTTCAAAAGCTATAAATACAGAGGCTGGAGAGACGGATCAGTGATTAAGAGCACCGTCTACAGAGGACCCAGTTCAATTATTCCCAGCACCACATGGCAGCTCACAAGCATTTGTAACTCCAGTTCCACAGGATCAGCGTCCTCTTCTGGCCTCCAGGGGCAACAGGCATACATGTGGTACAAAGATATACATGCAAGCAAAACACCTATACACATGAATAAAAAAAATTTTAAAGATATACAAATATATATTTATCAAATACTGAAATGATACAATTTTATATTAAATTATTTTTGACCTATTTGAACTTATTCTTGTTTATATTTGAACTGAGAAAGAAGACAGGAGTAGTAAGAGGAGAACGGGTCAGGGAAATGCATGAAAAGAGAGAACAAAACATTAGCAGGAAGCAGAAAAGCAGTTGAAACCCACGTGTAAAGGGAAACAAAGAGACGGCCAAAGCATCCAAGAGTCAGCCCAGCAAGGGGAGAAGTGATGGCTCTTGAGTGGCCCGTCACTCCTTACTCCCCATCTGATCAACAGCCACAGGGCCAGTGCTTCTTAAGTGATCAATCGAATCAGATGAACAAAGCAAGAATAAAAAACCACAGCTCTTAGACACATTTAAAAGCCATGTGGTGAGGCTGAGCGTATTTGTATTCCTCAGCTCACTCACCAGGTGTCTGTTGGACCCTGCTGTGGAAAGCACTAAGACCAAGAAACATGCCCAAGCCAAGAAGACACCTCTGAACCAAATAACGCCACCTATGAGGTAAGAGAAGCCAGGGCTGGTGGCCCCTGCTCTTAATCCCAGCACTTGGGAGGCAAAGGCAGATTACTATGAACTTAAGGTGAGCCTGGTTTACACAGTAAGTCTGAGCTAGCCTTTTTTGGGGAGAGGGGACAATACAATGAACTTATGAATACAATGAACTTATTCTGTTATCCCAGCCAAATACCATTCTCTAATACTTCAAGGGGAAGATCAGAATCATTCATTAAAGCATGTGCCATTAGAGCCAGTTCTGTTAGAGTTACTATGGCTGTGATAAAACACCACGACCAAAAGCAACTTGGGGAGAAAAGGGGTTTCTTTTCCTCACAGTTTCATCATCAAAAGCAGCAAGAGTAATGCATGCCTGTGATCCTAGCACTCTGGGAGGCAGAGGCTGGCGGATCTCTGTGAGTTTGAGGCCAGCCTGGTCTACAAAGGGAGTCTAGGGCAGCTACAGCTACACAGAAAAACACTGTCTCAAAACAATAAGAACAAAAACAAAACAACAACAAACAAAAACTAGCAAGGGGCAGGGCAGGAGCCTGGAGGCAGGAGCTGATGCAGAGGCCATGGAGAGGTGCTGTTCACTGGCTTGCTCCCCATGGCTTGCTCATCCTGCTTTCTTATAGAACCAGGACCCCCAGCCCAGGGATGGCCCTACCCACACTGGGCTGGGCCCTCCCCCATCAATCCCTAATTAGGAAAATGCCCTACAGGCTTGCCCACAGCTTGATCTTTTGAAGGCATCTTCTCAATTGGGCCACTCTCCTCTCTGATGACTCTACCCTGTGTCAAGTTGACATAAAATTGGCTAGAATAGCCAGTAAGATGTCTCAGCGGGTTAAGGGGCTTGACACCAGGCCTGATGACCAGTGTTTGGTCCCCAGTACTCACAAGGTAGAAGCAGAGAATCAACTCATTCAAGTTGTCCCTTAGTCACATTTGCCATGGTACATGCACAGGTGTGCATGCAAACACACACACACACACACACACACAAATAAATGATTTTTAGATGCACCGTTAAAATCCAGGCATGATGGGGCACACCTGTAAGCCTAAGGCTTAGAATGTGGAGGCAGGTTCAAGGTCATTCTCCACTATAGAGTAAATTCGAAGCCAGGCCAGGCTATGTGAGACCCTACCTCAAAAGCACAGCAAAATAAAACACCTATGTCATTAGAACAGCAGCAGAACACAGACCTAATCGACTGCATTACGGTAAATCTAAGTACCACGCTGTTGGGAGAGATCCGTGAACTTAATCCATGATTGCTGCACTTCAGACATACAACATTTTTACCCTTTTCTCAGATAAAAGCCAAGATTTCCTCCCATCTGCTCAAGGTTGCCTACCCTTAGTCCAAATTTCAAGTCTGACTCCAACGTCAGTTCCTTTCAGTATGGCTCCTACAGGGAACACCCATGCAGCCGCTGAGGAGGAACACCAGTGTGGACAGCACACCCAGTCTGACCCTCAAACACCCAGAGGCCTGGGACAAACAGGTTCATCAGAATTCCAGTTTCCAAAAGTAGTGACAGACAGATGGAGGAGAAACATTCCTGCTGTCTGCTCGCTCTAAATGATGTCTAATGCAGTGACTTGAAACACAGGTCCATAAGCATTACCACATACAAAGTCTAGAAACCCAGTGTGATAAAAGTGACACATACAAAGTAAGACCAATTAACACCAATTCTCTACTTAGTTATCCTGCATTTGATTCAGTGGATGGCTTCTAAATTCAACCCAGATACCACGTGCTGTTGGTTGGTGAGCCTTGATAAGGTGTTTTGGAATCTCTGCTTTGTGAGATTTTCGGAGCTAAATTAATTTCATCATTTTAATTATGTGTAGGTGTTTATGTATGACTGCAAACAGCAATGAGCACATGAGTACAGTGTCTGCAGAGCTGGAGTTACAAAGTTATCAATTTCAGGATGTGGCTGCTGGAAACTGAATCCAAGTGTGTGGGGGGAGGGGGCGGGGAATCCAGAGAGTGTTCTAACCCTGAGTCAGTCCCCCAGGCACTGGGATTTTTATGCCACATGAGTTTTGGAAATTCCCACAGCTTCCCCTTCTGTGTAGTGTACCTGACTCAAAAAGACTCAAGTTTAAATCCTACATCACTATGTAGTAATACTAACCAATTCTTAGACTCAGTTTCCTCTCCCTGTAAAACAGCTATTCTGAACTTCTCAGTGTTGTCTTGCCTTTGGGTGAGATGATGCAGGGGCAGTTTTCAGAGTTCAGGAGGCCCATCAGTTTGCCCAAGCCTCTGTTGGGGACATCCATGAAAATGAGTAAGAATTACAGAAGTTTTACTTCCAACTTTTCTCTGAAAGCCAAGTATCTCTACATAATGAGTCTAACTATTAAGCCAGCACCAAAATAAGACATTTAGGTGGGTTCTACACAACCTCACACTCTTAAGAAGGCAACTAACAGGTAGCCATGCTCAAGGTGCAGACAGCATGCTTCTGTACCTCCCGACTATACATCAATCTGCCTTTTAAGCAAACAAGACACACAAACCCTCACCGGAGGGAGCAGAACACTACCCCATGCTCTGCAACTGGTGCTGAACTGAGACCACATAAAGAGAGCACTTAGCTTTAGTCAGGCAACTGTGTAAGGAACAAAGCTTTCACAGCCCCCACAACCCTTGTGATGCCAGTGCCCATGAGGGGTCATGGCTTTGGAACAGGCAGGTGCACTCTACTGTGACAGTTCAACTTATTTGACATCAGTTGTTTGGGTCCTCTCCTTTTTAGACCCCAAAACAGGGCCTGGAGAGATGGCTCAGTGGTCAAAAGTGCTTGCTGTCATTGCGAAGGACCTGGATTCAGTTCCCAGCATTCACAAAGGTAGCCCACATCTGCCTGTAACTCTAGTTTCAGAGAATCCAAAGCCCTTTTCTCATGTCTTCAGGGTCATGCATGCAAATGGTACACATACATATACATATACCACACACACACACACACACTACATTAACAGTAATAATAAGTAATAAACCCTTAACAAGATGCCACCTGAGCCAGATGTGTTCCTGAAGGCCACTGGTGCCTTTCTTCCATTCCCTCATCTGAATGAATCAAGGAAAGCATTAAAGCAGGGTCCTTGGCACCCAACACAGCTGGCGGTGGTCATAGCTGTCTCTAAGTTGTAAAGAGTATCCTCCCTGAAAGGCCCCCATTTAGTCTGCTCACATAAATATAACAGGTAGGAGAAGGCTACAGGAGAATGGTAGGTAGCTTTAGTGGGCTTCTTGCCGTCAGAGGTAAACAGCTTTGTGTGGTCCAAAGAAGTCATGGCTGTAATTTCCTCCTAAACACAAGTTCAGCAGCCATTCACTGCCCGGGTGAGAGGAGGTCAGTCAGGCTGAAAGGCAACAGGGACAATAAATTGAGATTTTTCTTTTAAGAAACGTTAAGTTGCTGATGCTGAGGTAACAAGCAGCTTGGCTTGCAGTGCCTCTGCTTGTTAGCCGACAGGCTCCGCAAGCAAAAGACACTCAGTGGCAAATAAGGAGGTTCCTGAGATAGTAACAAGTTAGAGAATTACAGATGGTGATTCTCTCCATGATGCAACACACAAAAAGACAGTGGGGAAGGTGGCAAACTCAGTCTTCAGCTCTCCTGCCCGTATCACCTCCCCTGGCACCCGCTCCCTCATACCTGCCTCACAGCACAGACCTCCAGCTTCTGCCCTCCCTCCTCCAACCTGACAATCTCTCCCTCTCTTCCTTCTCCCTTCCCCAAACCCAATTCCTCCACGTGATGGCTTACCCAAACAGTAACTGTTTTTAGGTGTCAACGCCTACACAGGAGGGGGGAGGGGTTACGGCAGGGAAGAATTGTAGTTTTAAGGGGCATGAACCCTGGAGAAAGAGGGGTGGATAACAACCATAAAGGACACAGAAAGTGGACAACAGCAGCGGCAAGAGACAGATTCAGCCCCAGAGGACTGGGCGTGACCAATGGCTGATGGAAGTAGGATTTGAGTGAAGATGCTGCTTGCCAGTACCTATTGAAATGTGTGTTTTTTCTTTTTGTCTGGTAGTTCAGCATTTAATAGTGTGTGTTCTCAAGACATGCTTTAGTAAATAGCTCTCAGCTCTAAACAGCTAATAAAGAATTCTGCCTTTGTTCAGAGTTCCCTAAAGAAGGTTTGCTTTACTTGGCTTTCGTGCTATAATACTGTCAATTTTCATATTCAGTTTAGCATGAGGAACTTTTTCAAAAAGATTTTGACTTTATATTCAGATTAAGCATCCCCATGTGCCTAAAAATGGCTTCTGGGTCCCTTCTTTTTTTTTTTTGTGGTTTTGTGTGTGTGTGTGTGTGTGTGTGTTTAATTGGGAGGAGGCTCTTGTGTCACAGCACACATGGAGGTCAGAAGACAATTTTCAGGAGCCACTTCCCTCCTTCCAGCATTTGGGTTTCAGTAAAGGACTTTCAGCTGCTGGCCCCTGTGAGTCCTCTCTAGAGATTCTGAAGTAATTACATCAAAGAGATGAACTTTCAACGTACCAGATGCCATGAAAGTGTATGATTATGTGGGAATATGTCAGTTATCTCAATTCTGCCAGTCACTGGACAAGCACCATGGAGCCACAGCAATGTTTGAGCCACTGCACAGGGAGGGCAGCAGCAGAGAGAAGCACCTTCCTGGCACATGCACGTTCACAGCTGAAGAAAGCATGGAGCAGGACAAGGCCGAGGACAATGCACTCTGGGCTCCGAGGAGACAGATCTTCAGCTGAAAGTCTTATGGAAAAGACAGTGAAGGTGACAACCCACTGCAACCTCGCAGTCCAGCTCCGTAACCCTCTGTGGGGCTCAGTATCGTGGGTTCAGAGGTGCTGTGCCTGCTGTTCACACTGCTACGGGTACCATCTCCCCACCCCCCCAACTTCCATTCACTAAAATGGAAATGTAAGGGGAAAAGAGGATTTAAGTCTGTAAATCATAATGAAGTTAATAAAGGGACTGAAATATAAGCTTCATTTGCTCAGCTAAGCCCCAAACCCTTTGTATCTGATAGTGATAATCCCATGGCAACTAGAAAACACACTTATCTTATTAACGAGACTGGAATTATTTTAATTAGGTATCTCCACATGCACCAACTGTTAGAAATCAGACTGTTTTGAAACAGTTGTTAATGACTTAACACGGCACACGTTCTCCTCAGTTTCAGGCTGAAATCTATGTTTGAGACAGATGGGGAAGAGCCTGGCCCTGCTGCGTGGCAGAGAAGCAGACTTGTGGGCCTGGAGATGCATTTCCCACTGGGATCTAGCAAAACAATCCTAAAGACACCCAGAAAGACAATCCTACACTTTCGTGGCATCTGGTACGTTGAAAGTCAGAAGCCTGGTGCTAGGAACATCCAATTATGAGAAGATACTTTATCTCAATCACGAGTCTCTCAATTTCAGCGTCTTCACAACACCTGATGACAATATCAAACAACCAAGTGTGGTGAATTTACATTGTCCAATAAACCCTGCTCACACAAGAGCTGGGACTGGATGAAGTGCATCTCTGCCTGTTAAAAATGGGATTGCTTCCAGCTTATTATTAATTCATAAAACTGCTTGAAAATTTGAAAGGACTATTAACAAACATACAAAAAGCTGTTGTGTTTTGGCCCCCTGAGGAGCCTATATAAACAGAAGCCCATGACAGAACAAGATGGTGACGTGCTTCACACTTAGCAACTGGAAGACAGGCACTGTCCTTCCTGGCATTTCTTAGAAAATGGTTTTTCACCTGCCTATGAAGAAGCAGAAATATATTTACTCCTCTTTTCTACCCTAACTAGGAATCAAAGAAGCATAATTCTCTCCACATCTGCCTAACACTTTCCTAGACCCGAGACAAAGACTATTCTAGAAAAAGCGGGAGGGAGAAAAGCTCAAATAGGCAGCAATATCAATTTCCAAATCTTCCTTATCCAGCATTTCTCTAATAGCACTCTATAAACAAATCTTTTCCCAGCATGCCAAACTCCTTAGGCTCCCTATTAGGGAATATGATATACACATACAGACTCAACAGCAGTGCTTTATACAAGGTTTGGGTGTTTGGATAGGATAGTCTTTTGATTCAGTGTAAGACTTAGATAGGCATAGCTTAATAACCCATTTAACTGCTTCACTGTCTGATTAAATTTTTTAGAGCTGTAGTCATTTTACAAGCAAATAAAAATTATGGTGTAACAAGGTACAGACAGCAGTGCATTTAGTCTAGACATTTTGCAGTGTTGTATATGGCTCACGCGTATAAATGCACATAGGACAGGAACACCCTGGTGAAAAATGCTTTGCTTTTTGCTGTCTTTTCTAGTTCTCAAATGGACAAAGTATCTCCATGCCCTGAATGGCAGAAGACCAGATGATAATGCCATGTTCAATACCAAGGAACTGAACTAACCACTCCATGACACATGAGCTGTGTGCAGAAGTTACAGTCACAATGTATCATTTAGCTGTTACAATGACCAGCAGAGGCCTGGCTCACTCTGTTAATTATATTAACTATTTTTGTGACTTCTCAATAACTTGACTGAGATTCTTAGTGCTCTCTCACTTTAGTTACATCATGGGAAGGATTACCAGAAATTCCCTTCATTCTTATTTTTCTATTTTGCTCACACAGCTTTGTAGAGTAGACTTAACTGACAAGATGTTGGAAAGTGGACGTTCTAAAACATCACCATGTAGAAAACACAGCTTTTCAGTCCACTTCTCAATTAGTCGTTCTAGTTTCTCAGAAAGACTGAACCTAGGCTCTTTTGGCTGAGGAGCAGCTGAGGTTCAAACCCAGGGCTTTCTCATGCCAAATAGGCACTGATGAAGACTGTTCTGCCTAGGGAACTCCCCTCTTCTCAAATTGATGTTTTGGTCATAATGCACAAAATCAGCAGACTCTCTGCAGGCAAAAAGTGCCAAGTTTTTATTTCAAAGACTTCGTGTTAAGCCAGGGCTCTTCTACACTTGCCCTGAAACGCCCACAGGCTAGCAACATGCTAGAGAATAACCTGCAGCGCCACTGAGCTGGGTGAATCTTGAAGCCTCATTTCAAAGTCTGAAGGGTACAGAGAACAAAGGGCGCCATTCCCACATGGAACAGGCAATGCACTTGCTAGAAGTCACAACAGACACAGGGACAGAGGATTCTTCCGCTCAGATCCCATTATTCACTAAACCCTGAGCTACTGTAGCATAAAGTAATGGGTTCTTCCAACTGCAATTTATGAATCTTATCCTTGTTTCTCGTCTGCCTTGCAATGTAATATACTATCTGTCTTCAGAATGTGGGAGTTTTACTCTACTTTTGTCCTCCTGTAAAAACTGATGATAACCAGAAGAAGAAAAACAACAACTGTTAAATTACACCGTTCCAAACTGAAGGTGAGGTCTCTCCCAGAATCACATCTTACTGCGCTCAGACCGTTGAGGAGCTGGGAGAAGCACATTCATCAGAACCAGACAAGCTCAGGAAGAGGTTTGCACAAGGTTCCCTCCTGAAGGGGTGCATTAGAAAGCAATATTCTGCTGGATACGGTGGCACACAACATTAATCCCAGCACTCGGGGAAGCAAAGGCAGGGAGATTGCTGTGAGTTCGAGGCTAGTCTGGTCTACAAAGCAAGTCCAAGACAGTCAAGGCTACACAGAGAAACCCTGTCTCAATACCCCCCCCCAAAAAAAAAGAAAACAAAGCAATACTCCTAAAACAAACACATGAGAACCACAGGATTTGCAAAAAGAGGTGGGATGAAATGATACCTGGAAGAAAGTTCTGAGTCATAGTAACAGCTATGATGTCAGGCTGATGGCCTGTGCTATTAGTAATGTGCTATTCACAATGACCGAAAAGACATGAAAATAGCAGTAAAAAAATAAACCACCAGTTCTAGCAAAAGAGTGGCATATGCCGGTGGTAATGCTGGATGCTAGAGCAGGAGGATCGCAAGGTTAAGATCAACTCATGTTAACATAGCAAGAACCTGCCTCAGAAAAACACTAAACTACACACACACACACACACACACACACACACACCAACAACAACAACCTCAAGAAGCCACATCACTTCATACTTAGCAGTATAGGACCCATAAATATGTACTATCTGAATCATTTTTTAATTACAATAAATAACCCAAACCAATCATTTTTGTTGCCAGTCTGAGACCAAGCTAACATCATCATAACAGACAGACTTCAGTACCCTGACCTCTCAAAGCCCTGGGCTAAAGATTCCTAAGATGGAGATCGTATATAAGTATTATTTTAAAATAATCAAGTATTTTAAAGTATTGTCATTCAAAGTCAACATAACCCAACAGTCTCATGGAAGCTGGAAGCGGATATTAATAAGGAATGTTCTCAGGCAGGATGGCAAGCCACTAACCCACCCTCATTCTACTCTGAGAGGGGAGCTGGGACTATATAGGTTCTCCAAATAAAAACACAAAAAAAAGTTTAGGTATCTCAGGACTTGCTCAGTGAAGAAGAAGAGAAGCTGTGTGCAAACTGGAGCCAGCATCTTGCAGCAGCCTTGGTTAGCACCTGGTTTCAGCCACGGCCTCTCCTCACTAAGTTGGCCCCACCAATCCAGTCCAGCCCTCCTCACTCTTTCCCAGATTATCTACCACCATTGAGAGGTGTGAGGGAATCATGGTTTTCTGCCAAGTCTGGAAAATATTGGATGTTTTCTGCCTCCTACAACTCAGAACTCCACAGTTTGACACACAGCCCTTCACAGCAGGGCTGGGCCTGGCTTCCCAGCCCTGCACCGGCATTCTCCCCACCCCCACAGGTACTCCAGGTGTTTGCCAGCTCTGTGCTAGATAGGTTCTCTTCAACCTTCCTTTCTTCCTCCTCCTGCAGGTAGAGCAAGCAGTTTTCAAAGTCCAGTCCTCCATAATCATCATACAGCTTTAACGTGGACTGTGCTTTTCTGGAGTTTTTCTTTTTGCATTTGGGGCTGGTGATGCAAGTGAGCTGCAAACAGATAAGACTGTAAAACAGCAGTGAGACTTTCCCCACATTAAACACTTGATCTAAAACCATTGCCTATGTGCTTTTCAAAAGTAATGACACATGCTGCAAGGCTTGGTTCTGTAAGGCCAAGAAGCAGTTACCATGGGCCTCAGGAATGACCTGCCCCACATGTTCAGGCCTTAAAACCAGAGTGCTCCTGGTTACCTGAGGGTTACGGCAGAACAATGTAAACTGGGTTTATCTTCATGAAGCTAAACTGCTTCAATGAATGCACTTAACCAATACCACAAGCAGCCTGAAGGCAGCAGCTACATGGGTTAAAAAAGGAGAATCAACTTTTTACATGAAAACTTACTTTAAAATTATAATGCAGAAAGAGTATGTTGCATTTCAAATAATCTACTTTGAAATTATTTAAAATGATAAAGAAGCAATCTGTATTTTCGAGAACTTTAAATTGAGAATTAAGAGAAAAATAAGAAGCTAGCTGTCCCCACCACTGCTCTGAACTGTGGTCTGTGTCAATGAACGAAGACAAAATAAAGAAGAATCCTCACTTTGAGTTGTTCAGAAGTACAGTATAATGACAGACAAATGAGAGGTGGGGACTTGGGCTATCTTCATGCTCTCAGTGGGTGTTACAAACAATGGGAGCAGAGGAACTACTAATTCAAACTCAGAAACATTCCCTCTTTAATTCACTAGGAAACCCAGACACGTGTCAAAACTCAATTGAGCTTAAACACTTATTTTCACCTGTTTCAGTCAATCACCAGTATGTCACATCATCATCCTATGTCATGCATTTTCAGCATATCTGAAAGGAGCCTAATTTCTCTCCTGAGGAAAATGAGGACAAGAGAGAACAAGGGCATCCTCCTGCTCGCTCAGCTTGGTTGGAATTCACAGCAGGAAATGGCCTTTTGGAAACAAACACCCTGCACAGATGCAACTCTGCTCTCTGCTCCCTAGAGAGCAGCAGTAAATCTGCAATTGTCAGACTGTAGAGCTGGGGGAATGGCCACAGGAAGGAATATTGGAAACATCTGGGAGCTAGCTACACCCCTCGAAGACAACAATGCAAGGTGGAGAGTGTGGGAGATGAATGTGTTATGCTCCAAGCCAGGAGATGGTTCTGTCAGACAGCAGAGTTCAGGACTGAAGGTCACAGCAGAGAGAGCTGCAGTGGGAAAAGCAGTCTCTCTGGAGACAGGCACGCTCTGCAGAGGCACATGCTTCAGGGATGAAGAGCAACACAGATCATCAGGAAGCAACAGCAGAAACACGGATCTCAAGAACCGACACTGTTCATCCAAACACTGAAACTAATGGGCGAGGACAGGGAAGTGTAAGCCAGTTCCCAAGGGGAGAAAAGTGAACACACAGTGCTCTAAACACCAGAAAGGATACAAAATTCTGTTAATTGTTCATTAAACTTGGTTGAACTAGCTCAATCTCCAATTTTGAATAGAAACATCAAAAACACCTTCCCTACCCCTGCAGGTACTCCAAGCTAGACACCAATACCAAAACTTTAAACGCTAGCATCCACATATCACAGAAAGTAGTAAAGGCCATGGAAGGGCTGTTGCAAGGTGGGGACAGAATGTAGGTGGTATAAAAAGAAATGGGAATAATAGAGCAAGAGGATTGAGTAGGTGTGGGAATAAAAAAGGGGGTATGCAGAGCAATAACAAACACTAAAGACCTTTTTAAAAAAATCATATGAAACATATTACTATAGAAGCTTCCTAAAATATATACAGATGTATACACAGATACACATATACACATACACAGATATACATACATATATACAGCTTAAATGGTATTACTCTAAAGCAGGGAACAATGACCCTCCTAAATACCATAGGCTATCAAAGAAGGAGTCCAATACCAGGAACAGTTTACCTCTTATGGAGTTGTTGGTCAGTAGGGTCATATATATCTTCACATTATAAGCTATTGCCATTACTCTCAGTTGTTATCCAGAACTTGATGGTGAAACCCCACTGCCAATGATACCATATACATGAGTCACAAACCATGGGAAAATCTATCTGGTACCAACCTGGTACCTTTACCACAACCACCTAGCTTTCATACTTCTGGAAGATGCTATGTATGCTCCCAGAGGGAAAAGGTAGTCATTAGCTATGAATACTGTCAGATACAACAACAAATAGCCTGGCATGATATGCTTACTGGTACAGTAGTGGCACAAAGGTTATGGCTGAACCAACCACACTTTCTGCTTGGATTTAAGAGCCTTTTCACAAGGCAGAACCCATGCCTGGCACTGTTGCTGGTGTTAAGAACCTGCCGACAGAAACACCATAGGCCCTCAGAAAGAACCTACTACTGCTACTCTCCAAACTGAACATAGTTTAAAAGGAGTCCTGATGATTTCTGATTAAACCTGTGGATCAGGACATCTCGCAACCCCTATTAGAGAGGCTCCTTTGTGCAGATGACAAACCCCACAACTGTTCAAAACGGGGATCCAGTCTACAAGCGAAGAGCTCTCAGTGGGACAGCAGCATCATGCCCCCTCCCCCAGAGCCTCAGGGATCATCAAAGAAAGAGGAGGCAGAAAGACTGGAAAAGCCAGATCCCGAAGATGACTACAATGAAACATTGTTTTCTGGTACAACAGGATAGTTGCACATATGCTGTGGTTGTGAAAGAATGCACCAGACTAATGCAAAATCAAACCAGTCAAAGCCCACAACGGAAGGAGGAAGTGGGGTCAGGAAGTCCAGTCCTTTGTTGAAAAGTGATGGGAGGGGAGCCAAGATGGCGGCGCCGGGAGAGCACCGCGTTTGAGAAGCACTCGCCGTGCAGAGACCAGGAGACTGAACTCTGGGCCCTGAAACTACATTAATTGTGTTTCCCAGGTGAGGGGAGGCTCCCACGGTGTGGGAATCGGTCAGGTCCACTCATGGCTACCCAGCCAGAACCCGGAAGAAATCCCGGGTAACTCGGGCTTTGGGTCTCCGGGCTGGAGCCGCAAGCGTCCGTGTCCCAATCACTTTCCCAGGCTGATCCGTGAGTACAAGGGTGCCTGAGGCTGGGAGTCCCAGCCGCGGGGAGACCCCACTGGGAAGCAAACTTGCCAGACTGATCACGGGTCACCCAGTCTATCCCCGGAAGGTCGCTAGGACGGCGGGTACCCACCGCCAACACAACTGAGCTCCTGCCGCACAGAGATCTGCGGGCTCAGCTCAGCAGTACAGACAAGCTGTGCGCCCCAGTACATCAGGGATTGGGAACCCCTGTCCAGAGAGGACCCCACAGGGAAGGAAGAAACCATGCTGCTGGGGTCACCTAGGGAAAGTCTAGCAGCCTGCAGATCGCAGACAGGTGAGTACGCCCAGCCACCACAGATCTGGGCCCAAACAGGGAGCACAGAGTGATCTGAAACTCAGCTTCCGCAGAACAGCAGGCGGGCGCACGCTCCACCAGCCCAGAGGCCTGCATTGTACCAAATACACCTTACAGGCAGAACTGTACGCCCCAAGACACCAGAGCAGTACTCACCCGCCACAAATTACCTCTTGGGTTCTGGGGCACAGAGCCCCAACCTCAGACCTACAAAAGTCTGGGAACCCTGAGATCAACCCCCCAGATACTGCTCCAAGGGGCAACCAGTTATCCCTAACAAAACCGACCAAACCACGGGACACACAGGTTACAGCAGTTGATCACTAAATTTACAGCAAGAAACCCAGAAGGAGGGCAACTGTCTCCAGGACTTCTCCCAGTGAGAGGAAAGCCCTCTCGACTGATCAGGACCACAGTTACTACCCAGGTCTCTAGGCCTGAGGTGAGCTGTAGCAAATCCTGAAAAACACCGGACATCCAGTGACTATACCCAAAAAGCTGGAAAGGTTCCTTCAGGAAAAACCATCTTCCTGCCAAAGGGATTCTCTCCACTACAAGAGAAAAGTGATGGGAAAAGAGTGGCTGCTGGGGTGTCTGGGCAGTTGGCTTTCCTTGGGAATTAAAGGCATGCTCTAGGAGATGCTCTGCACTGTGCACACACAGACAGCACTACATGTCTGGTGGGTTCAAAGAGCAGGGCAAACTGTGTTGTAAGAAGTACTGGGAAGGACAGAGTTGGAGCTGTAGGGGAGGAAATGGGGAGACTGATCAAAATACTCCACGTATATATGAAAGTTTTAAATAAGAAAAAGGAGAGGAAAAAAACCAAGTGCCTTTCTTTAAAAATAAATGAAAAAGCCAAGTGTGGTGAGTGGCATTTGCCTTTACATCCTAGCACTTGAGAGGCTAAGGCAGACAAATCTCTATGAGTTAGATGCCAGCCTAATCGACATGGCAAATTCCATGCCAGCCAGGGCTACATAGTGAGACCCTATCTTAATAAAACAAAGTAAATGGAACAGGTAATAACTAATACAATGTTTATAACCTTAAAATTCAGGTGATCAGTCGAAACAAAGCTGATTAATTTACTCTCACTATTTTAAGTGCATAATTTGTTTTATTAAGGTATAAATAATGGGTTAAGATTATATTTTAGTAAAATATGTGAGACACGGACCCAGGATCTAATTCACAAGCTTAATTAAAGTTGGGCAGCCTAATATGAACACTCAGGTGGACTGAGAAGCCCTGTGATCACACAGGAAAAGATGGGAGTCAAAGAAGGGTCTTGGGGCACGTGCCATGGTTAATAATGGTCTTAGTTTAATTACCGTAATCCTTAGATGACAGAAAAATAACAGTAAGATAATACCAGATAAATGAAACACTCTGAGATAAATGAAGAAACCATTAGTTATGGAACAAGTAGAGAGGCTAGCAGCAATGGCTAAGCCTCAGAGCCTGAGTTCAATCCCTGGGACCCACAAGGTAGAAGGAGAGAGTTGCCCTCTACCAATGTGTTGGGTAGCAAGCCCCTGGACACACATAATAACCACATGTAACAGAAATGTTTAAAGTAAAAGCAGCAAAGACTCCCCCTGCAGGCACATGGGTAAGCAACTGTAATTTTTATTAAGACAAATAATTGATGACACAGATTTAAAAGAAAACATATCACTTTACCAAATGAAAATCAAAGATTATTTTCAACATAATTCTAGAACTATCCTCAAATGATATTTTTTAATTAAAAATTAAATACAGAATTACTTATAATACACCATAGCCACAAAAAGGCAAATGTGGTTTGAACCTGTTTTACATAAAGAAGATATTGGTTGAGTACTCATTGCCCCTTAACCCCTCACAATGCACCACTGGGGCAGGTATGGCTCACTAAGTAATCTCAGAGAAGGGCGGGACATCTGCTGAAAAACAGCATGGCTTAGACAGGAGCCGCAGGGACAGGGCCAGAGACAGGACATCGTTTTTTTTCTCCAATTTCTCAAACTGAGGGAAAAAAACATACAATGATACAATTTATTAAAAGGGCAAGATTAATGTTATAAATTTAAAAATAGCAAATGCACATATTTCCCACATTTTGCAACCCTCATTTAATGAGAAAATGAGAGAATGCATGTGTATACAAAGGCACAGAGTTCCTGGACGAGTCCTTCAAGAAGTGACAAACTTCCTTTTAAGAGACACCAGTAAAATGAATCTCCTCAGTCTCCCTGTCTAGGAAAGAACACTGTATTAAAAACGGCTGGGGCTGGAGAGATGGCTTAGTGGTTAAGAGTACTGGCTGCTCCTCCAGAGGTCCTGGGTTCAATTCCCAGCAATCACATGGTAGCTCTCAACTGTCTGTAACTCCAGTTCTGCTCTGATACCCTTACCCCAATACACATAAAATAAAATTAAATAAGTTATTTTAAAAATAATTTTTTAAAAAACTGCTTAAGTTTTTCTTTAAGAAAGTACACTGAAAGCGTGAAAAAAAGAAACAAACAAATTAAAAACAAGAAAATGAGAGAATGTATGAGTATACAAAGTTATAGAGTTCCTGGATGAGTCCTTCAAGAAGTGACGAACTTCCTTTCAGGAGACACCAGTAAAATGAATCTCCTCAATCTCCAATAGAAATCCAGCAGCATTATGTCCTCACCGCTAATTCCAAGGCTTCTATACAAGAGCATAACTTCCACTCAGGAAAACAGCCCATGGAGTCACGGTTTCCTGTTGAACTCTGGCAGCCAGAGGGAGAGGCTTCTGTGTCAGTCTGAAGCTATGAAAATTACTCAAATGCCATGTGGTTACTGCATACCGGAAACAGCCCCTAGCCTTTACCTCCAAAGGGTGTCTGCTTCCCTGATGACCAGAGGAAGGTTTGCTAGGCTTTGAGAAGGGACTTGTCTCCCAACTATCAATTTTGCTGCTTCAATAAAGCAGATCACATTGAAGTGACCTCCTCCACTATGACCTGGCTGGATTTCATCGGTCCAAAACTTTAGATAGATAGCTTCTACTGACCTTCACCAGGCCCTTAGGAAAGCATGGCACAAATGCTGAAGCAAATGCGCTGATGAGACAGTGATGGGCTATGTAGAGGGAACTCAGACATTAAAACCAAATGGGAAGATGGCAGTGAAAGGAGAGATTCAAACTCCTATGATAAAAACTTCCATTACTTCCACTCAGTCAACAAATACTCGCTAGGACCTCTCTATATAAAGAATACATTCATACAAGTGGCATGTCTACATTACAGTCATGATATTAACTCCAGAAGGCAGTTTTTCAAAGGAATTTCTTTTAACATACTCATTTTTTCCCCGTTTGGACAAAATTCAGAAAAATAGGTTTGCTTGCCCAGTTCTAGTGAGAAGCACCTAATGCCGACACGGACCTTCGGAAAAAGAATGAAATCACTGTGTTCTCTTTTGGACAGACTTTCCAAAAAGGCAGACAACATATGGCTTGGTTAGATGACTCAGAAATTTACAAGGTTTAGAGATTCCCTCTACCTACCAAACACTCAGATGGGCATGCTCACAGTTCTGTTAGCAAGACACACTGCGCATGCATTTTCATTATAGTGGTAAGCTACAACACCCCAAGTCAAGATTCCTGACAGAAAACAATGGCACATGTGACTGCTAATCTACATATCACACAAAACCATGGACACTCTAGCAACTCAGAGACAAAAACCTCAAGCCTTTTCAGTGCACAGACAGGGCAGCTGGTGTGAGTGTTAACCCAGGAACCAGGAGTCAGGCAGAGCTGTGGCCTGAAAAATAGCAGGCGTCACTTCTCTGAGTGCTGCTGCTCTGGGGCCTCTATGCACCACAGCAGCTTCTCCTCACAGGCTAAATATAGGTCTCCTACCTTTTGTCTGAATGAACTAAGAAAACCCAGTTTTAAATAGCACACAAGCATAACCTACAATGATGGCAATCTCTCAAGATTTGAGCAAAGAAGAATTAAGAGAGAAAACCTTGAGAAGACAGTAATTGGGCCATTGGAGTTTCTTCTCACTAATTATCCCTGAGTGGCCATTAGCTGTGTAACCAAGGAGGAAAGTGTGTCAGCCTTTGGCGAAGCTGTCTTCAGCATGTTATGGAATGTACCCTAAGCCGCTGTGTAATTAACTGCCAGGAAAATGCTGAGTGAGTAGAATAAGGAAACTATAACAAATCAAATAGACTCAGTTCAACCCTCAGTGACATCACTGGAACTGCTTAGAACTCCAAAATACTCATAGCATGCATTCCCTTCCCAGAACCTCCAGAAAACAGATTTTGGCCTAGTGAGGAAACAAAACACCAAGCCACAATAGAGACTTACAATTACAGATATTCAGCCAGGCATGATGTCTCCTGCTATAATCTTGGCTGAGGCAGAAGACTGTTACAAGTTCAACAGCCTTTGCTACATATTAAGAACATATTAGAACAGCCTGGGCCACAGAGTAAAGACCCTGTCTAAAAAAAAAAATCAAAAACAAAAACTACCTCTACTACAGTGAGGCCATTACAGAAACTTTCAGCAACATGACTTTCATCTCAATGTGTGATGGCAACTTATAGGCACTCAACTGTCACTGATGCACCATGTGTGGGCCACAGGACACTATAGAGCTTCCCCCAAAAAATCTAATAACATCATATTCTAGAATCAAATATAGGAGGAAAGGGGAGGAAGAGAAGTGAGGAGGAGAGAGGGAAGCCTCCAACATTCTTGTGGAGTGCTCCAGAGTTGAGCCTTATGATGCATTAGCATCTTATCTACTAGCAATTACTGTCAGAGCACTTGTGTGTGCCTGTAAAGAAGAATAAATTCCAAACCCACTTGAACACTGGAAATTTTAGATTCATAATTAAACATGGTCTGAGATATGCCCCCTTCTTTTTTGGTGGAACCATGGCTACTTCTATGTAGGCAGGAAGGGCCCTGTAGAAACTTGTCTTCAACTAACTGGTACCAGATGTGTGGGCTACACCTTTAACCTCAGCACTGGGGAGGCAGAGGCAGGTGAGTCTCTGTGAGTTGCAGACCAGCCAGGGCTACATTGTGAGGACCTATCTCAAATTAACAACAACAACAGCATAAAATAAAATAAACCTAACTAAGTAGTCACAGAGGGTTAAGAAGTAAGTGTAACCCTACACAAGACTTACCAGGACAGACTCTGGGTGAGGGGCCCAGACAGATGTATTTTCTAAGATCATTAAAATGACCATCCAGGTTTGGGAGTCACCTTCCAGAGTTTTTGATCCTCTTAGGAAGCTAATACCTACAGAGCCACAACTACAAATCCTGGACAACTACCTGAAACCACAACGCTTCCAGATACCATTTCTGCTTCCAAAGCCATTATCTGAGAGGCTTAGAGGCATGGCTGAGCAGTTAGGAGAACTTGCTGTTCTTCCAGAGAACCAGAATGCAGTTCCCAGCACCCACACTGAGCAGCTCACAACTTCTGTAACCCCAGTTCCAGGGGATCCAATGCCCTCTTCTGTCTCCATAGATACTTCCATACACATGGTATACACACAGATGCAAAGAAATAAAATAATTTCTAGTCTATCTTATTTCTCTATTGTTGTCATGAAAACACCTGGACCAAAAGCAACTTGAAGAGAAAAGGGATTATTTCAGCTCACAAGTTACAGTCCATCATTGAATGACTCCAAGATGTGGAGTCAAGGCAAGAATCTGATGACAGGAAGTAAGGTAGAGATCACCAGGGAATGCTGCTCACTGGCTTGTTTTCCGTGGCTTGCCTGGCCACCTTTCCAGTATAGCCCACACCCACCTGCCCAGGGGTGGCACCACCCACAGTGGGCTGGGCTCTCCTACATCAATCATTAACCAAGAAGGCCCCACAGACATGGCCCTAGCCCAATCTGATGGATACAAATCCTTAATTGAGGTCCCCTCTTCCCAGGTGACTCTGGTTTGTGTGGCGTTGACAAAAATAAAACAGTTGAAAAAATAATAGTTGTTTTACATTGGTGCATGCCTATAATCCTAGCACTAGGAAGGCTCAGGCAGAAGATTACAAGTTCAGAGCCAGCCTGGGCTGTATAGTGAGTTTGAAGCCTACCTGAGCTACATAGCAGAATGTGTATTTTAAAGAATACTTTACCCTGTGTCCACTTGCTGATGATCTATCCATGTTTCATGACAAATTAAATACTTCTGTTTTTAAAGAAGACTCTCTGAGCTGTTGAGCAGGAACCATTCCCACAGTATGCTCTATTGTGCTAATTATCCTTCTGATATCCTGGCCTTCCACTGCGGTAGGCTGTTAGCACTTGATAAGTGGCTAAGCTCTCTAATAGATAGAACCTCATCTATATAATCCATCTATTTCAGCACCTAATTACTTGCTCAAAGTAGATGCTCCACACAAATTTGCTCAGTTGAGCTTTTGTCTTTTGCTTACTGTCTGAGGAAGAGCTACTGATTTAGAACTCTTGCTGAAAACATATGATGTCCATCAGCAAACCAAGTTTTTAAGTTAAATTAAAAACAAAACAATGACTTGACAAGCATAGCATGTCAGCATTCTGTTCAAGTGAGAGCACTCAATGAATGAACTGACAGCAAAAGGAGCCGTCTATCTCACTCTCAGGAACATCTGACCATCCAGTGTCCGCCTCATCTCCCGAGTGAGCTGAATATCTATAGTGCCTAAGTTCTCTTTTCCCAAGAGCAAGTACAAATGGGAAACAAAGAAGAAACTCATTGTTATCTCAAGAAAGAGAGAGACAGGTAAATGTATGGATAATAGTTACACAGATGACAGACAGACAGATGACAGATGGGTGGATGGATAGATGGAAGGAAGATGGTGATGTATAATACATAGATGAATGATAGATGACGGCTAGATATAGAAAATGAATAGATGGTTAGATGATAGACATAAAATAGGTAGATGGGTGGGGGGGTAGATGATCGATCCAACGTGTTCTGAACCCCACACTGCAGATGTTAATGTACAAATTTACTGGGAGCTGAGCAAACAAGCTTCCAATCTTATGAAAAGCTCACACATTTCCTAAGCAGCAACTCTGAGTTTTGAAAAGTTAGATTTGGCTCCCTGGCAGCTGCTACCAGTGTTTGTACAGCCCCTGTCATCACACCAGATGACTGTTGAGTGACAAGCCTGGTAGATTTTGTTTTAACTGTAAAGGAGACAGATGAACACTTTTGGCTGGATGATGAACCATTCGTCTTGGCTGATGAACACGTCTGTTACTTTCCCTACTGACAATCTAGTTTTATTAGCCATTAACTAATAGTCTGGGTCATAATTAGGTAGTCAGCATGGTGGTCTGTGCTGGGAGGTTGAACCAGTAGGATCAGGAGTCATGGTCAAGTCTGGGCCATAAGAGATCTTATCTCAAAAAAACTTAAGAAAAAGTAAGGAAAAAGAAAGAGCATGAGGACACTGCCAGAGTCCTGGTCAGTCTCTTAGAAAAGTTCTCTTTTTCTAACTTCAGTACCAGTAAAAGTTGAATAAACACAAATGCTACATGAAAGCCAGGTACCTCCCTGAGAATATTCCTCGGACACAGCAGTGACTCTCAAAAACCACACTTGGAAGAGTAAAGCAAGAGTCGGCATAATAACTCAGAGGGCAAAAGTTCCAGCAACTAAGCTCAATGATCTGAATTCCATCCCTGCGACCCACGTAGTGAAAGGAGAGAACTAACTCCCCAAAGTTATACATTTATGGATGGGGGGAAGGAGAAAGTAAACATTAAAAAAGAAATATACCCAAAGAACAAGCTCTTTAACCATCTGGTTCCATCTCTCTGGTCAGAAAGAAAGGAATTCTTGTGAAAGGACCTAGCACACTTCTTGCTGCTATGTTTCGTGTTTACCAGCAGGGCTCCAAATGCTCACTGTCACATCAGGGCTCCAAATGCTCACTGTCACATCTTATGGGGAACTGGGGTGTTCCAATAAAGTGCTTTGTCGCTAAGTCAGGACGGGAGCAGAGAGACCACACTACCCAGGAGTCGCACCTGTGTGGTCTGTGTCTCCAGAGGCCACTTCCATGTGTTCAGCCACACGGCCTGTGTCCTTCCTTTTGTCCTATCTCAGACAACTATAGAAATGGAACCTGGAACACTGTGACTGGCCTTTACACAATACATCAAGAAGTTATGCCTGACAGAAACTTTGAAAATTAAAACACAACTCTAAAACATTGATTTGTCTCACTATAGGAAAATAAAAGCAATAAATTGGCATCTCTGAAAAGAACCTTTTTCTATTTTACATGGTAATATTTTACTTTTTGAAGAAAATTACAAATGAGCACATCATCAAAAGAAACTTTAAACCTCAAAAAAAAAATCAAACTTCTTAATGATTAATGAGGTTCACTACTCCTTATGACTATTAGCAATCACCCATTTAAGGCTGGGCCTCCACTGATAGAAAGAATTCCTCTTAACTATGTGATTCTTCAAGACACATAATTTAAAAACATCTACAGTTGCTACTTCAAAACAAGAAGATCTATAACAAATATCTGAAAAGGAGGCGAAGTATGGTCATGTGGTGTGGCCTAGTGGAACCTTCACCAGACCGGCCATGGATGTGAATTTCAGTCGTGCCTGAGTAGTAAGTGAGGAGAACAAGAGAGCAAGTGTGAGCATCTTCGCTAACTCAGAACAGTGCAGTGGCAAAAACTCTGCACCATGAGAAGCAGTGTTGCACGGAGCATGACGAGAAAGGTGGCTCTGCTGCCACCCTCTCCTGCCTGCCTAGTGACGGTGCCAGGCATGAGGAAGTCCATGTATGGGCAGGAAGACACATGGGTGTTTCCACAGAAGGTGAGGGCCAGGGCCCCTTTTAGGTACAAACGGCTTTAGTCCAGTAGACATTTTGACCTTCACGTGCTGTCACTCTGCGTGCATCTCTGCTCTACACAGTCTGCACTGTTTACCATTCAACAACTGTACGATCAGGGAGCGACCAGGCTGTTCCACTCAAAGTCTCAGAAGCTAGGACTGTCTGCAGAAGGCTGCACAAGACTGGGCCCAGGAGGGACTCAAACAAGGCTGTGCCCTGCCCTGAGGAGCTACTGGCCACTAATGGGTGGTGGTGGGAGACACAGACATTATTGTGAGTTGTGTAGCCACTGGTGAGATGTCCATGCTCATGTGGACAAACCATCACCCATGTGCCTGTAAACAGGTAGATATACACGTGTGCATATATAAGGCCATGCAAACACAGAGCACACATACAAACACACAGAGGCAAAAGGGAAAACAGCTGGAAAGTGGAAGGAAGGACACTGAGCAGAAGTGAGAGGACAGAAGGCAGTGGAGATGAGTATGATCAGCACACCTTACATTGTCTGAAATGTCAAAATGAAACCCAGTGAAAGCTGAAACGGCAAACTGCCCTTCATTCACAAAAACTAAAACTCGGTCTGGGTGTGGCTGGCCATGCCTTTCATCACGGCACTGAGAGGTAGGCAGATCTGTGAGTTCAAGGACAGTCTGGTCTACAGGGTAAGTTCCAGGCCAACCAGGGCTACAGAGTGAGAGCCTGCCCCCCCCAAAAATGAACCCAAAGGTTGGATTTTTAATTTTAAAATCAGTCATATTTTAGGGGCATTCCTGGCATTGTTGATCATCTCGTGTTGTTATCCAGGGATAATACAGTCTGTCAGTTTTTATTTTTAACATCTTATTTCTTTGCTCAAGATAGTGAAAACATGGTTTCAATGGATATTTTTTTTCTTAATGAAGAAACAAATATTAAACATCATGTTTCTGTCATGTAAGTTTCAAGATTAACAGTTAGAAAAACATTATAGATTTCTGATATTCCCAAAGATTTCTGAACATTCTAAATTCCCAAATTTTAAATGATAACTACAAGCAGCTGCTTCACTGAAGTACTATAAAATTATAGATAACATTTTTCAGAATGTCAATGACTCTATAAACACTGGACTAAGGTAATTCAGAATTCCATTCAAATAAGCAGGATCATGCCAAAAAAAATTGTAAAAAAAAAAAAAAATTGTTGTGCACTGTGTCACATCACTCATAGCTGCATTACACTGTCTGCCTGTGAGAAACAGGGGCAGTGTTTCCAAAGGCTGATACCTACCACTGTACAGCACACGTCATGGCAGGGTGATGATGGCACTTGCATGGCCTTTATTCTCAGTGGAGATGCAAAAGAATGGTAACAAAACTACTAAATAAAACCTCATCTCTTCATTCAAGGCCGGGAGAAGCTCTGATACAGGGCAAGTGCCCAGGCAACCCTGCACAAGAACTCCAGAGCACCCAAGCACAGCTAGCCATGCCTATTGTAAAATTCACCAAGAACACTCACTCTCTTGTACTCTCTTACACAGTTAAAGACCAAGCCCTTTAAAAGTACAGTGAAACCCATAGGTAATATTAAAAACAAACAAACAGTGGGAACATGTTTTAAGAACTATGAAAACTAACTGCTAAGAAAAATGCTTTGTCCCTTACAATTATCTCATGTCTCTGGGGAAATATTAAATCCAGGAGTTTGATCATGGATTTCTATTATGCCACATCGCTATCACACTTTGTATCTCTTCAAGATGGATTTTCTTGTTCCTTTCTGTGCCCCTGCATGACTTCTTGCATGGTTTCCTTCCCTTGTCATCGTTCTCCTTTCATTACCTTCCAGCCAATTTCAGTTGGAAAAGAGTATTCTCTAGGGACAGCATGTTCATATATACAATCCTCAAACAAAGACATGTTAAGAAAGCAATTCCTAAAAGAGGCACTTTTGCATTGCCAAAGGGTCAGACCAGGGAGGCATCTGGCCTCTTCCTAGCCTATAGTTTCTTAGGCCTAACAATAAGCCAAGGTTTCCCTAGGAGGGACAGAATACATATGCTTCCTCCAAATTTTTAAAAACAGAAGTTATTATTCTTCAATAAATCTTATGGACTATGGTTTAGAAACTAGTTTTCTAAATTTAAAAAAAAAAAAAAAACAGTGTAGACATCACATTCAGAAGTTCTTTGTGACCATATAGCTAAACTATTGTTCAAAGAAGATGATGTACTACAAGAACAGCAGCCACAATTTATGTCACAGATGGGCATTCCTACTACAAAAATCCAAAATGTTCTAAGGTCTCTAGTTGCCTCTGTGCGTGTATGGTGATTTTGTGGTCCCCACATCCTTACCAGAATAAGGAACTATTGTCAGTTCATGTATTCTATGGGGCGGGAGGGGGGGAGGAATCAGTTTTCTTTAAGAGTGGCCCCATGGAAACCCATCTTGTTCTAGTAGATAGTGTTACAACCCTAAGAATAGAGACAACACAAACTGAACATCACAGGTTAGGAAAAAAAAAAAAGAGAGAGAGAGAGAGATGTCAGTAATTTCGGAGGACATAGTGATAGGGTGATCTGAGAGGATTTGAGACGTGTGGTACAAATATTATCAAACTATGTTGTAAGTCTTCTAAAATTCATAAAATATTATCTTCAAAATAAAGAACATGGAAATAGTTGAACTACTCTAAATGCTTGAAGAGAAAAACACAACTATTTGCTTATGTTATGCTTTTATTTTTTAAATGTTTCCAAATTCTGTCTTCTCTATACAAATGAAGATAAAAGTGATGCTCTTGCATGTTAAAAAAAAAAAGAGTGTCAACATGGTACAACAATAAAAAATGCCATATTGATCTCCTGTGGTGAGCCGCCATCAAAATCAAGTAAACGTGTAAAATCACCTTCAGACTACATATATGAGGCATATATGAACCAAATGAACTCTGTTGTTAGACATGAGTCCCATTTCCAAGACATCTTAAGTATATACAAATATTCCAAAAACTAAAAAAGCCCCGAATCCAAACTGTTTGCCATATTAGTAGACCATCAATAAATGCATACTGAAGTAATTATTCAATCTATTCATTTAGACCTTCGTAAAGGGGGCTATAAACTTCCAAGATGAGGCTTCTAAGTTTTTTGTCCCTTCTTTCCTCTCTGCCTGACCCTACCTAAAAGCCATGATTTCTGCTTGGATGCTGAAAACTAACAGCCAAAATACCTTCCTTCCTCTTGGATCTCAAACACAGGCATGTGAAATGTTGCACCTGGGCTGAAGAAGAGAAAAATTACAGCACAATTCAATGAGAATGGAGGCCTTGACTTATGTATTTGAATGTTTGGTTCCCTCTTGGTGGAACTGTTTTGGGAAGGATTAGAAACTGTGGCCTCGTTGGAGGAAGCGTGTCACTGAGGGTGGGCGTTGAGGTTTCAAAAGCTCACAACAGGCCCAGTCTCAGGCAGTGTCTATCTCTGTCAGTCATTGTCTCTGTCTCTCTATGTGTGGTATCTCTGTGTCTCTGTCTCTCTGTATGTATATATCTCTGTGTCTCTCTGTCTCTATCTCTGTCTCTCTCTCTCCCCCTGCCTTCCCTCCAGCCCTCCTCTCCAGTTCATGCTTGCAAATCAGATGTAAAGCCGCAGCTACTGCTTCAGTATGATGCCTGCCTGCCTGCCTGCTGACAGGCTCCCCACCATGATAGTCACAACCCCCACATGTTCATATAAAAGCCAGAGACCAACATCACTCCCCCTTTACTTTTAGAGACAGACAGACAGCCTGCCATTGCCTAGAGCTCACTGTTTTGCTAGCCTGGCTCTATTATCTTCCCTCTCTCCCTCCCTCTCTCCTCCAGTGCAGGGCTACTGATGAATGCACATTACATGCCCATCTTTTACTTGAATGCTCAGAGTCCAAACTCAGGTTTGCAACAAGCATTTTGCCTGCTGAGCCATCTCCCCAGCCTTCAAGACTTTATTGTAAGCACCCCCAGAAGCTCAGATGGCCAAGGTACTTATTTTTGTGGACAACTGTAGTCTAACAGTAACTTAGCTCTCATTGATAATATTCTTGTCACCCAGTGAGACATATGTCCCTTGTTTCTTTTTTGATATGTTTTCAGTTAATTATATTCTACTAAAAATTCATCCTCCCCACTTCAATTTCTGTTTTATTCTACATACAGGTTACCTTTCCCAAATGGCATAATTAAGTACTCAAAAATAAAAGAAGCCAGAGTCTGTCTCCACAAAAAGGCCCAGACACACACAGCATTCCTTTAACCCGGAGCAATTACCCATCAGCCTAAGGGCCATCTAATTTTAAAATTTTCAAGGAACAATTGGCAGAGACTCTCTCAGCATCGCACTGCCACTTCTCGGTGGTCTCCCTGCCTAGCTGGGATGTGTTATTCTCTTGGGATAAATGTGTAAGTTCTGTCCAAGAGCTCTGCAATATGATTTTTTTAAATAAGTGAAGACTGCATTTAACTGAGATTCAAACAGAAGTGTGAATTAAAAGGGTAATTTCAGACGGAGGGAAAAGCTGTAATGTCCATTCAAAGTAATGAAGGCACACGGCATTAATCTCCTAAAAAGATTCAATGCTGTGAGAAAAGCAGTTCTGTCTCTTAGTGGGAACAAATTAAGATGATTTCCCTTACAGAAATTGCCATAATTACAAGTAATTATCTTGTACTCACTAAACTCACCACTATAGCACATTCTGCAAATATCATTTCCTTCAAATGCTTTATTTAGAAATCCAGGAGCGATTGCTGCTTTGTGAATTGTGCTACAGCTCTCAAACCGATTATCAGTGCCACAGAACGTAAAGAGGTGACATTCTGTAACTGGAAGAGCTTGGAATTCCAAATTTCTGATATTCCCATCACCAGGTAAGTACAAACAAAGTGAGAATGGCAAACAATCAAAGACAGCTGACTCGAATGCGGGCTTGTGCATAAAACAATGGGCAAATCATTCTGATGCACACGGGGCAATCATGGAAACCATGTAAACAGCTGCTGTCATTTTCATAAAAGTCCTCGAAGAGCCAAGTAAAATCCCATCATTTGCAGCCTACTCAGTTTTTTATTTTCCTTTAATATGAAAATGTGAGAAAAAGCAGTTACTGACTGGGCATCAAGAGGAGAGTAAGCATGTGCAGCGTAATTTCACCATCTTTGGGGCCAATTACCATCTAGATTTCAGTTGGCAACTGAAGTCTCCTCTCTAGCCAAATTGGGATTCCTTATCATAGTGAAAGCCATGCCCAGAGTTCGCCTCTCCCTACATCACTCTCACTGCCTGGAACAGGCTCATCTCCGCCCAGTAAAAATCAACAGACCCTTCCAGCATGGCTGAAATGCAACTCCACCATGAAGATGCTTGGCCCACGAGTTTCTACTCCAAGTCCAGCCCCACCCATACTGCAGCTTCTCCTTTCATCACGCTTCTGGTACCCTGGTGATGCCTGCTATATGCCACCTGGTGCTGCATTTGTACACTTGTCTCATTCTCTCTTCTATATTATAAACTGAGAAATGTATTTTACCTCTATTTTCACGTCTTGTAACTATACTAAATATTTAATACTGTGATCATTCAAAATAAACACAATTTTAAAAATTGCTCCCATTTAAAACTATATCACTGGAGCAGTCTCTAAAAGGCTACAGAGTATAACTAAATGCCTAATTTTATTTATAAAAGCTGCACATGTTATATTAGTGTTTAAAACCCCTCTATGGTAACATAATAAGCTCTGTGACTATTAGTCTTTCCTGACACTTGGTTGGCCCAGCTTTTTTTCTTTTTCAGTACTCCCTTGCACCAAGGGCCTCAAGCATGTATATAAGAGCTGTCCTTCTGAGGTGCAACCTTAGCCGAGGCCAACACAAATGTTAATTGTGCTTGCATACCTGTTTACACAGTCAATAACCTGGAATAAGAGCTCAACTTTAAACTTCTTCATTTTTGAGACAGATTTTTCTCAGGTAGTGCAGGCATCAGCATCGCTTCAACTGACTGTAACTGAGAGCAACTCTGAGCTTCTGATTCACCTCCTGCATCACACTGTGCATACTGGGATTCTAAACATTCACCACCATGTCCACTTAACGCAGAGCATGGAGCAAATGCTGGGCAGCAAATCTAAAGGCTGTTATGCATGCGAGGCAAGCAGTCTACCAGCCCATCAACATCCCCAGCCCTGAATAGTATGTTATGGTAAGAAGTTTTATGCTTGTTTCTCTATATTTTCTTTCTTTCTTTAGTAAGGCTTTATTTATTTCTAATCGTTTTTACTTATTATTTTATGCCTGTGGTTATTTTGCTTTCATGCATGCCTGCATAGCATGTACATGCAGGGCTCACTGAGGTCAGAAGAGGGCATGGGAATACCTGGAACTAGAGACAGTTGGGAGCTGTCAGGCAGCTGCTGGGAACTGAACCTGAGACCTGGGGAAGAGCAGCAAGTGCTCGTAACCTCTGAGCCATCGCTTCAGCCTCGTTTCTCTATATTTTCACCCTACTGTAATAAAACATGCTAGCACGATATTCTAAGTATTTATAATATTTTGAACTTTAAGAACTTTGCATTCCTGGAGATAGAGTGGTAGTCCAACAATGAAGAGCTGTGATGCTCTTGCAGAGGACCTGAGCTGACTTACCAGCACCTGTGGGAATAGGTCACAGGCACAAATAACTCCAGCGCCAGTAGTCTGAAGCTGTGGTCTCCACAGCAGCCTCACTTACATGTACACACCATCTCCCAAAACACACACAATTAAAATGAATCTTTTAAAAATTTTTACACTCTCACTTATCCATTCTTAGTCCAGTATGAGGCAGTGCAAATAAATATTTCAGACTTATTTTAGAAAATTAAGTCATAAAGTTCTATTCAAATTAGCAAGGATGATTGGCCCACAGTTACATTTCTATAGGGGAAACTCTGGTTCTATAATATTCCAGTCACCCAAAATTGTTTCTTTCATAAACATTATGTGAGGTTGCATCTATAAAGTTCACTAAAGGTCCTAAGGAACCTCAGCTGTCACCAGAAAAGGAACAATGACAAGATATTCCAACAATGCTTGACCTGCACGTGAGGTCTGCTGATCTTTCACACATTATGCTGCAGGTATTGAGAGTAGCCACTTGCAACCCTTAATGCAGTTCCTCAGCTACCCAAGGTCTCCACCAAAGTGGCCCATCTCTTTCTCTAGCCAGGCCTTCAGGGACTATGACACTGATATTTCACAAGCCTCTCTTCCAGTTACATCAAGTGGTTAGATGGAACCCATTTCTTAACAAGTTACTGGGTGACTGTCTTAGGGTTACTATTGCTGTAATTACACACCATGACCAAAGCAACTTGGGTAGGTAAGGGTCTGTTTCACTCACAGTTTCATATAACAGTCCATTATCAGAAACACTAAGGTCAGGAACTCAAGCAGGGCAGGAACCTGGAGGCAGGAGCTGATGCGGAGGACATGGAGGAGTGCTGCTCACTGGCTTTCTCCCCATGGCTTGCTCAGCCTGCTTTCTTATACAACCCAGGGCCGCCAGCCCAGGAATGACCCCACCCACAATGCACTGTGTCCTCCACCACTAACTAATTAGAAAAATGACCCACAGCTGGATCTCATGGAGGCATTTTCTCAAGTGAGGCTCCCTCCTCTCTGATGATGCTACCTTGAGTCAAATTGAGAAGGAGTCAGCTGTACTGGCTAGCTTTATGTCAACTTGACACATAAACACATAACTTTTTAGTGAGAACCTTTTCTTTCTCATTTATCCTTAAGATGGCATATTAATATTAATATTAATATCACAATATACAACATAAATAACTTTTAAAATCCCACAGTCTTTATAAATTCAAACACATTCAAAAAGTTCAATCTTTTTAAAAATCCAAAATCTCTTTTTAAAATTTCAAAGTCAGCTATGGGCTCCTATAAAAACCAAAATTCAGTTAAGTATTTTAAGAAGAATTAAACAGTGAATAGTCACAATCTGAGCAAAGCAAAAGCAAACTCCAACACTGTGAATAACTTAAAGTTCAGAATCTGAGATTCACTCACTATCTTCTGGGCTCTTCCAAAGGGCTCAGGTCATTTCTCTGGCCCCATCTCTGCAGCACACATAGCTTGTATTCTAGGCTCAGGCTGGCTCCACTCCACCACTGCGGTTGTCCTTGGAGGTCATCCCATGGTACTGGCATCTCAAAATGCTGTGATCTCAGCTTCAATTGGGCTGCACTTTCACCAACAGCCTCTCGTAAGGCTCCTTTCATGGTGCCAAGCCTCAACTTCTCTGAATGACCCCATCAACTGACATTGAAGCTGTACCTTCACCAATGCCCCCTCTCATGGCCTCTTACAGTGCCAAGCCTCAGCTGCTCACCATGACCCCTTCATGTCTTCAAAACCAGTACCACCTGGATGACTCTTATGCTACCAAGTTCAGATGCCAGCTCATGGTACAGCCATGACCACTTCTGAACACGGCTTCTGTGTACAGACCCTGAGGAAACACTTCCCACTTTAATGATGCTGGTCTCTTCTTAATCACAGTTGATTCTTCACCCCAGCTGACCAGCATCTAATGTTTAGCAAAGCAAAGATTTATTTTAGTGGTTCTGGTCTCTTGTTAACCACAGCCAAATCTTCAGCTCCAGCTAACCAGGACTACAGATTCTTCTCACAAAGACAGAAGTCTTTCCTTCTGCCTGAAACTTCACAAACTAGGCCTCAATTGTCTACACTGTTCTCAACATTCTTATCTTGCCAGCTCATACAGAACAGCTCATTGAGCTCTCAATACCCAATGGCTTTTCTAGCCCAAGGTTCCAACATCCTGCCACAATCCTCCCAAAAACAATACGATCAGATCTGATACAGCAATACCCCACTCCTGGTACCAACTTGTCTTAGTTAGGGTTTCTATTGCTGTGATCAAACACCACACTCAAAAGCAAATTGTAGAGGAAAATATTTATTTCACTCATGGTTCCATGTAATAATCCATCATCAAAGCAGTGAGGACAGGAACTCAAGCAGGGAAGGAACCCAGCAGGGCAGGAACCTAGAGGCAGGAGCTGATGCAGAGGCCATGGAGGAGTGCTGTTGACTGGCTTGCTCCTCATATCTTGCTCAGCTTGTTTTCTTATAATAACCAGGACCACCAGTCCAGGGGTGGACCCATGAAAAATGGGCTTCCACATGAATCACTAATTAAGAAAATGCCCTATAGGCTTGCCTACAGCCCCATCTTATGGAGGCATTTTCTCAGCTGAGGCTCTCACCTCTCTGATGACTCTAGCTCAGGTGAAGTTGACATAAAACTAGACAATAAAGTGACAGATATGCAAAACAAACAGTAAGCAGGTGTAACTATCATATATATTTTGACTTGAGTTTTTAAAGCCTCGGCACAATGGGATTTTAGGAACATAAGTTATAAACCAGATACAGTGGCACATGCCTGTGCTCCCTGATGGCCTGGGCAACACGTGGCTATCCTGCCTCTTAAAGAATGAAGTAGAAGAAAGAGGAAGAAAGAAGAGGAGGAAGAGGCCAGAAGTATGTAACATGACTGAAAGGGTGCGTGTGTGTATCACTCATGTTAGTGATCTTTACTATAAACAAACTCCTCTTGCTCAGTCATGCAGGTCAAGGCTATTCCCTGAACACCCATGGTTTACTGTCTGGCACTAATGCTTCTTAAGTCTGTAAGTTCCTTCCTAAAACTGTGTCAGTCTAAGTACTGTGAACACCATTTGGAAAGCCTAGACTAAGATAAAAAAGATTATCTGAATATGTAATATCTCTCAGAATACAATTTTAGGACTGTAATGATGGCTTAGTCACGAGGACCTGAGATTGGATTCCCAGCACTTTCACAGAAGCCAACCATGGTGGTCCACATCTGTAACCCTAGAGTTGGAGGCTGGGAAATAGCTGGATCCTTTGGGCTCATCGGTCAGCCAGTTTAGCCAATCAATAAGCTCCAGGTTCAGTAAGAGAATCTTCTCCAAAATAAGGTAGAGGGCAACTGAGAAAAATTGACATCTGGCCTCTATGTACATAATTACAAACCATAATTTTAATTAATACATAATTAATGTTTAAATAAAATTTTATTGATTCGTTGGTTGACTGAGTCAGGATCTCACTGTGTATGGTCCTTTTGTCTCAGTTTCCCAAAAGCTGGGGATTATAGGTACACATCAACAGGCCTAGCTTACTGACAACCTGTGTCTCGTCGTCACACTCTTCAGGATGCCAATTCTGCACGCTCAGAAACCACTGAGTTCCTCCTGCAGCTTCTTTCTGTTGACGTTCTTGTGTTTTGTTTTCTTGTGTTTGGCTATATTGCCCACGCTTGGCTTACACTCCTAGGCACTAGCAATACTCTGCCCCTGAGTATCCAAGGCTACAGGCACACACCACCAAACCCAGCTCATCAGGTGGCTTATTGTGTATGTGCTCCAATATACTGTTGAAAAGTTAATGCTAGGTCAGAAACACTACAACAAAATCAGAAAAAGAAAACTAGGATGCCAAATCGTTCATCATGCCATCCATAGTATGTTGAGTCCCATGACTGACACTGAAATATATGCAGCCTTCATATTCAGTGCAAATTAATATTACAAATATTTGCAGCCATTTCCCAGATGAGATAGTGACAATGGAAAATTAACCCCATCACCTCCCAGACATGATTTCCTGTTACTTGTCAAACTTTCACTGCACCAACCCCATCCTCCTCAAAACAGGAGCCACAATAATCACACGTAAGCAACTTGAAACAAGGTTACCAGAGACATGAGCAATAATTCTGCAACCAACTTTCATTTTATCTTTTTTTTTTCAATCTAATACCTTTTAGGTAAAAATATGATAATGAAATAATAGCTGGGTGTGGTGGCTCACATCTTTAATCCCAGTACTAGAGAGGCAGAGGCAGGTGGATCTCTTTGAGTTTGAGGCCTGGTCTACATAGAGAGTTCCAGTTTAACCAGACCTACAACCTATAATAGTGAGACCCGGACTCAAAAAAAAAAAAAAAAAAAAAAAGTAAAAGAGAATAAAGGAATAAGGCTGACAAAATGATCACGAGTTTAACATCTCTAATACATTTCTTTATACTCTTCAACAAAAAGCAAAAACTTTTTTTGAGATGGGCACAGGAGTGTCAGGCAGCTCAGGCTGCCCTTGCTACAGAGAGCAGGATTCTGTAAACTCAGGATCCGCCTGCCACTCTCTTCAAAGTGCTAGGACTGTGCATCACATGCCCAGCTGATGGTGTGCCAGAAATGGCATGCTGCAGCTTCATGCACTTGTTTGGCTGAGCTGCAGCTCTACGCCATCTCATCTTCGCTGGACACTCTACTCCACAAACCCAGCTCCCAAAGTACATATGGATCAGGGTGTAACTGCAGCCTTTCAGATACCAAATCAAAGAGAACCTTGAAATTGTGGATGTGTGCATGCATTCCAGGTGTGGAAACATGGATAAAATAAAACATGCTAACAATGAATTGTCACAGCAATTAACTCACAGGTAAGTATAATGGACAAAAAAAAAAAAAAGAGTTCTCACTTACTCAATTATGCTATCGTTCTGTCTATTTTCCAACTTAAATTCTTTTAATTTAAAATATTTTTCAATCCTAAAATTCATATGGAAGCACAAAGACCTAGAATAGCCGGCGATACTAAGCAGAAAGAGCAATGCTGTAAGTAACACAAACCTGACCTCAATTATACTGCAGAGCATGGTACCCAGCATAACACTGACACAGCCATGTAGACCAGGACAGAAATAAACCCACAAGTTATAGCCACCTAATATTTATCCAGATATAAAAGACATACATTGGAGGAAGACAGCTTTTTAACAAATGGTGCTGAGAATACTGGATTTCCACATGTGCCAAACCAAACTAGACCTGCATCTCCATCCCATACAAAACAGACCTGCATCTCCATCCCATACAAAACAGACCTGTATCTCCCATCCCATACAAAACAGACCTGCATCTCCCATCCCATACAAAACTCAATTCAAAGTGGGCCAAAGACCTCAGAGAAAAGCCTGAACCTTCCAGGGAACATCTTCAAGATACAGAATCAGCAAGGGCTTTCCAAAAAGGACTCCAACAGGTCAGTGAGGAATTCCAGGAACTGACAGTGGTGTTCCACCCATGAGATGATTAGGACAGTAAAGAAGAAAATCTGTGCCAGTCACATACTGGGCATCTAGAGCCTACAAAAACTCAAAAGAATTAAACAACAAAAGAATCAAATCCTGACTAAACAGGCAAGAACTAGCCAAGAAGTATCTGAAAATATATCCAATACCCTTAATCCTTAACTGTGGAAAAGCAAATAAAAACTACACCTTTCCCTGGGAAGAATGACTAGTATTAAGAAAACAAGTAACTAAATTTCATGATTGCCTTATTTTTAATACTGAGTAGTATTCCATTGTGTAGATGTACCACAATTCCTGTATCCATCCTTAGGTTAAGGGACGTCTAGGTTGTTTCCAGTTTCTGGCTATTATGAATAAAGCTGCTATGAACATAGTTGAGCAAATGTCCTTGTTGTATACTTGAGCGTCTTAGAGATATATGCCCAGAAGTGGTATAGCTGGATTTTGAGGTAGCACTCTTCCCAGTTTTCTGAGAAAGCACCACATTGATTTCCAAAGTGGTTGTACAAGTTTTCATTCCTACCAGCAATGGAAAAGAGTTCCCCTTTCTCTGCATCTTCTCCAGCATGTGCTGTCACTTGAGTCTTAATCTTAGCCATTCTTAAGATAGAATCTCAGAGTCATTTTGATCTGCATTTCCCTGATGACTAATGATGTTGAGCATTTAAGTGCTTCTCAGCCATTTGAGATTCCTCTGTTAAGAATTCTGTTTAGCTCTGCACCCCATTTTTTAATTTGATTATTTGGTTTGTTGGTGTTTAATTTCTTGAGTTCTTTATATATTCTGGATATTAGCCCTCTGTCAGATGTACGGTTGGTGAAGATCTTTTCCCAGTCTGTAGGCTGTTTTGTTCTGTTGACCATGTCCTTTGCTTTACAAAAGCCTTTCAGTTTCATGAGGTCCCATTTATTGATTGTTGATCTTAGACCTGAGCTCCTGGCGTTCTGTTCTCCTGTGCCAATGCATTCAAGGCTCTTCCCCACTTTTTCTTCTAACAGAGTTAGTGTGTCTGGTTTTATGTTGAGGACATTGATCCACTTGGACTTTACTTTTGTGCAGGGTGATAAGTATGGACCTATTTGCACTCCTTATAGGCTAGGGTCAGACAATAGGGAAGGAGGACGTCTCCTATCAGTGGACTAGGAGAGAGGAATAGGGGAAGAAGAGGGAGGGAAGGTAGGGTGTGGGTGCTATAGCCACCCTAGGGGTGGGGGCTACAACCAGGATCCAAAGTGAATAAATTGTAAAAAAAAAAAAAAAAAAAAAAAAAAATCAAGAAACCATAAATTTAGTGACTAAAAATGCTAGTGAGGATGTGAGTAGAAGAATCCTTTTACACAGATGGTGGAATGTGAACTGGTACACCTCCTATAGAAATTAATAGAGACTTCTCAAAATAACTAAAAGCAGGACCCGGAGAGATGGCTCAGTGGTTAGGAGCACTGGCTGCTGCTCCAGAGGTCCAGGGTTCAATTCCCAGTACCCACATGGCAGTCTACAACTGTCTTTAACTCCAGTTCCAGGGGATCCAACATCATCTTCTGACCTCTGCACAGACACCAGGCAAGTTATACATACATCTACAAGCAGGTTAACACCCAAACACATAAACACTTTATTAAAAAAAAAAAAACTAAAAAATAGAACTGCCTAGTTGTCAAGAAGGCTCAGTGGGTAAAGGGACTTGCTACCAAGCCTGACAGCTTCAGTTCAGTCCCTAGGACCCACAGGGTGAAAGAGAACCAACCCACTCAAGGTGTTCTCTCTCTCTCTCTCTCTCTCTCTCTCTCTCTCTCTCCTCCTTCCCCTTCCCCCCGCCCCCCACCACACACACAAGAAAGAAATAGAGAAAGAGAAAAGGAGAGCAGGGAAGAGGGAGGAAGAAAGAATTTTTAAAGTAACTCTTAAGTGATCATATATAGCACTTCTGGGTATATTTCCAAAACACTGAGTCAGCACACAACACACAGATGCCAGCACATCCATGTTTATTGCACACTATTTCCAACAAGCTAATATGTAACCACCAAGATATCCACCAACTAATGCTTAACTCAGCTATAAAGAAGAATAAGACTGTTTTGTTCTCAGGAAAATGAACAAAACTGGAGATCATCATGTGAAAACAAACGAGACAGGAAAAAGACAAAATACTGTTTTCTCTCATATACAGAATCTCAGTTTATATATGTGTGTGCCATGAAAGCAGAAGAGAAACTACTTGAGGGAGAAGCAGAAGCAGCAGGTGGGAAGGGACTGAGAGCACTGACCTCAGACAGGTATCTGTGAAAGTGTCATAACGTGACCCACTCTAACTAGAAATATATAAAAAGAGTAAAATGGTTTTCGTTTCCTTAAAACATTAGCCAAAGCAGAAAAAGAATCATTTATCGATAAAAAAAAAACTATAATACAACAAACAGTTTTCCTTCATCTTATTGTATTTTATTTTGTTGTGTTTTGTGGTTATCTCCCAGAAGCCTGTTCTTTTCTCCTGAGAAACACAGGGAAGCAGATCTGATAGGAGAGAAGGTGGGGAGGCACTGGGAGGAGTAGAGGGAGAAGAAGCTGTGCTCAGATTACATTGTATGAGAAAAGAATTTCTGTTTAATAAAAAAAGGGAAATGAATTTTTAAACATTAAAAAAAAGAAAAATTGGAATTATGATAAAGGTATCCAGGGTATCCAACAAAATTTTCTGTGGTTTTCTCCCTCTCAGCTCCCCTCCACTGCCTTTCTAGGCTTAGTCAAGTCTGTGTATTGAGTGTTTAAAGAGTATGTATCCACACACAGTGAATTTCCACAATGGTCTCTGCCTCTCACTTCCTCTGGGCTCATCCTCCAGATGTTAGCTGCTCCACAACCTAGTCTTATATTAATAATATATGCTCGTCTCAAAGTCTCACCCCACACAATGCAAATCAAAACCATCACCCGTAATGCTGAATACATAGGCACATTTGTGAACAGACACTTGTGCATTTGTGAATGCTCATTGGCTCACAGAGTCAGATGCATGCTAAAGGAAACTTCAAATTGAGAGGTACTATCAGCAGGTGGTAAGAGTTACTAAAATTAGTCTGTGTGCTTCTTCTACAAATGCTATTTATTGCACAAAAGATAGATGCAATTTTATATTTTTTCCTAAAACTATGTGCAAAGAGAAAACAGTGCTTAAAAAATATAACAAGGAACACTAAAAGAATAATCTAAAGGACAAAATATGCCAAAGGGGTAACAAAGTTAAAAGCTTAACCATGTGAGAATGTGAAAATCCTTAGCTGCTAAAACCTTAAAAAGGGTGGAGAATGTACATGACAAAAATGTCCCATGAATTTTGAAAATGTGGGCTAAATGAAATAATCTTAAGTTGTCAATAAGACTACATGGTTTTAGAGCATCAGTGAAAGTGAAGTCTCACTGCTGAGGCAGATACTCCGATTAACAACACATGCATTGGCTGTGGAAGCTGGAGCTGACAGGACCGGCCTGGACTCCAGGTATTTCCCTGCTCCTCCTGTATTCTCCACAGCATGTCATCATGGGGGTAACTAGCAAAAGGAAGGAGGCTGCTGGTGTCCTTTCTTCAAGCTGTGCCAAGCAAGCCCTGTAGCCTCTCCCACTGGTGTATGTACAGCTCCTGCTGAACAGCAAAGGTGCCAACATAGAGTTCCTCAACTCCTACATCTTTCACTTGTATAGATGACCACTTCCTACCAAAGACACAGAGTCATGTATGTTGAGGGTGGGGGTTGGGGAGGTAGCTCAGTGGGTAAAGTGCTTATGGCACCAAGAATGAGGACCTGAATTCAGGTCCCCAGCACTGACCTCAAAGCTAAGTCATTGCATGCACATCAATGACCCAGGGATGGGTTGACCCCCAGAAACTTGCAGGCCAACCAGTCCATCCTAACCAGTGAACCCTAGATTCACTGAGAAATCCTGTCTCAAAAACTAAGGCAGAAAGGCTGGGTCTGCCAACACCTTGTCGTGGAGGGGCGCAGCTCATGGGCCTCACCTCTCCCTGAGGATTTATATACAATTAGCACTTGGGGGTGGAAATAGTACTCTTACCTAAATGTTGATTTAAATCTTCTAATGAAACTCACTGGGTCACATAAACAAAAATGTGGCAGACACAGAGAAGAAGAGCTAGTTGGGAAGAAGATAGGGATTATTGGGAATTGAAAGAGGACAGGAAAGACAGAGTTGAAATACATTATGGTGTAATGCTGAAGCTTACTGTTATGAATAATTAATATATGCTATTAGGGCAAACGGTGATTGATAAAGACTCCTAATATTCAACTCTGGCCTCTAAATGCCTGTGTAAACACACGTGCACACCCATACATACATATGCACATACACAAACACATATACACACATATACCACACAAATAAAATACTAAGGAGAGGGGAGAATAAAGTTTTAATATGGTAGTTCATAATCACCAATTCCTTGTGATCAATGTGAAGTGTGTCATGAGTCTTTAATGTTTTTCCCTTTCTCGATGGAGGTGAAGTTCACGAGATAAGACTAGTCATCGGCAAGTATGTGTCTCAGTGACACTACATGTACAACATTATGAAGCTGCTGTCCCAAGAGTGTGAGTGACTGTATTTTTAATAGGTGCACTGTTCAGATTAGCCTTTTAATGACTTACCCTCACTTCTGTGTAATATGGCATTCTCAGAAGGTTAAAAAATGCACAGAGCTAATCTTGTAAACTGGGTACTCCCTGTAACCAGCAAATCAAAGAATATTACCAAGTCATCCCATTGGTGCATGCATTCATTCATCCAGATGGTCCTCAGTGCCTATCACCCTCAAAATCTTGGAGATAGATATAATGATAGCTGTAGTACTGATCCAGGATTGTGGTTTACACAAGTATGGTCAAAGGAGTGCATGGCCAATGATGACCACAACTGAACTGTCAAAGCAAAGGCAACTTCCAAGTTAAAACCAATGAAAGGATCAAGATGAGTTAAGATAAATATGAAGAAACTCAGCAGGCCACAGCAGGCCGCTCTCTGTAAGGTCTAGGCCAGCAAACGAGATCCTCAAAAAAAAAAAAAAAACCACAAGAGGAGGAGGAGAAGCAAGGGGGTAGGAAGGGCAGGAGGAGCAGGAGTGGCAGGAGAAGGAACAAGGGGGCCAAGAGGGACAGGAGGAGGAACAGAAATAGAAAGAGCAGGAGGGAGAGGGAGAAATGCTAGGCATAGGAAAGAAAACAGTGACCCTATCCAGCTAGACTGCCAATGAAAGTACTGTGAGGACATATTACATGCCGAGCACTTTTGTAAGAGCCAGGTGCCATCCCCACTGACACAGCCAAGACCTCCTAAGGTAAAGTCACTGGCCACAGAGCTGCTCTGGAGCAGAGCAGGATCCTCACCACTGTCCAGCTTCAGAGTTTCCTCATCGGTAGAGAATTCACACTGCAGCCATTTGTTTCTGGGTTCTTCTTTTTAATAAATCTAATTGCAAACGGCAATTTTATGGTAGAAGCTACAATTTGGTACAGTACACTGAAGGCGAACGAATGACTTGAGTGAACAGTGAATGGGCACCACCTCAAGCCCCTCTGGCTTCTGGGCAAGGAACATAGCACGTGACAAACCACAGCATGTCTTCTGTAATATCCTAGCCATGTCCAGCTCACAACGTGCTTACCCCACTGTATGCCCCTCCCAGAGCATGGAGAGATGGCAGGACTTTAACAAGATCAGTAACATAAGCACATACGTCTTTTCAGTAATTACTTGAATAAGGAAAAAGCAGAGAGAAAAGAGGCTAGAAAATGCCATTTACAATATATCCAGGGTGATAAACTCTGTGAGGAATCAGACTTGAGAGATTAAATGACTCCCAAGAACATGAGTCAAGGGAACTGGCAGCTTCAGAACCTGGGTGTCCACACTGCATGGGCCTGGGAATGCAATGAAAAGAGGTCTGCAGAAGACTGCTAACATGATCTAACACCACTAAATAGGCTTAGTCCCAACATGAGTAACAGTAAAATCAACTGCAAAGAATTCAAAGTGACTTGGTGTCTTAATTGGGGTTTCGTTGCTGTGAAGAGACACCATTACTGTGGCAATTCTTATAAAGAAAAACATTTAATTGGGGCTGCGTTATAGTTTCAGAGGTTTAGTCCATTATCATCATGGTGGAAAGTGTGACAGCATACAGTAGACATAGTACTGGAGAAGGAGCTGAGCGTTCTACATCTTGATCCAAAGGCAGCAGGAGACTGTGTCAGACTGGCCAGCCTTGAGCTTCTTAGACCTCAAAGCTGCCCCCACAGTAGCACACTTCCTCCAACAAGGTCACACCTACTCCAACAAGGCCACACCTCATTCCATGTGGGTTAAGCATTCAAACACATGAGTCTATGGGGGCCACTCCTATTCAAACTACCACACTAGATAATAAATTATACATATAAAGTAAAGCTGTATTAAAATTTGAAATTAACATTTTAATCAAAAAATAAAATAGTTCATCACAGAGATAGACTAGGCAGGGATCTGAGGTACATTCTTCCATAAAAGCGATGTCGTTGCAAGTCACCGACCTACAGGACACAATCCTTACACATGAGCTTCCAAACAAACTTCCAATGCAGCTCCACCAGAGAAGTCACTTAGGAATCGAGGTGCTGGGGGAAGGCAGTGGAGGGAGCAAATAAGAACAAAGTATAACAAGAAGAATGGAAATGTCACAATGAAACTCATTACTCTATGTGCTTAAATAAAACAGATAAGTAGAGCCAGATTCATATTTTATTAACGTGACAAGTATAACAAGATAAATACATCAAAAGGCTCTCAAATTACATAATTAATGTAGCTTATGTGACACATTCCTATTAATAATCTTTTATTATGTGTGAACAGTAAAATAACATTAGATAAGCAATGAAAGAATCCAACAGAGGGGCTTTCTGACGTTCAGACTGGAGTCTTATTGACACAGTGCTATCTAATACTAATCCTTGGATTTAGAAAGCAGAAATCTCTTCAGCGTGGTAAACAAACATGTTCCTACGAGACTGGAGTTTTAATTACTATCACTTCTGCAAATACGAGCTTGAAAACAATGTGCTTGGTGATGGCCTCTGATAGGAGGCAAGGCCAATTAGGTTACATAAACAAGACGACCATGATATTGAAGCAAGCTCTGGTACTAAGCCTGGTACCACATCTTAAATGTGTCTGTCTTAATTATGACTTCCAGGGAGATTTTGTGGAGAGTGGCTGCCCCCTTTCTGATGTTGTCTGTAAAGGTTGGGAGCCACTGACAAAATACGCTGGTGCTCTCTAGTAACCTACTAGAATCAAAGCTATGAATCAACTGGAGTAGCAGGTGTAAAAGCATAAGAGGTAGTATCAAGTAACAGTTATTTACTCGTATATAAAATAAACATTTTTGAACAACTATTTTATTCCTGAAACCAAAAGAGATATGGTTCCTGAACATAAGAAGCTAGAACCCTGGTCCCTACAAAGAGACCAGATAAACACCTAAAGAGATAGAAATACAGGAAGAAAGAAAAAAGATTCCAGCCAATAAAATGAAGTCAGCCTCAAAAGACAGGGTCTATTTATAGTCTATGGCACAGGCTATAAGCACTCTTATAATTCCCAGCCAGCTTATGTCTCTGTGCTCTGTCAAGGGGAAAGGAGTTGAGGGATAGGGGCAGCATCTTGGTAACGGTCCTCAAAGTGGGGGAGAAAAGCTCTGTTACAGCAACATCAGCTTAATTTTATCTATCTCATCATCAAAATTCCTAAGTACAATGGTATGGAAGCAAATAAGGTCTGCTCCATCCTGTGCTGACCTTCCAGGCTGTCACCCCACTAAGTCAAATCACCTCTCTAAACCACTTCCTTCATCTGTGAAATGCAAATGACACGCCCTTTCTTTACTAGGTAAGAACTGAACAGAACAGATACATACAGACCAATGAGAGGTGCCCAGCATACAGCAGGTGCCTAAAAATATACTAGCTGCTACCTGAACGACATAAAATGCCATTTCAGCCACAAAACCAGGGCAATTATTCATAATCTTGCATTTTTACTTAAACCGCTTAATTGAAGTATGATTAATAAAGAAAAATCTGTCCATATTTAATACATAAAATGTGATGAATCTGGAGATAAGTATATATCTATGGATCTTGCTTTTAGGGAAATTAACTCTCAGTGAAAGGGCCATTAAGGCCCACTCAGACTTATCCTGGGGTGTGGTGTGGTATGGTGTGGTGTGGACCTGATAAGTCATATTGGAAGGTTCCTTTGTGAGAGGATATCAGACCCTATTAGAATACTGCGGATTCACACATTTATAAACTTTGTCTTGAGTATTTAATCTTAAATTAACAGTGTAAAGAGAAGGAAAGAACTCCGCTTCAGTCATGTACCCCAGCTCCACATTCAGTTAGAAACAAAGAAATCTGGAATTTATAGTTCTATTACAGTGAACCCAGAAGCCTAAAATTCAAAAACGTTCAAACTAATAGTGACCAACAAAACCCCAAGATACCAAGCCACCAGTTATCCCTAGCCCTAAAGTCCAGATGGGAAGGTGCCTTTCGGTCCAGTCTCTGGCTGCCCTCCCTCGCTCTGTTCAGATCACACCAATACAGTCCACTCTTTATCTGGGGTGTGAATAATCTTTATGGATCAGTTTGTTAAAACACATGGCATGTGACTGAACACCTTACAGAAGTGTTAGCAGACCCAGACAGAAATCATGGCAATGGTGTGGTCATGTGAGTGTTCTGGCATGGCTAGAAAATAAGCCAGTCTGACTTAGGAAATAAAGGCTTGGTGGTGCCTCCTGGAGTTGAATAGCATCTTTCCCAAAGTAGCTTTCTCTTTCAGTGTAGAATAATTGTTCTCAAGCTACCTACAAATACTCATCACACAGAATCAGAAAGCTCGGCTTCTAAAAACTCTGCAGATTGATATCTAGATCCTTAAGGCATAATGACTTGTAACTGTAAATACAGAAAACAAATACAATCTTCTGGTATAGCCATTTAAGAGTCACAGAGTGAGTAAATACTGCAGTGAATCCTAACACTTGAAACAGAATCTTCCAGAGTCCAGAAATCCACCTGGCTGCCAAGAATAATACTTCCGTGGTTCAGGCAATACCGGTACCCAGAGGGGTTTTCACTGACATAACCATATGAGTTACTACACGTTGGGTAAAATAGAAAAAGCAGGCATTTGTGAATGTACAGTTTGCAAATCTCTTTAAACTACTCAAAAACATTATACAAATACAGAAGATTCTAGGATATGCAGCATCTGTGTAAGATGTTTGATTTTATGGGCTTCCCTCTGTTCTCGTATACCAGTCTCGCTGAATGAAGCCCTATGATGAGAACAGAACAAATACATGAGTGATTCTGGCTTTGGGCTGAGGTAGAAACAACTGCCACAGGACAAAATTCAATCAATCAGATGCTGAAGAAAACCTTTCTGTTCATCAGGCTATAAAGAAGCAGGGTTTGCTGGGTTCCCTAGCAGTCAAACAAGCGCAGAGTGTCTCCTCGGTATTTCACACATGATTTCTATTTCAGCTCTGATGTCAAACTCGACATCACACATCATGGCACAAAGAAAGAATCAGTTTAGCTAGTTGAGTGAAACGCCAGACAGCTGCTAGCAGAGACAGGTCACGGCTGGGGAGGGGCACAGCACATTCAGTTCGCTGTGTTTTCCTTCAGAAGAATGTCAATAAAAACCATGGCCAAATGAGGTATTGAAGGGAAAGTCCCGCTATGCCCTAAACCGCTGGGTTAACCTAACAGTGGCAGGCAGGCAAGTTTGCAAAGGGGAACCCTGGCCAAACATACAGCTGCCAAGAACTTGAAGAAAGCTGTCTTTCTCTCTCAGTGTCCCAAGGAAGGGACGGGTCCCACATTTAGAAACGTTATTTCGGGGACCAATAGCAGTTTATTTTGATAGAACCACTGGATGTTTTTTCTTCAGTTCTCAACAAAGGAGCCATATTAGGAAATAATCTTGCAAAAAGCAAAGTACCCCCCTCCCCCTTGCCCACGATCGATGCACACACGCGGTGCACAATGGCCGGCGCGCCCGCAATCGCCCACGCGGCCGCTGGACCCGCAGCCTCCCCGCCGCAGCCCCGGCGCCCGAGGCCCTGCCGTCGCGGGGAGCCGCTCGGCGCTCGCTCCGGGGCTGCCCGCCCCCCAGCGGGGCCCAGGGGAAGCGGCTGCCAGCGGCCGGGACGCCGATCCCCGCGGGGCAGGGGGCGCTCCGACGCCCACCTGCGGGCCCAACGGGGCGGGCGCGGGGCCGCGGCCCCGGCCCAGCACGCGGGGCTCAGCTCAGCTGTCACCCCGCCGGGCCGCGCGCGCCCAGAGGCGAGAACTTGGCGGGCGGTGGGCGCACCGACGCGGCGGCCTCGGGGGTCCCGCGGGCCCTCTCCTCCCAGCCGGCCCCGCCGCACTCACCTTCTTCCGGGGCTGCCATTTCATCATATTTGTACAGCCGACCCGGGGCGCATCAAGATGTGGGCTGGGGGCTGGGGGCAGACGCAGGGCGGCGGCGACTGCAAGTCATGCTGCCTCCTTTCACCCCCTAGTTCTTTCCCGTGTTCACAGCGAGGGGGAAGAGCCCGGGAGAGGACGGACCGTCTTCGTCTTCGGTTCAGTGCGAAGTGCCGCGGCCACGACGCGCTCCCACGGGGCTAGGGAGTCCCGGCGGCCAGCGGCGCACTCGGGCCGGAGCGGGGCATGTTCCCCGACCCGCGCCTGCGACAGGGCCCCGCAGCCAGCGGCAGGAGCTCTCGGATCCGCCGCAGTCCCCTCAGAGCAGAGACCCACGGCACGAACTGCCACAGAAACCCGGCCGGGCTCCTGCCATCCAAGCCCCTTTTGGCGAATTCTTCTCTTCTCAAAAAAAGATTAGACAAGCAATCAAACCCTCACACGCAGCCTGGAGCAATTCCCAAAATTCTGGGTGTATTTCTCGTTTGTAAAATTTAGAAAGAAAATTCCAAAGATCTGTAATCAGAGCTTCTTTGCGCAGTTCTCTGCTTCTTAGACAACTTGGGATCGTATCTGCCCTTCCGAAATGCCCACCTTCCCTGAACACAGTAAATAGGAAAACTTGGTTTGTGTGTTTAGATTTTTTTTTTTAATTCCCAAGAACCTTAGTAGGGAAAGGCTGGAAGGAAATCCTGCAAGAACCTAACTCCACAGCAGTCTGCACTAATGACTTCCTTCCCTTCAGTATGAGCACAGCCAGCCCAGCTCCAGCCACACAGAGCACAGGGTTTCTGGGTCTTAGTGCCACGACATCTACTACACAGGGAAAAAAAAAAAAAAAAAAAGTAAAGCTACAGTTCCACAGGCGTCCACAGGCTGGCTCTGAAACCTCTCAAGAATTCTTATATTTGTGTGAGCTAGTGAGCTACAAGGAGAAATAAAAGGGGCAAGAATCCAAATCAAACGGCCACAAAGGGACCGGAGCCAGGGCTGCGTGTAACTGCACAGAGGACCCTGTTTCCAGAGGACACTAAATTCCAGGGGCTCTCATCTCCACTAACTCCTGCATATAGCTGTGCACAAAAACTCACACAAACGCGCATATCTTAAATAAAATAAATAAATAAATAATCTTTTTTTTTAAGTCCATAAAAATTCTGATTTAAAGAAAAGAGTTGAGATCTCAAGTAAAACAAAAATCAGAAACTTTTCTACTAATAAATTTAAATATAAATTCCATTTGCTTCTCTAAATTAATTGCTTTTTAATAACAAAGTCTCACTATAAAACATAGGCTGGTCTTGAACTTGTGGGGTCAAGAAATCCTTCCACTTCAGCCTCCTGAGGAGCTTAGCTAGAACTACCATACTCGGGTGGCATTAATTTTATTTCTATAAAATATTGCAGCCTGTCAGTGGTGGCACACCTTTAATCCCAGCACTCAGGAGGCAAAGGCAGGCCCATCTTGGAGTTCAAGGCCAGCTAGGTTTACAGAGAGAGTTACAGAACAGCCAAGAGCTACCCAGAGCAACTCTGTCTTGAAAGACAAACAGATGCTATAGGGACTGAGTTTGTTTTGTTTTTTAATTCTTATGTGTAATGACTCCATCTTATGGATGGTGATTAATCTGTGAATACAAAATACTATATAATAACACTATCACTTATTATCCAAATGCAGGTCAACTCTCCTACCTTAAGGTTATTTTGGTAGCTGCTAATTTAACTGACAGTAGAGGTTACTATCCTCCTAACAAATGTACACAATATTAACTCATGCCATATGCATCTAATACTCCCTATGCGCTGTCAGAACTTATGCAGGGAATCAGATGCAGGTGTCACTCACTAAAACACCCAAAACAATTACAGTTAACCTCCAGTGACATGGAGATTTCTCTATTCCACTTTCCACGTGAGGTTGCTGAGACTCAAGAAATGCTTGCTCAACTGAGATACACACAGAGAGCATGAGGCCTGGAATTCAGACCCACAGTTGGACTCTACTCCAGAGCCTGTAATTACACACTGAGTACAGCTACATGCCCATAAACCTGCCATGTCCTTGCACAGCTTCAGGGACTGGGACCTGGCTGGGATGGTAAGAAAATGACGAAGACAGACACATGAACACTCTGACAGAAAAACAGAGGTCAGGTGGTATGGGCTTTCTGATGGGGAAACCTCAGCACCCCAGAAGCTTGGCATGTTTATTATCTAGAGTTGAACAGAGGTGGCGTTATTGCATTCAGATGAACAAGGAGGTGGGGTTATTTCAGATGAACTAGGACACAGGGTCTATGGTATACACACTGGATCAAGGAGACACAGCTAATCTCAGTTAGAGCAGTCTTTGTAGGGGAGCAGTCTTCAGGCCTTAAATATCCAAAGGAGAAAGCCATTGTGAACATTTTCTGCACACATCAATACTTTAACTTCAGTCCTGAAAGAAGACTTTGCCAGCTCTCTGACCCTGAGGCTCTTAGGTTCTCGACAAAGCTGTGCCCATGTCAACAGCACACATTCATTCACTCAGGGTTCTCTCTGATCTCTACACATCCTTCATCATCAGTGAAAGCCCTGAGTATCTGTCAACCCCTTTCCTGGGCACTACAAACACAAGGAAGAAGCTGCTCCAAATCATGACTTCAGCCACAAAGAAATCCAACATTCTCAGTGTACTGTGACATACTCAGATTATTCTGGCAGCTTCATATACATATCCTGCTAGAACTGAAAATTCCATATCAACCTTCCTGAAATCATTTCTCTTCCCAACAGCTCTAGCTTCTGTCCACAATGTCAATAAACTCCCAAGATCACAGACTCATACCAGGACATTCTTCACATCTAATCTAACACTAAGTCATTCTCTCCTTTCCTAGATTTCACTTTCACATTCTTCTTGCTGACACCTACCTGTGAGTTCTAGGCCAGCTGGGCTACTAAAGGAGACTCCTATCAAAATTCAAAGCAAAACAAGAATGAATTAAAAGGGCAGAAAAGAATGGTGAATGAATGAAATTCCATTCTACTTCACACAAAATAGAGGATACTTTGTTGTCAGAGCATAGTTTATTGTACAGAGTACAAAGCACTGAAAGGATTAACAGTAGGAAAAGGGTCCCAGCTGAAGCAGTCTCTCTGTGTGTCTGTCTGTCTCTGTCTCTCTTCTCTCTCACACTATCTCTCAGAGATGAGGTTCCAGGCTGACCTTTAACACCTGTGCTCAGAATATCATCCTGGCTGAGCCTCACAAGTTGTTGAAATTATAGGTATACATCACACTCAGCCCAAAATTGCATTTAACTTTAACCTATCTAATACAAAAGAAAAATATTAACTCTGATTTTATGATCTTATAAACTTTTAAAACTATATGCATTAAAAGGCTAATGTACATTAAATGATTAAAAGGCTCATGATTACTCTTTGATAACAAACTCTTCAGATAACAAACTGGAGTTCAGAGACATTACATGACCTGCTTAAAGCCACATCCCAAGTCCAAATAAAGACTTAAGAGTCCAGGCCCCTACTAGAGACAGAAGTGGCTGATGGTTGCTTTAGGAGTAAGGAGGAGTTTCTCTTGACCACCTCTTACCTTCCGTATAACAAACATTTTCAGAAGGGTACTGCAACTAGAATGAACAGATAAAATGGGTCTAAAACAAAGGGAGTTACGTGTATTGTGAACCTGCAGTGATGGAACAGAAGCTGCCATGTCAAAGCCTCTAATCTGTCAGGAGGAGCCACAAACTTCATTTCCTTTTGCTAAAGCATTCTAACAAGCCAACCAAAACACACCTGCAGACTAAATTCTATCTCCAAGTCCTAATCTGTGGTTGTTGATTTAGCCACTCAGGGCTTCACTTTCCATATGCAAATTAGAAAACAAAACAGTTGCTAATCTTGAAGCAGTTTTCCAAAGGCGTTTGCAGTCCACTTCCCCAGTCCTTGGTCTGTGAGCTCAACCTTCTTGCTCAAATATGGTTGAAATTCAGATTGTACAAAGTTATTAAACTGAGAGTAGGGATGTCCCAGAACTGTGGGCTGTATCACTAAGGGAGACAGAAAGTGCCTTGTGATGTTCAAATTACTAAGAATGATCTGGGAAGCTTTGCCTCTCTGTAGTAGGGCTGAAGCTGACATGAAGAAGTGACCAAGTAAAGAATTAAAAACCTTGAAAAAAAGAAAGAAAGAAAGTGCCTTGTGTTTCTGTCAAAAAAGAATCAACCCAATTACATAGGTTATCTAAAGCTCTAAAGTGTCTCCCTACTGTTTAGACATCTTACCTGTTGGTCACTTATTTGGTAATCTATGTGGTGTTTCTTCCCCTGAGTATGGAAACTACTCTAGTTTTCATTTATTAGAGGACCAAAAACTAGAAGCCTTAAAATAGTAATGCCACCCTGAATCATTTTTTCTTTGTATCTTATTTAACTGGGCTTAATATAAATTGAATTGTATTTATATCTAAAATATTCACAAGTTTACCTTATGCCAATATGTTTGCATCATTAGGAATGATTTATATTAAGCCATTAAGTTACCACAGGTCAAAATGACCTACACACACACATTAATATTATTGCTTCCAAGACTCAAACTAAACAGCAAAAATATATTTTCTAGATATTAAACTACTAAAGAGCATTTTTATAACCTCCTGATTTTCAAAAGATATTTTAATTATTTTATGAATATGTTTTTGCCTGCATGTATGTTTGTGCCAGAAGAGGGCATCAGAAACCCTAGAACTGGAGTTACAGACAATTGTAAGCCAGTATATGGGTGCTGGGAGTTGAACCCTGGTCCTCTGGAAGAGCAGCCAATGCTCTTCATGGTTCTTAACTGAGCCATCTAACCCCAACCTACTGATGTTTTTAACACAAAATTTTGCAAATCACTTCCCTAAACACTGATGCTATAAGCCAGACTAGTAAATAGTATTTATTTCAGTAACTACTTATCTATTCAAACCTGAACAAAAGCATGAGAAAGTGAGTGGTGAACACACACATTCATCTTTGTTGTCAACTTCTTCAAGAGTTTCTAAGGACTGACATGTGTTGCACTGATCATGGATAGATGCCTGACAATCCTAGCCTCATGCTCATCTGCAGTGAGTGTGTTTTAAACAGTGTGAAACTGTATTTGGAGAATATGGTAATTTTCCTAAACACTTCTGAATTGTTTTTAAGTACCAAATGGAGTGTAAATAGAGTAATGACAATGGTACATATATCTGATAGCAAAGCTTCCTTTGTTAGCGACATTCCACACGATCAGATGCTTGAGGAATGAGAAAGTCCTGTTTTGCTAAGGAAATAAAATAACTTGGCACAGTCAGCAGTGAGGTACACAGCCCCTGGATGCAGAAACAGTCTCCATCCTCTGAAGTTCCTCCCTCACCCCTTCTTGGCAGCAGCTCTTGAGAGGTCATAGGTTCCAGTTAGTGCCACACCCACTGAGTCCCCACTATGTGCCTTGGCTCCATGCACCAAGACAGCAGTGAACATTGTGCTGGCGAAGCAGCAGTCAGGTAGAGGTGGAGGAAGGACGGTGCGCAGCTGGCACCAGCAGCCAACACTACCTGGTTGCACTACTAGCCAAGCACCAGACAGGGACTCAAGAAGCACCTCTGCCACTAGGGCTAGGGAAGCCCAAGAATAGTTAAACCTGACTGTGATTACTGGAGTAGATTTCAGAGGACAGGCCGCAGCATTCCTTCAAAAAAAAAAAAACAGAAAGAGGCTAAGAGTAGCAGTGCTCTAGACTCAGTGAAGAGCACAAACCTGAAAGGCCAGTAATGTAGGCCACATTGGCAAGTCATCCAATAGGTCCAGATCCTAAAATGCAAAGCAAGCTGTACTGGAGCTGCATTAGAAAGACTATGGAGCTTGCAGCAGTAGTGCATCTGGAGGTCAATGTGGGCTAATGACTGAAAACTAAAAGGAGCAGGGCTGGAAGGTGGCTCACTTGGTAATGTGACTGATGTACAAGCATCAGGACCTGAGTTTGATCCCACATAAAAAGCTAGTTGCACTGGAACACATTTATAACCACATCACTGGTGAGGCAAAGGTAGGAGGATCCCTGGGGCACTTCAGCCAGCCAGCCCAGCCTAGTCAGAGAGCCCCAGGTCCTAGAGAGAGAGCCTGACTCATAGAACACAGTGGCATCTAAAAGGTAATTCTCGAAGGTGGGGTCCACATACGTGTGTACACACACATACACATAAATATATTTTAAAGAAAAAATTTTTAAACAGTTTAGAAAGCTAGGAATGCTACAAATGAATGTTAATAATACTAGTTATCATTCACTGAGTATATTCATGGACTAAAACATTTTAAATTGTTATTTTATTTCCTTGAATAAATTATCTTGGTACAGGAGAGATCGCTCAGTAGGTAGGAGCAGTTGCTGTGTAAGTATGAGAAGCAGAGTTCAGACCTTGGCACCCACATAACCATTAGAGTGTGGTCAGTAGCATATCCTTAAAACCTGCACCAGGGTGGGAGAGGGGGTGGAAATAGGAGGATTGCTGGGGTTTACTGGCAGCCAACCTAGTTGAAGCATAAACTCCAAAATCAGCAAGAGGCCCTGCCACAAAGAAAGGAGATACAGAGTGATAAAAAAGGGTGCCTCACAGATGCCATGCATTCACATTTATATACCAAGCACACATTCACACACAACACAAACACACATACACCCCACAGACACACATATATCACACACACACACACACACACACACACACACAATAACATGAAATAACCTCCTCATGAAAGGGGACTATTAATATTCCCATTTTAGGGGCTGGAGAGATGGCTCAGCGGTTAAGAGCACTGACTTCTCTTTAGAGGTCCTGAGTTCAACCACATGGTGTCTCATAATCATCTATAGTGAGATCTGGCGCCCTCTTCTGGTGTACATGCACACATGCAGGTAGAATACTGTATAAATATGAATGGATGAATGAATAAATAAATAAAATTAGGAAAAGGAAACTAAAAATAAAGAGATAACAAACTCCCAGAGCAGCATGTTCATATAGTAATGGAAAGGAGGTTTGAGTTACTAGCCAGAAGCCAGAATTAGATTACAATGATGAGCCTGCACAAGATTTCCCACAAGCTACTGGCAAACTTATTTGAGTTTTATGTTGATAATTCTCTAAATACAGTGGAAAAAAGAATAAAAGAATAATAAAGGCAAGAAAGTCAAATAAGTTTCTGTAGCAATTAAATCAATAAGGAATGAAGCAGCTTTGAATTAGAGCTGCACAAAAAAAAAAAAAAATTTTAAAAAGGCCTTCTTAGGAGACCCTGCTTGTGAAAGGGGCCAAGAGGGAAGGACTTCAGAATTATCTTGGGGTTGGAGAGATGACTCAGGGGCGAAGAGCACTGGTTGTTCTTCCAGAGGTTCATTCCTAGCACCAACATGGCAGTTCACAACTGTCTATAACTCCAGTTCCAGGGGATCTGACAACTTCCACAGACACATGCAGGCAAAACATCAACACACATAAAATGAAAATAAATAAATTCTATAAAAGAGTTATCTCAAAATGTATGCCATCTTTCAGAAAAACAGGGGCTCCATTAATTAAAGTATAGCTGACATAAAGAACAGGTAGACTCTGAATTCAGCTTGAGACCTGTGAGCACAAGGTACTGAGACAACAGATGCAGCAACAGGGAATAGAGATAGATAGATAGATAGATAGATAGATAGATAGATAGATAGATAGATAGATAGATAGATAGATAGATAGATAGATAGATAGATAGGATAAAGAAATAAATCCTAGATAGAAAAATATGCCTATAGACAGACAAATGATAGATGATAGATATGATAGATTATAAACAAATAAATGATAGACGGCAGATGATAGATGATAAATGGGAATACAGATAGATGATAAATAGATACGATAGAGGATAAATAGATAAATGATAGAAAGACAATACATGACACATGCTAGATAGTCAGACAGATGATAGAGATACAGATGACAGACAGATGATAGAGATATAGATGGCAGATAGATAATAGACAGATGATAAAGATATAGATTACAGATAGGTGATTGATATGATACAGTTAACAGGCAAGTCAGTATCCAGATAAATACATACATTCATAAACACAACTATAAAGACTATGTTAACAATACATAAAACTATGTTTATAAAAGTTCTCCAAGGATGGAACGTGAACCAAGATGAGAGATAAAGGAGGAGGCTAAGGCATGGGGAAGAGAGAAGAGAAAGGGGCAAGGGAGGACAAAAACAGACAAGACCTAACTTGAATCTTAAGCAATGTTTTATTTTTACTTTTACTTTATGTGCATTGGTTTTTGCCTGCATATATGTCTGTGTGATGGTTTCCAGTCCCCTGGAACTGGGTTACAGACAGCTATGAGCTGCCATGTGAGTGCTGGGAATTGAACCCAGAAAGAAAAGACAGTGCTCTTTGCTGCTGAACCATCCCTCCAGCCCGTAATGTTACATTTTTAATTTGGGGGAGAGGACAGAATCTCCTATATCCCAGGCTGGTCTGAACGACATAGATAGCCAAGGAAAAATGTAAACTTCTGCTCTTTCTGCTTCTACCTCCCCAGGGCTGGTACTACGGGCTTTGGCCAGCCCTCCTGGTTTAATGTATTTCTTTTGAAAACTACAGCTGCCTTCATGGCCAGACAGAATGGGCAGGCTAACTGCTTTCCTGAAGGCAGAAATTATTATTTCAGTAATACTGCCCGATACAAACTCAAGAGACATTTGCTACCTATGTGATCTTGTGTTCTTAATTTTCCTGTGTCTGAATTTTTAACAGTATCAATGGCTTAATATCACCTACCTAAATATGGCTGTTGGAAAAATTACATGTTTGATCATACACACATATGAACATATATGCATAAATATCTCCACTAAAAGGACAAGCCTGTATATTGAAATACAGTTGTTGCCACTGTAGTTTACTGTGCTACCTGTTTGAGTTTGGTTTTTAATCTTCTTTCTTGTCGTACCATAGGTTGGTTGTATACTGATGAAGTGATGAAGTAGTTTAGCACATCTATTGCAGTAGTGTTTTCCAATGTGATTACTGCTGCTATCCATGACAGAACAGCTTGCTAGTCTGACATAACTAAATGACTGGACAAAATAAAGGAAGATGATGCTTCAAAGCATTTTAGACAACAGGCAGCATCATACTGTGAACATTGAAAAATAGAGGAAGTGCACAGAGCCCTGCAATGACCCTGGCCATTTTCCCTAGAGGTACAATCCAAGATCTCTTGCTGCCTCCGACAGGCCCAAAAGGAACACAACAAGCCTCGTAGAATTGGGAAAACATGAGAAGATAAAACAGCTGGAATGTTCCAACTAGACAAGTAGATGAAGCTACAGAGACACATAGCTCCAAAAATCAGCTCAGAGACTTTCATTAGCTGAATGCCAATTTGCTTAGTGTTCATCAGAATCTCTACACAGTGAAGAGGGAAGCTATTACATAGCACAACTGTCTAGAGCTCCTAAGGGCTACAATGCCCCAAATCACACTGTCAAAGCTGAACGACATCACCCCAGAAATTCAATAGAGAGTTCAGAAAGTCAGACCTTCATCCTTCCTGGGTCTTTGCCCAAAGGAGCCTTGGGCATCATCAGTCCTTACTGCTCTATTCACAACAGCTAAGGAAGCAGCATCCACGTCTGTCACAGAGGACCAGATAAAAAGTGGTTTATATACACAGTGGAATATTTTTTCAGACATAAAGAATAAAATTGTGTCATTCGCAGGAAAACAGATGCAAATGGAGACAAAAGCCACATTTCCTCTCATGTATGGTTCCTAGATTTTATATCGATGCATAAAATCACATATGTACATGTGACATGAGAATAAAAGTGAAACTGTTTGGAGACAAGGGGAATGGTGGGAATTAAAATGTGAAGAAGGGAAGATTATCTGGGTGTGGAGATCATGTTCAAGGTACACTATATGCCTGCATGAAAATATCCTTATGTAACATAATACCATGTACACTAAAAAGGAACAAGGCAACTGCCCCCCCTCCCCAAACGTCACCTTGCTAGGCATAAAGGCACAGGCCTGTAAAAAACCCAGTACTTGGAAAGTTGAGGAAGGGGAATTAGAACTTTAAAGCCCTCCTGGCTACATGAGATTCTGTCTCAAAAAGAAAAAAAATTAAAAATGTGTCACATCCAAATAAAAGACTGTGTCTACAGCCAAGTCCACTCTGACTTTTCCAAAGCTTAAGAAGTGCAAAAATTCAGCAAATAACTGTCTGCCTGAACTCTGTGACAGAAGGCAACACGGACAAGCACTCAACAGACATGCCTAGCACTCACCTCCCATAATGCTCATCCAGTGATGTGGGTGCTGGCCAAAAAGGGCTTTCTTATCTCTCTGGCAAGTAGGCAGTTATCATAAGAAACTGGGAGGGCTGAGACACGCTGTGACACAGGAAATTCAAAACTGCCTTGGGCGAGAAAGTAAATGCTATCTCAAAAAAAAAAAAGTAAATCATAGAACTAAAACTTGAAAATGAAGAATTTTTTTTCCTTTTTGAGAAGCAGGTAGAGCAGCCTGCTCCATTCACAGCTCCATTCACCATGTGGAAATTGGGGATTTCCACATGGTGTGATTCTTAGTGGAGTGTCTGTCCTGACTTGGTGGCAGATGGAAGGTGACATGCAGATGAGCAGCCAAAGCCACAGAGGACATACCTCACACCTCAGGCTTTACAGAGATAGCCTGCTGCAGCTCCAGCCTCAGCAGTTCCAGCTCTGGGCATCAGCACAATTCTTAGCTACTCTCCTTGATTTCCACCCACTTTCTTAGCCTGACTTACCAGCCTTTTTTATTTTTTTAATTTGTGTGTGGGTGTTTTTCCTACATCTATGACTGTGTACCACTTGTGTGCCAGAGGAGCCAGAAGAGGGTGTCAGATCCCTGAAACTTGATAGATGGGTGGTTATAAGGCACCATATGGGTGCTGGGAACCAATCCTTGTCCTCTGGGAAAGCAGCCATCCCTCCAGCCCCAACTAGCCTGATTTCTTAATGACTCAATAAGCCACTCAACAAACGCTTTTAACTAAAATAATTATAGTTGCTCTCTGTTTCTTCTTAGATATTTGATTTTAACTGTACTAGGAAACCTTTTTCTTGCATGAGCACACCCAGGAGTCTGTTGGAGAGCTCCAGAGCAAAGTTAGCTTCCCTGCTGCAAATTCTCCTTTAGAGAACTGAGTGGGTCTCCAACACACTAGTAAACAGAATGTCCATCCATGCAGTAGTTCAGGCGCAAAACTTTGCAGTTGCCTTTGAGCCCTCAGTTCCCTTTGCTGATATTCACGGCCTAAGCAAGCCCTCAACAACATCCATGTAAGACCTAACCCTAACTCCAACACTTCTCATCTCTCTGCACTTTCCCTCTCAGCCACCCACGCATGTCATCAGTGTCATCCAGGCTCCATACTGCCATAGTTTCCACTAGCAATAATTATTCTAAAAGAAAATAAAAATTATTGCCCAAAAACTTTTTTAACTGCAGAAATGCCAGTACTATCGCTTTCTATCTTCCTTATTATCAGGGAAACTTTTGTATTACCAAAGATGAGAAGATAAGATGGTCTTTAGATAGTTTAATAAACACATTTAGAACACTTTGAAATTCTTAGATGAGATAGAAATCACTTGTCAAAAGTACAATCTTATTTGTCAAAACATGAAGCTGGAAATAAGGGAAGACAGAAATACCAGGCTTGGCGCTGCCAAGATGACAGGCTGTCTTAAGTGAGGCAGTCAAAACATTCATATGCTAATTTTTAAAGTGCTGCCTCTCTGGCCACCCCATAAAACCAAGAGCAAGCTTTGTGTTCCTGCTCCAAAGGTGCATGAATATGTCAGATAATGAGCATCCTGATTACCAAATTAAGCAACAGCAGTTCATATCAAGAAGAGTTTCCCATTCAGCTGACTATGCATGTAAGTGCTCACTGACTTGTTTGGGAAGTAACTCAGAAAGAGTGGAGCCTACAAAAATACTCTTCACACGTCTGCCACCTAACAGTCACTTGCAGTAGCACAGAACACCAGTATCAACTTTCAGGGTCAATAGCTAGGCTTAGCTGTTATACCAAATAGTAAAATCTGAACCACCAAGCCATCAAAATATAGTTAAAGGTTCATGATGGCTCATGACAGTAGGGCTGCCATGAGTCTGAGGCTAGCTCAACAGAGTAGAGCTCTGTTTCAAAACAGAGACAAACAAGTAAGTATACATATCTGAAAGAAATGTTTTTCTCCACTATTTTTTTCTTTTTCTGGGGTTGCGTACTGGTGCTGGGGTTGCATACTGGTGCTAAGGCTGTGCGTGCTTGGCAAGTAGGTAGCGTTGAGCTCTATGTCCAGCCCGAAAAGGTCTTCGTCTGCCCTTTCCAAGTGGTCCCCTTCTTGCAAAGCTAATAATGCTCCAGAGAGCAGCTCCATGAAATGCTCTCCCCATCAGGTGGAGGAAATCACAACTATTTTCTCACACCTCACCAGGTTCCTGAAATACAGACTACTCTAGATAACCAAGTGGGATATCTCTAGACTTGAGTCCCTATACCCTGTGGTTAAAAGGGAATGGGCACATGTACAATTACGTTTATACCGAGTACCCAGAGAGGGGAAGTCCATGCAGGCAGAACGTAGATACGGATGTCAGAGATTAGGGAAGCAAAGCCTGCCTGCCTGCCTGCCTGCTAATATGTATGGAGTTTCTAGAGCCAAACAGTGGGGATGAATGCACAGCTTCATTGTTTATACAAAAGGCCATGGGATTACACACTTCAGGAAGCTGGATTTGATGGTGTATAAATTAGAGCTTAATAAAACCATTATAAAAATTTAGTCAGCTGTTACAGTTTGAACATGTAATGTCCCCACTGGCTCCTAGGTTTGAATACCCACTTCTTAGCTGGTATTTGTGGATGCACTTTCTGGTCCTAGGGCCCAAGAGACAGAGGCTGAAGGGCTGGATCTGAACACAGCTGCCATGTGATAAAGGCTGTCAAATCACAGCCATGAGTTGTTTTCAACCACAAGCTAGAATGAATCCTTTCTCCCTGAAGTTGTTTTTGTCAGGTGTTCTGTTACAGTGATTGGAAAACTGGCTTTCTCAAATTCATTTCAGAAGCTAAACTAAGGCAGGCATGCGGTAACCACCCTGAAATCCCAGGAGAGACACAGAATCAGGGTTCCAAGCCCAACCTCAGCTACAAAACAATTTTGATGCATGAAAAAAAGGACCAACAACAAAAAATTAGTTCAAGTGTAATTCTCTCAGCTGCAATGTTTTTCTTTCATGAATTATGTATTTGTTTAAAAGGTAGGGTCTTACTACATGGACCCAAGCTGGTCCAAATTCCTGGGCTTAAGCAATCCTGATTCAGCTTCCTAAGTAGCTCAGACTATAGGCATGAACTACTGTGCCTAATTTCTCATAAATCTTTGAAATCATCCGCACAAACTACGCCATTTGTTTTCTACGCTAGACAATAAAAACGAGCTAGCAAACCAATATCAGCAAGAAAAAAGATATGTGCTGCACATATTTTTTTATCATAGTATATGCCACAGAATGAATACTCTTCTGTAATTATCATTTGAAAAACACCTATATACAATATACCTACATAGAACATAGGTGGTATATACCTATAACCTCAATAGCTGCAATCAGAAGAATTAAATTTCAGCACTGAGACTCACTCTCAAGAAAAACAGAAAGGGGGATGTGATGTTGGGATGACTCAGCTGATAAAGTACCTGTCGCACATGCATGAAAACCTCAGTTCAGATTTCTAGAACAGACTTTCCCTGTGTCTGGCTTTTATTTGTTTAAAAGACAGGGTCTCACTACATGGCCGTAGGCTGGCCCAAATTCCTGGCCTTAAGCCATCCTGATTCAGGCCCCTAAGTAGCTCAGACTACAGGCATGAACTATTGAGCCTAATTTCTCATAAATCTTTGAAATCATCAGCACAAACTATACCATTTGTTTTTTACACAATAAAAATGAGCTAGCAAACCAGGCAAATCCCTGGAACTCAGTGGCAAATATGGAAGTTGATTTCTCTGAGGACCAGAACCAAACTTAGGCTATCCTCCCTTGGGGGCACTTGCCTTATCCTGCTGAGCCATCTCACCAGACCCTATACACTCTTAAAAATGAAAAAACTATGTAATCCTTTTTTTTTTCAGCCTCCCTAAAAAAGATGTAGGTTGTTTTATGTAATTCTCAGTATTTTCAACATTGTCACTTCAAGGATAAAAAATTTAAAGTTTAATCCTAAAACATAGTGACAATACTATCAAAACTAATTATACTAAAAAAAAAATCTTAGGGACCTATTCAAATACTATATACTATTTAGACATTGCTTGCTAAAAGTTTCCATTATATATATATATATATATATATATATATATATATAACCAAAAAATTTTTTTCAATCATGGATACAGAATCTGCCCATGTATCGCAGCCTTTTATGCCTCTAAATGAACTTTCCATACTAAGCTATATCCCATAAACCATGCCCGGTACTTATTTAAAGTATTTCTTAGTAACATTTGCTCATTATAAATTCCATTTCAATTTTTAGAATGAGATTTAATCATTTTATTTTCATGAGTGTGTGTTTTTCCTGCATGTGTATAAGAGCACCAAATAGGTACAGAGCCTTTGGCACCCAGAAGAGGGTGTCAGGCTCTCAAAACTGTAGCTTTGGTGAGAGGTGGAAGGGGTGGGGAGGGGAGGCAGTGAGGCACCACGTGAGCGCTGCAAACCTGGATTCTCTGCAGACGCAGTTAATGCTCTTAACAACTGAGCCGTGTCTCCAGCCTTCCTCTATGTTTGTAGCATGATGGCCCTTTGAGCAGAATGGAGCGCTGTAGGTCATGAGCAGAATGGAGCGCTGTAGATCATGAGTAGCACGAAATGTTTTAGAACACTGAGGTGAACGGAGTGCTGTAGGATATACGGTAGAATGTAGTGCTGTAGAATACTGAGTGGAATAGTATTTATCTTTTGAACTTTGTTCTAATTTCTGAATGAATATATTTGGATTTATTACATGTAAAGTGTTTGGTGTCAGTACTGTGTCTTAATTTTACATAGAATTCTGTTAAAAGTTTGATCTAAAAAATCCTAGTGTACAAATAATAAACACAGAAGAACAATGTCAGGATTCTTTCTTTTTATTATTGGCTGAGGGTAGGAGGAGGTGTGCCACTAAACATGTGTACAGCTCAAACAAGATTTCAGGAGTCACTTCTCCCTTCCCACTCTTGATTCTGAGGATTGAAGGCAGACTCTCAGGCTTGTGTGGTAAGAGCTTTTACCCACAGATAGTCAAATACTCAAAACAGGCAGCAGTTCTACCTCAGTACCAGTCAGATTCAGTTGGTTTTTAGCACTAGCCCCTAACTTGTGACTACATTTTCTCACAAAAGTCCTCTAGCTCTTTGGATAAGAGTAGCAAACAGGAAAATGTGGAGGAAAAATCGGGGTTATGTGGAGAATTCAAAGAAGGCTCTCAGCACAAAGGCAGCTATGCATTTGCTAAGTACTTTGGGTATTTTCTGAGCAGTTAGGAAACAAAACAATGGAGAACTGAGGCTCTGCTCCTTTTCCTCTTGGGATCCTCTGATGTGCAAGGTACAGACATGAATAATTCGATTGTGGACAGCATTAATGCGATATATTAATGGTATATCATTAAGAGAGTATATCAAACATGTAATAAGTCTTTAAGATATCATACATAGTACCAAGAATGTAATATGTGATTTGGCACTCCACTTGCAGACAGCACCACGGTGCACAGTGAGTCCTGCAAGGCCCCAGTTCCGTCTGTAATTTGCTCATATAAATGCTCATATAAACGGCACCAGATGGTCTTAGAGACTACCATTCTGCACACACTTGTGGGCCAGCACCCATATCTAGTGCACACTATGGGGGCCCAGGCTTGAGCAGCACCAATGCTTTATCCTTCGTTTGTTTCCTAACAGAAACCACTTTATTTTTATGCCTACTTCCTAAAATCTATATTCTCAAACCCAATATACATAGCTAAGCCATATCTGCTGTGACCTTGCTTAACCATATCCAAGGAAGATACAAAGTGCCTCCTTAACATGGAACACATTAGAAAAATCATTACCCCCCTTATCCAATATGGCAGTCATATGCCTCCACTAGTGCAAATCCTATTTCACTTATTAACTACAATTCTTGCAATTTTAGTAAAGAGTATAAACTGGAGCTTTTGTTGAATTTTAATGCTAGTTATCAATATTACAATAATTCTGTACTTGTTCATCTGTTGGTGTCTAGCTCAACTAGACACATCATGTGAGCCTATTCACAAGAGGCAGCTGTGGTAGCAATTTGTTCCTGGTTTAACAATATACTGTTGAACATGGTCATTTGCTGCTATCACAAGTGTCATCAAGTCATGGATCCTCAGATTAGTTTCTACTATGCAACTGTCCCGTTAGGAATTATGTGTGGCAAGAAAATACAAAAATATGTCTTCAATGTGTAAAATCTTAGGATTTTTGTTATATCAAAAAAGAAAAGCAAATCTCAAAGGTCACAAAAGAAATCTACTTTTTTAGAAAAATAAGGTTTAAGATAAGAATGCTAGAAAAAATGTGATCTTGTATCCAAACATCAAAAAGGAATGTGAGCATGATTTAGGGTTACAGACATGATTCTCCCTGGAAAGAACTGAATGGCTCCCCAGAGGCCAATCCCAGCTGGCCTACAAATGTAGGGGCAGTTACTGGAGGGAGTCTTCAGGTTCAAACACAGGTCTGCAATCCCAAGTCCAGAGATGCCAAATGCTTTCTAAATCAACAATATGAGGAAGACACCGGTAGCAGCAACAGGAAATATAAAATTGCTGATTTTCAGTGTATTGTTTTTCCTCTGTGCTACACTATACTACTACATCCGAACTCCTTCAGCGCAGATAGCAAAGTTCACTTCTCATCTTAAGGTCTGAGACTACAGGACTGACCTTCATGTGTCTTTTGGCTTAGAGAGCAAAATAATAATGATAATCATTAAGTGTCTATCATTTCTTGTTAGGTTCACCATGCTCAATATAAACAGAACGCTCCAAAGTATGATTTTCCACAACATGTTCTATGTTTTATCTCTAGTTGTAGCTAAATTAGCCATCTCAGTTGAGGTCTTTTCTATGTTTCTCTCTCACTTTCTCTCCAAAAATTACACTTCTTCAACAAGTTGGAGAATCCAGACTAGTCTAGGACTAAATGGACATCTGTCCAAACCAAAAATTCTAATTAACACTTGTGGGAACTATAAAATAATATTCAACTATCGTGTTGGCATGAACTATTCTTTTGTGGACCTAAGACCTAACTAAAGCTTTGTAAGGTAGATACTTTGAGGCTCAGAATATGATCTCAAGAGTATGAAATGCTTAGGGACTTGAACTAAAGGAAAAGAGCTCAGACATAGCATGTGTCATGACCCTCTTCTGCCCTTCTTTATCCTGATCCTTCTTCTCCTGTAAGGAGGACCATAGAAACAAGAAGTTTACTTCCACAAGGCAATTATAGAAACCAGACCCCTAATATCCACGGGGGGAGAGACAACTAGAAATGTTACTATTAACCTTCTCCTGTCTTTCTGAGTAAGTGCTGGCTAAAGAAAACTCCCAACTTACCTGTCTGGAAGTCTGTGGACCTCCTTCTAAAAGGCCTGTTCCACACCCAAGAGGAAGGTAGCTAAAGAGAAAGGCCTTCTGGGTCCCCCAAAACCCTTTCCAACTACTGCTGCTGTATCATTCCCTTCTTAGCCCAATCATATCTCTCCAAGACTTTCTGTCTTCAATATTCCTAAATGTAAAGCAGTCTTCTCTGAAGAAACCTGTGATTCATGAAACATGAGTAAAGTAAACTGGTTATGCTTCCCGTTGTCTTTGCTCCCATTAGTCTGTCTTTAATTGAGTTTTTTTAGATGTGAGTTGGAAATCTAGAGAGTGGAGGAAATTTTTCCTTTCCTTCAATGTACTTGGAAACTGCACATCAAAACAGAAAGAACTGGGGTTTTGGCAAAAAGGGAAAACTTGCTAAAAGCTTTAGCTATGGAGACTGTTCAACTGGCTAACAGTCAGAGAGTCAAGGCCCTGGACCCTTGAACACACATGCCCTCAGACAGAAATAGCACTTTACAAATTAGAGGAAGAGAAAGATCTCCAAAGAGGGAGCATTCTAGATTATCTAGGTGGGTCCTAAATACAATCAAACATGCTTTTTACAGTGGAGGCACAGAAAGATTTTGTTGCAGAAGCAGGAGGCAATGTGTGACTGAGGCAAGATGCCATGGTGCCTTGAAGGTATAAGAAACATGAGGAAAGAATGGCAGGGAACAGTAGCTCTAGAAGATGACACAGATAAGCTGAATTTCTCAAGAGACACTGTGCTTGAACTCGAGGTCATCCAGATTGTCTGCATTTTCCTGACTGGAGCACCAGGACCTGCGGGGATACAATGCTGTAGGATAAATAGATCGAGATGTCAGAGTTATACTGGGCTAGTTTCAGTTCATTTGGACAACTATCATTTTCAACTCTGTGTCTGACCTAGTGCTTTTGTCACTGCTGAGTAAACTGGATGCCAGGCCAACCCTGGCATCCACAAGTATGACGTGGGGAATGGAAATGCACCTGGGTCCCTCAGGACACTCCCTTCTCACCTATGTGCTGAGCACACCTGAACAGTACAGAGGTTCATGGTGGTCTCTTTCTTTCTGGAGCTATGGCACCCATGCAATCTCTTTTCAGAAGGACCATGTCTTCTGGGGACCTGTCTTGCTCTAGATAACTTCAGTTTCTGCATCAGAGCCACTTGTGTTTGGCTATGAATGAACTACTTTCCCATCTCAGATGTTTTCACATGATGTTATTACATCACTATGAGCAACAGAAACAAGTTCTTTCCAGCGAGCTCCAGGGAATGCAGTTTTCCAAGTTACCTGGTAACATTGTGTCACCAGGTAACAATGACTTTGGACTTCTGAGCCTATAGATCTTTGTTGTTATTGTTATTGTTCTGAGATAGGGTCATAGCTCTGGTTGACCTCAAACTTGACATGTAGGCTATGTAGCTAATACCCCAAATTTATAAGTCCCCTGCCACCACCTTCCAAGTGCTGGGATTACAGGTGTGTACCACCATTTCAGGTTCACTCAGATCTTTATGAAAGTAAGTCTCTGTTGTTTAACCCACTGAATCTGTGGTAATTCATGAAGTAGAAACAGAAAACAATGAACATGTGTCCTGAGAGACTGACAGGTTTCTGCCTGGGCTCCAAAGAGCTTTCTGTTTCATCCTTTCACATATCAGCGTGTATATCTTGCCACTGAGTCCCATAACATACCAATGTTGCAAATTTCAACATTTTACTTAGTCCAACCAGAGCTTTACCCAGTATACAAGCAAATCCAATAAAGTTAAAATACTAGAGGCCATGCAGGGTCATTAGAAAAGAAGTCATGGTCTCTAACAGCAAAATGCATTTGTCCCTAAAGTTTAAAAAAGCTCAAAACAATTCTACAAAGGGAGTTGACCTTTAAGTGGGCTGCTTCTAAAACATTCTGCCTTGAAATTCAAGTCTGTACCTGGGAGAATTCTCCAATATAATCACATCAAATCAATATATCAGCATGAATTTGTCAGCCAAATAATGTAATAAAATTTTATATTTTTGCCTTAAAGAAAAGGTGAGTTTGAAAGAAAAAAAGAAATCGGAAGTGACTAGAATGTAAAACAGCCATGTGAAAAGGAAAATTCAGTCAAAGGTAATGTAAAAGAATGTCTACTGTCAGGCAATGGTGGCAGATACCTTTAGGCCAAGCACTCTCATGAGGCAGAAGCAAGTGGCGTACTATGAGTTCAAGGCCAGCATGGGATAAATGGTAAGAAGAGAAAGAAAAGGAGGCTTAATCCAATTGAGAGAGAACAGCATGAGTACTCAAGAGAAGTGAGTACAGAGAGGTTAGATTCAAAACATGGAGAAGAGAGACAGCCCAGCAGTTAAGAGCACTGGCTGTTCTTCCTGAATCTTGTGTTCAATACCCAGTGCCCATAGAGTAGCTCACAACCAGCTATAACTGTAGCCCCATGAATTCTGATGCTCTCTTCTGGTGTGCAAATGTACATGCAGACAAAACACCCATATGCATAAAATACATACATACATACATACATACATACATACAAATTTAAAAGTCCAAGGTCTGTAGGCTTTAGAGGAAGAAGCCAAAATTTGATTCCACAAATCAAACCTATCTCATGAACTCTGTAATGACTCTCTCCCATCATGCTGACCTGGCCTTCATCTTCAACCGCAAGACACTGTTTCAGCGAGCCTATGGATCTCTAAGCCTGAAAAGTCCCAACCAGGTAAATGCAGCTGCAGTCTGCCTCCTTTGAGATGACTTTAAGGAGCTGGCAGTTATGGATGACAAGTTTCCTTCCATCTTCAAAAGACCAAGGGTCACTACCAAACAGCAAAAGAGCAAAATCTCACCAAATGCTAATATAACCCAAGTCTGATTCAGGTTCAATGTTAAGGCTAAGGCATCAAACACAAGATATACCGTATAACCCAGGCTGGCCTAGACCTACTACCTCCTCCTTCCAAATACTGTGATTAGGCTTAGTTAGAGAACTATTTGGGGCCATCAAGATGGTCAAATCAGTAAAGGTGCCTACTGCCAAGTCTGATGGCTTGAGTTCAATCCCTAAAACACAAAAGGTGGAAGAAAAGACCATCTCCTACAAGCTGTCCTATGACCTCTATATGTATAGCATGGCACACAAATGTACATCCACAGACGTGCACACACACATGCATAAATGTTTAAAAATCTCCCAACAAAAGAAAGACCTAGGAGGAACAAAATATTGAAGATAAACTGGAAAACTGTTGCATCATTTGATGGAGAAAAGGCACAGTGTTCTCAGCAACAAAGTTCCAACATTACCTAGAAACAAACATGAGCACAAAAGTTCAGACCAAGGGAATATTATTAGTGATAAATAAACAGCATTATTAGTGATAAATAAATGTCTTTTGATAATTGCTGTTATCTATTGATTCTGGGAAACGATCAAATAGTTTTGCATAGAACCTGAGTTGAAGATATTGCTCTATCCCCTCAAAGTTAGAATGAGTAGAGGTTGATTTCTAAATATTAACAGAAGAAAGAAACTCCAACATCAACACATACTTCAATCTCTTGCCAAGCCAGTACTTCTCTTATGGTCTGTCCTCTTTAAGGTTCTACCTTATAAAGAAAGGTCCATTTGAAGCCAGAGAGTATTTCTGAGCCCCTAAAAGGGCATGACCATGCTCAAAGCTGCTTTGAATTTTTAGTTCTTAATAAGTGATATAAGCCTGGACAATAATGAACGATATATTATAAATCATTTAAACATTCTGAATTTGGTGGGGGGGGGGGACAGAAACTCACTGTGTTACCCTGGTTGACATGAAAATCTCAGAGAGCTGAGTGCTGGGACTAAAGGATTTGCAGTCATGTTTGGCAATTCTGTTTTTCTTATATATAAAAATTAAACCCAATTCAGCTCCACAATAAGCCAAATAAAAAAGCAAAAGTCATAATTTTATCTATCTTTCTTTATGTTTACTTCATGTGTATAAGTATTTTGCCTTCATGCATGTATATGTACTACGGTGTGTGCCTAGACCTGTGGACATTCCATGAAGGCATAAGATTCTTTGAAACCATAGTTATGGCTGGTTGTAAACTGCAATTTGTGTGAAGGGTAGCAAACCCAAGGTCCTCTGCAAGAGTAACAAGTGTTCTTAACCACTGAGCTACCTCTCCAGCCCTCCAGCTGTCTTCTTTGTAGTAAATAATGGTAAAGGCTGATTTATTTAGTCATTATTACCCAGTAGCAGTTGTGAGCCCTGGAGAACTGAAAACCCAAAAGAGAGAACAGAAGAACTGCATTCTATAGCCTGTCATAGGTGGTGGGTTCTCACAGAAACTTCTTGAATCACACATCCTGTTTAGTATTCCTATGTATTTGTAGATTGTCTTTGTCTTTGTCCATCAGAAAGTGGCTTAAGTTTCTTTTGTTTTACATTTCAGTGTGTATACATATATATGTATGTACGTGTGATACATAAAAGGCAAAACTTGAACCATAAAGTAAGAAATTATTACTTTTTAAGCGAGCTGGGTGCAGTGCCACACACCTGTAATCCCAGCTCTTAAGGAGCAGAGGCAAGGCAGATCTTTGTGAATTCAAGGTCAGCGTGGTCTACAAAGCAAGTCCAGGACAGGCAAAGATAGACAGAGAAGCCCTGTCAAAAGAAAGAAAAGGAAGGAAGGAAGGGAGGGAGGGAGGGAGGGGAGGGAGGGAGGGAGGGAGAGAGGGAAATTATTGCTTTTTAAATGGAGTCTTTTTTATAAAGATCAGGCTATATACAAACCAGCAGCAATCTTCCTGCTTCTGCTTCCTGGGTGCACATAAACTCTCATGCAGGTACATATACATTAAAAAATTATGTAAATAAGCTAAAAAAATTTAAAGACTCAGTAAGAACTGACATAAGGAACGAAGAAGAACATTCACACTTGACACCTGAGAACCACAAAAGTTTCTCAAGGACAATGCCACCAGGTCATGAAGCAGAACCTACTGGGATTAGAAAGGCTTAGGACTTCACAGGGGATCCCCTACCTATGCTAAGCCAGGGTCCATGTTCCTTACCAAAGGCATCCATGACATCTTAGCAGAAACAGCTCATAGTACTTGGGAAAGGCACAGTGGAAAAAAACAAACAAACAAACAAACAAAAATCAGTACTTCTACGAACAAACATCTTTACACAACAAAATGAAGATGTACAAAGTTTGAAAACAATAACTTAATAATGAAAATACTGTTACATGGCAAATTCATATATTGAAGTCTTGATGCCTAAAAGCTCAGACCATGATTGCAAACACAGTTTGTAGAGTCCATCACAGTAGAATGAGGCTGTGTAGGCATGCTCTAATCTAACATGGCTAGAGGCCTCACAAAGAAAGGAGGGCATGGACACACAGGTGAAGACAGGCAAAGACAACTACCTTTAAGCCATGAAGAATCCATATGGAGACCAGCCCTGTTCACACCTTGATCTTAGTCTTCTAGCCCCCAGAACCACGGGAAATGAATTTCATTGTTAGCTAAGTCCGAGGTACTCTGTAATGGCAGCTCTAACTAATACACTTCTCTTTATACTCTTATAATCATCTCTGTCTAAACATGATGGGTTAAACACAATTAGGTCTTCCATCTCCTCTAAAACCCTACTGAAATGATACCTAACGCAACAAGTCTGTAAAGGAGGAAAGAATCAATGGCAAAAATACTAAAAGCTAGAAAGTATATGGGCAGGTGCTTTGATAATTTTCACCCTGGGAGAGTACTGGGAAATGCCTCCTTCCTCCCTCTGTAGTTCCAATGACTGACCAAGGGTTAATACCAGCAAGGCTCGTCTTGGGGAACTGAGTTCATTAGGATGAAGAGTTATGCGTAGGCCCATGACTAACCCTAAAGAAGCCTCATGGAAAGCTCCATGCTCAGTATGGATGATGGCTTCCTCATGGCTTCACAGATGAAGGCCCCTCTCCAAGCCTATTGACTCTAGTCCCTCCGTAAGAGCAGGATGTCGTGTAAAATTAATGCACAGTTCATTTTAGTGGTTGGGAGGTGTTCATTTTAGTGGTTGGGAGGAATGTTTTCCTCACCAACAGTCTGACCACATGACTATGGTAAAACACTTGCAACTTTTTAAGGTGTCACCAGTACTTACAAGTGGAAACCTGGACCCAAACACTCAAGTGTCAATGAAAAGTCACCAACTCAGAAGTGACAGCACTCAGGACAGTTTGCCATATCTGAACATCCTTGACAAAGAATTTGTTTTGAGACAAGGTCTTACTTTGTATCCCTGTATGGGCTTGAACTGATGGTAATCCTTCTGCCTCGGTCCTCAAGTGCTAATATTATAGGAATGAGCCACAATATCTAGAAAATAGAGTTCTTTTTCAAGAAAAAGGCCTAACCGAGTTTTTTCTGTAAGTTACAATAAATCCTGCTTGGAATGAAATCAGTCCTCTTTTACCTCGACTCTTGTACACAGAACCCAGCACATGTCAAACACAGCAGCACAAAGGAGGCAGAAGAGAGAAGCTTTGGAGTTTTCAGCCAGCCTGGGCCATATAGCAAGACCCTGTTTCAAAACACCAACAGCTGGCAATCTGGCTCACTGGCAGAGCACTTATACACAAAGCTAAGAGGCCCTGGGTTTAATTTTTAGCACTGCAAAAAGAAACAAAGAAGGAGAAACAGTACCCACAGTAATTGTTAAATTTTTAAGATGCTTTTAAGCTTTTTTTAATTAATTTTTAATCATTTATTTTTATTTTGTGTGCAAGTATTTTGCCTGCATGTGTGTCTGTGTGAGGGTGTCAGAACCTCTAGAACTGGACTTACAGACAGTTGTGAGCTGCCATGTGGTTCTGAAAATTGAACACTGATCCTCCGGAAGAGAAGCCACTGCTCTTAACCCCTTAGCCATCTCTCCAGCCTCAGCCTTTTAAAACGTCTATTATTTATTTATTTGGAATTTTTGAGACAGAGTAGCTAAGCTGGCCTGAATATCTAAGTAGTCCAAACTAGGAATCCTGCTGCCTTAGCCTTGCAAATGCCAGGGTTGCCACGGTTGGCAAGTTTGTACATGTCAAGAGAAACACTGAAGCCTGTATTTAAGTCACAAATACTAGAACAGAAAATCGCCAATAACTGGTATCTAATGGTACTATCCCATCTACCTGCCCACTGCCTAAGGAAGTTATTTATCATCTCCTATCCATACATAGTTTTATCACATTATTCCTGAACAAAGTATTATTTAGTTTTGTTTATAAACTTGAGTTTAGTCATTTTTTATATATAACCTCCTCTTTATTCTCTCAGTATATCCCCGGGTGTTTTCTAGTTGTTGTTGTTGTTATTATAGTGTTATTCTCAAAATTCTAACACACAGTTCCCAGGGCTCTGATAGAAAACTGTCTCTACCTGGGAGCCAAATTGTTGGGATATACAGTATAATGCTGAACATTTATGTTTCAAAATAATGGCAAACTATTTGGAAAATCAATTATATCAATTTATATTCTCACTACTAATAGGATAACTAACCCTCCACCTAGCATGGAGAAAGATCTGGTTCTATCCCCAGCACTACGTAACCTAGTGTGACTGTGCATACCTGTAAACACAGAATTAGGAGGTAGATGTGCAGGCAAGAGGAACACAAGTTCAAGATTATCACTGGCTACACAGAAGCTATGGAGAAGAAGGCCCAGACTAGAGAACCAGTCTCAAACACTAAAACTGAAATACACTAAACCACTTATGTAGCCTAACAACTACAATCCTAAACATTTTTTCAAGAGAAATGAAAAGATATGTTTAGAAAACAACTTATATCTGAATGTTCATAGCAATTTTATTCATAGTACCGAAGCACCTGGAAGTGGCCCTTTCTGCACGTGCCCTTCAGATCAATGGACTTCCCAGCCCTCAGGTAAGAAGCAGGTGGTGATTAACACAGAAATTCACGACTGCAGAGCACGAGACCACAGAGTCCTCAGTGCTAAAGGGAACACTTATCCTACACCTTACCCACTCCAAACACAGCACCACGCAGGGATCAGCGTGGAAGAGGGAAGCTAAGCGCCAGAGGTAATAATGACTACAAGGAAGCCCCTTCTGGACACAGTAGGGAAGTGCGCCTATGAACTCAGCAGTTGGGCAAATGCAAGTAGACCAATTCTCCACATGGAGAAGAGACCTGGGTTCACGCAACTGTTAGCTGCTGGGAGACGGAGAGATGATTTTCTCTAAGAGTATAGTCCCTGATTAAGCTGACCATGCTCATGTGGAAGACCATATTCCTAAAATATTTGAGCAAATCAGTCTTGAAGAGTTTAACAAAAAAAGGTACAAAACTGGATGGGTAGGGAAGGGAGGAGGTGATCTGGGAAGTGTTGGGACGAATGTATGAAACTCTCAAAGGACTAATGATAACAACAGTAAGAATCTGGGCTGACACAGAGGAAGAGGATCCAGGCAGTCCTGAGGAGATAGGCTAGGGTCAGATAATAGGGGAGGAGGACTTCCCCTTTCAGTGAACTACGGAAGGGGAATGGGAGAAAAAGGGAGGGTGGGACCAGGAGGAGATGAAGGAGGGGCTACAATCAGGATATAAAGTGAATAAATTGTAAAAATACATACATACATACATACATATATATATATAATACACACACACGCACGGGCTGAGCTCAGTGACCACACCTTTAATCTCAGCACTCCAGAAGCAGAGGCAGGAAGAACTCTATGAGTTCAATGCCACCCTGTCCTACATATTGAGTTCCAGGCCTTCATAATGAGAAACTGTCTTATGAAAATAACAACAACAAAAAAAAAAAAAAAACAACTAAAAAACAAACAAAACAAAAAAGCAAATGCCCACCAGCAGATAAATAAATTGGGATATATTAAAATAAATTACATTTACAAAAAAAAACGAAATGAACAATAGAATGGTAAAACCACATGGCTAGATTATATACACATTATATTGGGCAAAAGTAAACCAAACACACACAAAAAATAGTATCAGTCTCATTCACTGACAGGAAATTCTGGAGCAGAAGACTAATTTACTCTGGTACTTGCAGGATTTCTCCACAGAGATCAGGGGAGGAAGATAAACTGGTGGCAAAGGGCCTGAAGGAATGTCGTGAGTGGCAGACAGCATCTTGACAGGGTGGTGGGTAGTTACAGTCAGAACTCACCTGTGCATTTACTGCAGGCAGTGCTCCAGATGTCTAAGGACAAAAAAACACTTGGCTAGCATGCTATTTTGTAGCTCTGACCTAATGTCTTCCAACCACCCTTAACAATCAAGCCCATTCCTTTCTATGCTCTAGAAGAACCTGACTGGCTCTGCCAACACTCACAGCTAAACCACTGCTCTATTTCCTATCACTTTCCAGGCACATTAACTTTCTCCATGTTTGTTGGGAATTCCAAATTCTCTTTTTAAAAAGTGACAGACATATACGGGGAAAACATGTGGAATAAATCAAGAAGCTAATGAGTATGTGAGGCCTTTATGCAATTCACACAAAATGTAAAAACTCATTGATGTCATTTGAAGAAGAGTAATACAACCAAATAAAGAGCTTCTCTGAACACACCCCAATATCTTTGCCACACAAAGGTCCACGTGGCAAAGTTTTGGTCCTCATCATGAAGCTACTGGATAGTGGAACCTTGGAGAAGTGGCTCGGGTAGGGGGGGGGGGGTCTTAGTCAATGACAAGATGAGTGGTCTGCTCCTCCATGCCTTAATACACAGTTCTCAACCCCTTTAAAGGTGGAACAACACTTTCACAGAGGTCACAGATCAGATACTTATATTAAAATTCATAATGGTAGTAAAATTAAAGTTATGAAGTAGCAACAAAAAAAATTCTTTTTGTTTTTCAAAATAGGGTTTCTTCCTGTAGCCCTTGCTGTCCTGGAATTTGCTCTGTATATCAGGTTGGCCAAAAACTCACACAGATCCACCTGCCTTTGCCTCCCAAGTGCTCAGATTAAAGGCATGTATCATCACAGCCCGGCTTACAAAAGTAATTTTATGGTTGGGGGTCACCACAACATGAAAACCTGTATTAATGGGTCACAGCATTAGGAAGGTTGAGAACTACTGCCTTAATGCCATGATCTGAAACACAAAAACTGTGAGGAAAAAAAAATTCCCTTATTATTCTCCAACCTGATTATCTCAAATATAAAGGGTCTCCTACTCTGACTTACCTTGGTCAGTAGGAAAGCAAGCAAAACTGTTAGGGAAAAGAAAAGAAAACCCACAAAAACAAACTCTCTCCCTCTAGAAAGGGGTTATCCAATCTCTCTGTACCTCCCTCACACTCTGTCTGTCTGTTTCCCCCAAACCCTCTCTGTTGTATGTATGTGTGCATGTGTTGGTGACTGCATGCAAGGCTTTGCTTATGGTGACTATATGTTCTACCAATGAGCCACATCCCAGCTTCCACTTGTCCTCATACATAATTGGGCTTTGCTCTCACCCCTCCACTTTAACCATGGAAACGTGCCCAAGATTGCCTGCACATGGGGCAATGACGCTCTGCACATGTGAGAGAGCCCCGCTAAGACAAACGTCTCTTAGCCTAGCCATAGCTGATCAGAGATAGCAGAGTCCCTCGTGTTCTCTGAACAAGAAAACTGCCCAGAAAATCCATACATTCCACATTTACTCCCATACATTGTGAGGTTGTGGGGTTATATGCTATACTATGTAATGGGGACAACAGAGAAATGACAAATATTTGAGGAATCTCTTAAGTTTGAATGCAGACTAGATAGTTGACATTTGTAAAAGTCATTGCTACCACAGATGGTGTTACAGGCCTGTGATCTCAGCACTTAGAAAATGGAGGCAGGAGGATCAGGAGTTCAAACTAGGCTGACACAATGAATTGAAGGCTGGGCTTCATGAACTCTAAAACAAACAAATAAACAAGTAAATAAAATAGACTACTATTAAATTTTTTGATTATAGTAATAACATCTTGGTATACTTTTTCAAGGAATCCTTATCTCTCAAATATTCTGAAATATATTCAGATAAGATGATATCTAGAAAAAAAAAGATGATATCTAGAAAACAAGATGTTTAAATAACATGGGGACAGGACAAGCTAGAAAACTTCCTCTATGGGCTGCAGAGACAGCTCAGCAGCTAAGAATACTCTTCTTACAGAAGATGGAAATGTGGTTTCCAGCACCCACACTGGGTGGCTCACAACTGCACATAACTCCAGCTCCAAGAGATCCAACATCGTCCTCTAGCATTCCAGGGCATTCCCACACATACACGCACACATATATACATACACAAGAATTTAAAGACACACACAGATCTATAAAGACATAAAAGAGGTCATAGCTGTTTAAGCTGGTGAGTACATATATGTGAAATTTTCCATAATTAAGAAAAACATAGAGACAGGGATTATCTAATCACAAAGATTGCAGCTAATATGGCTCCTGCCACAATTCACCGAGGAGGCCTAAGTTAAAATCTTGCTTTCTCAAAAACCTCTGACCAACCCACATGAAACAAACATTCTTCCCAGGTCACTCTCTATCATATCATCCTGATTGTCTGTCTTCTTGGGACTCCCCTGGTCCCACCCCTTTTTGAGACAGGGTCTTAAAACTGAAGACCAGGCTAGCCTGAACTCACTATCCAATCAGACTGGCCTCAAACTCCTGAGAAATCTTTTTACTTCAGATCCCAAATCCTGCAATTATAGGCATGAGACACCATGTCTGGCCCCAAAACATGTGAAATCACCTTGTTTACTTATGTGTATGTCCACCTCATTACCACAGCAACTGACATATAAACTCCACTTGACCACTTCTGTGCTCACTTCTGACTTCCTAGCATCACATTCCTGGCTCATTTATATACTAACAGGTTAGTAATAATCAAGCCACAATAGGCTGCACAAGTTAAAGAAGTAGCATATATGGACAAGGCATGAAAGATGAAAACCCATCTGTTACACTTCATACAATTATAATTCACTCAACACAAAGCACAGGCTAACCAATCAAATTCCTCACAAGCACGATATGGGAGCTACCTTGGTACAGGTTTCTAACTGCAGGAAGGCTGGTTTCTCACAGGGGCAACTACATTGCAAAGTGTGCATCACACATAACTACAGCACAGTTAGCAATATTTTCAGAGATATGCACATGCACTCTCATAACAAGCTATCAGGAGAAACATTCCTTCCTTGAGACTGCACAGTCTTCCCTATTCACATAAAGATGACAATATGCTCTTAGGGTGCTTTAGTAGTCACCCAGGTTGCATCTGACAGGATGTTCATTCTGATAGGTTGCCTTGGACCTACTGAGGACTTATGCACCACAACTGGAGGATTGTAAAAACTACACATTTTAAAGGACAGCAGATACCAGGTGGTAATAAGAAACTCAAAGCCCAGGTGTGTAGGAAGAGAGTGTGAATACTTATTGGCAATGACCTGAAAACATATGTTCTTATGCTCTCCCCATTTTCCTTATCCTGTACCCCACCCTCGTCACTTCATCTCATTCTACTACATTGTCTCAACCAAGTCTTTCCATTCTTTCTCTTCCTCCAAACCCACTGTATCCCCTTTCCTTCCCGTCTTCCTCAAGGCTAATTAAAATAGGACTCGTTCATAATTTTTAATGTTTATTGAATAATATAAGAAATGAAAGTGAATCAATAAAGAAATAACATTTTTAACCAGGAGGCTGTGCATCTCCTTCTTGAGGAAGAGAAAAAGACAAGCAGCAAGTTTGTACCACAAAAGACAGGGGAAGCCAAATGAGGGCTATGAACATGTAGACTTCCACAGCTCCAGATGTGAGCTGTCAATCATAATCTGAGGAACTTGCTGTTGCAAGAACTCATTTGAAAAGCATCTGCTTAATTAGAGTTGGAAACAAGCACTGTGCACATGCAACAATTCTTGTACTTTCAGACACTTGTTTCTGTGTAACTAAGCTGCACATAGATCCTATCTCACCATAAAACTAAAAATTTTCACCATTTTCTGGCACCAGTCTCAAGTCAGAAATGAAGAATGCAGCTGGAAGCTTGAAACATTCAGAAAATTAATGCGTATTTGGCATACTGAAGAAAAAAACCTTTCATTCTGCTTGTCAGTATCAGTCTGCACACTGCTCCAGCACAGTGCAATCTGAGAACTGGTGAGCCAATGTTTTATTTACATTACATCTCTACAGTGTTTCATTTGCATGCACACATAAGACCTACACTGGCGTTCCAGAGGCTCTGGGAGGAGTTTTCATTCAAGCTAATGCTTTGTGAGACTTTCTTTTTTTGTTTTTATTAATTACTTCAATTTACATCTTGGTCATAGGCCCCTCCCTCTTCTCCCAGTTTCACCCTCCCTCCCAAACCCCTTCTTCTGAGGAATAGGGGAACCCTCCTACCATACACCCCAGCTCATCTATTCACATGAGGACTGAGTTTGTCTTCCTCCCCTATGGCCTGGTAGGAAAGTCCCAGCAGGGGAAAGTGATCAAAAAAACAGGCAACACAGTCTATCTCCCACTCCCCTAACTAGTAGGCCAACATGAAGCCTAAGATGCCCATTGGAGTATCCTCTTGGAGTCCGTGCCTTGTAGTATATCTACCCTGTATTATGTGACTAAAATCTGCCTAGAAGAGTATATAACATGTATATCTTTCTGCTTCTGGGATACCTCACTCAGGATGATCTTTTCTAGCTCCATCCATCTGCCTGCAAATTTCATGATTTCCTTGTTTTTAATGCCTGAGTAGTATTTCACTGTGTAAATGTACCATAGTTTCTTTATCCATTCCTCAACTGAGAGATATCTAGGTTTCCAGTTTCCACCTATTACAAATAAAGCTGCTATGAACATGGTTGAGCAAATGTCCTTGTTATATGGTGGAGTATCTGAAACTTTCTAAGAGAAGAGCCAGCAGTGAGAACCAGAAGGGGTACACAGGAAGGAAAAGCAGTCTGCTGCTCACAGTGGCAAACAAGAAGCTCTATGGCATTAACCATGCAAACCTCTGTCTACATGTCAGACCCTGCTTGACCTTACTGTGTACGTAATAGGTCTTACTTTTTAAAGAGTTCAGCAGACTAGAGGACATGTTGATCATCCTCATTTTTTGGCAGTTTTTGTGGTTTTATTTTAAACACAAATGAAAAACACACACAAGCCATCTACTCATTTTCTTTGCTTCATAGCCTGGCACTGGGATTGGTCACTCTGATGTCCAGCTTGCTGTTCTTTCTGTGATGGCATTGTGAGCAATCTCAACATAGTAAGACTTGTTGTACATCAGCAGCACTTCCAACTCCTTGACTCTGTGCACCAAAAACTCCCAGAATCTGGTAGGCAGCAGGGGCTTGGTTTTCTTGCTGCTCCTGTAACCAATGTTGAGCAACAGGATCTGGCCCTTGAATCTTCTCCAAACCCTGTTGTCGATATATCTGGGTTTCAGTTAATTTTCACATATCAGTCTGACTGGGGCCTGATGACCTTCTTGGTCCTCTTTTTGATGATCTTTAGCTTCACCAGCGGCCGGAGCACAGTGTCAAAGAGATGGCAGCCACCTTATACGTAGCACCGAAGATGAAGCAATCCTCATTTTCTAAAAGCTAAACTGAGAAACACTGAGGATAATTTGTTTTCCAAGGTCACACTTCCAGCAAGATGGATCTACAAGTCCAGATCCAATTCCTCAACCACTCTGCTACTCTCTCATTGTATCTCATTATATAATTTACTTAACATAAAGCCGGAACTGTGTTAAGATGAGCACCATTTGAAAAACTGTTTCTTTGCAACTCTTACTCCTGTCACCAATATGACAAGTGACATAGCACAAGTATTTCTGTTGCTATTAAACTCTGCAATTTCAACCTGAGAACAAAACTGAGCTAGTGCCTCCTCATTTAAGACATGCCTGCAACCGTGAAAACCTGCTAGTAATCAAACACATGTAAATATACACTGAAAAGAGACCTTGTAGAAGGTGTACAAAAGGCTATACCAACTTGGGGAAAGTTGTGATTTGTAATCCAAATTTATCTGTATTCTGATTAACAATCTGCAGAAACTCTGTGTATGACAATCACTGGAAAGCTCAAAAAAGCTGTAGGAGAAAATCAATGGAAACAGGAAACCTGCTCCGTTTGGAAGGCGTGCTGCTGAGGGAAAAGCACTTCATGGAGTCACCCACCGAAATAGAATCCGGACTGATTCTCAGTGGGGCTCCTGTCCCCTATTCCCTAAGAAGCAAGCTGTGTCATTCAACAATGATAGCTCTAGCCAATTAAAGGTTGGTTTGGTGCTACAATGTGTCTACTGCACACCCAACCTAGAAGGATTTCAACTATGATGTAGGATGTATAATAGGTCAAAGTAAGGAAGAGTACATAAAATGAGCTCTGTCACATAGGCAGGCAGTCCCGTGGGAAGTAGGGAACTGAGAATTAGCATATCTGCACTAGACAGGTGAACATCACATGCACACAAGCAGTCAGCATAAGGCAATCTTATTCTGCTGTCCCTCATACTACAACAGACTTTAGGAACTGTTTCTATTAATAAGTGAGTTTTATGTCAATCAAGGATCTCCCTCTCCCATGTAAATCAAAGAATACCATAGATGCTTCAGTGTAATCACTGCTTGTTCCCTCCCTTTCATTGTTCTCAGAAGGCAGAGCTAGAAATTGGAAATTTTATACACAATAACCAAGTCACAGCAGGCTATCCAAACAAATGACCATATACAATCATTTATTCTTCAACCATCCAAAGAAACTGCAGTAAAATTCATATACCATAATATTAATCATTTAAAACTGAATAATTCACTGGGAGCTAGCATATTCACAATGTGGTATAGCCATCTAGTTCTCAAACACCGTCTTTCTTCCAAAGGAGAAGCCTATCCCCATGCTACACTCTCTCGCTGTTCCCCATAGCTCCTAGAAGCCATCGTTTCACATTCCATCTCCACAGATTTATATACTGTGGGCACATCAAAAGTTAGAATCACACAGCACATGGCCCTTTGTACCTAGATTCTTGCACTTAACATAATGTTTTTGAGATTCATCTATGTTGCAACAAATATCAAATCTCCATTCCTTTTAATAGTTGAATATAATATTCCATTGAATATATATCATAATCTATCGTGAACAGGAATTTGAGCTATTTTACATATCAGCTATTACAAAAGGTGCTATTTCTGTGTGTGCACATGTGTCTCAAGTTCCTGGCTTCACTTCTTCTAGGTATATGTGCAGAAGGAAACTGTGGGTGACAGGGTAATTCTGCTTACTTTCTGAGAAATAACTGTGAACTATTTTCTAAAGTCAAACAAGACTCTGTGTGTGAGAAGGAGTGAGAGAGGGAAGGAGAGGAGGGGAAGATGGAGGGAGGGAGAGAGAGGAGGGAAAGATGGAGGGGGAAGGAGTGATAGGGAGGGAGGAGAGCGACAGGACTGTGCTGATATGCATGAGGACGTGTGTGCATTAATATGAACATATGATTGTGGAGGCCAGAAGCACAAGTTGGGCATTTTCTTGTACCTCACTGCAACACAGTGCTCACAAATTGGCTGGATGGTCTAAGCAATGAGACCCAAAGATCTGACTATCTCCACATCCTCCTTGCCTCCCAGCCCTGGAGTTTTAGATTCAAGCCACCGCTAGTGGCTTTTTAATATGCTTTAATGATCATCCTGTTTGCATAAGAAGCATTTTACCAACCCAGCCATTGTCCCACCTTCCAAAGTTAGTGAGGTTTATATTACTACAAGAAATAACAAAAAGGAAATCTTTAATTATCTATTTACCCGTATATAGAAAGCCATGTCTTGTCGGATGGTAGGAAGTGCTGTGGAAAGCATACTTTGCTTAACAGGCAGTGAGGGGCATTTCTGCTTCCATGACACATAAATAGTATAAAAAGAGAACCTCTCAGCAGTCAGGGAAAGATGTTTTTTTGAGACAGGGTTTTTCTGCATAAGCCCTGGGTGGCCTGGAACTCACTATGTAGATGAGACTGACCTTGAAATCACAGAGATCCACCTGCCTCTGCCTCCCAGTACTGGGATTAAAGGCCAAATGTTATAGGAAATATTATTTCTTACATGACATTTTTCAAAACATATTCATCTTTCAGATTTGAGTAATATTCCCTTCATAATTTTTTCTCCTGATTCAGATTTGCAAGTTTATATAGAGATTCTTAGTATTTACTTTGTTCAACAGAAAATAAAAGTCATCTGGTGGATTTCTTGAGCACCAGTGCTCCCTGTGGTGGAAACTTACATTTCTAACCTGATTACAGATAGAGCCCAAGCAACACTGTAGTGGACATTGCCTTGCAGTCTGTAAGTCAGCTCAGCTCTGGAAGAAAGAGGTGGCTGTCTATAATCCTACTTTAAACAACCTGAATTGAAAAAGATCATCTGGACTGAGTATAACATATACTCAGAATAGATGTGATACACAAAAAAATGCCCTAGTACATGCCTGATATAGCTAGACATAATATAAATTAGATCTATAACATATATGTATATGATATACACATGGAAGTACAAACTTATATGAGTAAATAATCCCATTTTGAATATAAAAAAGACAGACTTAGAAAGATAAAGTGAAATCAGTGATCATACTGAAGCTAAAAACATATGTACAAATACACATATGTATATAACAGATAATCTAAATGTGTTTTGAATAAACATTGCCATATTTCACATGAGAAATCAAGACTGAGAAAGGTAAAGTAACTATCAGAAACCACACATATAAACACAGATACACACACCTTAAGTGTAAATAGATCTACACAAACGCTATGCCATTTTACTGGAGGGACTTGAACACATGGGACTTGAACACATGCGACTTGGGAATGGTAAGGTGCTGATAAGGCATGGGAACCAATCTCCTATGGACACTTAGAAACAATGGTACACAACTCAGCTTTCACAGACGTGGAGCTCCCCAGCATCCACTTAAAAACCAGCAGAAGGGACATACATCTATATCCCAGCGAAAAGGGAAGAGATGGGGAGACAGATGCCTGCGATGTGCTGCCCAGGTAGTCTAGTAGAAATGACAAGCTTCAACTTCAGAGATACTGTCTTTAAAGATAAGATGAAAAGCAATAAAGACAGTGATTGTCAATCTCTGTATACATACACACTCACCACAAACACACAGCCACACACCACCACCACATATACATACATACAAACATGCACAGACAACACACACCACACACACAAACATATACCTACCACACACACCAAACATACATATACTAAAAAAACAAAAAATACCTTTCTTGCTTGCTCTGTGATATCTCTGCTAATTCCCATCACTCCCAATTTTTACTAAAAGCTTTATGGCTCCATCACGTATCTCCCATAATGTGCCATTTTTTTCATTCTCATAACTTCTCTAAGTCATCCCTGCAAGTCTCAGGGACACATAACCTCAAATATTTCCCCTACTTGAGACTTTCAAACCCAATGTGTAATTACTCTCCTTTATGTAACCCTGGTCCTATGCCAAGACTCTCCGCCATGGGATTTGTGAGGCTACCCGGGAGATGCTTCTGGTTACATCTGAGGAGGGGTTTCTAGGATCTCTGTACTAACAGTGTGCCAGGCTGAGTGGAAAGGAAGAAGCTTGCTGAACACCAGCATTCGCCATGTTTTGCTTCCTGACACTGGTGCAGGCTGACAAACTGCCTCAATCTCTTCCCACCACACCTCCCGCTGTGTGCCCAAATAAACCCCTGTGGTGTTTTGAAAGAGAAGAACTCCCATAGGTTCCTAGGTTTGAATAGGTTCCCAGCTAGTGAAACTGTTTAGGAAGGATTAAGAGACAAGGCCTTTTGGAGGAGGTGTGAAACTGGAGGCGGGCTTTGAGGTTTCAAAAGACTTGTAACATATCCAGTGTGCTCTCTCGCTCTCTCTCTCTGTCTCTTTCTCTGCCTCATACTTTTGGATCAAGATGTGTGCTCTGAGTTGTTCTTGCCTGCCATGCCACTGATCCACCTCCACCATCAAGAAATCTAACACCCTGAACCATAACCCCAACTAAATGCTTTCTTTTATAAGTTGCCTTAGACATGGTGTTTTATCTCAGTGAAAGAAAGCAATTTGTACACTCTTCCTTCCAGAAGTGGCTTTTGTCTATAGTCTGTGGCAGCAATGAGGAAAAATAACTGATAAAAATAACTGACACTAAACTCTTAACAGCCATAATGGAAAATTTCCCAAGGAATATAGAATGACAGAGCCACAGACTTCCCTGAAATACTTCAATAACAGTCCAAGAGAGGTAAGCCAGTAAACTATACACCCAATATCTGGCAGCCTTAAGCCTATCTCATAACAGCCTCTCAAGACTCATTTGCGTTAGTTTATGAATCCTCAAACATGATTTATATTTCTGATTTGTCTCCTCAAATTGACAGAATATATACCTAAAGCACAGTATCTGTAAACCCAATAAAAACATCTGCAAAGAGCTCTCCAGAATGGCCCTTAAAGTCTGGTATATTTTTAATATCTTGTCAGTTTCCAACCATGATATTATGACAAGGTTATTTCACTTTAAAGGTTGCCGTCCCTTCTACTGTCAAATATCACTACCAGAGCAAATGAGAGAGTATTTTTGTGATCTGCATAGAGTCCATGTATTTAAAGGTTAGTAGATTAAATGATCTTGGTTATACTAAAACCTAGTGTGATAAAAAAAAAAAAAAACTGGAGATTAATTTTGTCAGGAAAACTAAAACCCTTTCATTGCTATTATTCACACAACTGACACAAAACAGTTCATTCCTAGTTACACCATGTTAATATTCCAATTTAAAATAATCTGGAAACCACAATAATCCATAAAAATGATTTTGCACAACCTTTATTTAAATATGAATGTACAAACTGCTATCTTAACATGTATTGTTTGCTTAATTTCTAGTTAACCTCACATCCATCCTGTTTCCCAGACCTTTTCTCATTCAGGTGGCTTTAAATATATTCCTGCTAATTCTTCATGTTCTTGCCAGCATGAATAAAAATTTTTATACAATGTTGGCATGGGAAATGATTGATAGTAACCTTATTCTTCTCAAACCGATTCCTTACTGGGTCTGTAGGATGGAAAAAAATGTTACAAATAATTTAAAAGTTAGATTTTCTGAAATTCTATTTTTTAGATGAATATCAAATGAAAAGAAAAATGAGTATATAGTTATTCTACTTTAAAGAAGTCCACAATGAGAGAAGGGGGTAAAAATAATAATACATATTATTATATATACTCAAAAGAGATTCAGTAATAAAATGCTCTAGCCATTTCATGAAAAAAAAAAAACTATTTCTGATTGTAATTGTCAAAATTATAGAAAACAAGCCTCTTTTCTTCAGAAACCACTGAGATACAGCCCTAAAATCACAGGATCATTACAGACAAAGCAGAGGCACTAAGCGCAGTCAGTGTTTGCAATCGTAAGCCCAAGCTTCTCCCTGTAAGACACTGAATGTTAACCCAGTTCACAGAAGGAAGACAAAGACTAATAAAGACAACTGTAAGGGAAAATTGATTAAATCACCTTAAAAGAGGCTTTGGTGCAGTGAAATTCTTTAGTGTAGAATATTTTCCCATGGGATATTGTACAAATGTCTTGTCTAAAGTGTACTAAAATTACAAATATATACTCACACTAAGGAAAATTGCTTTTTACTTATCAGGCTGGAAGAAACAAGGAAGGCTTGAAAAACATTTCCAGGGAAAAAAGTAAAGCAGGAAAGTGAAGATATAATAAAAGGACTATAATCAGAGATATGGGAAGAAGACAAACTGCATTAATTAATTTTCCTTAAGAAATAAGACTGGCTCACACTGAGATGAATTGTCTCATTTGCCAAGTGTCCCAAGTGGCAAAGTCAAACAAATAACTCTGTAATTCTTCATTAGTATTTCATCAAGTTTAACCATTTGCAGACTGCCACGATGGGGGAAGGGATTCCCCTACTCCAATGAAAATTACAACTAATCAACACTTTCATGTGCATTGTACAATAACTTTCTCTTGAAATAACCAAATGGAAGTTGTATATAGATCAGGAATAAAAGCAGAAGCTCAGCAGGGGTCAGGCTTTCCTGCGGATAAGGGAAATCCTTTCAAATCAACTCACAACCAGTTTATGTTTCTTTTGGTTGGTTTGTTTTTTGGTTTGTTTTTTTGTTTTTTACTCATCCACGCCTAGCTTAATACCTTTGCCTCAGCTATTTGGCCCAAATCGCGTTTTAACATGTGCACACAACTAAAATCAGAGCAACATTAACACGTATCTACCCTTTTCCTCAAAATACACAATTTCCTCTGATGAAGATGACAAATCAGACAATTTCTTAAATGGCTGAAATTTACTGTTAAGTAATAAATTAAAAAAAAAAAACTGTGTACAGAGAAACATGGGAAGCGAGGATTCCTCAATATTTAGTTGAGAAACTGGACAGAGTCCTCAATTTTTATGTATTTCTATGACAGAATTAAGACTTACAAAAAAAGAATCACTGTGAACATTAGGTTTTTATCTTCACTCAGTCCTATTAATAGGTAAATGTGGGCTAGGGATATAGCTCAATGGTAAAGCACTTAGTTAGCATGCCCAAGGCACTGAGTTAAACTCTCAAATACACCCTCCAAAAGAGAAACATTTGCATCAAAGGCTAAGCTTTATGGCACACTAGATTTTCTTCTAAAATAAAAGAGTTTTATGAAAGTTAAAAAATTAACACATTATCCCCATGGGAGAAAATCAACCCCAGTCACTATTCATGATACTCTGCTATGCTTGCAGACAAGAGCCTAGCATAAATGTCTTCTGAGAGGTTTCATCCAGCTGCTGATGGAAACAGATGCAGAGATCCACAGCCAAACAATAGCAGAAGAGTGGGGTATGGGGGCGGGGGAGGCAGGGGAGAAGAAACTGAGGCGTCAGAGGAGTCAAGGATAAGAAGTCCTACAGAGTAAACTAACCCAGGCCCATGGGGCCTCACAGAGACTGAACCAACACCAAAGAGCATGCTCGGGCTGGACCTAGGGCCCCTACACATATATAGCAGATGTGCAGCCTGATCATCAGGTGGGTCCCCTAACAATGGAAGTAGGGGCTGTCTCTGACTCTGCTGCCTGCCTCTGGATCCCTTTCCTGTAGCTGGGCTGCCTTGTCAGGTCTCAGTGGGAGAGTATACGTAGTCCTGTATCAGCTTAAGGTGCCAGAGTGGGTTGGTACCCCTTGAGGGCCTCCTCATCTCTGAGGAGGAGAGGGAGAATGGGGAAGGGGTTCATGAGGGTGAGACTGGGAAGAGAGGAGATGCACATACCTACACACAAAATTTTAGTTCTCCTGTTTATCTGGGCTTATGGGTAAGGGTGAGTTCCCTGGCTCTTCAAGAACAATGAGCAAAAGTAGAACTGGGTCGTGGCGAGCTCAACTCTGATGAACTGAAGGAGAAAGAGCCGTTTTCCGAAATTAAAATGACATCTGAACTGTACCCAAACAGTGACAGCTCTACAGCACACTCTGGCTTTGGAAGAAATCAGCACAAATCCTTAGTTTTTGTTTGTTTTGTTTAGTGTTTTAGGCAATGCCTCATGTAGCCCGTGCTGGCCTGGAGCTGACTAAAGTAGCCAAGGATAGTTTTGAACTCCTGGTTCTCCTGCTTCTATCTCCCAAAGCCAATATCTCAGGCATGAACCACCACACCTGGTTTTATACAATCTGGTGATCAAACCCAGGGCTTCCTGCATGCTAGGCAAGCACCCAATTAGCTGAGCCAAATTCCAGACTCTGTACTGCTCCTCTGAAAGGAGAGCTCACTCCGGAACCTAGTCTGTCCTCAGACTTGCAATCGTCCCTTGCTTCTCTCTCCCATGTCCTAAGATGATAGGCACAAATTACCACACCCAGCCTGACTGGGTTTTTGTTTGGTTTTGTTCCGTTTTTTTGTTTTGTTTTGTTTTGTTTTGTTTAATTTGGTTTGGTTTGGTTTGGTTTGGTTTGGTTTGGTTTTTCAAGACACAGTTTCTTTGTGTAGTCTTGGCTGTCCTGGACTCATTTTGTAGATCAGGTTCGCCCCAAACTCAAAGAGATCCACCTATCTCTGCCTCCCAAGTGCTGGGATTAAAGGTGAGCACCACCACGCTGGGCCCTGTATGTCTGGCTTATTTTTTATTTTTGAAATCTTATCAATTTTATGGATCCAATACTATGATTTAAAAATATATGTATATAAATACATTAATTCAAACCTTTCTCCAAAGAATATAAATAATGAGCACTGAAAAAAAAAAAAAAAACATTGTCCAACTTCTCTTAAGTCCTCAAGAGAGCCTACAAATATGAAACACAACTCCCAGAAGGACAAATCACCAAGTTAACCTGAACACCTGCCATAGCACTCTGACAGCTGCAGTCTGTGTCTGGGGGCCTCCCTTCTAGGGTTTGCAGTCAGGACTTTACCACTGATGCTTTCAGATCACTTGTTTGTGTCACATGGCTTTACCCAGCTTTCTTACATAAGGACCTATCATTATACAGAGCAAATGATTACACAACAGTAATAGCAGAAGCAGTATAATGTGGGTGCAATTTTCCTTGATATGTAGATTTGTTTTATCTTTTGAAATAATATATACTATAGCTAGAACATGCCTAATTACATTAAAGTCTACAATATGCAGAAACCTCAACATTTTTATGAGACAATTCCTTATCACAGTAATCTATAATTTTCATTAGCAGGAACAATTTTCACTTATTAACAGGAAAAAATTTCTGCATAGTTGCTGATAACCTGTGCTTCATAAAAAGATATAAAGAATACGATAAAGATTTAGTTAACAATTACATAAATGAGATAAAATGAAGAAAAACTACAATCGGGTTAACCACTGGGATACTGTAGTCTATGACTAGAATAAAAATATATCTGTCACCATTAAATTTGCTTTTGATTTTCATTTGAAATGGAAAAATAGGACCATCTTATTTAAATTTTGGAGCTCACAGGAATAATTCTTAATGGTGTAAAATAATACACCAATATCTATTTCCAGAGCGTTTGCAAAAATCATATAAAATAAACATTTATACAGCACCTATTATATTCCAAGCATATAACATATGCTTAAACACTAAATGTACAAAAGTGTCAAGTCACTGGTCACAGGAAATTCACAATCAGTGTGCACAGTACACGTAACCAAAATGACATCAATGCTCATGAAGATCTTCCACAATTCAGAATTTTTATGAATTCAACCCAAACTGCCTGACCCTGGGAGCTACTACTGACCGTATAGACACACAACATGCAAGTGCTCCATAGAAGATCATAAGACTCTAAAGGCCTGACAGGGAGTGTTTTCTGAAGGAAACACATTAGCTGAGCAGAAATAAAATAAGAACTCAGAGGTGAGTGGTGGCAAACATTAAGATTTAAAATGTTACCAGAAGTTAGAACACGGCAAGTGTGAAATACCATTTTGGTGAAAAGTAAAGATTTAGAGAATTTAAGCCCATGACATATTCATAGATTGGCAATTCGTTGTTGCTTTAAAAAACAAACCAAAAATTCATTCTCCCCAATTTTATCTAACAGAGTCAGAGTAATTGCAATCAAAATACCAGCCAGCTTTTCACCGATTCTGACAAGGTGATTGTAAAAATCATATGGCAACCAAGCATCTAGAATAAGACAAAGTATAAAAAGAAGAATAAGGGCCTGTGAGATGGTCAGCAGGCGGAGAGCACTGTGCACAGTCCTTACCTTGATGCCAAGATTCTACAAGATGGCCGGAGAAAATCAACATTCTACAGTTGTCTACTGACATTCACAAGCAGGCACACTGGGACACAAATAGGCCATATGTACACACACATACACGAGAGAGAGAGAGAGAGAGAGAGAGAGAGAAAGAAGGGGGGAATGGATGGATGAATTAATTAATTAATTGGTTGATTAATTGATTAATTGATCAGTACAAACTAGAAAATTCCTAAAACTTGACATTAAAATTTTCTCCAGAGCCAGTGAGATGGCTGAGTGTATAAGGTACTTGCTACAAAGCCTAACAACCTGGAGTTTGTTGTTTAGTACCCAAAAGTGAAAGGAGAGAACTAATGCCACAAGCTGTCCTCTGACCTTCCCTGGTGTACACACGCTGGCTGTCTGCACACACACAAGCACACAGAATAAAGAAAAGTGCATGAAAAAGTGTTCGAGACAGAGTCTCACTGGACGACCCTGACTAGTTGGCCAGGAACTCACTATGTAGAAGAGGCTGGCCTAGAACTCACAGAGATCTGCCTGCCTCTGCTTCATCAATGCTGGGATTAAGGGCATGCAACACCACAAGTGGCCTACTTTAAAAAAAATCTTTTAAAAAACATAATCTAAAAAGATAACAACCAAAGAGACAGGTACTGCTATAGTGTGTGAGTGTGTGTATATACATATGTATGTGCATATATGCACCAGCAGGGCAGAGCACAGGTTCTACTAGCAATCTCAGTATTTAAGTCATTTTCAACAAAATTTCCAAATTAATTCAGCAGCAGAAATTCTTTAGCCATTGATATGATAACCAATGTTTGAAAAAAATTAAAGACTTCAAGTCTTAACTTATAACACACATAAAAATTAACATACAGTCAGGGCTGCAGAGGGTTGAGGGACCACTGGCTGCTCATGCAGAGGACCCATGCTCAGTTCCTAACACTCATATGAAGGCTCACAACTAGGCCTGGAGCTAACTATATATAGTGCAGGCTGGCCTCAGTCTCACAGCAATCCTGCCTCAGTCTCCAAATGATAAGCACAAGCTGCCGTGCATGTCCATTGTCTTTGATTAAGCAAAAATTTCCTAGATGTACTTTAAAAATCATGAAAGAAAAACTTGATACATTTAAAACCAATCAGAAACTCTAAGGATCAGGACCAGGTGCTGACATGTGGGGAAGGCCTCCACGGTTCATCGTGCAAAGGCAAAGGCATGAGCTTTCCTCTTTCTCTCTGTTCACTGATTTTGAAGCAAGCTCTTCCTAAGTTGTTCAAGTTGGTCTAGACTCTGTACGGCCCAGGCAGGCCTGAAATTCACAGTATTCCTGCCACCACCTCCCAAGCAGCCCTGTGCCACTAGGCCAGGAGTCCAACCTGCTTATTTATTTATTCATTGATTCATTCATTCGTTCATTCTCTTTGGGGAGTGTATGCTGTTGTTGAGCTTTGAATGTGTGACATGGATCTCACACTGTGGCCCAGGCTGGCCTGCGACTTTTAGCAATCCTGCCCAAACCTCCCAGTGCTTGGCTTCCCTTGCAGGTGTGAGCTGCCATATCTGCTATAAATTCCATTTTCTAACACACTCCTTCCTACAACATTAACCTTCCATGCAAGCACAGACTTCATGATTATTCACCTTCTTAGGTCCTACTTCTTCAACACCGTTACATTTGTATTTCAGTTTCCAACATATGAAGTTTAAAAGACAAATACAAACCAAAGCCCCTTCTAATCCCATTTCTTTGTATATATCTAAAACAACTAAAAGTGATTTCTCAAATGTTATTTGCACACACACTTTAACTAAAACATTATTTATAATAACCAAAGAGTGGAAGTAACCAAATGTCTTTCAACAGATAACTAGATAAAAACAATGTAGCAGATACAGACACTGAAATATTGTTCACCTTTACAGAGAAGAATATTGAACTTTCAGGGTTGGGCCAGGACATACATCCATGCCTTCCCAGTACCCTCTATGTGCCATAGCATATAACAATGCATATTATTCCATATCCATCCTCAAAGCCCAAAACAGTCCTCAAACCCTGTGCTCTGGCCCCATGTGGTAAATCTTCCCTCCTAATTCTACCCGACATGAATATACCCAGGTCCGCAACTGGAGCCAGGATCTACATCCTGGCCTATTCTGAAAAACCCTGTCCACAACACCCCCAATCTCCAGGCTTGGGCCAGGATGCACATTCTGTTTGCCAGGACAGCCTGCTGTACCCACCTAAGAAATACAACCAGTCCACACGCCCAGATCCCATCACAAAAACATAAACAATATGAAATCTGTGTGTATGTAACCTCCAAATCCACCAGGCCTATAGAAAAGTTCTCCAATATGAATTACCCAAATGAACAAGCAATTGAGAAGATGTTATAATCCTGAACAGCCCTGGACAAATTCTGGTACAGCAAATTTCATAAAAAGCTTACTGCTGGAATTCAAGATACAGAAGAACACCAACCCTGTAATAGTGGGTGATTTTAATACCTCACATTCTCCAATACACATTATAGATAAATATCATGTGTTCTCTCCCATCTATGATTCATGAATTTCACATCTTTGGATGTCACTACATAACCCGAAGTAGCCACATAAACTGGAAAAGTATAAAGGGACCATGGCAGGAAGGGAGGGGTGCTAAAGAAGGGACTAGCAGGATACAGGTGATATGAAGGGGAAAATGGAAAAAAAAAAATGGGAGGGAGGGGCTGGAGAGATGGTTCAGGAGTTAAGAGTACTGGCTGTTCTTCCGAAGGTCCTGAGTTCAATTCCCACCAACCATGTGGTGGCTCCCAACCATCTATGGTGAGATCTGGTGTTCTCTTTCTAGCCTGCAGACAGAACACTATATACATAATAAATATTTTTTAAAAATAGGAGAGAGAACTTTAAACGGGGAGGTAGGAAGGAAGTCAATACGAAGGAAAAGGAGGGAAAGAGATAATACTAAGGATGTTTGAAAATGTTGTAAAGAATTATATTGTCTTATATGTATCTTAAATTACATGAGTGTGTATGTGTATTATGTCACTTTGGGTAATAATGCCCCTTTCCCCAAGGGCCACAGATTATCTAATGACCCTAAGCACTATTCACCAGACACCTCCTTTCTTGCTATTGTTACAGGAGTCCATGAGACCAAAAAAAAAAAAAAAAAAGGCCCATCATAGGCTATTTGTGATTCTCTTCATTGCCTGCCAAAGGGTAAATGTAAATCCCTATTGCTGAAGACACTAGGCATACTGGACACAGTACTCAGAGCCGCCAAGTTGGATCTAGCCTAAAAGCCCTTTCCCTGAACACTAGCTTTCCCAGTACTGGAAGGTGCTATGCAAAAGTGCCAAGGGACGGAAGCAACTGTGCCTAGCAGTTATGTCTACAAACAACAACTACCAACATGGTACTCTATCTCTAAATGTACAATGGTGGTACTCATATCTTGGCAGTAACCAATAGCTCTCTGATTGGAATTAAGGGCCATTCAACAAGACGGAAACCATGCCTGATACAGAAAACCTAGCAAAGTCTACAGGGCTAGTGAGGTCATGGATGTGAGAAGAGAACCTACTACTGCCATTTTACTCGACCAGCAGCGTTCCTAACTGCATTCAAAAATGTACCCTTGGGGGCTGGAGAGATGGCTCAGTGGTTAAGAGCACGGTCTGCTCTTCCAAAGGACCAGGATTCACTTCTCAGCACCCACATGGAAGCTCACAACTGTCTTTAACACTGATACCTTCACACTAATGAACATAAAATAAAATTAAATAAAGTATAAAAAACAAAACTTACCCTTAGACCCACACATACAAGCAACACTAAACAGACTGAGCAGGTTGTATTTATATATTTATTGATAGGTGGGAAGGTAGTTAGGTGGATGGATGGATAGAGATAGATAGATAGATAGATAGATAGATAGATAGATAGATAGATAGATAGATAGATAGATATGCAATGATGACAAAAGGGGTAAGGCCATCCATTGAATCTGAGAGGGAGCAAAGAGGGTCAGGTCCATGGGAGAGGTTAGAGTGACTGTTGGAAACAATGTAATTATATTTTACTGTTTTTTAAAGCTAGGCATAGCAAGAAATATATATAAGAAGAGGAATATATTTTCTCAAACACAAAAAAATATAAAAAAAAAACACAACCTAGAAAAACACTGAACTTTATATTCAGCAAAACAAGCAACTTACAAAGAACAAATAGTATATGTTTTCACTTACCCATTCAGGGGATGAATGCAAGAAGGAAAGCAGAGTTGTTTGATGAAAGTATTTCACTTTGCAAGGAACAACATGTTCTAGATATACATTGTAGACAAGTGAATATAACTGAAACTATTCTTTAAAAATATTTAAAAGGTCAATTTTATATTCCAAGTTTTTAAGTAACTTAACATATTTTTGAGTGAATGAAAAGACAACATGTCAGAAATGTGATGCGGATGTAAGTCACATTCACTGCCACTGAAGTGTAAGAAAAGCAGTTAAGAAAGTGACATTTGCTGATTTTCTATAGAATCTAGTGCATTTGTAATAATTCCCTCTATAGGCCTTGGCCCACAAGAAATTAAAACATGTATGTACAGAAATAACAATTATCTTAGCATCTTTTTTCATAACAGCTAAAGACCACACCTGGATTTGGAGTGTAGCTCAATGATAGACAATGAACTTACACTGTGTAAGGTCATGGGTTTGATTCCCCAGCACAAAAATATTAATAGCAGCAAAAAGAATCAGACATCCTCATCCATGTTCATGTGTGAACTAGCTAAAATATATTCATACAGTGAAACAGTACTCAGTAATAAACACAGCATGGCACTGACATATGTGAGCACTTATATCAATACTACTTATTCAATATCACTTATTCAAATACTACTCTGAGTACATAATAACATGTACATTCTCTATTATTCAATTTATGGGAAATAAAAAGCCTTAAGTCTTTCTATGATGACAGCATTTGAGTGTTTGCAAAAAGAAAAGAAACAAAAAGGAAAAATACAAAATATTTGTAAACAAATGATAATTAAAGTACTATATATCAATATATGTGGGGTGATACTTTGGGTGAGCTCAGAACAAAGTGGTCTTAAATGCTTACATATTGGACAAATTAAAAATCTTAAACAACTTTCTCAAAAAGTTAAGAAAAAGTAGAAAGTTAAATAAAGAGAATAGAACTTGATAATATTTAAAAAGGCATACAGATGATCTCCACAGTAGAGATTAACTCTCTAGTGTGTGTACTGAGATTTGTCATTTCCAGGAAAAAGCACAATGGAAGAAGAAAAAGAGAAGTAGTCACCACAGACCCTACAGACACTTGGAGTTCAGAGAGCTTGACCAGTATACAGGACATGCTAGCTTCAATTCCCCAGGAGATGAGGAGTTGATCAGCTAAAGTTAAATAGAAAATACCAAAGATTGACAAAGATACGGAGGAACTGGAATTCTCATAAATCACTCATAGAAGTTCAAATTGGAACAAACTGCAGAAAGATCACAGCTGCATTATTTTTTCCAACCAAAGCTTGGAAACTTTTCAAATAGCCATCATTTACAGAAAAGTACATTGTTGGACACAGAACAATAAAAGCAAACCAACTATTGCTAAATATCACAAATCATAGATAATGCTTACAGTCAAGAAGCTAAGGGAACCAGAATATTTAAATGGTACAATAGAATTGGTGAAATCTGTTTATTTACTTACTTTATTTTATTTACTTATACAATGTCTCACAAAGCCCAGAATGGCCACAAACTTGCTAAGAGGCCAAGGCCAGCTTTGATGGATTCCGTTTGTACTAGGCATCTCCCCAGGTCACCAAAACAAACTTTCATATATCTTTGAAGAAATCTCATTTGTCGACCCGGATTTTTTAAAAGAAATCAACGTAGTATAGAATACGTCATAAATCAACATATTATAGAATATTATAGAATAGTTATTTTCCAGCTAAATTTGAAGCCTGCCTCTATGCATACTAACACAAATGTGACAAGACGTGATGGCTCAGCTAGTTAAGCCACTTGTTGTCAAGCCTAACCAACAGCCTGAGTTCCGTACCCAGGCCTCCACAGTGGAAGGAGACAATGTACTCCAGCATGCTGTCCTCTTGACTGCTACATGTACGCTGTGCTGCAGGAGTGCACCATACATGGCATGAGGGCAGGCACACACAAATAAATGTAATTCAAACCAAAAACTTTTAGAGTCTTTTTGCTGTGCTAGTCTATATAAAGCTTATAGATGTACATTTAAAAATCATGACATATATCATATACATATTCTCGTTTAGTGCAACGAATTTTTAAATTATCTTTAGGTTTAGCATATTCTGACATTTGTGGAGTATATGTGCATGTGTGTGTGTGATGCTCCAACTATCTCTGTCATTTCTATAGTTTTGGAAGCTGCTTGTTTTACACTTCCATTTTATTCAAATATTTATTCTTCTTGGTTCTCTGATGGGGATTAAAGCCTACATAGTTATGGGCTTACAATTAAGCTTTGTTGTTTAAGATTTAAAAAGATGAATTATGTCTAAAAAGATGTTTTTGATGGGTAATGCATGTCATGATAGAAATTGAATTAAGTACAGAACTTTTAACATACTAAGATAGGACCGACAGTAGAATACTTTCTCCAGGATTGCCAAATACTAAAAGGCTGAACACTGTGAATGTAATCTTTAACAGATAGTAGATACGTTTATTAATGCGACAGAAAAAATCTTTTATTTAGAGAAAAAGAGAAATGTTGCGGGATATTTGATCTCATTGTGAACATGGAGATTGTGAACTGTAAAAACCTATTTCTTGTTCTGTGTGGCTCAGCCCTAACACACACCTTTAACCCAAGAGCTTTCTGTTTACTGTAAACAACTACTTGTGGTTTTGGCGAAACCCTGGCACACACCTTTAATCCAAAAGCTTTCTGTAAATAGGGTTAAATAAAGTTAACCTTAGGTCAACAGGTGGAGCAAGTAACCAGCTGAGAGGTATCAAACAGTAACAGGGACATTGAGAAAAGGGTATTTAAGACAGCATAAAAAAAAGGGGGGGTTTGGCTTTAGCTTTTGATGTTTGGCTTTTTCCTTCTGGGACACAAGTTGGGCAGAAAGGCTTTAGCCTTTTGAGACATTGGCTGAGGAGGAAGGTCAGCTGGGTGCTTTCTCTGCCTCTCTAAGCTACTAAGTTTTCACCCCAATATCTGGTTCCTGAGTCTTTATTGGTAAAATCAAATGATTGGGATTTTTAAACTTTATTTAATTTACATATATATGTGTTCCACATGTACACCTGCATGCCAAAAGAGGGCATCAGATCCCAGTATAGATGGTTGTGAGCTACCTACCATGTGATAGCTGGGAATTGAACACGTGCAAGTGCCTTCATGTGCAGGTGTGCATTCGGGTGTGTGTGGGTGTGTGCGGGTGTGTGTAGGCCAAAATACAGCCTACACGGTATTCTCTTTCAGGTGCCAGCCACCTTGGTTTTAAGATGGGGTCTCACTGGGACCTGTTACTCCCAGGTTAGATTAGGCTTGCTCCTCAGCAAGCCTGAGGGACACACCTATCTCTATCACCCCAGAGCCAGGGTTATGAGCGTATGCCACACGGGTGCTAGGAACAAAATCTGGTCTTCATACTTGCATGGTAAGCACTTGACTGACTGAGCCATCTCTCTAGCCCCAGTGTTCTAATATTTTATTTGAGAAGCTGAGTAAAACTTCTCTTATCTATAGATGTGGATTTTTTTTAAAGCATACCTTTATCTTTAAAATTTAGGTAGTTAGCCGGATGTGGTGGCACACACTTGTAATCCCAGTGCTCTGGTAGGCAAAGGCAGGCAGATCTCTATGAGTTCAAGGCCAGCCTGGTCTACAGAGTGAGTCCAGGACAGCCAGGGATACACAGAGAAACTCTGTCTCAAGACAAACAAACAAACAAAAAACAAGTATGCCATTAATACAGTATTCTCATACATATTTGAATATAATTACTAATTTTGGTGATAGTCCAGAACAGCACTACTCGCTCAACTTGTGGTTCGAGACCCTTTTGGGGATTGAATGACCCTCTCACAGGAGCTGCCTAAGACTATCTGCATATCAGCTATTTACATTGTGATTCCTAACAGCAGAAAAATTACAATTATGAAATAGCAACAAAAATAACTTTATGATTGGGGTCATCAAAACATGAGGAACTGTTTTTAGGAGTCACAGTGTGAGGAGGCTTGAGAACCACTGCTCTAGAGCAAGTCTTAAAGGTGCTTCTGATAACAATCAGTTAAGAGGTAGCAGCTGTCTCTACTTCTACAGTGCCGCATTAAGCTCTGCCCAATACAGTGTAATTCCCTTTATCCCTGCGCCTGAGCGTTTGCGGCTTGCACAACGCTCATCTGCTGATTTCAGAATCACAGAGCTCTCACTCACAGACAACAACACAGTAGGAGATATGTAGACACCTTCTGAGGCAAACACAAGGGAAACAGTAAAGGCACATGCCCAAGTCCTAAAGCGCTTTCCACAAAATTCTGACAATAGTTGTCAGCTCAGTAAGCTCATGCAATGTACACAAAAGTGAAGGAAAGACCTCTTGCTGCAAACCAAAGATACAAGCAAGAACACTCTAATTTGGGTTGTACATTTCCTTCAGAGTAACAGATCACATAACACTATAAGAGTTCATGGCTGGCTTTGTACTCCTAATTCCATCTGCTATTGACTGGGAGTCTTGGGGGTATTTTAAATTCACATAGTCTCTTTCATACTGTATCACATGAACAGTATACATTTAATGATTTGTTAGTTTGTTTGTTTGTTTTCTTAAACTTATGCTATTGGGACTGGCTCCAATTTACTCCACTTCACCTGAGCCAATAGATTTGTGAAAATACATATGTTATATTTGCTACATTTATAATCTTTTATAATTCTCCAGATATCTGTCCTCATTCCTTGTGCTATAAACACACTTATGTAATGTCAACATCTAAACTTATTAATACACTTTTCCTCAGTACTGTGTATGTCCCACACCCTTCTGTAGTATGCCCCACATCCTCTCCACTCCTTTAAATCAGATGAGCATTACCTCAGGAAACTTCAGATCTTCTGGATCTTCCATACACACCTTATCCCATATTTTACTTCTTGGCACAACTTGTCACTAATATAACTAAAGAATTATTTCCAGGATTGATTACACTACTATGCGGCTCTCCCTCATGATATAAGTGCTACGTGACTCAATCCAGCGACTTTTACAACTGACTCAAAATAGGTAAAGGAATCTGAAAATCATTGCACATTTGGGCACGCCTGCAATCCCAGAACTCGGAGAGGCAAAAGCAGGAGGATCTCTGTGAGTTTGAGGTCAGCCTGGTCTGCAAAGCAAGTCCAGGACAGCTAAGGCTATACAGAGAAACCCTGTCTCTAAAAGCCAAAATAAATAAATAAATCTTCTAAAGAAATTATTAATCCATGTGTGGTGGCACACACCTGTTATCCCAGCACTCAGGAAGCAACAGCAGGAAGTTCTCTGTGACTTTGAGGCCAGCCTGGTCTACAAAGTGAGTACAGGACAGCTAAGGCTACACAGAGAAACCCTGTCTCAAAAAACCAAATAACAAAAATTAATCTATTATTTTCAGGAAGATATTTCATATTTAATATCTACACCTTAGTGATATTACCTAAAATCTTTAAAATGTTACAGATTATCAAAAAGACAACATATAATGTAATTATCTGACAAAAATTAATAAGCACACATCAGTTCTAGTTGTTCACAGTTATGACATTCTCCAAGCACTGACCTAGGCACTGCAGGCAACATCACTGCAGTCCACCTCACGTGAAAGCCTGCAGGCCTACTGCAGCTCATGCTCCAGAAAGCAGCACTTGCTGTGAGCTGGCTCACAGTCAAGTACACCAGCCAAAGTGTGGATCAATACTAAATGATGAGTCTTTCCAATTTATTCCACTTCACCTGAGCCAACAGATTCGTGAAAATACATGTTATATTTGCTACATTTATAATCTCTTATCTTTAATACAAGCCTGGCTATAACAACACGCATTTTCTTCCCAGCGTTCTACTGTAACCTAATCTTAGAAATAGCAGAGAGAAAGGATAATGTTCCTCTTGTGAGTATAAATAAATACACACCAAATTATTCACTAATATCTTTCAGTTATCTGATGTCAGAATTCTTAAAATAATCCTATGCAGACAACCAAAAGGCAGATATATAAAGCATAATTATTTTTTAATATATTTACTTATTATTTATACAGTATTCTGCCTACATATGTGTGCTTGTGAACCAGAAGAGGGCATCAGATCTCACTATAAATGGTTATGAGCCACCATGTGGTTGCTGAGAATTGAACTCAGAACCTTTGGAAGTACAGCCAGTGTTCTTAACCTCTGAGCCATCTCTCCAGCCCAAGCATAATATTAAACACATGCAAATTTATACTCTGGATCCCGTAGTCCTCAGAATTCTTATAATTGTGTGTCCATGTTCATTCATCCATACTCATCTCTGTATATAACCTACATACATATAGATGTTGAAATCTCATACTTGCTCCACTGTGTAATTATAGAGGGTTAGCCTGTATTCTTGCCTATCAAAGCATGGCCAATAGCTCTTCAATCTATACCTCAACCCTGAGGACACCAGCTCAGGACGAAAGCACTCTGTGGGTGTGCAGAAGCCCAATCCCCACTTTCACACCACTGTGCTGCCTAACTCACCCTAAAAGCCGATTTCTGGAGTCATCCATTATTAACTCTAAAGAAAGCACTCCTAGTTAGAAAACAAACTCCAAGCTCAAATAACCCCTTTTTTCCTTCATGTTGCTTTTATTAGGATGTTCTATCACATCAACAGAAAAGTAACCACCAATCCAAGAGGACAAGAATAATAAGATGCACAAAAGGCTAAAAATAAGACAATCAGGCATCAGAGGCTAACCTGGGATACTGGAGATAGTGTCTCAGAAAGTAAAAAAAAAAAAAAAAAAAAATTAAAAGGTGGTTACATACAGAGAAGCATGCTAGCTAGACAGATATCAAGCAGCTGGAGATGTGGCTGAGAAATAGAAAAATATTTAGTTCAGTCAGGCAAGACCAAGGCCCTAGTATGTTCCTCAGAACCACAAAGGAAAAACAAAACAAAACAAAGATATCAAAATGTTAACAGAACATGGGGCTGGAGAGATGGCTCAGCTGTTAAAAGAGTATTGTCTGGAGGCTGGAGAGGTGGCTCAGAGGTTAAAAACACTAGCTGTTCTTTCAAAGGTCCTGAGTTCAATTCCTGGTAACCACATGGTAGCTCACAGCCATCTATACTGGGATCTGATGCCCTCTTCTGCCATGTAGGTGTACATGCAGATAGAGCACACTATACATAAAATAATCTTTTTTAAACATTAACCGACCCTTATAATAACATTTTATTTCATATTTATAAAATGTACTGATGTCCTACAATATTGTTTTTTCATAAATATTAAATTTTCTTTGGCTTTTTTTGTTTTGTGGGTATATATATAATGTGTGATGTGTGTACATGTTTGTTCATATGTGTGAGTAAGATATGCATTTGCCACAGCATGTGTTCAGAGGTCAGAGGACAGCCTTGAGTATCGGTCTTTGCCATTCACCATGTTCGAAACGGGGTCTTTGTAGTTTATTGATGCACATGTCATGATGGCTGGCCCACAAGATCCTCAAGCAGCAGGTCTCACCCTGTGGGTCACAACTGCTCTGGGGTCGAATGTCAGATATTTATGTTACAATTCATAAAAGTAGCAAACTTACAGTTAAGAAGTGGCAATGGAGCTCTCTGCTCCTCCCTGTTGCAGAGACAGCCGCGTCTCTTCCTGGAGTGCCAGCCTCATCCTTGAGACGCGATGGTGAAGGTCGGGGTGAACGGATTTGGCCGTATTGGGCGCCTGGTTTGCAGGGCTGCCTTCAACAGTGGCAAAGTGGAGATTGTGGCCATCAATGACCCCTTCATTGACCTCAACTACATGGTCTACATGTTCCAGTACGACTCTACCCACGGCAAGTTCAACGGCACAGTCAAGGCTGAGAATGGGAAGCTGGTCATCAACGGCAAGCCCATCACCATCTTCCAGGAGCGGGATCCCGCCAACATCAAATGGGACGATGCCGGTGCCGAGTATGTTGTGGAGTCCACCGGTGTCTTCACCACCATGGAGAAGGCCGGGGCCCACTTGAAGGGTGGGGCCAAAAGGGTGATCATCTCCGCCCCTTCCGCCGATGCCCCCATGTTTGTGATGGGTGTGAACCATGAGAAGTATGACAACTCGCTCAAGATTGTCAGCAATGCTTCCTGCACCACCAACTGCTTAGCCCCCCTGGCCAAGGTCATCCATGACAACTTCGGCATCGTGGAAGGACTCATGACCACAGTCCACGCCATCACTGCTACCCAGAAGACCGTGGATGGTTCCTCTGGAAAGCTGTGGCGTGATGGCCGTGGGGCTGCCCAGAACATCATCCCTGCATCCACTGGTGCTGCCAAGGCTGTGGGCAAGGTCATCCCAGAGCTGAACGGGAAGCTCACTGGCATGGCCTTCCGAGTTCCTACCCCCAACGTGTCTGTCGTGGATCTGACATGCCGACTGCAGAAACCTGCTAAGTATGATGACATCAAAAAGGTGGTGAAGCAGGCATCCGAGGGCCCACTAAAGGGCATCCTGGGCTACACTGAGGACCAGGTTGTCTCCTGTGACTTTAACAGTGACTCCCACTCTTCCACCTTTGATGCTGGGGCTGGCATTGCCCTCAATGACAACTTTGTAAAGCTCATTTCCTGGTATGACAATGAATTCGGCTACAGCAACAGGGTGGTGGACCTCATGGCCTACATGGCCTCCAAGGAGTAAGAAGCCCCAATCACCCACCCCAGCAAGGACACGAGCAAGAGAGAGGCCCTGCTGAGGAGTCCCGTCCCAACTCAGCCCCTGACACTGAGCATCTCCTTCACGGTTTCCATCCCAGACCCCCAGAGTAGCGGGAGGGGCACAGGGAGCCCTACTCTTGAATACCATCAATAAAGCTCACTGCACCTACAAAAAAAAAAAAAAAAGAAGAAGTGGCAATGGAAAGGTGCATGGTGGTGCACGCCTGTAACCCCAGCACTCAGAAAGACAGAGGCCGGTGAGTCCAGGACAGCCAAGGCTACACAGGGAAATCTTGTCTCAAAAAACAAACAAACAAACAAGTAGCAATGGAAATGATTTTGTGATTGGGGACACCAACATGAGGAACTGTATGAGGGTCCCAGCGTTTATGAAGAGAGCTTGAGAGCCACTTCTCTAAGGCTGCCTCAGCCTCTCAGTTCATTTTAGAAGTGCGCTGGGAGTACAGACATGCTGGGCTCTAGGGATTAAAATCCAGCAAGCACTTCATTTACTGACGCCATCTCCAAAGCCCCTGCTCTTCTCAAGATAAGGCCTTGCAATAGAGTCTAGGCTTTCCTTTTTGCACAGCAATCCTCCTGCCTCAACTTCTCAAATACTGAGATTTCAGGAACAACTTCCAGGATTTTAAACACTGTATTTACTTAGAGACAGGGCCTCATGTAGCCCAAGCTGCCCTCACACCTGCTGTGTAGCAAAGAGCTACCTTTAACTGCTGACCCTCCTGCTTCCTCCTACTGAGTACTGAGATTTACAAGTGTGTACTTCCTTGATGGTTTTATGCCATGCTGGAGATGGAACCTGCATTTTTTTTTTTTTTTTTTTGAATGCTTAGCAAGCACTCTACCAACTGAGCTGCAGACCAGGTCATATTGTTTTAGTAGAATCACACTGTGAGATGAGGTGGTTTTCTGTATAAAATATAAAATTGTTCATTTAAGCTTTTAAGTATCCAACTTAAGAAAAACAACTTTATTTTTACTAAAAACACTGTGATTTGATAATCAAAATCAAATAATAAAATAACTAGATGTTTCATGTTTTATCTCCATGTAGTCTTCTGTTATAAGCCAAAGATTTCTAAAAACCAGTTGCTTTATATATTTGATGTACCCATTAGTATAGCATTAAAACATAGTATTTTAAATAATGCTAAGAAGAATGATTAAAGCAACAATTATACTCTTTTCATATATTAATGGATAGAACAATGATAAGTGGAATGAATCTCTGTTATAACTCTGCTTTACTAGAAAAAGATTTGGTGAGTTAGCTAAATCAATTAATCATTTGCATCTGCTTCAACCATGCACACTAGACTACTTTACCAGCTTTGCTTTAACAGAGAAAATGGAAGTCCTATTTCGTGTTCAAATCGTATCAACAGAAAGAATGTACTGAATAAGGCTTTCCAAACAGACTGCGTTTAGAGCCAACAAAAGGCTGGAAGCTAGAAAATTAAGGAGAGAAACTTTTCAGGGAGTATCATACTTGGCAGCTACTGGTGATTGGATCAGACTCAGTACAGAACATTCTTCTTTTACTTGTCTATATTTTCATAAAAATGATTTTCCATTCCAACACTTATATACGGCTATGTATGGCAGTAAGAGAGCATTCCCTGACTTTCAATACATATGGTATACATTCAATGACATCATTCCCAACTACATTTGCCAAGTTTAACCTCTTGTGCAGACCACCAAAACACAGTTTCACAGTCCCTATGGGACTAAAAAGAGTAGTTCCTGCCGAAGGGAGAGGTTATTAATGTTTCATCCATATAACCATACCCTCCCTATCCTCTCATAAATAAAAGCTTTGTAATCTTTTAATGTATCTAGCTTTCATTAACCCTTCACTGCCGTTTCATACAGCAAAGTGTGAACACCCACTTGGTAGCTGTGTGCTATGGCAGGTGCTGTTTACTGTGTCTTTGTTGAAGAGATTACAGAGTGGATTTTATTATGAAGACAGATGGAAATTACTATGTGAATTGAAAATCATAATTTGTGTAATTGATAGTTTCATTAATGGCTATGAAATAAAAATCAAAGCAGCTTTTCTATCAAAGAAAAGCTTTTGATAATGACCTGCTTTTCTAATTTAAAGTTAAGCATCCAATTTACAAATTTTACATGACTACATAAAGGATTTTATGATCCTTCAAGATAGTTTAAAACCTTCATGATTATTTTCAAAGAGGTATTAAAGATCCCCTGAATTTTTTTTTCTTGAAAAAGGGTCTTCCCATGTACTGCGGATTGACCCCAAATTTGTAGCAATTCCACTGTCTCAGCCTGCTGGTACTAGGATTGCAAACGTGCCACCACACATGGCTCTTAATTATCTTCAATCAGTTAAAAATTGGAGTGAAAAGCAACACTATTCAGATCAAATAATTTTTGAACCCTGCTCATATGTATAAGTATAGGAAACTAAATTAGAAGAAAATGCTGAAAGGTGGAGCGGGATCTTGTGCGGTTTCCTTCACATTGCCATGTTTATTGAGGTCATTCAGCAAACAGAGTACTGCAGCACAAACCATTCAGGGATTTTAGGTAAATGTCAAGAAACCTAATGTTTGATCAATACGAGGAAACAGAGCCTTCTCTGAAGTTGCATCATGTCTTCATACAGGCATTCCCACAGGAGGTGGGATCCTGTCTAACTACTATAATACACTAATATATCTAGTAGCAGCCACAATTTGGTCAATTTAAAAATAAGTTAACTATTATCAGACAAAATTGGAAGAAGGCTCTTTCAAGAAAGAGTCTCACTATGTAGCTCTGGCTGTCCTAGAACTCACCATGAAGACCAGGATGGCTTCAAACTCAAAGAAATCTGCCTACACAGGCCTGAGCGCTAGATTAAAGACATGCACCACTACATTCGCCTAATACAAAATTCTTTTTTTTTTTTTAGTGAATAGTATAGAATTTTAATTTTTTATTTTTATTAATTAGTTTACTCATTTTGTATCCCACCTGTAGCCCCCTCCCGCCTCCCCTCCGAACCCCATCTTCCCTCCCTTTTCTCCACCCATGTCCCTTCCCCAGTCCACTGATAGGGGAGGTCTTCCTCCACTTCCTTCTGATCCTAGTCTATTGGGTCTCATCAGGACTGGCTACATTGTCTTCCTCTGTGGCCTGGTAAGGCTGCTCACTCCTGAGCAGGCCAATCAGTTCATGTCAGAGACAGTCCCTGTTCTCATTACTAGGGAACCCACTTGGACACTGAAGTGCCATGGGTTACATTTGTGCAGGGGTTCTAGGTTATCTCCATGAATGGTCCTTGTTTTTTGGAGTATCAGTCTCAGAAAAGACCCCTGTGCCCAGATTTTTTGGTTCTGTTTCTCTTCTTGTGGAGCTCCTGTCCTCTCCAGGTCTTACTATCTCCCACTTCCTTCATAAGATTCCCTGCACTCTGCCCAAAATTTGGCTATAAGTCTCAGTATCTGCTTTGATACCCTGTAGGGTAGAGTCTTTCAGAGGTCCTCTGTGATAGGCTCCTGTCTTGTTCCCTGTTTTCTCCCTCTTCTGACGACCATTCTTTTTGCCTTTCTGAATGGGGATTGAGCATCTTACCCAGAGTCCTCCTTGATTCATTTATTTAGGTGTACAAATTTTAGTATGTTTATCCTACATTATATGTCTAATATCCACTTATGAGTTAGTATATACCCTGTGTATCTTTCTGCTTCTGGGATACCTCACTCAGGATGATCTTTTTCAGTTCCCACCATTTGCCTGCAAATTTCATGATTTCCTTGTTTTTAATTGCTGAGTAGTATTTCATTGTATAAATGTACCACAATTTCTGTATCCATTCCTCAACTGAGGGGCCTCTGGGTTGTTAAAAATTCTTATAACTTTGTTGTCTACTGAATTTTTTTTAAATGAGCCCTCAAACTTGTTACACAGTCAAGGCTGACTTTGAACTTTTAATTATCCTGCCTCCATCTCCAAGTACTGACACCACAGGTGCATGCTATTATGCCCAGCTTATATCTTTTAAAATAGATGTTACCATATTTTCATTTACAAAATAATTTCATTGAGTTGATATAATTTGGGAAAGGATGGTTTCATTATACCTTTTAAATGTAAATAATAAATTAATATGATAACACTATGACTCTCTGAGACCTGAGTGTGTCTAGTTCATTACAATGCTTCTTAAGTATTAAGAATTAAGCACTTTGGGTGTTGGAGAGAAAGCTAAGTAGGTTAAAAACACCTACATAAGAAGGCTCACAACCACCTGTGTTTCCAGTTCCAGGGGACGCAACACCCTCATGCATCCTCCACAAGCACTGTACACACATACAGACTAAACATACACACCAGATAAATAAATAGTACTGGCAAGGAGACTCAGCAGGTAAGGACATTCACTGCCAAGTCTGACTGATAATCTAAGCTAAACCTCAGGAACTCACACGGTAGAAGTAGAGAACTGACCTATGCAAGCTCTCCTCTGGCCTTCACACTCATGCTGTGCCCCACAAGTGTTTGAATACACACACACACACACACACACACACCACATGTACACACACATACACACACCACACACATAAACATGCCACAAATGAACACATACACACAACACGCGCACATATACATACACACCACATATACACATACCACACATATACACACACCACACATATACACACACCACACATACACACAATGTTCAGAATGTTTTTAAATAATTAACTATTCCCAAAACAAATTCCATATAGAAATGTATGGCAAAACTGGTTCTGGAAACAACAGTGATTTAACTGTCAAAAGGGGAGCACAGTCCAGGATAATAGGTCAGCTCCGAAGTGCTGTGAGTGAGACAGCACCATGTGAGTAACACTCAGCACCACAGAATGATGAGCACGTGAGTGAGTCACATGGTACCAGGTGTGCTTAGACATTCCACAACACAATCTCTACCAAAACATTTTGGCTGTTGAGCCAAAAAAAAAAAAAAAAATTCATTTCTAACAATACCACCTACTTACTTAAAACAATACTACACCCAGGAGCAAATAAATAATAGTCATTGTAACTCATTTTATATTTTAGGACTTTAGGTTCACAAACAAGTGTCATAACCAAGGTTACAGTTAATAAGTGGTGGAACTAGATTTTCCAAACTGTTGTGTGTATGTGTGCAAATATAAACGAATATTCATGTGGAGGCCAAGAACAGCCTGTAGTGTTACTCCTCCTCAGGTGCCATCAATTTTGTTTTAAGGCAGGGTCTCTCACTGGGACCTGGTGACCAGTGATTAACCTAGGCTGCTAATAAGTCTCAGCGATCTACTACATCTACCTCCCCACCACCTGGATGACAAGCATGTGGCACCGCACCCAACTTCTTACATGACTGCCAGGATTCAATTAAGTTAATAGTACTCATGCTTGCATGATACTTTAAAGACTGCGGTGTCTCCTCACTCATCCAACTATGACTTTCTTATTCTAAAACCAACCTTGCTCTAGATCTAACTAATACAATTAACAGATTTAAAGTACAAAATACAAATCTTGTAGGGACTTCAGCAGCCCTCTAATCCACAGTGAATACTTTCAACGCTGTTGCCATCCTGAGCAGAGGCTGCAACTGCACATGCTACCAAATGCTGAGCACACAATCATGCATCATTTATGTTTGATTCGTATTTGAAGTCAACAACTGGCAGCATATACAAAGGTAGTCTCCTAAAACAATAAAGGAGCTGAAAATCCCACCACTTAGTGGCATCAGTCTTCTTAACACTGCAGTGCAATGTATTTTTCAAGTGTTGTGGACATGACAGTGTAAGCTTACTGGGCTTCTAGTCATAAAAGTAAAAGTTCCAGGAGATAGGACACAGGTGATGACCCTGCAACATAGAGGCTTGCAGAAGTACACTCCAGAATCTTCCTGCAAGACAACATCACCTGATGACACGTTCTCAGAATGTACCATGATCACAAGTGATGTGAGACTGTAGTAGTTTCTGATGCACATATGCTTATAATTAATTTTAAATCAGAAGCATTAAGACAAGAACAGTGCAGGACATGGTGGTGATCTCCTCGCTCAAGGAGGTAAAGGAAGGCAGATCTCTGAGTTTGAGGCTAGCCTTGAAATAACTAACTCTACTGAGTCACTTCTTAAACAGGCAGGGAAAAAAAGAAAAGAAGAAAGAAAGGAAGGAAGGAAGGAAGGAAGGAAGGAAGGAAGGAAGGAAGGAAGGAAGGAAGGAAGGAAAGAAAGAAAGAGAAAAAGAAAGGAAGGAAGAAAGAAAGGAAGGAAGGAAGGAAGGAAGGAAGGAAGGAAGGAAAGAAGGAAGGAAGGAAAGAAGGAAGGAAAGAAAGAAAACTTGTCTGAAAAAACCAATCGAACAAACAAAAACCACACACAAAACCCCTATCAACAACAACAAAACAGGTTCTACTTAAAATCACAGCAGAGAAGCATTTAAAGACTCTCAAAGATAAGAATTTATAATCCTGGAGCACAGCATAAACAAACAACCAGCTGAAGGTAAACCGTCACCAAGATTAAACAGAAAAGGAACCAAGCCCTGAAAGAAGAGACCAGCCCTTAGTAAGAAAAATGTGTGTGACTTCCTGAGACTCTCCCTTCTCTACAGGACAGGACATGCCGGACTCCAAAAGAAAGCTACAGTCTTCCAGGGCTGGTGAGCAGGAGGATGGATATATATATATATATATATATATATATATATCTCCGTTATATAATGGATATATATATATCCATTATAAATTTACTGCCTTATAGCTTCAAAATCAGCCTTCAGATACTGGTTTCCATATGAGATGGAATTCTTGCTTACAATGAGCATGATATGGCACTTTCTCAGTAGAGGGCACTGGAGGACTATTACATGAAGCAGCTCTCTGGCTGCTGAACAGAAGGGATCACACAGAGGAGACTTGGTGGTACTTTAGCACTAGTGAAGTACTGTGACCACGCAGAACCTTAGTAAACTCTCAACTGCAGCTAGCCAGGCTAAATCTTCCCGTGACCTCCATGAACACTGGAAGGAGGCTGAAAATCTGCCTCCTTCTCAGACAGGTACTTAGCTCATTCTGCTCATTCCTGTGCCCCTCTCAGCACCACAGCCACACCAACGACGAGCACTACACTCCAGGACTATGCATGCCAGGTACCCCTGATCACACTGAGGTCACTAACGTTCGCGAGAACTGCTTTGTACTCTGCAAGCAAATACAGATCACTTCCAGCCACACCACAAATGTCTCTGGATCCAATGTATCACATCTCCATCTATTCTGAAGAGCTGAACAAATCTGTGGAAGATTTCCAATAGTCTGCCCTTTCTCACTTTCTCTCTCCACCTCTTTTTCCTCCTCCTCTTCCTCTCCATCTTTCCTTTCTCCTCTCAGCTCTGAAGTACCCTAGAAAGTTGTTTTAAGCTTACACAGACAACCTATATAGCCGCTTGATAATTAATTCTGTATACAAAACTTAAAACAGTTTAAGTAACTGGCAGCTCACTGGATCAGGAACTAGTAGCTACATGGAACAGTCTCAGAAAAAGAGATCCCTAAAAGCCTGAATTCTGTAACTGATCTGCTTAGGCCCTCAAATATGAGAGATACAAGATGCTAATACACATGGCATGCAATGACATAGTTTATAAAAATGTTCCCTGTGGTTGTTAATGAAGAAAACCAAATGCCACTGCGGCTCAAATGACTGCTACACTCTGAAATTTTCAAATGATGTCTACAGGAGCCTGGAAATGAGATGTATAATTCTGAGTGTATTTCAGGGATTATGACAATTTTGAGTGTATCGACTTAATCCAAATCATAATTGAAGATCCTTTATAAAGAAGCTGAAGAGGTGGCTCAGGAGTTAAAAGCTCTTGCAGAAGACCCAAGCTCAGTCCTACCACACTACTTAAAGTGGCTCACAACCACCTGTAAACTGCAGCTGGAAGGGATCCAACTCCTTCTTCTGGTCTCCTCAGGCACTCACATGCACATGAGCGTGTGTATACACACAGACAGACAGACATGCACAAATAAGTAAATAAATTCATAAATATCTTAACAGAATAGTAAATAGCAATTGCTTTAAAAGCAAACATAAGTTTTACAATGGAATGTTTTGTTTTTAAAGCCATAAACTGCCAAAGAACTTTCAACATATAAGCAATAACCATTTAAATTTAGAAGATGAATAGGAAAAAAATTACTCCAAATATTAAATCAACAAAGATAAGTGACCTAACAATACAGTTATCAAAAAAGTACAAGATCTATATGGATATATTACTACTGAAATGAACAAAATAAACATAATAAACTGCCTATCTTATTTTGAGCAGAAAGACTCAATGACAGTAAGGTATCAATTTTTTATCTATAACTTATTTTTCATAAGTAACACAATGCCAACAAAATATAAAGGTAAATTTTAACTAAGTATATTGGTTTGAGTTAGAAGAGACCCCGTAGGCTCACATATTTGAATGCTTGGTCACCAGCTGGTAGAATTGTTTAGGACTGATCAGGAGGAATGGCCTTGTTGGAGGAGGTGTACTAATATGGTGGGCTATGAGGTTTCCAAATAACCTCACCATGTCATTCTATTATTTCTCTCTACATTATGCTGGTAAATCAAGATGTAAGCTTTCAGCTACTGCTCCAACACAATGCCTACCTGCATGCTGCCATGCAACCTGATTCTCAAGTTAAGTAGCCCAGACAACAAAACACTGTGAATAAGAAAGCATGTGCTGAGGAGGTGGCTCAGCAGTAGAGCAATCTCCTGGCATGTACAAGGAAGTGGTTGTTTTCTTGTTTCTGTTTTTTAATTTTTACGGGTGTTTATTAGTGCCTTTTCTATTGCTGTGATAAAGCACGAAGTCTAAGGCAACCTTTACAATAGTTTCACTTGGCTTATACTTCCAGAGAGGTATGGGGTCACTAGGATTTGGCATGACAAGTTTCAGATACAGCAGCTAAAGAACTCACATCCTCATCCTGAGGCATGAAGCAGAGAGTGAAACTGGAAATGGTAAATGGATGTCAACTTTCTTTTTTTTTTATTAACTTATTTTTTTTATTAATTACAGTTTATTCACTTTGTATCCCAGCTGTAGTCCCCTCCCTCGTCCCTGTCCCCTCCCAATCCCACCCACCCTTCCTCTTCTTCTCCTATGCCCCTCCCCCAGTCCACTAATACAGAAGGTCCTCTTCCCCTTCCATCTGACCCTAGTTTATCAGGTCTCATCAGGACTGGCTGCATTGTCTTTGTGGCCTGGTAAGGCTGCTACCCCCTCAAAGGAAGGTGATCAAAGAGCCAGCCAATGAGTTCATGTTAGAGACAGTTCCTGTTCCCATTACTGGGGAACCCACTTGGATACTGAGCTGCCATGGGCTACATCTGTACAGGGGTTCTAGGTTATCTCCATGAATGGTCCTTGTTTTTTTGGAGTATCAGTCTCAGAAAAGACCCCTGTGCCCAGATTTTCTGGTTCTGTTGCTCTCCTAGCGGAGCTCCTAGCCCCTCCAAGTCTTTCTATCTCCCCCTTCTTTCATAAGATTCCCTACACTCTGCCCAAAGTTTGGCTATGAGTCTCAGCGTCTGCATTGATACCCTGTTGGGTAGAGTCTTTCAGAGGTCCTCTGTGGTAGGCTCCTGTCCTGTTCCCTGTTTTCTCCCTCTTCCAATGTCCATCCTGTTTGCCTTTCTGAATGAAGATTGAGCATCTTACCCCAGGTCCTCCTTCTTGATTAGCTTCTTTAGGTGTACAGATTTCACCTTACACCCATCAGAATGGCTAAAATAAAAAACTAAAGTGAGAACACATGCTGGAGAGGATGTGCAGAAAGGGGAACACTCCTCCATTGCTGTTGTGAACGTAATCTTGTACAACCACTTTGGAAATCAATCAGGTGCTTTCTCAGACAATTAGGAATAGTGCTACCTTACGATCCAGCTATACCACTCCTGGGCATATATCCAAAAGATGCTCAAGTACACAACAAGGACATTTGCTCAACCATGTTTGTAGCAGCTTTATTTGTAATAGCCAGAAGCTGGAAACAACCCAGGTATCCCTCAACTAAGGAATGGATACAGAAACTGTGGTACATTTACACAATGGAATACTACTCAGCAATTAAAAACAAAGAAATCATAAAATTTGCCGGCAAATGATGGGAACAAGAGAAGATCATCCTGAGTGAGGTATCTCAGAAGCAGAAAGACACACACATGGGATATATTCACTTATAAGTGGCTATTACACATATAATACAGGACAAGGAAGTGCTTTAATCCCCATCAATAAAATACAATAGAAATAAACTAGGAGCAATAAGGAAAATAAATCCAACTCACATGCTTACTTTATGATAAATAAGATATCTACCAGATGATAATTTCTTGTATGGTTGTAATGATGAATAGACATATAAGTATAAATAAATATAAATTTCAAAGATAATTCAGATAGCATGAGAACATATAATATAATAAAGACAGAATTCTGCATCTCTGGGGAAATATGGGTAGCTATCTTGGAATAAAAAAATGAAGATTGCAATCCTCAATCAGAAAGGCAAATGCAATAGACATTGGAAGCAGGAGAAGACAGGGAACAGGACAGGAGCCTACCACAGATGATCTCTGAAAGACTCTAGGATCAAGGTATCGAAGCAGAGGCTGAGACTCATAGCCAAACTTTGGGCAGAGTGCAAGGAATTTATGAAAGAAGCAGGAGACAGAAAGATCTGGAAGGGGGAGCTCAAAAACAAGACCAACAGAGCAAAAAAAAAAAAAAAGGGGGGGGGTCTGGGGCTCCTGGAAAGGCTGATACCCCAACCAAGGATCATGCATGGAGAGAACCTAAAACCCCTGCTCAGATGTAGCCCATAGACTGTCTCCAAGTGGGTTCCCTAGTAAGGGGAGCAGGGGTTGTCTCTGATATGAACTCAGTGGTAGGCTCTCTGATCACCTCCCCCTGGGGGTGGGGAGTGGGGTATGCAGCCTTGCCAGGCCACAGGGAAAGCACCAGTCCTTATGAAATCTGATAGGCTAGGGTCAATTAGAAGGGGAGGAAGACCTCCCATATCAGTGGACTAGGGGAAGGACACAGGAGGAAAAGGAGGGAAGAAAGGATTGGGAAGAGACAAGGGAGGAGCCCACAGCCAGGATACAAAGTGAATAAATTATAATAAATAATTAATTTAAAAAGTTTTAAATACACAATTGATAAGGAAAAAAAAGAAAAGAAAAAAGAAAGTTGGAAGGGCTGGAGAGATATCCCAGTGGTTAAGAGCACTTGCTGGTATTACAGAGGACCTGAGTTCAGTTTCCAGCACCCACATGGTAGCCACAAATGTGTGTAACTCCAATTCCAAGGGATCCAATGCCTTATTCTGAATTCTGAAAAAACACAGTACAGATTACACATATGCAAACAAATGTTCAAACATACAAAAAATCTAAGAGGATGAATATGCTTGTACTACAATTAATTCTTTTTAATTTAAATTTTTTTTTAATTTATTCACTTCGCATCCCAGTTGTACCCCCCTTCAGTCCCACCCTCCTTCCCTCTTCCCCCATCCCCTTCCCCTAGTTCTCATAAAGGGGAGCCCTTCTCCCCCAGCAGCTGGCCTCATTAGGACTGCCCACATCCTCTTCCTCTGTAGCCTGGCAAGGCTGCTCTACCAAGAGGAAATGATCAAGAAGCAAGTAACAGAGTCCATGTCAGAAACAGCCACTGCTCCCTTACTAGAGAACCCACATGGAGACTGAGCTGACTATAGGCTACTTCTGAGCAAGGGGTCCTAGGCCCTCTTCATGCATAGTCCTTGGTTGGTACATCAGTTTCTGCAGGCCCTCCAAGGACCAGATTTATTGGCTCTGTTGATCTTCTTGTGACCCTCCTGTCCCCTCTGGTTCCTTCTATGCCCCCACTCTTCCATAAGACTCCCTGAGTTCTGCCCAAAGTTTGGCTCTGAATCTCAGCATCTGCTTCTATACACTGTTGAGTGGAGTCTTTCAGAGGCCCTCTGTGTTAGGTGCCTGTCCTGTTCTCTGTCTTCAGGTACTTCCACTGTCTATTTTATTTGCCCTACTGAATGAGAATTATGCATCCTCCCAAGGGTACTCCTTGTTATTTAGCTTCTTTAAGTCTGTGAATTGTAGAATGGTTATCCTGTATTATGTGGCTAATATCCACTTATAACTAGGTATATACACCATGCTTGTTTTTCTGGGTTACCTCACTCAGGATGCTCTTTTCCAGAACCATCCATTTGCCCCACAGCTGAAGTGTAAATATACCACAATTTCTTTATTCATTCTTTGGTTGAGGGACATCTGGGTTGTTTCCAGTTTCTATTACTTATAAAGCTGCTGTTGTTGATTATTAATATTTACTATTGATTTATCTTTAGTTAAGCAGTGGTTATTCCTAAACCAGCTCTATACCCAAATCACCACACACAGACTAGGATTTATTTAATTAACCTAGACCACAATGCTGGGCAACCATTACTCCATCCTATACCTCCAAGCCTGCATAGTTTCCTACCATTCAGATTTCACCCATTATACTTGCTTTTAGTCATATCTTAGGTCCAGTTTATCTCTCCTCATGGTTCCAAGTCCTCCCTACCGATTTCTCTCTCCTACCTCCTCCCACTTGCTTCCTTCTCCTCCCCTCTGGACCAGAATGTCCCACCCTATTCTCTCCATTGCACAGTACTGGCTGGTTGTTTAATTGACAATTACAGAGAATAAACTGTGGCAAGTTTACACAAACTTGAGACAGGTGTTTCTTAGACTAAGCATCAATGCAATGTCCAGATTGAAACCAGATAGTGGGATAGAGAAATCAGCATGTGAATGAACAAGGATAAACTGTATACATTCCAAAAGAACATTATACCAACAAGCTGCTATGAACATGGTTGAGCAAATGTCCTTGTTTTACAGTGAAGAATCTTTTGGCTATTTACCCAGGACTGGTATAGCTGGGTCTTGAGGTAGAGCTGTTCCCAATTTTCTAGGAAAGCACAAAACTGATTTCCAAAGTGGTTGTACAAGTTTGCACGCCCACCAGCAATAGAGGAGAGTTCCCCTTGCTCCTTGTCCTCTCCAGCCTGTGTTGTTTGGATCGTAGCCATTCTGACAGGTGTAAAATGGAATCTCAGAGTCATTTTGATTTACATTTCCCTGATGACTAATGATGTTAGCATTTCTTTAAGTGGTTCTCAGCCATGGGAGATTCCTCTGTTGAGAATTCTCTGTTAAGTCCTGTACCCCATTTTTTCAATTGGATTACTTGGTTTGTTGGGGTTTAGTTTCTTGAGGGTTTTTTTTTTTCTATATTTTGGATATTAGCCCTATGTCAAATGTAGGGTTGGTGAAGATCTTTTCCCAGTCTGTAGGCTGTCATGTTGTTCTATTGACAGTGTCCTTTGCTTTATAGCTTTTCAGTTTCCCATTTATTAATTGTTGATCTTAGAGCCTGGGCTGTTGGTGTTCTGTTCAAGAAGTCGTCTTCTGTGCCAATGAGTACAAAGTTCTTCCCTACTTTTTCTTCTAATAAATTTAGTGTTCTGGTTTTATGTTGAGGACATTGATCCACTTGGACTTTATTTTTTGTACAGGGTGATTAATATGGATCTATTTGCATTTGCATGTCTACATGTAGACATCCAGTTAGAACAGCACCATTTGTTGAAGATGCTATCTTTTTTTCCACTGTATGGTTTTGGCTCCTCTGTAAAAATCAAGTGTCCATAGATGTGTGGGTTTATTTCTGGGTCTTTGATTGATTCCAATGCTCCACCAGTCTGTTTCCTATGCCAGTACCATGCAGATTTTATTACTATTACTCTATAGTACAACCTAAGATTCAGGATGGAGATACCTCCAAAAGATCTTTTATTGTAGAGGATTGCTTTAGCTATTCTGGGTTTTTTGTTTTTCCATATGAAGTTGAAAATTGTTCTTCAAGGTCTAGAAAGAATTATGTTGGTATTTTGTTGGGAATTGCACTGAATCTGGAAATTGCTTTTGTTAAGATGGCCATTTTCGCTATGTTAATCCTACTGATCCATCAGCATGGGAAATTTTTCCAACTTCTGATATCTTCTTCAATTTCTTTCTTCAGACACTTTAAGATCTTGCCATACAGGTCTTTCACTTGCTTGGTTAGAGTTACATGAAGATACTTTATGGTTTCTGTGGCTATTGTGAAGGGTGCTGTTTCCCTAATTTCTTTTTCAGCCCGTTTGTTGTTTGTATACAGGAGGGCTACCAATTCTTCTTCTTTTTTTTGAGTTAATTTTATATCCAGCCACTTTGATAAAGGTGCTTATCAGATGTAGGAGTTCCTGGTAGAATTTTGGGGGTCACTTATGAATACTATCAAATCATCCACAAGTAGTGATACTTTGATTTCTTCCTTTCCAGTTTGTATCCCCTTGATCTCGTTTAGTTGTCTTATTGCTCTAGCTAGGACTTCAAGTACTATATTGAAGAGATACAGAGAGAGTGTAGGCAGCCTTGTCTTGTCACTGAATTTAGTGGAACTGCTTTGAGTTTCTCTCCATTTAATTTGATGTTGGCTATCGGCTTGCTGTACATTGCTTTTATTATGTTTAGGTATGGGCCTTGTATCCCTGATCTCTCCAAGACTTTTATCATGAAGGGGTGTTGGATTTTGTCAAAGGCTTTTTCTTCATCTATTGAGATGATCATGTTGTTGTTGTTATTCTTTCAGTTTATTTATATGGTATATTACATTGATGGACTTTCATATACTGAACCATTCCTGAATCCCTGGGATGCAGCCTACTTGATCATGGTGAATGATGTATATGATGTGTTCTTGGATTTGGTTTGCAAGTATTTTGCTGAGTATTTTTGCATCAATGTTCATGAGAAGACTGGTCTGAAATTCTCTTTGTTGAATCTTTGTGTAGTTTAGGTATCAGGGTGCCTGTGGCCTCATAAGTGAGTTTGGCAATGTTCCTTCTGTTTTTATTTTGTGGAATAAAGAGTATTGGTATTAGCTCTTCTTTAAAAGTCTAATAGAATTCTGTGCTAAAACCATCTGACCCTGGACGTTTTTTGGTTGGGAGACTTTTGATGACTGCTTCTATTTACTTAGGGGTTATAAGACTGTTTAAACTGTTTGCCTGATCTTAATTTAGCATTAGTGAGTGAAATCTATTGAGAAAATCATCCATTTCCTTTAAGTTTTCCAATTTTGTGGAATACAGGGTTTTGAAGTAAGACCTGATGAGTCTTTGGATTTCCTCAGGGTCTGTTGTTATGCCCCTCTCCCTTTTCATTTGATTTTGTTAATTTGAATACTGTCTCTCTGCCTTTTAGTTAGTTTGGCTAGAGGTTTGTCAATTTTTCTCAAACAACCAGCTCTTTGTTTCACTGATTCTTTGTATTGTTCTCTTTGTTTCTAAGTTATTAATTTCAACCCTAAGTTTGATTGTTTCCTACCATTTGCTCCTCTTTGGTGTGTTTGCTTCTTTTTATTCCAGAGCTTTTAGGTGTGCTTTTAAATTGCTAGTGTGAGAACTCTCCAATTTCTTTATGAAGGCACTTAGTGCTATGAACTTTGCCCTTAGCACTGCTTTCAATGTGTCTCATAAGTTTGGGTATATTGCGCCTTCATTTTCATTGAATTCTAGAAAGTTTTAAATTTCTATATTTCTTCCCTGACCCAGTGATCATTGAATAGAGATTTGTTCAGTTTCTATGAGTTTGTAGGTGAAAGCTTTAATCCATGGTGGTCTGATAAGATACAAGGAGTTATTTCAATCTTCTTGTATCTGTTGAGGTTTGCTTTGTGAACAAGTATATGGTCAATTTTGGAGAAAGTCCCATAAAGTACTGAGAAGAATGTATATTCTTTCTTATTTGGGTGAAGTGTTCTGTTGATATCTGTTAGGATCATTTGATTCATGACGTCTGTTAGTTTCATTATTTCTCTGTTTAGTTTCTGTCTTGATGATCTGTTCATTTGTGAGAGTGGGTTGTTGAAGTCTCCCACTGTGAATGTGTGAGGTTCAATGTGTGACTTAAGCTTTAGTAATGCTTCTTTTATGAATGTGGGTGCCCTTGTATCTGGGGCATTAATGTTCAAAATTGAATTACCATCTTGGTGTATTTTTCCTTTGATGAGTATGCAGTGTCCTTTCCTATCTCTATTGATTAACTTTGGATGAAAGTCTATTTTATTGGATACTAGAATGGCTACTCCAGCTTGTTTCTTGGGTCCATTTGCTTGGAAAACCTTCTTCCAGGCCTTTACTCTTAGGAAATGTCTCTCTTTATTGCTGAGGTGTGTTTATTGTATGCTGCTGAATGATGGGCCCTATTTTCACATCCATTCTGTGTGTAGTGGAAAGCTACCTGGAGCAGTCTTTTTTAAACTCTACTTTATTTGGGGTGTTTAGGCCTCTACCCCTTTTCCACAACTCCCCTCAACCTTAATTAGGAGGGAGAAAAGTTTAGTAGGGAGAGGGGCCCCAAACCCCTTTACTTTTCCCAGCTATTTAGGGTCAAGGGGTTCTTTTAGGGCTCTATACCAATCTCCATCAACCGTAGACGCAGCCAGCAGGCTTCTATTCTTAAACACTTCCTTCTCCCTTTTTATTGTATTTTCCTGTATTTCTTTAAAGGATTTTTTTCAGTTCTTTCACCTGTTTGATTTTATTTTCCTGTATTTCTTCGAAGGATTTATGTTCCTCTTTTAAGGTCTCTATCATCTTCATAACCTTAGCTTTAAGATCATTTTGTTGTGCATCAGGTGTGATAGTATCTCCAGGGCTTGCTATGGAACAGTTGGTTTGCGATAGTGTCATATAACCCTAGGTTTTGTTGCTTGTGTTCTTAGGCTGACCTCTCGCCATCGGCTTCTCTCTGGTGATAGCAGGCCTAATGGTCCCTTATGGTCAGGCAGTTGAGGAGTAGGCCAAGGGGTCTCTAATCTGAATGTTGCTGTGAGGGCCACAGGCCTCCTTGGGATGGTGGAAAATGGTGGCTGGAGCCAATGTACCTCTGCTGGGTCTGCTAGCTGTGTCCCAGGTGGGCTAGGGAGATTGGGCTACAATTAATTCTAATTTGATCAAACACTTAAATATAAAAATGAATAGTTCAGTGGATGTCCTTTCAAATAATATTTAAAATACTAAAAAAATATAAAATAAATATAAATAAAATAGATCTAATTGAAACTATGCAACGGGTTTTTTTTGGGGGGGTTGTTTTGTTTGTTTGTTTTAGCTTTTTCTGAGGCAGGGTTTCTCTGTGTAGCCTTTACTGTCCTGGAACTGACGTAGTAGACCAGGCTGGCCTTGAACTCGCAGAGATCCACCTGCTTCTGCCTTCCCAGTGCTGGGATTAAAGGTATGCACCACCACACCTGGTGCATTTTTAAAGGTGCATAATAAAGTCAAAAGACAAAGAACAGACTAAGAAAATACAAAAATTATAAGGAAATAAATATTCACTATTAAACAATAAATGGAAGCCACAGTACAAGCTCACACATTTATACACATACACACACACAATATATATATTTTTTTTTCTAAGTACCTATATATTCAATATAAAGTGGCCAATTGACAGGTGATTATCAATAAACATATGAAAAAATTAAACTATAGAAAAACAAAAAGGCACAGGACAGGAGGATGTAAAAATACACCTTGGTAAGAACTCACGCTGTTACACACACTTTAACGAGTACAGGTAAAGTCTTTAAATGCACAAACAAAAAAAAAGTTATGAGAATTGCCTCTGGGAAGCAGACAATCAAAGACAAATTCAGGCACCAGAGAGTAGGTGAGGCAATAAGAAGATAAACTGCATTTCATTCAACACCAAGCACTGCAATTCATGTATGGAATTATGTGTATGAATTATACAATCAAGTCATTAATATTTTAAAGGGCACGAGAACTGTGATGGGGTTAAAAACTGAATATCTATATAGTCAGTGTCTGTTCCTCTGCAGGAAGCTGTTTCTAAATGAGGTGCTGTGCAAGCCAAGAAATAACAACAAAATTCACCATCTACTCTATATGAAATACTGAAAATTTGCAATACTTATGAAGAGGATACAAAAGGTGATATGAAATTAAACTTTTTACCAGCATCTTCATCTTTATTACTTAATAAATAAGGTATCTGCTTTGCCTGAGCCTAAAACCAAATATTTCATTTTAAATGCTTAATTACTTACAAAATTTATTTGTGCAACCTCTAGAACCAATGAAAAGCCTAATGCAGATCACAGAAATGTGCAACTGATAAAACTGCGGTCTCCCCACCATGCTGAGAAAGACTGTGACAAAAACAGGAACAACCAGTAACCCAGGAAACACTGAGCAGCTTGAAATCCAATCCTTAGCAAACATGCCTTAGTCTACAAGCAACATCGTATCACCAGAGAACAAGAAAAACTACTCAAAAACCAGCCAAAGAACTGGTGAAGACCAGTAGCTAACCGACCTGCTTCCCTAGCAGCTATGGCCTGTGACAGTGTAACAGGTTCAATTATAGAATTTACATAAGTGTTTTGTTCATTCTTCTTCCCTTTTTCTCCTCCCTCCCACATCACTCTACCTCAAGTATCCTCTTGTTTTCATGTGTAATTCATACACATGCATGCCAGTATAGTTGCCCACAGAGGCCAAAAGAATCAATTTCTCATCTCAAGCTGTCTTCTAGCTGTTTTTCATTCTTTCTTTCCTTTTCTTTTTGTTTTGCTTTCAAGATAGGGTCTGTTACATAATAGACCAGGCTGGTCTTGAGCTCACAGAGATCTATCTACCTCTGCCTCCCAGGTGCTGGCATTAAATTTGTGTCACTACACCTGACCATCTCTCTATCCTCTAATGTATTATTCCTAAGGGCATTTTAATGCTGTGGCATGTTAAGGAAATATTGTATAAAGTAATTCTAAAGATATACAGCATTAAATTTTATTTGTTTGTTTGTTTTTAGAGACAGAGTTTCTCTATGTAGCCTTGGCTGTCCTGGAGGTTGCTCTGTAAACCAGGCTGGCTCCTGACTCACAGAAATCCCCCTGCCTCTGTCCCTCCTATCTCCCTGTCCCCCTACCCCCCTGCCCCCCTGCCCCCCTGCCCCCCTGCCCCTCTGCCCCTGCTTCCGCCTCCTGAGTGCTGGGATTAAAGGTGTGTGCCACCACTACCCAGCTGCATTAACTATTTCTAGTAAAATAAGTAAATAAATAAATAAATGAAAGTATACCAAACCAGGTCCAACATTTAAGCACTGGCTAAAGACGAAATCACCTAATCAAGTGTATCTATTATCACAACTTCTTAACTCTGTCATCACTCTATCAAGAATGGAAGAAAACTGCAGGTTTCTATTACTCATTTCTAATTATCTAATACCATTGTTTTCTTCTGGAATTATTTTATGTCATATAGGTCTATGTACTAGTTTTTCTATTTTTTTTTTTATCTAAATATTATCTTAACAGGCAAAAAGCTTGATCAAGTGATTTGGATTTTCCTCCCACTTCATCATCCCATGCTCTTGACTCAGACTCACTAAGTACAATTTGTAGCTGCTCTAAATGATATAACCCAACCCTGGATCATCGTAGTCAATAAAGAACCCCAAAGCAAACATGGTGACTGAATTCGCCTTTCGGAAGGCCAAAGCTGTTTCTAGATCAGACTTAAGTAAATATGACCAAATACCTTCATTTTCAGTGCCCACCAAAACATCTTTTTGAATTTGTGACAAAAGGTCCCTTTAACTCAAATGAGCATAAAAAAGGATAAAATACACAGTCATAGTCTCAAAAGTTGGAGATACCAACTAACAAAATTAACATTTTTTTCTAAATGATAAACATAGTATTTGTGAGGTACTTAATCCTTTTAAACACTAAGAAAGATGGTTTAAGTGTATCCATTACCAACCACATAAGTATAACCACCACTAACATTTTGTATACATCGCTGTGGCGGTTACTCCTCAACCACAGATCCCATCACCTTTGTCAAAACCTGGGTGGAAATCCTAGAAGAAACCAATAATTTCAGGAGGAAAAAACTATTTTCCTAAAGGTGAGAAGGGAAGGAAAGGGCTCCTCTTCCATTTGGACATCATGTCTGGAACTGCTGGTACCTATTTGCCACTGGGTACAGGGAGACTGACAAAATGATCTGTCCCATTACTGTAACATGAACACTGTTTAGGGTTTTGTTGTACTTACATAATCTATAACAGAAATATTTTTGATAAATCTTTCCCTGTATTTCATATTCTTTTTAAAAATGTGAATAAATATTTAACATATCATTTTAATGTACTATACAATAAAAAGTCAGCAATAAGAGCATAGACAGAGGAATAAGAAAACAGAGAGAAGTTTATTACCTTCAACCTAGAATTAGTATCTGACTTACTGTTCCTTCTGTAACAAATAAGAGGTAATCTGTGGGATTAACTGATAACAACAGCCCCCTGACTTTCTTATTGTAGGGCTCCCCTTCTTGCTATTTCCCTAGGTTGTCTTAAGGCACCATGTCATCCTGTACTACCTCTTTTATTCTCTTAACAGATTTCCTTAATATTATATTCGATTTATTTGGTCATGAGGCCCATTAAATATTATTTTATTTATTTATTTTTATGTCATTTCTATCTCAATCTATTTGCTTTCCTTTAACAAGTCTTATAATTATTTTTTTAATAATTGATAGGTTGTAACCCATACAGAGAAAATAACTCCAGTCTTTGGATTTAATCTTTATTTCCAATCCCAAAAGTATTGCAAAGGCTGCATTAAAATGCTAAAATGCCAGGAGTTTAGAATATACACATTACAGTAGCTAGCAATGTAGTTCTGGCAGCAAATCACTGCCACAGAATGGGTGGACTAAACCCCAGCCCCACAAGAGCCAGACAATTGAGAGACACAAACAGGAGGGTCAGAGAGTCAGAAGTTGTTGTTCTCGTCCTTGTTTTTGATTTGTCGGCCTCGGCCTCCCAAGTGCTGAGGTTAAAGGTGTGCAGCACGCTGCTCTTGGTTGGGAGATTTTTAATTAACACTTCTATTTCTATAGGGGTGATGGACTTATTTAAAGTGTTTATTTCATCTTGATTTAATTTCAGTAGGTCATATATTTTTTAAAACTCATCCATTTCTTTTAGGTCTTCAAGTTTGCGACAATACGTATTTCTGAAATACGGCATTATGACTCCCTGAATTAACTCACTGTCTGCCTTTCCATCTATAGTTTTACTTGGGTCCTCTCTGTATGTCATCTGGTTGATCTGGTTAAAGGTTTTCTCTAAAAACAAACTATTCACTTCACTAATACTTTGTATTGGTTTTTGTTTGGTCCATTTCATTGATTTCAGCCCCAAGATTATTTCTTAGGTTTGGGTATCATTTCTTCTTTTCTACAGCTTTCATGTATTTCCTTACATTTTTATTTAGACACTTAGTGCTATGAATTTGCCTTTTAAAACTGCCTTTATTGTGTCCCATAAATTTGGGTATGTTGTATTTTCATTTCATTCAATTCTTAAAAAGAATATTAAATTAAATTCCCTTCTTACTTTCTCTCTTGGCCCAGAAATTGGAAACAGCCTAGATGTGTGTGCTAGCTAATTTACTGTCAATTTGACACAAGCTAGAGTTATCTGAAAGAAGAGACCATCACTTGAGAAAATGTCTCTATAACATCCAGCCATAAGGCATTTTCTTAAGTAGTGACTGACGTGGGAAAGCCCAGCCCGTTACAGGTGGTACAACCCAGAGCTGCTGCCTCTGGGTTCTATAAGAAAACAGGCTGGGCAAGCCATGAGGAGCAAGCCATAAGCAGCACCCTCCATGGCTTCTGCATCAGTTCCTGCCTTCAAGTTTCTGCCCTATTTGAGTTCCTGTCCTAACTTCCTTCAGTGATGAACTACGATGTGGAAGTATGAGCTGAACTTTCCTCCTCAACTTGCTTTTGGTCATGATGGGGTTTTTTTGTTTTTAAAGATTTATTTGTTTGCTTATTACATATACAATGTTCTGTCTGCATGTACACCTGTACACCAAAAGAGGGCACCAGATCTCATTATAGATGGTTGTGAGCCACCACGTGGTTGCTGGGAATTGAACTCAGGACCTCTGGAAGAGCAGCCAGCGCTCTTAACTTCTGAGCCGTCTCTCCAGCCCTGGTCATGATGTTTTGTCACAGCAATAGAAACCCTAACTAGAACAATGTGCATCAACTGATAAATAGACAATGAAAATGGAAAATTAAATATTTCATTTACACAATGGAATTATTCAGTTGTTAAGAATGATAAAATTTTCAGATAAGTGGATATAGCTAGAAACAATCACTCTGGATGAAGAAACCTAGACCCCAAAGGTAAATATTGCACTGTAAATATCTCATATGTGAATGTTAGATTTTAACTTTTAGAGGGGTGTATTTTAATCAAAATAACCACAGAAGTTAGATAGCTAGGGACCACGGGGAGTAGGAGATCTTCCAAAGAAAGGGAAATAAAAATATAGTGTTAAAAAGAGATTTAAAAAAGTAAAAATAGAATTAATATCATATATCATAATTATAGTTACTACTGTAAGTGTGCAAATGAAAAAAGCCCTGAAATCCATAAAATAATATGACTAGATAATGAGAGGATAATATGACTAGAGAATAAGAAAAATCTAAAAAAAAAAATACATTAAACAGTTTTATGTCTGAAAATTGTGCCATATCTTTTTTCCAAATTAAAAACAGACTGTAAATAAAGGGTTAGAAAGTTCCTGCTCATCAAACTAAAATAAAGAGTTCTATTTATTTAAAAAAAAATTTAAACCTTAATGCTGTCAAGCCACATTCTTTGTTCTCAAGTTTTAGGGTCTAAGTCCACCAGTACATTGCAGGTAGTATGTAAGCAGCAGTTTAAGACACTATGGGAAAGAAGGCAACACATTCCTAATACCCCAAGGAAAGTGTGTTCCTAGATCAACAGCTGGACTTGATTAAAAAGAAAGCCCAGTTCAGGCTTCATGGTGGTTACATGAGAACACAAATGAGAAATGCTACATTTCTCAGGGCCTGTTGCCTAGTGATGGCAATGCCTGGTCCTTTATCCACCCTCATATTGTAATCATGTCTCCTCCCTTTCTTCCTGCACAGCATTTCAAAATTCTTTTCATTTACAAAATCACTTTTTAAACGGACATCAGGAAAAAAAAATAAAGCAAGTATAGTCACAACTTATGATTCTTTTTACTTCCACAAGAATAAAAGGTAAACAAGTTTTCACATAAATAATAAAAGTAAGAAATGTATATAACATTTGTATATAATAATAAAAGTTACAAATGTGTATACTCTTACAACAGTTCAAATTTCTGGGACAGTAAATTGCTAAGTTATTTTAAATGCAGGATAAAAAATAGGTGACAAATGTAACACATGTCTCTTGCCCAAGATTAGCTGTGTAACACAACAGAAGGTAAACACAGAATACAGCACTAAGGAAACAATACTTTTACTAAACGATGAACTAAAGAGTTATATTAACTACCCAAAATTCCTTGTGAAATCTCTATTTTTCTGCATTTTACAGCTGTTTCTTTTGTTATGAACTTAGCTTGCGCAAGCTTAGGAACTTCAAACATTAATGTCCAAAAATTTTAAAACATAGCATTAATAACTTACCCAGAAAAAAACAAAAAACAAAAAACACCCACAACAAAGCCGGGTGCAGTGGTGCACGCCTGTAATCCCAACACTCATGGAGGCAGAGGCAGGCTTGAACTCTATGAGTTCAAGGCTGTCCTGGCCTAAGGATACACAGAGAAAACCTGTATCAAGACAAAACAAACAAAAACAAAACAAAAAACTTAGACAGATCAAGAAAAAACTGAGTATGCCTGACTAACTTAGAAAAATCTGAAGATATAGATGGCCATGTTTTATGTCCACCTCATACAAGCTAAACTCCTTTGGAAAGAGAAAAGTTCAACTGACAAGGTCCCACCAGATTAGCCTGTGGGCAAAACTAAGACCCATTTTCTTGACTGATGATTGATGGGTGAGGACCCATCTTGCTAGCTCTGTGTCATCCCTGGGTGGATGATGGTCCTGGATGCTATAAGAAAAGAGGCTGAGCAAGCCAGTAAGCAGCACTCCTCCATGACTCAGTTCCTGAGTTCCCGGCTTCCTTCCGTGACAAACTGTGATGTGGAAACATAAGCAAAACAAACTCTTTCTTCCCCAAGTTGCTTTTGATCATGTGCTTTTATCATAGCAACACAAATCCTAACCAAGACAAGCTATTCACAAAAAAATGAGAATAAGAATGCCTCCTTCTGCTTGGCAATAGCTCTAAATCGGGGACTGGAGAGCTGGTTCAGTGACTAAGAGGATACACTGCTCCTAGAGTTCCCAAGTTCAAGTACCAGCACCCATATCAGGTAAAATTGTCTAACTCTAGCTCCAAATGATCAGATGCCTCTGGTCCTCATGGCTACCCCCACCCATATGCACAGACACATATATGCACACATAAACTTAAAATAAAATATCTTAAATCACATTCATATCTGTAAAAATAATTAAGCCAAAAACAGATTTTCTAATATCAAATCTGGGGGTTATCAACAGGCTAAAGCCCCAAGAAATTATTTCTCGGTAAGTCGTCTTTCCCTTTAATAAAAGTAAACAATGTGCTTTTTATCTGAAATTGTCTGAGGCAAGAAACAAAATTTCCAGCAATGTTCCATTTTATGCCTTTCAACATGATTCATTCCTTCTTCACCCACAGTTTACAGGTAAAGGGAGTCTCTGTCCCTGCCTCCTGCCCAGGGCTCACTCTTGTTTAAGAAAGCAAAATGAGATGACTTTCTTTGTAATAAGGCCTTTTATGATAACTCTTTGTCTTTCTTTCCCCCTTTTCTTCTGAGGCAGGGTCTTATGTGTACTACACCAGCCTCAAACTTGCTATGCAGCCAAGAATGACCGCACATCTCTGACCTTCCTCCTTCTACCGCCTATGCCCTGGGATTGGTGGCCTGTGCACCAGGCAAAATGTATGTAGTACCAGGGGCCTGAAGTCTATAAGTTGAGCACATCCCCAGCCTCAATTTAAAGAACATTCAATCTATAAAAACTGTGACCTACCCACACCCAAAATCCTAAGGAAAACTATCTATAGTATGGTGTACTATATATAATAAGTAAAATTAAGTATTTTTGTGCATATAACAATCCCTGCATATCCATATACTGCAAGTACTGAAAGAGGAAAGTATCAGACACAACACAATGTAATGCTAAAGGAGAGGGAGAGCTGCATCTGATGAATAAGAACAGTCACATTAGGTCAAGCCTGCAGCTGTTGGCAGACTGGAATTCCCACTCAGCATACCCACGCAGCCTTCTTGCTCTACGGTCTCCTAGGGATGAGGTGCATTACTACTGAGAAGACAGTACCAACATAGTGTCACAGAGCCACTGCTAAGTTACTTTACTCATACTCCAGTAGGTAATCCTAATTTATTCACTGTTTCACACACAATGGCATGAAAGTAAATGGAGTAATTGAGAAAGAAAAGGGATTGGTGGGAGAAGGACTAATGAGGTTGACTAATCAAATTATATCATATATATGTATGTAAATGTCATAATGACATCTATTATTACATATAATTAATATATGCTGATAAGAACTAAAAAATTAATCTATATAGCATATATTTGCTGGTCTAAATTGCTGCAAATGCCTAGTGTGTAGCAGTAAAAGCAATATTAGCACTTAGAAAACTCCTAGGCTATTAGCTGGAGAGATTTTCCTTTTTAATAAAGTACTTTATAGTGAAAAGTTATTTTTAACTCTATTTTTACATTAAAGAATAAAGTAACAGCGTCCACTAGCATCTTAATGGCAGGTGAAGAGTGAGGACGGCCCAGCCACCTACACTAGGGTTCTATGCTAATCACTTATCACAGCTAACTCTGCAGAGGCTGAGCTATCTCCAAGTAGCTTACAGTGAGTGCCACGCAGACATCTAGAAGGGATGCTCCTGGGTGAAAACATGGAAGAATCATTAAACCTAACAAATATTTCCCTCTTAGGGAAAGCAGAATGAAAGCATTGTATGGGAACACTGCTCACCATACTAACTGAGCAAAATAGAGCAATAATGCAAAAAGTAAGGCAAGGGTCATATTTCACCCAAGATGATTATCTGTGCTCCAGAATCATCCAGCTTTTGTATCAAGCATAATGCTAAGATACTTTTAATAAACACTGAAAATTTTACTAATAAACACTGAAAATTAAATATTATTTTCCTCTCCTAGGTAGCAGGTACTGAACATTTGTTAAACTGAATGTATTTTATACCTTTTGAAGTTGGTTTTGTCATAAAAACATGGTAATACAAGACTCACCATCGTTGTCAGTTTCAAATGTTAGGTTCTGTAGTCTTGCTGTTGTACAATCCTAAAATTATTCATCTTATGAAATAAAACCTATTAAACAACACATTATTTTTCTCCTCATTCTCTCATACCCTGGGTAACCATCATTCTTCCTATTGACTACTTACTTGGCTTATAGCATATTACTATAAAAATACTCAAATCCCTAAAGGTTATATTTGAGCTTGTATTTTAGTTTGCTGGCTAAACACAACTGCATCATTGTTTCCGAAACTAAGATGTGACTAGTGAAAAGGGATAAGCCTTACCTTCAATATTTAGGCAGAAACATAGGCCTGACCAGAAAATATACTGTAAAATACACTGAATGAATACCAACAAAATTACAGAGTTATTACCAACAACATGACAACAAATAAGATCTACTTATATGAAAAATTATATAACACAGGAATGAAGAATAATGGACTTAAAATAAGACTAAGTTTAACAATAGCCTAATATATAAAAACACAATATTCTTTCAGTCTGTTTTACAAAGAACTTTCACACATACCAATTCATGTTGCTAAACCACAGTCCCTCCTGGTCTCAGTTTTCATTATCTGTGCAACATGGAGAGAAACATCCACCATGTTGATCTCATAAGGTTTAACCAGGAAGAAAATATAAGATACTGAAAACACAATTTGGACATTGTAAACAGTGTCACAGATACAGATACTATCTAAAGAGAAATTCCAAATGCACTACAGTTTGTTCTTATGCAGTTTTTGTATATTTTACAGAAATTTTCTATGTTACCTAGGCTGAGTTCATACTCATCCTCCTGTCAGAGCTCTCTGAAAGTCAGTCCTGTGCTACCATACCCAGATAAAAATGTATATACTGCTTATAATCAAAGAGTAGTTGATACAGTGCTACATATGCAACTATTTCCTAATATTGTCATATCACATACAGAATACATGAGACAGGAAGAGACAGCAGAAGTTCCTCTAGCCACTTGGACATAAAAAGGCAGACCTTGGAGTGTGGGTGTGCTGCAGCAGTGGAGTGCCTGCCTAGCACATGTGAAGCGTTAGGTTCAGCTCCAAGTACCACAAACAATAACAACAGAATTACTGCTTAACCTGCTCATATAAAGAGGTTATTCAATGAAAATTACAAAAATACAAGCACACAGAAAGGCAGAATCAGGAAAGAAGTCCAAAAGACAACATAGCACTGGTGGCCCACTGGCTTATCACATTATTATGTGCAAGTTACATAATGCACAGAAAGGCCGACTTCTTTTAGGCAACACAGCATGAAACATGTAGTAGAAAGCCTTCTGCAAGTGGCCTGATAATGCCTCAATCGGTGTGCCATTGCGGTAAGTCTTATATCCCAATACAGAGACCCAAATCAAACTGTTGATCAATATAAAGCTCGGATCTCTCACAACATATAGATACCCAGAAAAATTCAAAACTAGGAGCTGTCTTAGCACCTTATAAATGCTGATGTGCCCATCACTGAGTCCTGTGGCCAGGATCAGGCAGGAGACACTTGGCTTTTGGAGATGCGCACATTCTCAGTTTCTTGCTGGGTGGAGACCATAAGCTGGCAACTCCAAGCAATCTTCTTTTCTGGATGCTTTGTCCTTTTATATCTATTTTGCTGCTTTGATTTCAAACCATCTGAGAAAAAGGTGAGCCTCCAAATTGCACAGCTCAACTTTTTTAAATTTATTTACTTTTATGTGCATTGGTGTTTTGACTATATGTATTATCTGTGTGAGGATGTCAGATCTTGGAGTTACAAACAGTTGTGAGCTGCCATGTGGTTGCTGAGAACTGAACCCAGGTCCACTGAAAGAGCAGTCAGTGCTCTTAACCACTAAACTATCTCTCCAGCTCCACACAGATCAACTTTTAATGAAATTTGTGGGAATGTCTGGTACTGAGTTCAGCTAAAAACATCTGCTCCCTCTCTCTCTGTGAATGAATGATAGGTGTACCTAGACACCTCAGCCCCCTTCCCTTGAACTCTGGCTTCATACTCCCCTAGTACTGTAAGCCCCAGCCTTTACTCCCCACTGTGATACCTGCCACCTCTATCCAGAAATGGCATCATCTGTCTGTTTTTAATGCAAGGCTTGTTATGCAGCCCAAGCTGTCTTAGAGAACTTTCTACGCAGGCCAGGCTAGCCTCGGATCTGAACGCTTCCTTCTTCAGTGCTAGAATTTCAAGCATGAACACCATACCCAGCTTGTGTTGGTCTAACTGCCAGCCTGAGTGCACTGAGCATATTCAAGGTAGACTAAACTATATTTGGTAGGTTATGTGTTTTGAATACATGTTATGTTTTAATTAAAGCACGGGCCTTAAGCTCATGATCCTCCCACCAAACTAGGTAGTATATATACCACCATACCCAGCTTATTTACTTTTCACTTAAGTTATTTTCAACTTAGGATATGTGTGTGTGTGTATGTGTGTATGTATGTATATGTGTGTGTGTGTATCTACATACACACACATAGTATTACGATATATATAAATATATGTATATGTAATACATATACATATATATGTATATATATCATAATGTAATAGTATCATTATGGTACATTATGATATCAAAACAAAATCAACAACCTGCAGCAGGCAGTATTCAAAATTAATTATGATTTTCTTTTAGATGAGTTTTCCCTGCCTAAACATCATCCTTAAAATAAGCAGGTACTTAAAGAAATAAAGTTAGGGAGTTGGAAGGGTTGTTTGTTTTGTTTTTGTTTTTGTTTTTTTCCAGAAAGGGTTTCTCTATTCTTGGCTGTCCTGGACTCACTTTGAAGACCAGGGTGGCCTCAAACTCTTAAGAGTTCCACCAGTCTCTGCTTCCCCAGATGCTGGGATTAAAGGCATGCACTACCTGGCTTAATTTGTTTTTTCCAGACAGGGTTTCTCTAGGCAGCCTTGGCTGTCCTGGAATTCATACTGTAGACCAAGATGGCCTTGAACTCACAGAGATCTGCCTACCTCTGCCTCCAGAGTGCTAGGACTAAAGGTGTGTGCCACCACTACTTGGCTAAATTAGTTAATTTTAAATTGAAAAAGATAAATATAGTTACTACACCATATCTAGAACATGAATGGATTCTGTGACCTGTTAAGAGGTTGGTTGAGAGGATAAACCAAAACCTACAAGCCAGAAAAGAATGAGACGTGGACAGAAAGCACTTACAGAGCCACCGAAAGGAAGATGGTGCTAGTTTTCAGTTGCTGTAGGTTTTGCTGAGGTACTAATTCTATGAATGAGCATCTATGCTAAATTAATGTTATCCTAAAATAAATCAAAATAGACACTTCTGTGAAAGTAAATAAAACTGCTACCTTTGGCCATTTGGGATTGAGGAGTCGGGCTTTGATGGCATCATCCAGTGCCTTGTGGTACTGCTGGGTTTTCATGTAGGCTGCAGATCTGTTGCTATATAAAATGCAGTTCTGAGGGTCAACTGCCAGGGCTTCATTATACAAAACAATAGCTGTGTGGAAGTCTCCATCATGACAGGCCTGGTTACTCTGACGAACTTTCTCAACAAACTCAGCTTTGCTCAATGCTGGTTCATCAGGACTTCTCTGGACAATAGTCTTAGCACCAAAGAGAGGAATCTACAAACAAAGGAATTGTTATAAGTTCAAACAGTCCACACAGATACCTGGGGCCTGAGGTTAATGTCAAGGAGGCTTGACCTCTCTCCACTTAACTCATGGAGGCAAGGTCTCTTTCTGAATCTGGGCTAGGCATGCCTGCTTCTCTCAGTTGACTTTTGTCCTTCTAAACAATAAGCTTTCCTTGGAACTGCTAACAGTTCCTGAAATAGACACATACAGGTTGGGGAGTGGATAACACTTCTGCCCTGGAAGTATGAAGACTGGAGTTTAAATCCTAAAAACCCATGTAAAAACCATGGCAGGTGTGGTGGCCACCAGTAATCTTCACACTCTGGATTAAAGTCGTGTGCCACCACACCCATCAGGCTATCAAGTTTTGGAAGTATGTGCTAATCTTGTTTTATAGGAGTTTACAGTCAAGAGATTTCACTGAGACGCAGAAGACATGTTACTTTAAACAGTGTTGAGACTGAAAAACTATGGAACTTTGAACTAAATGCATTTTGTGGTATGAGATGACGAGGAACCTATGAGGACCAAGGAATAGAATGGAGGTTGGAGTGAGAACATCCCCCATTGGTTCATGTATTTGAACACTTTGTCCCTGGTGGTTGCACTATTTGGCAACATCTAGGAGGTACAGCTTTTCTGGAGAAGTACATCACTACGGCCAACTTCGAGGTTTCAAAGTCTCAGGTCATTCCAAGTGCTCTCTCTTCCTCCAGTTTGTGTTTGTGGTTCAAGACAAAAGCTCTCAGCATCCTGCTTTAGTCACCATAGCTGCTCCTACCCCTGCCCTGAGTGATGAACTCTTAATTCCTTTGGAACAATAAGCCAAAATAAACTTTCTGTAAATTTCCTTGGTCACAGTGTTTTTCCACAGAAAAGTCATGGATGCAGTTGACACTGCTATTTTGACAGTATTAACTCTGCCCATCATGACAATGAAAAGACTCTAAATCTTACAATGTCTTCCTCAATTTCTTTCTTTACTGCTTATAATTTTCCCTAGAGAGTTCTTTTACTTCCTTGGCAAGGATAGGCTTAGACTAGGTCATTCTTTCTTTCCTTCATTCTTTTTTCCTTTTTCTTTTCTGAGGCAGAATACCTCCTGAATGAATTGATCCATAAGGTCAAAACATCTTTTAGTGAAATTGTTAAAGTCATAAAAATAAACATCTGAAAACAGGGACAAACTTACTTCTTCCTTTCCAGAAAGGAAGTGTTTCAGTGCAATTAACCTGCCACCAGATTGCTGGCTACTCATCCCTAGGAATGGTGCCATATCTGGGGCTCAATGTTGGCTTTGCTGCTGGCAGAGCTGGCAATCAGCAACAGCTGTAGCCAGGTCAACCTTGGTGAGTCCATGTTGTTGACCCCAGCTATGATCTTCATCACTGCCATCATGGCCACTTTGTTTACAGACCCACTGGGCAATGACAAGGACAGCCATGAAAGAGGCTGATTGTCCACAGAACAAGTCATCCTATCTGCTTGATTACTGAACTCCGCTGCAGTCACATTTCAATCAGCACTTACATCTTCACATCAACTGTCCACCTGGAGAGGTCTAGACACATACTTCTTCCGCTAAAGTCTTTCTAACCAAATTCCACTCATGCTCTTTAGCAAGTCCCTGGCCATTTCTCCTTCTAAGCAGAATGTACAACACCTGTGGACTGCCCAAAATTCTGCCCACTGTAAAGCTGTCCCTCCTTGGCAGTCTTTCGGGGTTTTTCCAGAAAGGGGCTGTAATGCTGCGCCTGTCTACTTCCACGTGGTGTCTGCAGTGTGTATGTGGTGGCTTGAAGGAGAGCGGCTTCCATAGGCTCATGTTTAAATATTGGGTCCCAAGCTGGTCGAACTGTTTGGGAAGGATTAGGAGGAGTGGCTTTGTTGGAGGAGGTGGGCCTTGAGGTTTCAAAAGCCCATTCTATTCCCAGTAAGCTCTCTCTCTACCTCATGCTTCTGGATCCAAAGTAAGCCCTCAGCTACCACTCCAGTGCCATGCCTACCTAACTGCTGCCATGTACCCCACTATGGAGATCATGGACTCTACTTATAAGTCTATGAGTTTGTGTTTCTGGAACCATGAGCCCCAAATTAAATGCTGTCTTTTTATAAATTGCCATAGGTATAGTGATTTGTTACAGGAATCAAAAAGTGACTAAAGACAGTGCAGAACCAATAGTAAAAGAGGCCTTTGTCTTCTCTCTAACAGTTAACTGATTATATAGCACACCTCATGAGGCCATGCTGCATTCTTATAAGCAGAAGGCATTGTAACTGGACCATTTGGCTATCTTCTTGTAACTTGCTTGTGCCCTTGGAATGTATTTAAGCCTAATGACACATGATACTATGATCATTTGATAATGGCTTGTTGAGTCAGACAATTCCTAGTTCATAACGAGAATTCCTACTTCATGTGGTAGAACAGCCTATAAAGCAGCCTGGACCCATTGAAGAGGCTCCTCCTGTTCCACCCAAAGCTGGAAGTTTTCTGAGGCACTTGATGTATGGCTAACACCACAGATGAGAAACGTGCTCTCTCTAGTATCCAAACAGCCCCAAAACGCATTGTGCTTTTTCCATGAGTGTAGGTATGATAAGGTGCAACAACTCATCCTTCACCTTAGAAGGAATGTCTCTACACATTCCACACCTTTGGACTCCTGAAATTTTCACTGAGGTAGAAGGTATTTGAGTTTTAGTTATATTTATTTCCTATCCTCTTGTCTTAGCAAGTGAAGGGACACTATGACCATGGCAACTTGGGCTGAGTGGTAGTGGTGAATGCCTTTAATCCCTGCACTTAGGAGGCAGAGGCAGGAGTATCTTTTTGAGTTCGAGGCCAGCCTGGCCTACAGAGAGAAACCCTGCCAAGGCTACACAGAGAAACCCTGTCTTGAAAAAATAAATAAATAAATAAAAGGAAAATATTTAGAGTTAGCTTACAGTTTCAGAGGTTCAGTCCACTATCATCAAGGCAGAAAGCATGGGAGCACACAGGCAGACATGATGCTGGAGGAGGAGTTCTACATCCAGATCAGAAGGCAGCAGAGAGGGACACTGGCCACCCCAGTGACACACTTCCTCCAACAAGGCCATCCCTACTTTAATAAGGTCACACCTCCTAATAGTGCTACTCCCTGGGGACCAAGCATTCAAATCTATTAGCCTATGGGGGGGGGCATACTTATTCAAACCACACCTCTGAGGTACATGTGCATTACCAATGAGTCTAAAATGACTGCTACTTCAATTGAAATAATATGCCTCCCAGTGAGAAATCTCTCCACACACTTAGAGACGAAGGAAAAGCTCTTTACTAAAAATAGCCAGGACAACTGGAGATAATGCCCAAATAAGTTGGCCTCAAACAGAAATTTTTACTAAGTCATATACACCTGGTCATCCTGTCCATCTGGCAGAACTATGCTTTTCTCCAGAAGAGAACTGGGGGCTTAATGGCAGGCCAGGAATTAACATTGGCTGTGGCCCTGTACTGCCCCCTTGAGCATGTTAGAGGCATGTTCTTTGGGGACAATCTAACGGCTGCTCAGTCTTGGTAAACACATTTAACATCCTAGCATTGTAAGTTTGCTAATTTCTAACAGGCCTGGCAACTTATCTTTAGGATATTTTGGGAGACAGCACCCCCTTAGCTAAATTCTACTTTGTGTGATTCAATGTCTCCTAAAACAATCTATTAACAAATCCTCTGTAACAGCAATTCTATTGCTTTGAGTTTCTTCTATGCCACTACTTTCTGTTCACTTGATTCAATCAGCATGATATATCAATACAGTAATACACCATAACATTTTGTGGAAGAGACAGATGATCAAGACTCTTTCAAAATAAGTCATAACATAGGGCTGGAGAATCAATATGCCTTGATGTAAAACAATAAATGTGGGGCGGGAATCAGGTGTGGCAGAGTGCAGGTTGCGGGAGGACCAGGAGGAAGAATGGTAATTGGTGGTGGCATCTCTGGGACAGGAGAGGCTCCTGGGTGTCTGTGAGGGTGACCCTAGATGAGACTCCTAGCAGCAAGGGTTAAGAAGCCTGCAGTCACCACCTCCTGTAGCCAAGTAGGACTTCCACTGGAAGGAGGGGGACAACAACCCACCCATAAAACCTGCCACCCAAAATGTGTCTTGCCTTCAAGAAGTGTAGGGATAAAGATCGAGCACAGACTGAGGTTATGGCAAACTGACTTGAGACCCACCCCATGGGAGAGAACCAACCCGACACTATTAATGATACTCTGCTATGCTTGCCGACAGGAGCCTAGCACACTGTCTTCTGAGAGGCTTCATCTGGCCACTGACGGAAAGAAATGCAGCAATCACAACTAAACAAGAGACTAAGCTTGGGAAGGTTTGTGAAAGAGTAAGAGAATAGAGGGAGCCAGAGGGATCAAGGAGACCACAAAAAGACCTACAGAGTAAACTAACCTGGGCCTACGGGGACTCACAGAGACTGAATCAACAACCAAAGAACATGAATGGGCTGGATCTAGACCACCTACACATATGTGGTAGATAAGCAGCTTAGTCATTATGTGGATCCCCTAACAATGTGAGTAGGAGCTGTCTCTGACTCTGTCGCCTACCTTTAGATCCCTTGCCCCTAGCTGGGCTAACTTGTCAGGCCTCATTGGGAGATGATACATTTAGTTCTGCTGTGACTTGAGATGCCAGGGTGGGTTGGTAGCCCTTGGAGGCCTCTCCTTCTCTGAGGAGGAGGAGGAAATGAGGGGAAGGGACATGAGGATGAGACTGGGAGGAGAGGAAGGAGGGGGCTAGAATCAGGATGTAAAGTGATTGATGAAAGAAAGAGAGAGAAAGAGAGAAAGAAAGAAAGAGAGAGAGAGAGAAAGAAAGAAAGAAAGAAAGAAAGAAAGAAAGAAAGAAAGAGAGAAAGAGAGAAAGAAAAACAATAAATGTGTACTGTTGGGTGTACTAGCTGAAAGGCAAATTGCCTCTGTGGTTCTACGCTCTACTCAGATCCTTGGGGTATCCAGATACCACCCCACACCAAGCTGGGGAGAATGGGGTCTAGAAGAGGCGGGGTCTGCATGATCTGGGTCCAACTGAGGCAGGGGTGGGAGACACCTTCTCCAAGGAGAAGGCAATTCTAGCTCTTTGCCACAGAGTGATGGCAGGAGCTCAGGTCCACCTACAAGACTGCTGGGTGGGCAGGTCTGAGAATCCAGCAGTTAATGTCCAGAGAGAGGAAGCCCTTCAAGTGTTATAGCTCAGTGAAACAGGAACCCTTAGACTATCTGGTAAAACAGCTTGTGCCCACTTATTAAACAGCTTGTGGCTTTTCCATGGTGAACAAGTACTATATAAGCCTTGGGGAGTAGGGAGGGATTTGGGAGTGAATGCATTCCATTGGTTGTGGCTAGCTTGCTGGTGATGCTCTATTTGCATCCAGGTGCAGGCTATGTGACTAACTGTGACTACCTTGAGAGTTGGGGGTCACCAGTTTAAGTGCACCAGGGCATGAAGGCTCAGAACAGGGAGGGAATGGTTCTTAACTCCTGGAAATCTCAAGCTTGAGATTTCTGGGGTTTGAACAAGCTCCACCTCACCAGTTCCATGCCACACAGACAGACATTAACAAAGGCATTTGCTACCTCAGTAATTGCAATACCATGTATAGGAGATGCGTTAATCTGCTCAAGTAGGACACCACACCCAGAACAGCAGCTGTAGGTACAGTCACTACCTGATCAAGTTTTCAATATTCAACTGTCATGTTCCAGCTGACTTCTGCACAGGCCAAAGAAAAGAGTTAAAGGGAAATGTGCTAAGAACCACTTCAAGTCCCTGATGATGGCACTAATTTCTATAATCTCTTCAGAGATCCATAATAGTTTGGGATCACTACTTGCTTTGGTAGAGGCACCAACAGTAAGTCAGAGAACCAACGCTGGGACTTTGTAACCAGGGATGGAATGTATGGGAAGACTTTAACAGGCTGAGGACTTTGAACCCTCAGATTCTGAAGGGTTTATTTTACCTGAGGAAGTAGTCTCTCCACCTCTAGCCCCAGCAGCATAACCCTCATTGTCATTGTCTAAGGGAATTAATCCTAATTAATCCTAATTGTACAACCAAAGTGATCTTCCCTCAAAGAGATATCCAACAAGACAACGGTGATGTCCTTCAGTGCCCATTAATTGTTACCTTTAGAGCTATAACCAGACTTAAGACTAAGCAGGCTCTTAGAAGTGAGACAGAAAGTGTGATCTCAAAAGAGGTAAACTAGATCAGGCCGGGCGTGGGAGGCACATGCCTTTAATCCCAGCACTTGGGAAGCAGAGGCAGGTGGATCTCTGTGAATTCAAGGCCAGCCTGGACAAAACAAGTCTAGGAAAGCCAGGGTTACATAGAAAAACCTTGTCTTGAAAAAAAAAAAAAAGTTCCAAAAGTTTGGTTTGTTGGCTGAAGCATTTACCAAAAGAGAAAGAGCTGGAGATGCCTGCTATCCCTCGGCCTCATGTTGATGAAGAGGCCTTAAGGCTCAGGGAAATTGGAATGTTAAAGCAGATACCCTATAAACCCAATCCTCCGCAGCAGGAGGGTCCAGGAGACATGTCCTTCTCAGATGCTGTAAGATGTGAAATGGTGAGGGATACCAACACATTTAAAGAGCTCTGTCATCTGTGCTGGATCTGAAGAGTTGGAGATGCTGCTGCTCAACTGGATGAATTAAATGTAACGGGCTTAGCTGGGCCCTAGAGTAGCAGGGGCCAGGCGGCAGCCAAAGGCATGTTGTGGGCACAGTTCCCATAATTAGCAGTACAAGCAAAGCAATGCTATGATGGCCAATTCATAATGGGCAGCACAGGCACTGCGCATAACAGCATCACACATAGGGACCTTTGGTACTGGCTAACCAACCAGAAAAGAAAACTACTGTATTTGCGTTTAATCTGCATAAGCAGGAGCACACTAGAGTAGGTGAAAGGAAGGTTACACTGCAATGGGAAATCCAGGGCTGCCAGCCAATTTCCAGACTTGAGATGGTTTATAAGCTCAGAACCCCTTAAACAAAGAGAAGCCCAGGCCTCTTGCTAAACACTGGAGAGCTGTACTGTCAGCCTTTCTCCCGTCCTTCTAGAGTCAGGCGACATAAACAGACTAGAAAGTGAGAGAGGGCTGCCTGAGATACCAGCTTATTTCAGAAGACATTTTGAGAAAAGAAGAAATGAGGGGTGGGTTATCTAAACAAAGTCAATAGGAGGAAGGGAAGGACTCAAGGACCCTATAAAATACTCAAACAAGTGTCAGTTTAGCAAACACCTAGCCTCAGGCCCCTCCCATCCAGGAGGAATTAAGGCACTGTCACTTTCTCTCCAGCTTGGTCTTTCATCTTCCCCAGACAATCAATTATTTGTCCATGCCAGGGAACTAGCTTGGTGATTGCCCAGTCCCACACCCCATCACAGTTTCCCTCAGGGACCAACATCCTTTCACAAGGGGAAATGTACAGGGGGCAAGGAAACAATCAGACTTAACAAAGCCTATCAGATATGACTTTCAGGAGACCAAAAATTGTGAGCTCCCCAACCCTTGCTTAAGGTAAGGGCTCATGGAAGTCAAGTAATTGCTGTTTACAACAGTGGGTCTACTAGGTCCCTGAGCTCATCCTGTGGTTATTTTCCCAGTTCCATAATGTAAAGTTGGGATAGACATACTTAGAAGTTGGCAGAATCCCCACAGCAGGGATAGAAAAGAACCCAAAAACAAATTAAATTGAAGTATTTAAACACGTTTAAAAAGAAAACTTCTTACTTGTACTGATACTTCAATATATACATACATACATCATCTGGTTTTTACAAATATAAAAATGATAAATGTATCAAAGTCATTCTAAAAACAAAACATAGCTTACTTTTTTTTTTTTTTTTTTGAGACAGGGTCTCACTACATAGCACTGGCTGGTCTGAATTTGCTACATAGACCAGGTTGTTGTCAAACTCACAAGAGCCCCAGCTGCCTCTGCCTCTCAAGTGTTAAAGGCCTGCACCTTCAGCCATACTTGTGTTTATCAGGACATTCATACACTAAGCTGCATAATCTGTTCACTTTCTAAGAGAATCTGGCTGAGAACACAAATCAAAGTTAAAAATAGCCTTTAATGGGGCTGGGGAGATGGCTCAGCACGGAGTTAGGAGCCCCAAAACCCACATGAGCAGCCAGCCCATGGGGGGCAGAGACAGGTGGGCCTGGGGCTAGTCAAAACTCAAGTTCCAGGTTCAACAAGAAACCCTGCCTCAAAAAATAAAATAGTCTGACATGATGGCACAGGCCTTTCTCTCAGCACTGAGGAGGCAGAGGCTAGTGAATCTGAGTCCAGCTTGGTCTAAATAAGGAGTTCTAGGACAGCAAGAGCTATGCAGAGAGACCCTGTGTAGCTCACAGAAAAAAAATGTTTGGTCGTCAGGGAGTGGCACTATTGGAAAGGATTAGGAGATGTGGCCTTGTTGGAAGTAGTATGTCAATTGGGGTGGGGTCTGTGGTTTCAAAGACCAAGCCAGGTCCGGTGGCTCTCTCTTCCTGCTGCCTTCAGATACAGAAGGAGAGTTCTCAGCTACTCCTCCAACATCTTGTCTTCCTGTTGCCACCATGGTTCCCGCCATGATGATAATAGACTAACCCTGTGAAACTGAGAACCCACTCCAGTTAATGCTTTCTCTTATATTAGGGGTCGGTGTCTCTTCAGAGCAACACAACAGTGACTAAAACACCCTCTCAAGAGAAACGGAAAAAATAAAGCCAAACACCAACCTCTGGCCTTCACACATAGACACAAGCAACCTACACACACATACATGCAGACATACACACATGCACACATACATAGACACACATGTGTACTTACTTAGACACAATCACACACACATATGCACATATATATATACATAAACATGTCCACAGACACACACGTACACACATTGCATGTGCGTGCACATTACCTTTGCTCCTTAGCCATTATTTTCCAAATCACATAAAGTCACTTTGCACTCACCAAGTTATTCTTTTTTTATTTTATGTATATGGGTATCTTCCCTGCATGTATAACTGTGCAAAACGTGTGTAGTGCCCAGGAGGCCAGAAGAGGATACTCTAGAATTGAAGACACAAAAGGTTATTAGCTGCCATGTGGGTGTTGGAAACCGAACTTGAGTCCTCTGGAAGAAAAGCTAAATCGTCTCTCTAGCCTGATACCAAATTATTCCTATGGCTCAAAACAGGCCATTTTTCAAATTTACATAAAAATATCACATGGGGCCAAGGATGTCACTCCATTGATAAACAGAGCTATGGGTTTGATCCCAGCCCTATCTTGATGGTGCATGCATGCCTTTAACCCCAGCAGTCGGAGGTTCAAGGCCATCTTTAGCTACAAAGCAAACTCAGGCCAGTCTAGGATAATGAGACCTTTCTCTAAGGAGAAGGAGAACCAATGAATATATAAAGACTTTGTTAGTTTTATACTTTGTTTTTTCTTTTTTTAATATATTTATTTGTTCATTTATGTGCATATGTTGTGGAAGTATGTGTACAAGATACATATATCTTGTATGGATATCTTGTATGGAGACCAAAGGAGAGTATCCCCTAAAAACGGAATTATAGGCAGTTCTGAGCCACGCATCGGGGGTACTGGAAACCAAACCTAGGTCCTCTGAAGACAACCAAGAGCTCTTAAGTCACAGAGCATCCCCTCAGCTCCTTCCTTCTCATTTTCTAAGAGACAAGGCCTCACTCCGCAATCAGCCTGGCCTGAGATTCACTATGTAGCCCTGGCTGGCCTCAAATTCAGACATTCTGCCTCAGTCTCTTTTAAAAAAATGAGACTATAGGCATAATCCACTGTGTTGTGGATGTAAACATGGTTTTATTTTGATCCCAGGTGTAGGATATGGGACTGATTTAGATGGTCCATAGCAGCAAACTATTTGCCTGGTGCAGGCTTTGAGAAGGGCCCTTTGTCAGATGCAGATAGTTTAAATCTGAGGATTCTGGAGAGAGAACAAATGCCAGGCCCGGAGAGAGAAGAGGGCTCCGAGAAAGAAGGCTACTGATGCTTCCCCCACTGCTGTTCCTGGGAGCTGTTTTTATAGCTGGATGAGAAAAAGTTGGATATCTCCTGAAACAAAGATTGGACATGCCTCAAGGAACCTGATGACCTAACCAGCAGAAAGTATCTAAAGAAAACTCTATCCCTTCTCCCCACTAATCTCCTTTCTCTCCTACCTGGTACTGGGGTCTTGGAAGGGATTGGCTGCTCTTGCAAAGAGCCAGGGTTCCATTCTCAGAGTCACCTACTCTGTGACTCACAACCCATGTGTAACTCCAGATGGGATCCAATGTCCTCTTCTACCTCTGCAGCATGTAGATCTATTCAACCAAAGCACCCAATACATTTGAAAAATTAATTTCTAAAGAAAATATAAATGTTTACCTGTCTCAGAAAAACAAAATCCAAGAAGAGTAATGTCCTCAAATACTGGATTTTTCCCCCTAAGACAGGGTCTCTCTGGCAGTCCTGGAACTCACTTTGTAGACCAGGCTGGCCTCAAACTCAGAGACCTGCTTGCCTCTGCCTCCCAAATGCTGGAATTAGAAGCCTGTGCCAAGACTACCCAGCTGTTTGTTTGTTTGTTTGTTTGTTTTTTCATGTGCATTGGTGCTTTGCCTACATGCATGTCTGTTTAAGGATGCAGGACCTTCTGGAACTGGAGTTACAGACAATTGTGGGTCCCAGGGATCCAACTCAGGTGCTCAGGCCTGGTGGCAGACATCTTTACCCACTGAGACATCTCCTTACCCCCAGAATTAATTTTAATCTGGCCAGTCCAGAGCTGATCCTTTATAATCAACATATACCTTGTACCTTTTTTATTTTTTACTAAAGCACACTGGGAATATCACATTATAATAGTCACAAAAGTTAACCTGGGTGCTGAGAAAAATCATATGAAGTATGGCTGATAGCTATTTCTCTCAAAAGGCACTGAAGTGTCTCAGGGTCATTCGGTCCTATATTTCCCAAGCAGGGAAAGTTGTCTGCTCATGGAACACTTTACAGATCACCAGACTCCCTCAGTCACAAGGGCTTGCTTAAAATTTTAACTCTCTTTCTCTATCTTGAGAAACTACTTTGTGCATGTGTCTTTCAGTACAGTGTGTGGCCTCTATCTCAATAAAACGCTCCAGATAATTTCTATGCCCTAGCTAGTTAGTGGCTTGAAAACACACCACAGGGTAGAGGAAGAAAAGCTGCACTACTCCAGCCAGGCAGAAATCCATTTTGCTCAGCATCCTTCACTCTGACAGACACACCCAAACACCAAGAAGCCCAGGTGGACCTAAAGCTCTCCAGTCTCTGTCTGTCGGGAATGAGATAAACAACCTTGTTGCCTTCAAGGAACAGAAAGCCCACTCCCTATCAACCACATCTGGGCTAGCAACACCCGAGCCTCCTGGCAGCGCATTCTACAGCCGCGGGAGTCTCGGGTGAACCCCCCCTCACCCGTCCCGCTCCGAGGGGGCGGGGTCGGGGAAGAGGAGGTGCGGGACGGTAGGTGCCCACTGCATTCCAAGCCCCTGGCGCAGGCACACAAGCCGTGAAAACTGAGGCAGGCAGGCAGATGACGGAGAGGGTCTGCCTAATGGTTCGCCGCGGGCTCGAACCCTGAAGAGCGGGGGTGGGGGAAGCCTCCGCCTCCCGGTCACTCGTCAGCCGCCAAGGCCCGGCCCGGCTCGTACCGACGGAGTTTCACAAAGAAAGTCTCCTGGCCCGCGCCCCGCTCACACTCACCGGCGCCGGCGGAGACTCGGGCTCCCGCCGCCTGCGGCTCCGCGCCGAGGCCGGCTCGGGCGCCAGAGGCAGCGGCTGTTCCATCCCGCGGGGCCCGTCGGCGGCTGCCTAGAGCTAACGGTCCCGCCAGCTAGGCGCGCGCACCGCTCCCGCGCGCCATGTTCCTGCCGTGCCGCGCGCCGCCGAGCGCCCCCGCCCTCACCGCGCACGCGCGCGCGCGCCCAGCCCGCTCGCACCGCGCAAGTGCGTCCCCGGCCTGAGCCCTCCCGAAGCGGGTCGCTGTTCCCGGCTCTGCGCCTCCGCCCGCCGCACTGCGGACCACCCGGAGGGCACCACGCGGGGCGGGGGCAAGTGAAGGCGCGCCAGTGTAGGTGACGTGGTGAAGGCCGGCGTTCGAGGTCCGGTCACTTGGGATGGACTCTGCCGAAGCCCACCTCCGGCATCCGAGGACTCGGCGCCTGGTCCTGCCTGGGTGGTACTCTGGAGGCCAGACCTTGTGTTTTGGGCTGTTAAGAACCGAGGGATCACTAGAAAAGGTGCAACGTTTCGTCGCCTTAAAAAACTATGGACTTGAGACTGGAGAGCCGGCGCAGCGGTTAAGAGCACCGGTTGGTTGCTCTTCCAGGAGAACGGGGGTTCAATTCCCAGCATCCATTTGGCAGCACAGGACTGTTTTCAACTCCAGTTCTAGGGAAATCTGACTCCCTCGCATAGGTATACATGCAGACAAAACACCAATGCACATAATAATAATAATAATAAACCTATAAACTTATTTCGGGAGATAGTGGTGTTTTAATCCCAGCACTCGTGTATGTATGTGTGCGTGCGTGCGTATGGGTGAATGTGGGTGAGTCTTTGCGTAGGCTTGACTGGACTTTTTTTGTGGTGATTGATGGTGGACAATAATGCATGCAGAGGCCGGAGAGCCTGCTCAGCGGTAAAAGCACTGACTGCTCTTCCAGATGACCCAGGTTCAATTCCCAGCACCCACGTGGCAATTCACAACTGTCTGTAACTCCAGTTCCAAGATATCCTGACACCCTCAAACATACATGCAGGCAAAACACATTAAAAATAATAATAAATAATGCATGTGCGATGAGTAGTACACATTAAGCTCTCTCAGGCTCCAAGTTGTAATTCCCGCTGTATCTTCCAAAAGTCCCAAAAAATTAGTGAAACGGCCTCAGTTTTCAAACCCTGTGGTGTAATTAGCAGGGCAAAGTTTACCCAACCCACATCTCTCTACCACAAACCTCTCAGAACCCAAAGGCTAGGAGAAAAACAGTTAAGAGAGAACATTTCCCCTCCTGATGAGAGACCAAAAGATAAATTAGCAGCTATTATTAAGACTTGAAGTAGGTGGGTGGAGAAGTCCAGTAATGCCCTGAGGGGAAGGACCACCTCACTGCATTCTTTCCCCACCCACTAGAGATACAGTTGCTAGGAAACTGGACCATCCCCCTAAGGAGGGACACCAGATCATTAATGGTCTGGGGACCTTCCTATAGCCAATCAATTCAAAATGTAGCATCTTGACCAATAGATGCTTGCTAGGCAGGAATTGCCCCTGCCTTGGGCATGCTGGGAGGGACCAGAATCTATATATCACCCAACTAACCTGGGTGCGGGACGCTTGGCTCCCACTGCTTCGGCGGTAGCTGTGTGTGGGCCCAAGCTGCAGCTTGTAATTTACAAAGAAAAGAACCTCATGTATTTACAGGGAGTCTGTTTATTCCTGGTCTTCTGGGGTTTGTGAACTGGGCAGAACACTGGTAAGGAATCTCTTGGAATTTTTTTTCTCACTTTGTAGATCTGGATGGCCTGGAACTTGCTGTGTGGACCCGGGTGCTCTCAAACTACCTCCTAGCCTGCACCGCTATCCAGTTACTCTTGTAATTTTTGCATAGTTGTTTGTTCCTCTGATCTTTACAAGATACAAGTGACACAAATGAACTCAACCTGGAGTACACAAAAAATATTCCTCATCATATAACCAAGTCCTGGAATCAGTGTCTCACCTTCAGGCATAGCTGCGCCTGGGATCTTGTCTGTCAAATATGCCTTGTCTTCAATCTGATTACTTCCTTCTCCTAGTTTTCTACAGAGGAACCAAGCAGCAACTAGTTCTCTTCTAATGAAGAAAAAGCACCAGGTCCAAAGCCCTCTTCCTGGTGCCTATTAGCATATCAAAGTGCGTGCTGGCCCCCAGGCTTTCTCGGCTTTAACTACTACCTGTGGCTCTCCTAAAGCACTGTCTTGGCACCCTCTCTATTGTCTTCCTTACCTTCATTGCCTTGGGCCACCCAAACCTCAGAACAGCCTCCCAAGGGAAACTACCGACAGTCACTCATAGGAACAGCTGTCTGCCCTAGACTGGCCTGACCCAGTAAAGAGTGTCTGAAGACACACAGTGCTCAACCAACAGCCTGGCCAGTAAGCTACAGGGTCATCCACCAGCAGCTACAGTGAGTCAGGAACAAAAAGAAGTTGCTATTAAAATTGCCTATGTTCCTGTGGCTAAGCCCATCCATACATAGTCCTGAAACAAATTCCACTTTTTAAGAGTAAAGCGTAGGCCATTAACAATGTTTCAATTTCTGCATATCAAAGGGCCCTCACAGCAGCCAGCATTAGGGTATGTAAGAAGCATTTGCTGCTTTTGGTAGTTCCAGGTTCATAGTCATATATGAAGTCCTTCAGGGTTAGGTATGGGGCTGGGCCATGGCTCAGCAGTTAAGAGCACCTCTGCTCTTGCTGAGAACTTGGACTCTAGAATCATCTGTAACCCCAGTTCCAGGGACCACAGAGCCTTCTTCTGTGTATATCCATGCAGGCAATACTCACATAAAATAAAAATAAATCTTAAAAAAAAAAAATTTGCCTGCAGAGGGTGTGGGGTGGCACATACCTTCAATCCCAGCGCTTACTCCAGAGGCAGAGGCAGGAGGATCTTTGAGTTGGAGACCAGCCTGGTTTACAAAGTGAGTTCCAGGACAAGCAAGGCTACACAGAATACTACTCAGCTATTAAATACAAAGACATCATACAACTTGCAGGCAAATGGATAGAACTAGAAAAGATCATCCTGAGTGAGGTAACCCAGACCCAGAAAGACACCCATAGTATGTACTCGCTTGTAAGTGGATATTAGGCATAAAATACAGGATAACCATGGTACAATCCAAAGTCCCAAAGAAGCCAAGGAGGGCCCAAAGGAGGAGGCTAAAACTTACTCAGAAGGGGAAATCTGAAGTAGATGGAGGGAGGGAACTGGGTGGAAGACAGGGCAGGGATCAGGTGTGGAGAGCCGAAGCAGGAGGGTGGAAAGGGAGAAAATCAGTGTGTGGGGGTGCAGCTCTAGGACAAAGGAGGCTCACAGGAGTCTAGGGGGTGACCCTAGCTGAAACTCCTAGCAGCAGGAGTGGGGTGTTAAGGAGCCTGAAGTCACTACCTCCTGTAGTCTGTGGGACTTCCACTGGAGGGTGGGGGACAACAACCCACCCATAAAACCTGCCACCCAAAATTTGTCCTGCCTACAAGAAGTATAGGGATAAAGATAGAGCAGAGACTAAAGGAATGGCCAACCAATGACTGGCCTAACTTGAGACCCACCCCATGGGAGAGAGCCAGTCCCTAACACTATTAATGATACTCTGCTATGCTTGCAGACAGGAGCCTAGCATAACTGTCCTCTGAGAGCCTTCATGCAGCAGCTGATGGGAACAGATACAGAGACCCGAGGCTGAACAATATGCAGAGCTTGGTGTCTTGTGAAAGAGTGGAAGGAAGGATTGAGGGAGCTGGAGGGGTCAAGGACACCACAAGAAGACCTACAGAGTAAATTAACCTGGGCCCATGGGGCCTCACAGAGACTGAATCACCAACCAAAGAGCAGGCCTGGGCTGGATATAGACCCCTACACATATGTAGCAGATGTGCAGCCTGATCATCAGGTGGGTCCCCTAACAATGGGAGTAGAGGCTGTCTCTGACTCTGTTGCCTGCCTCTGGATCCCTTTCCCCTATCCGGGCTGCCTTGTCAGACTCCAGTGGGAGAAGACCTGCTGCAATTTGAGATGACAGCTACCTCTTGGGGGCTCCCCCTTCTCCGAGAAGAAAAGGGAGGGGTTTGGGAGGCAGTGTGAGAATGGGACTAGGAGGAGAGGAGGGAGAGGACTGGGAACCAGGCTGTAAATAGGATAAATAAAACATAAATAAATAAAGTTTTAGGATAGCTGGAGTTGGTGGCAGCACACACCTGTGATCCCAGACCTTGGGAGGCAGAGGCAAGTGGATCTGAGTTCAAGGCGAGCCTGGTCTACAAAGTGAGTTCCAGGACAGCCAAGGCTACACAAAGAAACACTGTTTCATAAAAATAATAAATAAATAAATAAATAGATAGATAGATAAAATTAAAAAAAAAATTTAAACATCAGTCTCTTGTAATTCTGCCAGTGTGAGTCAACACCCCTTAGTATGACTTACTGGCCAAAGTGGTGCACGCCTTTAACCCCAGCACTTGGGAAGGCAGAGGCAGGTGGATCGCTGTGAGTTTGAGGCCAGCCTGCCTGGTCTACAACAAAAGGAGTCCAGGAGTCCAGGACAGCCAAGGCTATAAAGAGAAACCCTGTCTTCCACTACCCCCCAAAAAATCAAAATAAATAAATAAATGGATGGATTAATAAATAAATCAATTAATAGAGACAAAGGAAATTCATTTTACAGTCAGCAAAAACCAGGTTGACTATAACCTCTCTTCCCCCTTCTTCCTCTTCTAATTTTATGTGTATGGGTGTTTTGCCTGTATGTGTATCTATGTACCACTTACATGCCTGGTGCCCACAAAAGCCAGGTGTGGAGGCTGTATAACTATCATCAGCCAGCCACAGGGTTACCAGGAAAGCTCACATATCACTCGCTCATTATTGTTAACAAAGGTTGGAATTGCTAAATGCGTATTTTTTTTTTTATTTAAAATGCTTCAAGTTTAAGATGAGTTCAGCTTAAGACAGAGTTACAATTTATTTTTGTTTTGTTGTTTTATCGAGACAGAGTTTCTCCGTGTAGCCCTGGATGGCCTCAAACTCACATCCCCCTCACCTGCTTCCCGAGTAGTAGGATTAAAGGCACACACAACCATGTGGGTGCTGGGAACGGATCCCAGGACCTCTAAAAGAGTTGGCAATGCCTTTTTTCTTTTTATTCTTTGTGAGTTTCACATCATGTACCCCAAGCCCCCCATCTCCTCGTCACTTCATATCCACCCTCTGCCTTTGCAATCTCCCGCTCAAGAGAAAATAAAACAAAAAATAAACAAACAAAAACAGAAAATAACCCATCATGGAAGCTGTGGTGTGTCAGTATCCCGCAGCATACCCTTTTGTCCACACATCTTCACACCACAATGGCGAGCGCTCTAGCACTGCTCTGGCTAGCTCAGCCAACACTGCAGCCTTCAGGCCTGGCTCGCTGGCACCCACAGCACCAGAGCCAGCTCTACTGTGCTGCCCAGTCAAGGTGCAGGCCCGCTTTCCTGTACTGCAGCCTGTGAGGGGCTGAGCCAGCTTCCCGCTATCAAACCCTCAGAGCTGGCTGTGTTGCCCTGGTGAGATACAGGGCCTGCTCTCCCAAGTGCTGTAGGGGGTGAAAGGTGGGGTCAGCAGCACAGACGAGGAACAAGGGACGTCTGTATGGTTGTTAGTGGTAATATGAGCCACAGACATCAACAGGTACCCCTGCTGCCGCAGTGGCCACCAAACCAGATGTGGCCCTCAGTGTTAGCTCAGCAGCCAGTGCTCTTAACCACTACAGAGATGTCTTCCTCTAACTCCACCTTACTTCTCTACACCTCTAATACAAGGATGACTGGAGGACCTAACTTAAAAAAATGCTCTATCACTTTCCTAAAAATTGAGGGAAAATTAATATCTCAATAAAATAGTATTATCTCAAAAAAATAAAAACCTCAATTTAATGTACCCCAAGAGTTCAGAGATGTAAACTGTATAGAATCGAAGATAATTTCTTTGTTTCATCAGTTTTTGAGGCAAGAGTCTCAGTAGAAGGGCTGGAGAGATGGCTCAGAGGTTAAGAGCACTGGCTGCTCTTCCAGAGGTCATGAGTTCAATTCCCAGCAACCACATGGTGGCTCACAATCACCTATAATGAAATCTGGTGTCCTCTTCAGGCATGCAGATGTACATTCAAACACAACACTGCATACATAATAAATAAATAAATCTTAAAAATAAAATTTAATAAAGTATTTGTGACTTAAAAAAAAAAAAGTCTCGTTATACAGCTCAGGCTGCCCTCAAACTCAACATCTTACTATTAACAGGATGGACTACAGGTGTGAGAACCCACCAGCCCTAAGGAATATGAACTTCAAACTGCCCCACAACTCAAGCAGCAACATGCCTGCCATCACATGCGCTCCTTGGCAGCCAGCCACTACAAATCACCCAATATCACCATGTCTCTGTAATGTGTGAGTGTGTGTGTGTTTGACACAGGGTTTCTCTGAGTAGCCCTGGCTGTCCTGAAACTGGCTCAGTCGACCAGGTTGACCTCAAACTCAACTCAAGAGATTCTCCTGCCTCTGTCTCCTGAATTCTGGGATTAGAGTTCTGGCGGTGCCACCACCACCAGCGGGACTTACCCTTTTTAAGGGACCTTTAGAATGTGTATTCAGACAAATTAACCTAAAACCAGAGTGAAACCCTGAGAAGGCAAACTGCTAACAGTCAAGGTGAAGTTCCAGATGAAAGGCACGCAACTTTCAACATTGTTTCAGAATTTTTTTTTTTTATGTTTATGTATGTCTGTATGCTCGAACATGTATGTGGGTGTCGACAGAGGCCAGGGGAGGGCATCAGATTCCCGGAAACTATAGTTAAACAGGTGCTGGGAACTAAACTCCAGTCCTCTACAGGAATGTTCTTAACCACTAAACCATCTCTCAACACAGGTCCCCTAACATTTTTTTTTTTTAACAAAAAGAAAGGTATTCATCTAAACTGCTGTTCATGAAATACAAGCCCAGAAGCCAATTTCCACGAGATTTTTAATTGTGTACAGTGATGGAAAAGCAATTGTTCCCATCATTAAAATACAGACTATATTTTTAAAAATTATATAGCCTTTTAAAAAGACTTCAAGATGGAAAAGTGTGAAGGAAAGCACGTCTCTCTCACGTTCCAAGCAGTGCTCACACCACAGCCTTACACACGGCCAGGCGCTTTTTGCTCTCAGCATCCTCCCCTTCCTGTTCCAGGGGCCGCTTTCGACGAGAAGGCTGGAAATAAAGCAAAGGAAGAAGCATTCAAAAGAAAGGCACGGCTTCTGTCAAAGCTCCTGACAGTTCGGTAAACTAGGGGCAGTTTACTGAAGCAGTAGGGGATGGGAAGCAGCGAGGACCAAGAATCACCAGTTGTCATGACAACCAAATCCTAACACACCAATGGAATCCAGACGCTTACCTACTCTAGCTGGTGATTTCTAACCACTAATAGATGTACAGTAATTTTTTTTTTATCCTTACAGTGATATAAAGCAAGTCCAAAACTGGATCTCTGCCTGGTCTAGCAAAATTCTGGCTGAGGCATGATGTAAGGCAGGCAGAGCTCCCAGCCACACCGGGGGCAGGCTCTGCTCACACACTCTACTGTGCTACCCTGGTTGGAACCATTAAATGCATTTTCTTACTTAAAATGCCTCCAACTTAAGATGAGTTTCTCAGTATCATCCCATTGTAGGGGGAAGGACATCTGACCATGGACAGCAGGTCATACCAATAGCTCCTCTCAGCCACTGTCTCCTGGCACTGCCTATTAAAGCTCAGTGTTAAAGGGTGTGCTCATTATACACTAAGGTCCTGGTTTAACCCCCAGCACAGTGTGTGTAGGACACCTAATTTCTCTCACAGTCTCAAGTTTTGCTGTCCTATGGGAACAACAATCTTTTCTGTCACAGTTTTGTTTTCCTATTTATAAAACCAAGAAAGAACAGTAAGGATAAAAGAGCAAGATCATTGACCAAAACAAGACAGGACAAGAATGAGCAAACATACTAGTTCAGACTTACAAAGAACTTTAAAAAAAGAAAACTGCAATCAGGAAATTGCCACAAGGGCTGGAGAGATGACTCAGAGGTTAAGAGCACCGGCTGTTCTTCCAAAGGTCCTGAGTTCAATTCCCAGCAACCACATGGTGGCTCACAACCATCTATAATGAGGTCTGGTGCCTTCTTCTGGCATGCAGGCAAGATATTGTATAAATGATAAATAAATCTTTAAAAAAAAATAAAAAGGAAAGAAATTGCCACAATAAAATCCATTCTTACTCGCTAACCAAAAATAAATAAGAGAAAACCACCATAGACTACTTTCCTAAGGTTTTACATTCTCCAAAAATTTAAATTGCACCTCTAGCAGAGTATTCCACCTTGCCATGCAAAAGACCTTCGATTGACAAGCCTTATCTACTGCTCCAACTCATTGAACATATGCTGCATTATTAAATATTCCAGGGTTGCAGGAACATATCAAAACAAAGAGTAGAAACACTGGTTCAAACTGGAGGGCTTGCCTAAACAGCTAAGGCCCCATGTTCAGTCCCAAGTGCTGCCAGCAAGCAGAAAGTAAGTATCTACTTCAATATACTATGTAGACCAAGCTGGCTCATGACTCCCAATTCTCCTGTTGAGAGTCAATGCCCTGTCTCAGCCTCCTAAACGCTGAGATTATATGTATATGTCACCAAGCCTGTCATTAAACCTTTTTTTAAATGGTAAGCACCTGCCACTCAACAGAATCTTCAGTCAGACTTGCTTATCAGCAATTAAGTTCTACTCTACAGTACAGTCAACAGAATACCTCGGTGGGAGTCAGGGGGAAGGTCATCGGGCTATTTTCCTGCACCAGTAGATCCTGAAATTTTCTTTTCATGTACTCATCCTGTGAAGAAATCAAGAAACATAGAACATGAGGAAAAGTAAGCTCCTAGAATGACAGGTAAATGCCCAAAGCTGCCACCCTGACAGCAAACCTCATGCCTTTGCTGAAGGTTCCTAATGATGGGACCATGACTGTTCACTTCTGCCTTCTCAGAACAGTCAGTGCTCAATGAGCACTGGCTAAATCAAACCCAAGAGTCACGAGCTCTTAGTTGACCAGAGAAGCAGACCCCCCAGTTCAGAAGCAGCAGCAGACTGAGGAACAGTAGTCAGGAGGTCAGTAGGAAATGCTGACACTGCCCTGGGTCCTCACAGAAACAAGCCCTTCCCTCCCCTGCCACAATAAAGGCAATTAGGTAAGCCATCTGAACCTAGGAAATTCACACAGCAAGTTGACAGAAGGTCCTTAAGCCTACAAACCCTCGGGCCCACATCTCATGACAAAAGACGGCTATAAAAATGACAAGACACTATAGGTATTTTGGGCAAGAAAAGGAAAAGGTGGTACTCTTCCCCTGTGTTCTTAACTAGCTCCCACTTCCCTAGAGGTAAAATCCTACAGCGCTCAAGAGCTGCCATGCAGAAGCCCTGAGAGGGAGCCTGGCACTGTTCCCCACTTTCAGAAACATAAAACATCCACCAATAAAAAGATGCTCAGAGGTTAACAGTACATACTGCTCTTGCAGAAGACTGGAGTTTGGTTCATGGCACTCACATCAAGCAGCATACAAGCACCTGTAATTCCAGTGACAGGGGGCCTAAGCCCTCTTCTGAACTCCTCAGGCCCTGCACTCACACACACACATACCCATACACAGTCACACTATATAGCCCTGGCTGACCTGGGACTCACTATGTAAACCAGGCAGGCCTTGAATCACAGAGATCTGCCTGTATCTGCCACTTCCTGAGTGCTGGGGTTACAGATATGGGATTCAAGAAAGCACAACTATACCCAGACAAAGATACCTTAAAAAAAAAAAAAGGCTACAACATTTTAATCTCAACACTCAGGAGGTATAGGCAGGTGAATTTTTCTGTGTCTAAATAAAGCCATTCTGATCTACACTTTGTCAGCTTGACACAAGCCCAGGTCATCCTGGAAGAGGGGAACTCAACTGAGCAGAGGCCTCCATCAGATTAGCCTGTGAGCATATTTTAAGCATTTTGTTGATTAATGAATGAGACGGGAGGACCAAAAAAGCCCACTGTGAGTGGGGCCACTCCTACACAGGTGATCCGAGGCTACCTAAGAAAGCAAGCCAGTAAGCAGCCTTCTTCTACCGTTTCTGCTTTAGTTCCTGCCTTCAGGATCTTGCCTTGAGTTCTGCCCTGACTTCCCTCAGGGATGGACTATGATGTGGGAGTGTAAAATGAAATAAACTCTTTTCTCTTTAAATTGCTTTACTCTTGTGTTTATCACAGTATCAGAGAAACCAAAACTAGGACAAAAATGGTATCCACAGAATACAGACAGAGATTTCAAAGCCCTGTGTACTTTCTCACATTTTTCTACCTCTACCCCATGGCATCCAGGATGAAAGGCTTCTAACATGAGCCATTTTGTGGAGATAGAAAGGATGAATCATTAGTTCAGCTCATCTACTAACAGGAACCAGCATCTACTTCCATCCTTGTCTTGCTGGTTACTGAGCAGCTCACAGCGTGCCTGCCTTGACAGCACCAAGCTCATACATACAGACATTCTCCCATGGCATGAGGATGTAATGCAGGATTCTAATTCATACACACATTCTCCCATAGCCTGAGAATGTAATGCAGAATCACCCCTGAAATGCACCTCACCCTATAATCTCATGTATTACGCAGCTCTGCATATCATGGTGTCCAACGGTGTTTGAAACATTAACTTGAGGCCGGGCGGTGGTGGCACACGCCTTTAATACAGCACTGAGGAGGCAGAGGCAGGCAGATCGCTGTGAGTTTGAGGCCACCCTGGACTACAAAGTCCAAGACAGTCAAGGCTACAAAGAGAAACCCTGTCGCAAAAAAAGAAACAAACAAACAAACAAAAAACAACCCATGGAACATGAACTTGTTAACTGTGCTCTGAAAGAAGGAATGCATGAACAAAATCAAAAGGGAATGCCTCTATGGTTTAAATAAGAGCTACAAGTCCTGTGTACTCAGTGCTTGGCCTTCAGCAATGGTGCTGCTGGAAGATGTGCAGCCTTGAGAGACAGAGGAAGATACCCTAGAAGAAAATGGTGGACCTTCTCATCTTCCTTTTTTTTTTTTTCCAGTCTTTGAATGTGTGCACAGCTTGGCACTGGCTCTCTCAGGTACATATAACCCCCCACATACATATACATATAATTAAAAATAAAACAAATCTTCCCAGGTCTTCCCAGCATGCATGTGGAGGTCAGAAGTCAACCTTGGGTCTTAGCTCTCATCTACCACCCTGTTTAAGAAGAGACTCTCCTGTTCTTGGCCACCGTGTACAGTAGAGCTTACTGGCCTATGAGCTTCAGCAGAGTCTTCAGCCCTAACCCCTCAGGTCTTCCTATTTGTAGGAAAAATACCTGATCCACTGAGGCAACTTCCCAGAGCCTCTTTCCCTCTTTTCTCCTCTCAGGCATGGACTAAACTCTCCCAAAATTCAGCCAAAATAAACCTTTTTTCTTTATTTATTTTGTTCTTTTGAGACAGGGTTTCTCTGAGTAGCCTTGGCTGTCCTAGAACTCACTTTTTAGACCAGGCTGGCCTCAAACTCACAGCGATCTTCCTGCCTCTGCCTCCCAGAGTGCTGGGATCACTCTGCGCCACCACACCCGGCTCACCTTTTCTCTTTCTAAGTTGATTGATTTATCTAGGCGTGTTACGGTAACAGCTAGCACAACTGTCCTTCTCCTAGACACTGCTTGGTACATCCAGAATGACCTGTGGCTATGTCACAGGCATCATAGCCACAAGCCACCAGCTAACAGGAAGATAAAAGAGAATCTCAACATCAGTGCAAGAAGCAAGATTTATCTGTAAATCTGGGAGAAGTCTACAACCAAAAATACTAAGTTACAATGTTCCTCAAAGGCAAGCAGGAAGGAGCCTGTGTACTATTTCATTAAAAGTGAAGTAGAAAGAATGTGTGAAGGATATTGCCCAATTCAATACAGCTAATGACAAAGCAGAGAAGGATTCATAGTCCCCAAAACCATGAGGCATTTCCCCAAATCCAAACTTATCACCATTAGCAGATGCTTAGATAGCCCACTGCACCTTCATCCTCCTCATCCAGTACCCACGCTACTTTTCCAGGCAAAATGTTGACAAGTGCCTACACGTGAGATTGGAGCAAAGCTGAGCTTCACCTTTTTTTGCTCCTAACACTTCTTTTGAGACAAGAAGTTCAAGCAAAGGGGCTACACTGACTCACACATCTCAAACACAAACTCCTGTTGCTAGGCCTAACTGGCCAGCCCTGTGCTTTCTTTTCCAAAGCTAACAGAGAAAGCCAACACAGTCTGCATCCATTTGGATCCCAGAAGCTGCCCTATTAAGGCATGTGAAAAGAGCCAAGGGGTGGGTTTCTCCTTTTCATCAAAGTTAAATCCCCACATGCAAAGACACCTTTGTTTCCAAACTCCTTGTCTCCAAGGCCCTTGCTGCTTTCAGATCTCTGTGGTCTAGTAAACATTAAATCATCTGACCGATTTTTTTTTCTGGGAGGAGAATCATGTTTCCAGGGCAACACCCAAACCAAAACTATTCTTTTCTTTCCCTCTCCACCCTTCTCCCTTTTTTATTCCCAATGTTTTATTGCACTTATCATTTGTCTTATGTGCACGTATGTGGAACTAGAGGACAACTTTCAGAGGTCAGTTCTTCCCTCCTGCTATGTGGATTCAAACTCAGGTCCTCAGCTGCCCTCCTTCCATTACAGATTTGTTGTTCTTAACCTGAGCTGGTCCGACCAAAACTTAAGTGTGGAGGGTTGCAAGAGAGAAAAAGGACAAAGGACAATCTTCCTAAGTCCCAGAAGGATAGCAGGGAAGCTTGATCTTTCTTTTTTCTTTTTCTTTGTGTGTAGACCAGGCTGACCTGGAACTCAGAAATCCCGGTCTCTGCCTCTCTCAAATAAGCTTGATTTTTCAAGGTGTTCCTGGAACAGAGAACCACACATGGAAGAGCTCCAGCCACCTGTCTACACCACCCAGCAGCACAGGAAGCAGAGGCCATAAGGAAGTTCATGAACAAGTATGGCTGAGCTGAAGAGTGGAATCATACATCTATCGGAAAACCAGACGGATGCTCTTGTTAATTAGTTCCAAGCCAACGATCACTCTCCCGAAGTCATAGGCACTCTTAGTCTGGCAGCAGGCTTTGAATGAGCTTGGCACAAAAATCACACAGCAACAGAGACATGTGAACACAGACGTCACGAAAACTAAAAGGATGCAGGTGACAGCCTGCACTAAGGGCACGCTTACTCATCAGGAGCAACAGTGGGAAGCCTTCACAACATAACCACCTGGACCCCAGCCCAGCCCACTCCACCTGGTAGAGGGGGAGCAGAAGAGGGAGACAGCTGGGTGCTGAGGAAGACCAAGCTCTCGAGGGATTACAGCCACACTGCAGTCTCAGGGTGAACGGAACCAGAACCTACCATGAAGTGAGCCTATTCATCCAGGAGCTATGTGTACATGGAAAGAGCTCTCTCACACACACACACACACACACACACACACACACACACACGTTCATTCACCCTCCCTGCCTCCAATTCCATCTCTAGCTCCCTTCCTCCTTTCCTTCCTCCAAATGCATATGTATCCTGACTGAAAAAACTTACAGACACTATCTATACCTACAACCCGAATGAAAACACTTAAATGAATCCAACAACACAGAGACTGTGTGACCCTCAGCCTCATCTCACTTAAGCAGTTCAGGACTCCCCTGAATTTTAGGCAAACAAGCAATGTCTCGCACCCACCTGAAGCCATGGATGATTCAAGGCCTCCTCTGTGGTGAGCCTAGCCTTTGGATCCACAACCAACAGTTTCTTGACAAGGTCCAGAGCTAAAGCAACAAGAGAATTAGGAAAATTACAATGAGAAGAATGAATACATTTCACCTGTACTATTAAACAGAACTACAGAGCACCAGCCAGAGAAGAGAGCAGCACGGAGCCAACAAATTTGGTGACAAGGAAGAGTCCTCCAAGCCCCTCCCTCTCTAAATGCAGAAGATTGGGACCTTAGGAATACAGACACACCCCATCTCCCCCTCCTAGGACATCACAACCTTTGGCTCCCTGTTCCCTTTCTTGCTGCTGTACTGAGTTCAGACTAATTTAAACTGAATTTGTACCCAGTTCTGAGATACTCAAAATGTACCACAAATTCTGAGTCCCATTGCTTGATGGTAAGAAACCAGAGAAGGACTCCTTATAGGCATGTGAAAATAAAGCCCAACCTTATAAGCAAGCAGCAACTAAAGGCTGGCTTGAATGCTACAGCAATATTATTCCTTAAATCTCTGATATTTAATACAGTCACCTACATGGGACACTTGGTTTTAATCTATTTTTTTCTCCTTGGAATTGAAAGGTTGCACTTTTAAACTATAAAATAGAGATAACTGATGACGTTGAACTTGTTTGTTTGTTTGTTTCAGGACAGGGTTTCTCTGTGTAGCCTTGGCTGACCCGGAATTCTCTTTGTAGACCATGCTGGCCTTGAACTCACAGAGAAGATCTTTCTGTCTCTGCCTCCACAGCCTGGCAACATTGAACTTTTACATTCCACTTATTCAAAGGATGTTTGATATTAAAAGTTCTTTTGCATACTTGAATGGGTAGCAGGCCCTTGAATATGCTATCTTAAACCTCGCACAAAACCTTTGATGTCAGGGTTATTGATCACCTGTTTACAAATAAAGAAAATGGAGACTCAAAAAAGTTAAGTAACTTGCCTAAGGGCACACAAACTAACAAACAGCAGAGCTAGGAGAGAAGCCCAGGCTCTGAAGCCCAGGCTCTTACTAATGTCCTCTTCCTCTCAAATGGTGCAAAGCAATCAGAAGGGAGAAAACAACCGTTTGAGAAGAAACTCCCACCAACAGAACACCCACAGTTCAGTAAAGCACGCATCTGTGACCCTTTGAATCCATACCCTTCTCTGAGACATCTGTCCAGACTTCAGGGATAAAGGTGTATTTTCCACTGGTGATCTGATCCTTCAGTGACACTTGAGTCTTATGCTCAGAGAAAGGTGGATAGCCACTAAGGCTTAATATTGGTAGGGAAAGAAAGGAAAAAAGATCAAGTGGCAGGTTTCTTCTTCAGCATTGAAAAAAAATCAGCTTTTCCTTAAACCAATGACTAAAAAATGACCGAATCAAACAGAAGCTCTCCGCATGGACAAAGGCACAATTTCATCTGACCTCATCTAACCAGATGGTGAAATACCGAAAATGTTTCCTACCAGATGAAAAGAATAACTCCTAAGCTCCAGCAATCCACAGCACGGCTGTACCCAGTAGTCCCATTGGAGACAAGGACCTCAGGAGCCAGATAAGTGGGCGTACCACACAAAGTTCTCATCAGGGAGGTCTCCCCCAAAATCTTGGACTGCCCAAAATCCGTGATCTAAAATTATAAACAAAACAAATGAAATACGAACATTATCTTATCCCATCATCCCCAAGAGACACGGAAACTGGATTATCTGTCATATAAACACCTGTCATGCACAATTTCATGTCTTTGCGAAGTATTTAATTTTGCTAAAATGAAAATCCCTGAGCCTGGGTATCTGAGAACCAATTTACCCATGATCACTGTAACCTAACCAAAACTAGATAACCCCTCTCACAAACACGTTAGGACTCTCTAATACTTATGCTTATTTCTTAGAACCAAGACTCTCAAACTTGACTACACTAGGGAACACCTGGAGAGCTTGGGGGAAAACAAATGCACTTGTCGTCACTCTCAAGTTTTATGATTCAGGGTCTCCTTGCTGGTTTTTGTCTTATGATTGTAGCAAGAGATTCTAAAGTGAAGCTAGCCTCAGAAGGAAAGGCGGGATCCATGACTCAATGAGCCACTTAGCCCCTCTTCTCTCCCTCTGAACACAGAACTGACTTGTATACCTTGCGGCTCAGTACGTGCTCATTAGGCCCATGGAATACTGGGTCATTCCAGCAACAACTGTCAAGGATGGGAAGTTCAGGTTCTCAACCTTTTGATAGTCCTGGTTGTTTTATGTAAGAAATTAAAAAGTAGTTTTGAAGAGAAACATATAGCAGTGGCCACAGAGAGAGGATGAGAAGTTATCACCTTGATGAGACAGTCCTCCTCCTGGGATGACAGAAGAACATTCTCAGGCTTTAAGTCTCGATGTATAATCCCATTTTCGTGAAGGTACTGGACAAAAGACAAGCAGGACCATTGGCTTATACTGAACACATGTATGAAGACAAAGTTACCAACACTTCTTTTTTATATTATTATTATTATTTATAATGCATCAGCACATTCCTCAAAGTCAGAGCTGGACCAGGACTAAGTACTTAATTTTTTTATTTTTATTTTTTTAGAGACAGGGTTTCTCTGTGTAGGCTTAGCTGTCCTAAACTCGCATTTTAGATCAGGCTGTCCTCAAACTCACACTTAGAAATTTATGTTACAGAAAAATTTTAAAAGCATAAAATTGAAAAAAAAAAAATCTTTGAATGGGGTAAGCCTTGTATTTTACAATGCCAGAAAAAAGTCCCTCACACTAACAGACACACAATGTGCCAATATCAATAAAAACCTAAAAATGATGACATCAAAGAGATTATATCAAAGTTATCTATTTTGTTATTCAATCCCTAAGAATAATTTTTAGGGATCTCAAAAAAATACATTTGTAGCTGGGCAGTGGTGGCACCTGCCTTTACTACCTGCACTCAGGAACAGAGCAGGCAGAGCTCTGTGAGTTTGAGACCAGCTTGTTCTACAGACCAAGTTCCAGGACATTTGTATTAGGTATAATGATATAGGTTTTGTTTATAGAATGTGTCTAAAAAAGGGGAGACATGCACTTGAGAGATGGCTCAACAGGTAAAGGCAACTGCCGCCAACCCTGACATCCTCAAGCCCCAGAGCCCACTTGATGAGGAGAACTTCTGCAGATTATCCTCTAATCTACATATATACTCTCTCTCATTTTCTCTTTCTCCCTATCTATCTATCTATCTATCATCTATCTATCTATCTATCTATCTCTCACATATACACACAGATTTTTCTCTAAAATGTGAAGCATATAGCTCCTATAGCTCAGGGTGAGGGACTTGCACATCACAGACCACACACACACACACACACACACACACACAATACACAAAATCACATACACACACATATAGCTCATGATGAGGCTCTTACACATCACAGGCCACATGCAAATCACATATAGACACACAGTCACACACACACACACACACACACACACACACACACATAGCTTATGTAGCTCACAGTGAGACACTTATACATCACAGGCCACATACTGGTTTTGAGATCGCTACAGCACAAAGAAAGAAAGAAAACAAGAAGCAGAACTACCCAGAGGACTGGAGATCACAGCTGCTCAGTGATATAGGACTTGCCTAAAACACTATAAACATCAAAAATAGCCAATAACTAAACTACTAATCTATTCCTAGGTGCAAAGACTAAATTTAGTGTTTTAAAATTTTCTTGTTGGAAATAAAATGAAAACAGACAAAATATTCATTCATGTCATACTTTTCTTTGTTTGTTGTTGTTGTTTTGAGACAGGGTTTCTCTATGTAGCCTTGACTGTCTTGGAACTCTCTCTGTAGACCAGGCTGGCTAACAGAGATCGGCCTGCCTCTGTGTCCGGAGTGCTGGGATTAAAGGTGTGCACCATCACCGCCCAGCCCATGACATACTTCTTTACAAATAAAAAACATCCTATATGTACAGATCTGCACACAATTAATCTTGTTGTTGGCCGGTATATGATGAAATGAATAAACTAATCAAGTCCTGCACAGACAGCAGCCATCACTAAAAATGAACTATGAAAGCAAGCTTGGCTGTAATCTAAGCATTTGGGAGGTAAGAGCAGGAAGATCAGAAGTTCAAAGCTACAGAGCCAAATTAAGGTCAGCCTACACTACATGAGACCCTATCTCAAAAAACAAAACAACAACAAAAAAAACTTACAAAGGGCTTGTGAACTAGGAATATAGGTCATGTGGTGGTGGGGGAGGTGATGAGCTCCATCCCCAGCACTGGGAAAAGAAAATAAATAAAGGGAGGGAAAGGCTGTGAGTGGGATCTTGGATCTAGGTGAAATACTTTTTGTTGTAACAGTTCTTTTATTTTCAGTTATACAAGTGGGAGTTTACGTGCAGACCACAGAGACCAGAGGTATCAGAAGCCCCAGAGCTGGAGTTACAGGTGCTGGGAACCACCTAAGGTGGGTGCTAGACACAACACTCTAATCCTCTGAAAAGACGAGCACCTGCTTCCAGGCACAGTGGCCATGCCTTTCTTCTCAGCACTTGGGAAGCAGAGGATCTCTGGGAGTTCTCTGGCCAGCCTGGTCTACAAAGCGGGTCTACAAAACAGCCAGGCAGCCACGACCATTACACAGAGAAAGCCTGTCTCAAAAAACAAAAGCAAATCAACAATAAAAAACTAGTACCTGCTCTTAACTGCTGAGCCATCTATTTAATAAAAAATTCTTAGCAAAAACTTTGACTGGACATGAACTTGACGAAAACATTAAGATAAGCTTAGGTAAGCCAAAGCCAGGAGAATCTCCCTCAGTCCTCACTCAATACAATAACTGTTCCAAATTCATGCTATTTCCTTCATAAAGTGGGCTTTCAAGCAAAGCAACCTTGCTGGGTGTGGTGGTGCACACTTTTCACCACTGTACTCGTGAGGCAGAGGAGGCAGACCTGAGTTTGAGGCCAACCTGGTCTACATAGTGAGTTCTATACCAACCAGGACCACATAGAAAGATCATGTCAGTATAGGAGAGAAATGGGAGAGGAAGGGTCAGAGGAGATAGGGGAGGAATGAGGTAGAGACACTGACCAATCTACCACACGTTAAGAGACAATCACCACCACCAAAACTGGGTCAACAATTGTTCCTCCGCAATTCAACCACTGAGCACAGGAGAAACACACACATACAAACACACGCACACACACCGCCATCATCAGTGCATCAGCGTGCTGCATTCATGGGATGCTGTGCATAAGGAACACATCAATCTCCCCAACTGGTCAGCTTTACTTTCAATCCCAACTTTACATTCTGTAAACCAAGTCACTGACCCAAGGATCAGCAATGTGCAAAAATGAATGCCCTTCCAGAAAGACCTGTAAGCCAAAGATAGGCGACAGAGATGGGTTGTGTGGATTTTGTTTTTCTGAAACTAGAGAGAACGTAGGGCTTCATGCATGTAGGCAAGCACTCTATCTCAGAAGTGGTTAACATTTCCATTTTTCAAACAAGTTCTCTCTAAACTGTCGAAGCCAGCTTTGAACTTGGGATTCCCGACTTAACCTGCCTAAGAAGCTGGGACTGCAGGCTGTGACACCAGAGCAGGCGATATGTTCGTCTCCTTAGCTCCCTTTCTTACTGTCTCTTACACTCATGGCCTGATCATCTGAGTCACAGGGAGTACAGACTGCTTGTTTGTTGGCCTAGAACAGAACAACAGACACATAAAACCTCTTGAAGTTTAACCCTTGGTTAAAGTCCCTTGGTTCTTGCCTAACACTGGAGGGCTTCTCTTACTTGCACAGCTAGAAGCATCTGGTAGAAATACAGCTTGCAGGTCGCTTCCTTCAGGCGCTTGTTCCCCACCACCCGGTCAAACAGCTCTCCTCCTTCCATCCTGAAACACAAACAAAGTAGGACCCTCGTTCCTGAAGGCAGAGCACGAATGAAACACCCATCAGGCCCAGCAAAATAAGGATAAGAAGGGTGAGCAAATGGGCACGTGCCTCATGCAAGAGGCCCTGGCCTGGGACTCCAGCACTAAACACAGATTATCTTTTTTCTTTTTTTTTTCCACGCTTGGCATCACTTTAAAATTAATGAGCTTTGCTGGGCATGGTGGTGCATGCCTTTAACCCCAGCATTCAGGCAGATCTCAAGGAGCACAAGGTCAACCAGGGTTACATGAGACCCTGTCGATAGATAGATAGAGAGATAGATAGATAGATAGATAGATAGATAGACAGACAGACAGACAGAAAGAAAGCACCAGGCGATGGTGATCCAGGTCTTTAGGCCTGGTCTACAGAGCGAGTTCCAGGACAGCCAGGACAGGAGGGATACAAAAAGAAGCCTTGTCTTCAAAAACCAAATAAAATGAATACTAAATAAATAAACAAACAAATAAATAAATAATCTCGAGAGCTGGAAAAGTAGCTCAGTGTTTAACAGTGTGTACTGTTTGTCTCATCTAAAGAAATAACAAATGGCTAACTGTGGTGTTTATTAGCATACCAAGGCACCTGCTGGCCTCCAGGCTCACTCAGTACCTGTGGCTCCTCTCTCTTCCCTGACCCCTACCCTGAACTACTGCAGCTCATGAGCTTCCCTTCCCCCAGCTTCTCAGTCCTATACAACCCAGCTATTTCAGCCATGCACTCTCTTGGTTCTCTCAGCCCTCTATCCTCTTTGCACTCTCTTGTTCTCTCTCTCTTTGTTTCTCTCCTCATCTCTCTCTGCTCTTATGGCCCAGTTCAGTCTATTGGCCATGTTTATTCTACTACTTTCTCTTCTTGTTCTGAAATCTTCCAGATACCTCTGGCTGTGCTCTACCTTATATGTACATTATATAAAAACACTCTCTTCAACCATACCTTGGCGTGGCCATGTCCTCATTTCTCTCACTGTTCTTATAGAAGATGTGAGTTCAGTTCCCAGCACCCATGTCTAACTCACAAGTGGAGTAACTCCATCTTCGGAAAACCAAAGCCCCCTCTGACCTCTATGAGCATGTGTACATACTCACACAGACACATAATTAAAATAATAAAAGATAAATCTTGTAACAAATTAATGGGCTAATAATCCTCATCCATAATCAGATGCCCCAGCTGGAAAACAGAAAAAGGCAGTATATATAGTAAGCAACATGACTTCTTAAATTTTTAAAAATCTGATTCCAGCACAGCAGTGGTGGCATACACCTTTAATCCCAGCACTTGGAAGAAGATCTCTGGGTTCAGAGCCTGCCTGGTCTACAGAGCGAGTTCTGTCTTGAAAAAACCAAAATGCATAGATAGATAGATAGATAGATAGATAGATAGATAGATAGACAAGCAAACAAATAAATAGAGGTCTGTCTTGAAAAACCAAAATGAATGAATGATTAGAAGTCTGATTCCAGAAGCTGATGGAGTCCCAAGGGTTTGCATTCCTATAGTGTTCCTACATAATGCTGACGTGAAATAGACTACCAAGCTGGATCTATTGACTAGACAACTGGGCTTTGAACCCCAGTTCAATTCTTCCTAGCTGCAGGTCTTTACATGAGTTATATAACCCCTCTGAGCTAAATAACAATCATAAAATTAAATTTTTAAAATTTTACTTAAAAAAAAAAAACACCTGGGTATGGCAGTATATACTGTAATCCACACACTTAAGAAGGTAAAGGCGGGCTGGAGAGATGGCTCAGCTGTTAAGAGCACTGATTGCTCTACCAGAGTTCAATTCCCAGCAACCACATAACCACCTGTAAGGGGATCTGCTGCCCTGTTCTGGTGTGTGTGTGAAGACTAAGCACTCGTATATTGAATAAATAAATAAATATTAAAAAAAAAAAGAAGGCAGAGGCAAGAGGGACAGCCACAAGTTGAGAGGTCAAACTGCTCTTGTCTACATATAAAGTTATAGATTAGACAGAGGTACAGATTGAGACCCTGCTATAAAAAGAAGAGAAGAGAAGAGAAGAAAAGGAAAGAAAGAAAGGGTGTGCCCGGCAGCAGAATGCTTGCCTTGAATACAGGCCCTGTTCAACCTTCAGAACCTACCCCCAAAACTCAAAAATAAACACTCTCAAAAGTGATACCACCTACCACAAAACGGATGTCAAATTAAGACATGACTGGTGGCGCATACCTATAATCCCTGCACTCCAGAAGCAGAGGCTAAGACAGCAAGCAGATCCTGAGCCACACAAAAATTTAGAGCAAAGTGGGTTACACGAGACTCCATCTCAAAAGCTAATACTAGCACTAACTGAGGGCCAGAGTGCAGGACACTTGCCCACCACGTACAAGACCCCAGGCCTGAGTCCATCCAGAAAGCAAAATTACTGACACAGGAAAAGACGCAGGTGTTCCTGAAACGGTGTGCTTCAGGACCAGGACAAGCAGCTCCAGGTTCTCCCAGCGTTCCCCAGTCCCTACCTGCTGTCTTGCATGGCTGGCAATTCTCTACTGACAACCCTCTACCCTAAATTTTCCAGGGCAGAGGCTTCCCTTACTCTTGACCCTGAAATCTGACCATTTTGTTGCTATAATTCTTCTCTCTCTCAACCCCTTGCATGACAACCAAGAGCTGCTGCCAATGAGCCTAAAGTTATATACTTTCTTACCTTATAAAAAGCAGCCCAAGCTCCCCATTTTTCAATTATAGAAAAAAGGGAGGAATGTTAGCATTTTGGAACACAACCTCTTCCTGGGTTACCCAGCAACTTAGGATGTCATCATGTGTCGCTGGCCAGGCGGCCACACCTGGAAGGAGTGGTTACCTTGCCCCTTAAAGGGAAGACCCCGACACGTGGTCTCTCTCTTACTCTCTCTCTCTCTCTCTCTCTCTCTCTCTCTCAGGGCGCCCCCCTTTCTCTTTCTTTCTCTCTCCCTACCATGTCCTGTTTCCCGACTCCCTCCATACCCACTTAATAAACCTCTTATATAGAAGAAGAAGAAAAAAAAAAAAAAGATGCAGGTGTCAATGAGGCCAGTCAACAGGGGCTAAAGCAATAACCTGTAGGAGCATTATGAAGATCAAGAAGTCTGTTCAAGGAAATGCTGACAGCAACATGCAAGTAGCAACTACTGTTGATTATATTGTTACTATTAATATTGAATGCTATTACCTAGACCCAGTTAGGTAACAAGCGCCCTCTGGAACCATAGAGAAGACATCCCCTTAAGCAGAAGTTTCTCCTGCTGTTACCATCAGGAATGCTGTTTATTAGTAAGCTTTTATCCAAAAAATTCTACTGTTTATAAATTACTTTATCTAAGGTAATTTTTGGTTTGGGGTTTTTGTTTGCTTGCTTGTATGTTTTTTTTTTGTTTTGTTTTGTTTTGTTTTTTTTATTTTGAGAAAGGGTTCCTTTGTGTAGTCCTGGCTGTCCTGTCCTGGAACTAGTTCTGTAGACCAGGCTGGTCTTGAACTCAGAGATCCACCTGCCTCTGCCTCATGAATGCTGGTATTAAAGGCGTGTGCCACCACCTTCTAGCTAATCTGCATTCAATTCTTTGCTGGCTTATAAGACTTACATGGAAACATATATTTAAAAGGTTACTACTTACAACTCCAGAACAATGTAATAATCTTCTGCATCAAAAACATCTTTAATCTTAATGATGCATGGCTATAAAAGAGAAGAAAGGAGAAATGAGAAACTCTGAAAAGGAAATCATAAGAAACAAAAATTGAAGCATCAGGAGGATAAAGAGCAGGTACCGGGCCCTTGTCTGGTGATGCTTTTAAGTCAAGTTCAGGAGAAGGCAGAATGGAATGTAGCCGACTCCCCACTGAGGACACACAACACCACCATCACACAGTGTCAGCAAGGATTAATTCTCTTTGCATATGAGCCTACCGAAGAATGCCAGCGGAATTCCCCAGGCTTCTTCCTCACAGGACTCAAGGAACCTGACAAGTAGCATGAATAAAGCAGCACCAATTGGGTAGTTGTGGGGGGGGGCGGGGGGGTGTAATAGCAAGCCTGAGACCCAAAATTCAATCCCAGCACAGCTAACTTGTAAACCCAGCACTTGGGAGGGCAAGGAAAGAAAATCAAGAATTCAAGGCCAGCCTAACCTATAAAGCAAGTTCGAGGCCAGCCTGGACAACATGAGACCCTGGTCAATTACAAGGATAGGGAGGAAGCCCAGTTATGCAGCCAGATGCCAGATTCATGCAGCTTTAGGACTGTAACCATGGAGACAGAACCCTTACAGGCTAAGATCTTCCCAGACCTGTCAAGCAAGGCTGATAGTTTATGACCCATCGTCAGTGCAGGAGGCAGAACACTGTGGGAAGAGCAGGTTTAGATTCGCCAGGATGCGTACTTAATATTATGATTTTCTATCTAGCCCACCTACTGTGTTTACGATCAACAGCCAAGTTCAGTGATAGGGAAACAGGCTTGGTGACTATCAGAAATACAGAACCCATCCTAGAAGACTTGGATCACATGAAAAGTCAAAAAGAGAGCCAGTAATATGCTCAGGTTTGAGGTTGAGAGTGGTAAGAAACTCATCACAGTGTACTTCCTGGAAAGCAAGTTTCATCCTAACTGCTGCTCTGTACCCAGGGGCCCTTCCTGCAGTGAACTGTTATAAGACAGGCAGTGGAGACCCCACTGCTTCCCAACATGTACTTGGAAACAGCTGAGTGCTAGGGAGAGACTTCCACTTTAACAAGACTCAAAATAATTGATAAAATATTTAGGGAAATGGTATGCAATTGGAATGTTTGTGGTGGTTGGTTTTTTTTTGTTTTTTTGTTTTTTTAATTATGTCTGTCTGTCTGTCTCTGTGCATGCCAAGGAGCATATGTGGAGGTCAGAGAACTTGTGGGAGTTGGTCTTTCCATCCTCCATGTAGGTCCTAGGGCTCAAACTCAGATGGTCAGGCTTAGCAGCAAGTGCCCTCAGCCCATGAGTCATTTTGCTAGCACTGAATGTGTTTTAAAAAACAAAACAAAACTGGCAAAGCAGGCTGCGGCAGGAAGATTGCTTGAGCCGGGAACCAGAGCTGAGCCTGGCGAATTCAGCCAGTTCCTGTCAAAAAGAACAAAAACAAACTCCACTCAAGAGGCAGAGACAGAAGGATCATGTGAGTCCAGTATTCCCAGACTAGAGAGAGCAACAGGGCAGGACTGTCTCCAAACAACAACAAGAAAGAAATGGCAGAGGTGGGGCGGGGGAAGGAAGGAGGAGAAAAGAAGAAGGAAAAAGGAAAGGAAAGGAGGGAAAAGAGGAAGAAATTGCAAATGAGGCAGAGGACAGTCAAGCAGGAAGGCTGCCAGTGAGTGTGAAGGGAAGGCTAGCAGGTCCACTGAGTTATAAACAGACTGTGGAGATAAAAGTGTATCAAACATGTATCTAGAATAAATAAAGCTTCCAGTTCTTGGAGGGATGTGAGGAGGTGAAGAAAAATTCTTCTGTCTGGAGGTTAAAACTGAGAATAGAAAACCATTAGTCACACTGGCAAGATTTGGGTCAAGTTTAACTCTAACACCTACAGAGCTTGGTTCATGGGTGCTCCTGAACAATTGAAGATGCTGAAAGACAGTATCAAACCCGTACGATGCAGCTCTTCCCATCTGAGACTTCCACAAATATAAATTCATACTTACAAAACAGTTAAGGGACAACAGGTAAGATCCAACACAACTCTCCACACCAATGAGCCAGATATAGTGACAGAATTTCTCTAATCTGTCAGGTACTATGGGTTTCACTGAATTACCCCAAATAAAAATTTCAGATATAATTAACCTCACCAAAACTTTCATTTTATTTGCAAATATGATCAATAATAACCTTTATAAGATTTTGGTCAAGATCTCAGTAAAAATACTGAGTATTATATCATGAGGTGATGAAGCCTTTTCCACAAGATTGTATTCTCTAGACTTCGAAGTAAAACTCTTCCAAGGTAAATAGGAGCTGGGTCCATGTGTGTGCTCACATACACACAAAGGAGCCCTAGTCTCCTGCTGCAATACTATGTACGTGTTCCATATTTTCAGACAAATTACTATGAGTGATACTCACGTGATTCAGTTTCTTCAAAATTTCTATTTCAGTTTCAACACTGGGAGCTGTGTCCTTAAATAAACAGGATAGCATTAGAGTTCATTAGTAATGATAATCATAATGGTTAGTATTTTTAAAATATATTTACAGTTAAACTTATAAAAAAAGGATATCTGAGTTACAAACCAGGCTCTGTCCATACAGAGGACATAAAACTACATATTTATACAAAATGGACGTTGGGTAAAATGCCCAGATTTTATTTTATGTACACTAGTGTTTTGCCTGCATGTATGTCTGTGTGAGCGTGTCTAGTTCCCGGGAACTGGGGTTACATACAGCTGTGAGCTGTCATGTGGACAATGGGAATTGAACACAGGTTGTCTAGAAGAGCAGCCAGTGCTCTTAACCACTGAGCCATCTCTCCAGCCCCATATTAAAAATTTCTAAATCCATCCTTTTCCTTTCAGCTCTCATACTCATTACTACAATGGGGGGGGGAGCAAGGAGGTTCTGTTAATTGACAGGTCATACAGAGTCCAATGAATAGAAGAAAACAATTAAGAAGTAAAGACTGGCTCTAAGTTTTCAACAACCTAGGAGATATGCTTTTCTCCCCTAAATGGAAAGCAAATCCAGAATTATGAGGTCAAAGAGCTATAACACAGAGCGGAAATTCCTCTTGCCATGTAAGAATAGAATTATCTAGGGAAAAACAATCTGAAGAATGTTAAAGCCAGAAACAGCTGGCTGGAAAGGAAGAGGTGACTGGGCCCCGTGTTGGTTTATGTGTTGAAAAAGCAACACATTTGGCTACTTCACTCATTTAGTAAATGTGGATTACAGAAAAAGTGACATAGCTGCTACACAGAAATAATTTACATTTTTAAAATCTGCAACTGAGAATTAAAAGTGTTACCTCAGTGGTAGAGTACTTGTCTGGCATTCCTGAGTCCCTGGGTTTTGTAAAAACCAACTAACTCAGCCATTGCCACAACATCCAAAAGAGCAAAAAAATCTAAAGTTATCTTAACAACCAAGCAAAGACTTATCTGCATATATTGTGATGAAGTTGGGGTTATTGCTTCCCAGTAATGTCGTTGAGAAGCTATTTAAATTGGTCTGACATTATCCAGAACATTACAGTATTTAAGTCACACCTCAGAACTGAATCATATCAGGCAAAATGCTGCTAACTGAGTCTTTGGAAAACACACAAAGCCTTATAGAGCAAATGGGATCAGCAGGGCATCAAAACAGACTGTTATTTTTCTCCCTTACCATTTTAAAATTCATAATTGCAGTGAGGAGTATACCATCAAATTGAGGCAAAATAAACCTGCTCCCTCAGTCAGGAGTGGTGGCACATGCCTATAATCCTAGCACTCCAGAGGAGGCAAAGGTGACACCTTCAAGGCCAGTCTGGGCTATGTGAGAGCCCTCTCTCTTTACTCTTTTGAAGTAAAAAGTAATCACTGCAATTTGTAGAATGAGTCAAAATGATAAGCTGCAGTAGGTACTAAGCATTTTACGCTTTAACAAACACTTTCAGAATCAATATTAAGAGCAAAGCATAGCACTTAGGTCAGAATTAAACCCAGCTTTTGTGAGACTGTTTTTCCTTCTCACTAAAACTCTTAACCCTTCAACAAGTTTCATTTCTGTTACAACAACCCAAGTGTTACTTTACTAACTGTTTAAAAAGATGGGCTGCAGGTAATCACTGTGGTAAAGCAGCTGACAACTCGGAGCAGTCCCTGTGAGATGCTGAGAATGGAAAGTTGAGCTGTGCCAACAATGCGAATTCATTTAAAACACCAGTGTCTGGGCCAAGATGAGAAGGCTGAAGGCAGCTGTGAAGCTTCCATGGGAACTAGGACCTACTTCTTCCCGGATGCCTTCGTAGCTACTTTAGAAGAAGAAAAAAGCCTGTCACTATGCACATGAGTATGTTCGACCAATTACTCCTAGAATTAAACTCCTATAAATAAAAGCTTCTGGATTAGCCGGAAGACACTTAAAAGTGGTCGGTGTTTAACAGTCAAAAATCATTTCGTCTGAGCCAGCCTAGCTTCCTGAGATCGAATCACACTCCAGTTACTTGAGTGATGAAGAAGTCTAAAAGCCAGCAGCCACAACCCAGTACTCACGGCTTCTCTGGATGAGCCAAGAGCAAACTTCCGCTTGCTGATGATCTTTATGGCTACTTTCTTACATGATTTCCTCTCAAAAGCCATTTTCACCTCCCCACAAGCACCACTAAAGGAAAACACACAGAGAGTGATTTTTCAGCATAATTTTCATCATGAAATCCACCATGTCCAACTCTGCCTTGACAAGAAAAAAAATTAAAGATGGAGATGAGGTTGTTCAGGTGGAGAAAGTGCTCCTCATGAAAGTGTGAGAACCTGAGTTCAGATACCCAGAACCCATGTAACCCAGGCATCATAGTAACCTAGGTTTCATAGAATAAGAGTTGAGCCAGAAACAAGAGGACTCTCCCCTTGGTTTGTGGGCCAGCCTGCCTGGCATGCTCAGCAGAAAACAGAGACTCAGTTTCAAGGTAGAAGGACAAGAACCAACACTCACAGCTGTCTTCTGACCTACACACTGTGGTGCACGCACTCCCACACTTTCACGTGCGCACATGCGTGCGCACACACACACACTCCCACACCTTCACGTGCGCACACGCACATTCCCCACACATGCACAAATACATGTACAAGCACAAAAGAAACTAAATATTGTCCATGTAACATTTTTTCATTGTCCCTACTCTCAACGGACACATTGAGACTTCACCAGAGTAAACTGTCAAGAGCACAAGTAGATGTGGAGCGCCCAGCAACTGTGAGGTTAGAGTGACTTCAGTCTAACCACAGCCCTTGATTGTGAAATCCCCAGAAAAACACTAAGAAAAAAGAAAACTTATTCTCTAGGTCAGAAAAATATCAATAGAAGAGTCTTCCTGATTAAAAATGTGTAACCATGCCAGATGTCCCAACTGTAATTCAAGAGCTAAGAAGGCAGAGGGAAGGACAGCAGCCAACCAAGGCCATCCAGGCTTGCATTAAAAAGAAGGAACTGAGCCAGGCTACGGTGGCACACACCTTTTATCCCAGCACTTGGGAGGTAGAGACAGGCAGATCTCTGCGAGTTTAAGGCCACCCTGGTCTACAAAGTGAGTTCCAGGACAGCAAGGGCTACAGGAAGACATCCTGTCTCGAAAAAAAAAAAAGCAAGGTAAGACTGAAAACAATTACCAACAAATAATTTGTATACATACTTGGTTGGAAACCAAACTGCACCCTACACTACATCCAAAAGTGCTGCACAATTACTCTGCCTGCAGGAGCATTTCTCTAGGATTTCAGACTCACTGGGTACCACCCACGGCAGAGGAACGCCACATAGAATGTTACATAGCCCACGCCTACCCCCGGTAACCTTCCTCAAAGTCAGATCCATCCTAGCAAGGACTACTACAGCACGGGCCATCGGGCCGTACACTATACACTGCCTGTCTGTAGAGGGCTATGATAATGACTGAGTTTTGAGAGAGTACAGAAAAGGCTTATGTCCCATTATAATCATTTTCAAGTGTAGAATTCAGTCACATCAAGCACACTCACAATGTTCTGTGACTGCTACCACCTAGTTCCAGTCAAGTAAACACCATTACCCCTTGCCCCTAGCAACCACTAATTGGCTTTCTAAAAATTACCTGATATGAAGCATATCAACAAAACTGTATTTCTTTCATTTAGCTTAATGTTTTCAAAGCTTACCCATGCTATCACAACTATCAGTACATCTTTATTACCTATCTGAGACTGTATCCTGCTACATCGGTTTGGTCTTAAACTCCCAATACAGCCTCTAGCTATTGCTCCACCCCCACCACCACCACCACCGCCACTTTGAGGCAAAAGTCTTAGAAAGCTCAGGCTGTCCTCAAATGGCTATTACGCCAAGGGTACCTTTTAACTCCTGATCCTCCTGATAAACTTCTTTTAGTTGTTGAAGTCCAAGTATGTCCCACCTTGTCCAGCTGTCTTTTGAATGACAGGAAATGAACTAAAGACTTTACACTTAATTGCATGCCTACCTTAGAAGGGTAGGAGCCATCAAGATGGCTCGGCAAGCTGAAGTGACTGCCCCGTATACAGGTTAGTTTTTTTTGTTTTGTTTTGTTTTGTTTTTGTCAACTTGACTCATGTGAGGATCATCTGCCAAAAGGGAATCTCAACTGAAAAAAAATGCCTCCATCAGACTGCCCGGTAGGCAAGTCTGGGGGGCATTTTCTTGATTAATATGGAAGGGCCCGGCCCACCACATGCAGTACTGTCCCTGGGAAGGTAGTTCTAGAATGTATAAAAAAGCAGAAGGAAACTGAGTCAATAAGCAGTGTCCCTCCCTGCTTCCTCTGCTTGAGCTTCTGCGCTGGCTTCCCTCAAGATTAGACTGTGATCAGAACATGTAGGCCAAATAAACCCTTCCCTCCCCAAGTTGCTTTTGGTCAGTGTTTATCACAGCAACAGAGAGCAAAGTAAGGCAGAAATTGGTACTGCTGTGATGGATGTAACCATGCTGCTTTGGGGGGGGAGGGCTTACAGTATTTCAGTGCCTTGGGCTAGAACAGCTGCTGAGTGCTCAGAGATTAGTGAGTTGTTCTGTAGAGAACTGGAAGACAATGCTGGGAGAAATGCAAATAACAAAGGCGGGGCCTGTGAAGTTGTAGAGGGAAATTTCAGAGTTCCTTAAGGACTCAAGGATTCTGGGAACGTGAGGTTGGATATGGTGGCACATGCCTTTAATCCCAACATTTGTGAGGTGGAGGCTGGCAGATATTTTTGAGTTTCAGGCCAGACTGGTCTAATGAGTAAGTTCCAGGACAGGACAGCCAAGGAGATACAGAGAAAACCTGTCTCAAAAAAAAAAAAAAAGAAAAGAAAAACAACAACCGTGAAAGGAAACCTTTTGTGGTTTACTGAGATAATCAATGCTAGTTAGCAAGGGCTTAAAAATCATCTCTTCCAGTAAGAGCATCACTGAGGTGAGATCTTAGGGGTCCAGATAGGGTCCATAGCTACATCTCAAGCTGGAAATCAAACTTCATAATGTTTAAGAGTCTCCCAAAGGATACAAATTTTGAAGGCCTAAAGGGGTCCTGGCCAGCAAGCTGAGGCTTGGCCCTGTATGGCAGAGTTGGAGTATCCCTGAAGAGAGGCCAGGAGACCACGAAAAAGATGCAGGCTCAGCTGTAGATGTCCAGACTGTGGGATGGCCACCGAGGACAGCAGCAGGTGCAGAGTGGTGCCAGCCTGCAACCTAGAAGACAAGCTCTGCAAGCTCTGGAGGGCACAGTGGGGGCAGTAAAGCTGTTCAAGTCTTCTGTCGTGCAGAAGACCAGGAGTCCCAGACTTTGGAAACTGAGGCACTTACATTGTTGAAATTGGATTTTACTTTGATCTGACTATAACCCTGGTTCTTCCTTAAAATAATAAAACTTTTTTTTTTTTAACAACAGCCCATAAAGACACTTTGGATTATTTTTAATGAAAACTTGACCTTTTAAATCGCTGTGGTTTTTTTTTAATTTCATTTTATACAGGTGCTTTTCCTGTATAAGAACACATGTGTGAAGTACTCCAGAGACTAGATGAAGGTATCAGATTCCCTGGAATTAGAGTTGCAGACAGTAATGAGCCATCATGCAGGTACTGAGACTCAAACCTGGGTTCTCCACAAGGGCAACCAGTGTTATTTGTTGCTAAACCACATCTCCAGTCCCAAATTGTCTTTTTAAAAACTATGGGACTTGAAAAAATTGGAATGTGTTTCACATTGTGACATTTAATTTTTGGTTTTTTGTTGCTGGTGTTTTGTTTTGTTTTTGAAGCAGGGTCTCTCTACATTGTCCTGGCTGTACTGGAACAATGTAGACCAGGATGGCCTCGAATTCACAAGGATCAACTTTCCTTTGCTTCCCAAGTACTAGGATTAAAGTCGTATGTCACTACCCCGTGACTTTAATATTAACATGACATCTTGGGGACAAACAATAAAGGAAAGGTTATGGTTTAATTGTGATATGTCTGTGGTCGAGAAGAAGTCGACTATACTGGTTTCTTTGTGTAGGTTGTTTGTTTTTTGTTTTTGTTGACCTGAAATAAGCTAGGATCATCTGGGAAGAGGAAAGAGAAAAATGTCTCCCTCAGATTGCTTTCACACAAGTCTGTAATTAATGATTAATGATTGATGCTTAGCCAGCTGTGTAGTCCTAACCCTAGGCAGGTGGTCCTGGACTAACAAAGAAAGCAGGCTGAGGAGTGTTCCTCCACGGTCTCCACTTCCTGTCTCTAGCTTCCTGCTCTGCTAGAGTTTATACCTGGAATTCCCTCAATGATGATGGACTGTGATCAGGACATGTAAGCCAATAATTCCTTTCCTCTTCAAGCTGCTTTTGATTATGATGCTTATCACAGAAATAGAAAGCAAGTTAGGACATGAACAAGGCCGATGACCTGAATTCAATCTCTGGAGTCTATGGTAGAAGGAGAAAACTTTTGAAGGTTTTCCTCTGAGCTCCATATGCACACCACGGCACCTCACACTTATACACACTCTTCACATACACACATCACATTCACACCCACCCACATGCATACCCACCTCACTGTTCACATACAAAACATATACAATAATATACTCTCTCTCACACACGAACAGAAAGATAGAGAAGCAATTATGTAGTTTTTAATTAACAAAAAATACATTGGATATGGTAGCTTATGCCTGTAACCTGCAGAAGTTGAGACAGGAGAACTGCCCATGAGTTTGAGATTAGCCTGGGCTACGCTGTGAGTTCATGCCAGTCTAAGCTTCAGAGTGAGTCCCTGTCTCAAAGGAAAAGAAAAAAAAGGACAAAACTTAATTAATTAATTACATAGTGTGAGGATAAGGCTCACTGGTCTAGCACTTTACCAAACATGCAGATGATCCCAGATTAGCACTGGCACTAAACAAACAAAGCAAGGCCGGCAAGATTACTCAGCATGAAATGGCCTCTACAATCAAACATGATGACTGAATTTAACCCACATGGTACAAAGACAGAACTGACCCCTGTGAATTGTCCTCTGTCCTCTGACTCACTGTGGCATGAGTGCACCCACACACATACAGGCACGTGGTGAAATATAAGTGCCATGAATCATAGATCATTAAAAGCGGATTTTCAAAAGTCATCAATAGCTGGGCATGGTGAGGCAGACTTGGACTCCTGTCTGGGCAGGTAGAGGCAAGAGGATCAGGAGTTCAAGATCATCCTTGACTGCAGAGTGATTTATGTAAGCTACATTAAAAAAAAAAGCCAGCCAGGCAGGTGGTGCCCACCTTTAATCCAAGCACTTAGGAGGCCAAAAGCTGGAGAATTTCTGTGAGCTCGAGGCCAATCAGGGCAAAATTACTTGGTTTACTATAATAAAATAAAGAGCTGGGAAAACATTTCAGCCTAACAAACGCTTGCTACACAAGGACAGGGACCTGAGTCTGGAACCCCAGCACCCACATGAAAAGCTCGTCTCCAGTCCCAGTGCTGGCAAGGTGAGGACAGGAACATCCCAGGGGCTTGCTAAACACCAGGTAATTCGGTCAGTAAGTTCCACATTCTGAGAGCTATAAAGTAGAGGATCACTGAAGAAGACATCCGATAATGACCTCGGGACTCCGCAATGCAACATTCTTCCACAGACATGCATATAGACACACACACAAATAGTTATCAATGAAGACAAGCCTGGTGGCACAAGCTAATCCCAGCACTAAAGTTTATAATAAAAAAGTTTATTTAAACTGATCACTAATAAATCAGTAATACTCTACCACAAAGTTTGACAATCAGCTATGTTATAAATAATAACACTATAAAATCAGGCACAAAAACCTAAACTAAAATACATACATAGAAAAAAATTAGTTTTAGTTTATTATATAAGGAAAAAAAAAATTTACCTTCCAAGAGTTTTTGACATGATGTATTCATCTCTTAATTCCTTAGGATAAACTGACTGATCATCTACAGTGAGATCAAAAAATACAAAAACTGAGGGGGAAAAGACAGAAATGGGCTTGTTAATTCATGATTAGAAAACTGGTTCTAAAATTTAGCTATAAATAGAATATAAGTGATAAAATTACATACATCATGTAATACAAAATAAAGTATATTTAATCAGGGACTAGCAAGATAGTTCAGCAGGTAAAATCACTTGCTATGTCTGCCTCACGACTTGAGTATGAACCCGAATGGAAGGAGAAAACCGGCTCCCAACAGACCCCTATATGCATACTGTAAAGTGTAAGCCTGCACATGCACACACACACACACAATCTCTCTCCCTCAATCATACACACATGCACATACACACGCACACGCACAAATCTCTCTCACACACTAAATAAACGTAAATAAATAAAGTGGAGATGAGACAGAGTAAGACTCCTTACATTACCCTCGGCCTCCACACCTACACAAATGTACAAACACATCCACATGTACATATACGGCACACACAAAGAAAATACTCAGCACTTGGGAGGCAGAGGCAGGCGGGTCTCTGAGTTCAAGGTCAACCTGGTCTACACAGGGAAATCTAAGACAGCCATATAGTTAGACCTTGTCTCAAAAACAAAACAAAAAAAAACCTCACAATTCAGGCAATGGAGTTAACTCTTAAATGCTACTGAATGTTAACTTAATTAATTTGACTGATTTAAAGCACAATATATACAGACACAAAAATTCCCCCTTACCGAGGAAGTTTACAAAAGCCCATTAACCATAAGATAACATTACCTTTATTTCTACATAGTGAAAGCGCAATTTCAGAGTTGTTACTCAAAGGACGGCATTTTCCTTTCCCGATGAGCTCAGTATTTACAAAGGTTCCATTCCCACTGTGATCTTCTATGTACACGATGTAAGAATTTTTAGGGCCCGTTTCCTAAAATAGAGAACATTTTATTTCCAAGTTTTAACGGCAGGAGTTAACGGCTCCAGATACACAAGATCACCGGGTCTCCGAGAAGAGAAGTTAACTGTCACCTACCCTGAAAATGCGAAAGTGCTTCTTGCTATATGTCCGGTACTTATCAGTCCTTCTCAGTAGTGGTCCGTCAAAGCAATATTCACAGCTTTTATCCCTCCCAAACCAGTAGTTGTCGTTAACACAGTCTGTTAATACAGAAATACAGAGCAGAGAACTGGAACTTCAGGCAACAAACACTCTTCAACAGTGCTAACTGTAGGAAGTGGCTGGTTCTGTGAAGCAACATGTGGGCCCAGCATCTGGGACACTCACAAAGCAGGACTAGCTCAAGGCCACTCCCACCTACCTGGAAAGACACTGTCAAGAAGACAATCAAAAGCATAGATCTGATTATCAAAATTGTGTATTAAAAGTTGGGGGTCACTGGCTGGCGTGTTAAGTCAGTACACAGGGAAGCTTAGCATAGTCAAGGCCCTGGTCTCAACCCCAAACAACAACCAAAAAAAAGGGGTGGGGGATAATAATACAACAATGACTCTGTTTTGTTTTGTTATAGATTCTTTGGTATCTGTTTAGCTGGTGTTTGAGGCAGGGTCTCATACACTCCAGGCTAACTTCTAATTCTCTATGTAACCAAGAATGACCTTCAACTTCCAAACCTTCTGCCTCAACTTCCCTGATGCTTAGTTAGCAATCAAGTGTCAACAATTCCCAATTTACTTGGTGCTAGGCATAAACCCAGAGCTTTGTGCACACTAGGCAAGCGCTCTACCAACTAAGCCACATCCCAGCCCCGTTACTTGTTTTTTGAGAAAGTCTCACAGAACCTGGCAGGACTTGAACTTGCTATGTAGGGTGAGGCTTGCCACAAACAAAATTCTTAATCCTCATGCTTCAGCCTCTCAAGTGCCAAGATTACAGGCATGTGCCACTACACCAGACTGTAACACTGGGTTAAATAATTGACGATTATTCATAACCATGAAATGAAAAGCAGCCATTAAAACTTCCCAAATAAAGCCAAGCAGTGGTGGCGCACACCTTTAATCCCAGCACTCGGGAGGCAGAGGCAGGCAGATCTCTGAATTCGAAGACAGCCTGGTCTACAGAATGAGTTCCAGGACAGCCAGGGCTACACAGAGAAACCCTGTCTCAAAACAAAACAAAACAAAACAAAACAAAAAGAACTCATCAGTTGACCAAGCTGACTTCAGTGCTATCCATGCTTTGTCCCGTCATCAGTTTCCTAGCTGGGAGAAAGAGACATTCGTTCGCTTCTCCTAGAAACAGTGTCACACGATATTTCCAACTATATAAATGGCTCGTTTCCTCTCTCCTTTCGTGTTGAGTCAAATACAAGCCAAAAATGAGTTTGGACATATCTTCCACTAAGCTTTTGATACACGCAAACTCCAAGCTCACTACCTCATCAATCATAATAATGTCCTGCTCTGATACTCTATAAAAATGGGCCCTTTTTTAATTCTTTGGACACTGTCTTCCTGATTTTCCCCATTAGAACATGAAGTCCATGAGGACAGCTATGAATATTGTATTCAAAGACTGTAGCTCCTGGCAGGGCAGTGGTGGCACACACCTTTACTCCCATCACTAGGAGGCAGAGGCAGGGGGATCTCTGTAAATTCAAGGACAGTGTGATCTACATAGTGAGTTCTAGGACAACAGGGCTGTGTAGAAAGACCGTCTCAAAAACAAACAAACAACAATAATAAAAAGAGTGCAGATCAGACCACAGTCAGGCATGGGGGTGAACACCGGTAATCTCAGCATTCCGGAAGGTGCAGGAAGAAAGATCAGGAGTTCAAGGTCATCCTTGGCTACATGTACAGTGTGAGGTTAGAATGGGCTACATGAAACTCTCAAGAAAACGAAAGAAATAGAGAAAAGAGAATTGCTTGAAGAACAAGAAATAAAAGAAGGGAAGAAGAGGGAAAGAAGAGAAAGAAGGAAAGGAAAAATGAACCTTCTCAACTCATTCTGAGGCCAGTTAAACCCTAATGACAAAGCCAGACAAAAATAAGACAAAAAAGCTACAAACCAATATCCCTTATAAATGCAGATTCAAAAATGCTCAAAAATGGTAGCAAGGTACAGTAGCAATGTCTACAGTCCTCACCTGGAACCTAGCATTCAGGAGGCTGAGGCAAAACTGCTATGAGTTCAAGGCTACTTAGTGAGTTCCAAGCTAGTATAGGCTAAAAACTAAGGCTTTGTCCCCCAAATAAACAAAGTCAGTATAGAGGTTCAGGGGTTCAGTTAGTCTCATTGACATAGCAAGTAGAGGAGTTTCATAAAACAACAACAAAAAAAGATAAAACTTGTATATTGAAACATACAAAACATTGTACAAAGAAAGGAAAGGCTGAATTCTGGGAAGATACCCCACATTCACAGATTATTATTATAGATAATAGAATCTATTATCATAGATTATTATGCCCCACATTCATAGGTTATTAACTATTCATTCTTGCAGGGTGTACTGCCAACTGACTAAATCTGAAAACTAAGAAACAGAGGGTAGATCTATGAAGAATTAGCTGAAGGGGCTTTATTCCGGAGTGTGTGGCACCTTCCGTGAGCCAAGACAGAAAAGAGCCGAAGGGAAAACGTGCTGTTTGCTTGCATGCCTTCACTTCTTGCTGGTAAGTGCATCTACCTCATTCTTTCTGCTACCACCCTTTGCTGCTTCTTTGGTTTCCAATACAGACTGAAGATCAGCATCTCTCCAGGAACCCTCTAGGCTGTCAGTGTCAGTGCTGAGACATTTAGCCTCATGGACTGAGCAGCTCTGAGGCTGTCTTCCCATCGTGTCAGAACTATTAATGGACTCTCCAAACCATATTGTGTAAACCAATTCAATAAATCCCCTCGTAATTTTTTTTCTTGTTTGCTTTTGTTTTTTTGCTGTGAGACAGGACTTCTCTTTGTAGCCTTAGCTATCATGGAACTCCCAGGCTAGACTAAGAGTTCCACCTGCCTCTGCCTTCTGGCTTCACTTCTTAGCTAATCAAGATCTTTAAGGTGGGAGTATCCACCTTTAATCTGGACTACTCCGTCTGCTGGCAGTCTATATAAAGGACACGAAAGAAGCTTGCTCTCTGCCTGCTTGCTCTCACTCTTACTGGCAAGTTCATTCCTTCACTGGCATTAGAGCCTACTTCTACGGAATTCTGGTAGGTATATACTGAAGACGAGCTGAGACAATTATCACAAAGCCTTTCAGACTGAACTGCTGGATTCTTGGATCTGCTGTGGGTAGCCATCATTGGAATAGCTGGACCAACAGCATGTAAGCCACTCTAATTATCACGCATGTATGAATATTCATACATATATGAATATATATATATATATATACACACATGTATACATGTTTATTTCAGAAATAGCTCTGGATTACCTGGATATCCACATGCAGATACAAAATCTGAACCAGGTATGGTGGATATGTGTAATCCCAGCTACTCAGTAAACTGAGACAAAAAGGTCAATGCAAGTTCAAGGCCACAAGGCATTACACAGTGAGTTCCAAGACTACCTGGCTGCAGAATTCCGTCTCAAAAACAGATGAGTAAAGCCTCGATAGGACTACGATGTAGCTCAGTGTTAGAGCTCTCTACCATGCATAAAGCGCTCACTCTGAAGAGGACAACCATGCACTCCACCACAGCCTCTATTTTCTATTTTAACTTTTTAAACTATTTTCTCACCCCCAACCAGTTACGGGGCACTGAAGCTTCTGTTGCAACACCCGGAACCACCTTCTGTTTCTTTGAATGATACCCTATTTTACATAACAAAATGCCTTACCAAGATTAGAGAATCCATCCTGCAGAGCCCACAGCCGGGCCCAAGGGACAGGACCAGGCTCCTCGGGTTCTTGGTCCTCGGGAATAGAACAGAGTTCCTGAGTGGACACTGTCTCTAAAGAGCTCAGCGTCCCAGAGCTGGAGTGAGACGACTGGCTGGAAGATGGCACCGTGCTGGTAGAAGAACCGGATGTGCCCTGATACTGTGAGGAGAGGTCGTGCAACGGAGAGAAGGTGCCTTGGGACTGGCTTAAGCCACCCTGGGACTGTGAACAGGTACCGCTGCCATGGGCCTTGGAGGAGCTGCAGCCTTGGGACTGCTGACTCTTCATATCCGACCTCAAAGACAAGAGTCCAAGGCTTAAAATTCAGGAGGGAAGAATGGGGGTTTTTGAGACAACTCAGCAGGAAAGAGCACATACTATTCTTGCAGAGACCAAGTTCCGGGAGTTCCCAGCACCCAAGTATGGCACCTCAAGACTGCCTGTAACTCCAACTCCAGCGGACCTGAAGCGGCTCTTGGCCTCTGCAGGCATCAGCATTCACATCTGCACATCCCACGCACATGCGATAATTAAAAATAAAATAACTCTTTATCCAAAACTCGGCGAGGAATGCGGATGGTATCCAATGGTAGATGGTAGATCGCTGGCCTGACAGATGCAAAGTCCAGATTCCATGCCCAGGATCATCAAACATACAAACAAAGTGAAGAATGGGTACAAGGGGCTGGAGAGGCATAGCTGCAGGTAAGAGCAGTTTGCTCTTTTGAGTTCAGTTCCCAGCACCCACATCCGGGAGCTCACAGATAACTGTAATTCCAGCTCTTGGAGGGGGGATACAGTGCCTTCTGCTGGCCTCCGTGAGAAATGCATAGACTTACACAGACGTAAGGTTTTTATTTTTAAGATTTATTTATTATGGATACAATGTTCTGTCTGCATGTAGAGCTGATCTCATTATAGATGGTTGTGGGGCACCATGTGGCTGCTGGGAAATTGAACTCAGGACCTCTGGAAGAGCAACCAGTGCGCTTAACCTCTGAGCCATCTTTCCAGCCTTAGACACAAGATTTTTAAAAACAAGATTTAAAGGAACAGGCACATTATGATCACCTCAAAAAGAAAGGCAGGGCCATTCATGACTGAAACAAACAAAAACAAAGTAACAACAACAAAATTCCAGACTTACGAACAGAATTCCAGAGGCCACTAACAGAGCATTACACCAGCTTTCCTTCCTGTACAGAAGCTGAGAATGGCTGGTTGCCTCCTATCCACTCCTTGCCACTGTACCCAACACGTACGCTTACGTAACCTCTCCAGTTCCTGCAGAGCCTAGCGGCAAAGACTGGGTTCTCAGGTAGGTATTTGGGAAGAATGAATCTAGGGGCTGGCATGATCACTAACATTTATAATGTTCGCCATGAAACCACTTCGCTCTGGCATGAAAGTCCCAACGCTCTGCCTAACCATGTGTCTAGACCTGTTTCAACTAGTAAATAAAAAGGAAAGTGAACTTCCCCTCGAAGAGCAGCTAAAGAGGAAGAGTCGCCTACGCATAGCGCCCTCTCACATGTATAAGTAAGCAGACAACTCGGAAGCTGCGGAGGGTCCACTTGCATAAGGCTCTGAAACAGTATTCGAACACCCAACCACCCGCGCAGCGTTTCCCACTAAGACTCACCGCGTGAGACCACCAGGAGCCACAAACACCCCAAACGCGCAGCCAGTGGCGTGGCGCTAAACCTACCGATACAAACTCCACCCTCAGCCAATCAAAGCGCCTTCCTTCTCGGCAGGACCAATAAGGAAACCCGAATGTGACCGTCTCCCTTAGCCCCAGCGCTTGCTGGGAGTTGTAGTTTACAATGCAGAACGGGACTCGGCCTCCCGGTTTCCCGCGGCTAATCCCGCCTCCTCGGCTCCCTAACCAATCAGCAGCGAATCGCTGCTTCCTCCTTTCCCTCGGGGCCTGAAGACCCAGGCCTGCAGACGGCTGTCCGGATGTGGGGCAGCAGGGCCGGGGCCTTGTTTTGTTTGTGGGAAGTGCGTCTGGCGGGGTTCTTGGGAAGGAGACCGCTGAGCGTCAGTGCTGCCTCGGGGAAGAGCCGTGCGCCGCCGTGCTGGAACTGCGGCAGCGCGAGGGGGGCCGGGTGTGGGGATGAGTTCTTCTGCACTCGCTGCCGCGCGCTGCAGCCTCCTGACCCCGCTCGGGACTACTTCAGCCTCATGAATTGGTACGGGCGGCGCGGTGTGACGGGAGGGCGGGTCGGGATTCGGAAGCTCTGATGGCCCGAGAAGTAAGACAGGCAGCCAGGCGTAACCCTAGCGACCCAGGCGTCGGTGCAGCAGGGAGACTGAGGCAGGAGGCCCACAGTTCAAAGCCAGCCTGGGCAATTTACCGAGACTGATTCAAAACTGGTAAAAAGATAAACAAGTATGTAGGTCATATTATAATACAGTGCCTAGTGAGAGTTTAGTTTTCCTGAGAGGGAGAAGAAATAAAGTTGCAGACTGGAGGGAAGATGAAGATGAGGGTGGAGTCGGCGATTAAAGGGACTAGGAGTGAAGCTGCTGATATCTGTAATCCGAGCACTTGGGAAGTGGATCCGGAATTCAAGACATGCCTCTGCTGCGAGGGCGCTGTTTGTTGTTTTTTTTTTCTCATTAGTTACATTTTGTTAATTCTGTATCCCAGCTGTATTCCTCATTCCCTCCCCAATCCCACCCTCCCTCCCTCCCTCATCTCCTCCCTGCCCCTTTCCAAGTCCACTGATAGGGGAGGACCTCCTCCCCTTTCATATGACTCCCTTTTGTCAGGTATTTTCAGGACTGGCTGCAAAGTCCTCCTCTGTGGCCTAACAGTACTGCTCCTCCCTTGGGAGGTGGGGAGGTCAAAGAGCCAGTCACTGAGTTCCTGTTAGAAATAGTCCTTGTTCCCCTTACTAAGGGAAACCAATTGATTACTGAGCTATCACGGGTCACATCCGAGCAGAGGTTCTAGGTTTTATCCTCTCATGGTCTTTGGTTGAGTGTCCATCTCAGAAAAGACCCTGTGCCCAGATATGTTTGGTCCTTGTGGAGCTCCTATCCTTTCCACATCAAACTCCCCTTCTTTCATATGATTCCCTGCACTCTGCCGAAGGTTTGGTTATGAGTCTTAGTATCTACTTTGGCGCACTGCTAGGTAGAGTCTTTCAGATGCTTTCTGCGGTGGACTCCTGTCATACGTTCAATGCATATCCCATTTGTCTTTCTAAATGAGGATAGATCATCATACCCCGTGTCCACTTTCTTGATTATCTTCTTTAGGTGTATAGATTTCACTATGTTTATCATATCTTTTAAGTCTATATAAGCGAGTATATTCCATTTTTGTCTTTCTCCTTCTGGGATACTTCACTCAGAATGATCTTTTCTAGATCCCACCATTTGCCTGCAAATTTCATGATTTCCTCCTTTTTGATTGCTGAGTAGTATTCCATTGTGTAAAAATACCACAATTTCTGTATCCATTCCTCCGTTGATGGACATCTGGGTTGTTTCCAGGTTCTGGCTATTACAAATAAAGCTGCTACAACATGGTTGAGCAAATGTCCTTATTGTGTACTTGAGCAAATTTTGGGTATATGCCTAGCAGTGGTATAGCTGGGTCTTGAGGAAGCGCTATTCCTAATTGTCTGAGAAAGTGCCAGATTGACTTCCAAAGTGGTTGTACCAGTTTACATTCCCACCAGCAATGGAGGAGGGTTCCCCTTTCTCCACAACCTCTCCAACATGTGTTGTCATTTGAGTTTTTCATCTTGGCCATTCTGATGGGTGTAAGGTGAAATCTCAGGGTCGTTTTCATTTGCATTTCCCTAATGGCTAATGACGTTGAGCATTTCTTTAAGTGTTTCTCTGCTGTTCTATATTCCTCTACAGAGAATTCTCTGTTTAGCTCCGTTCCCCATTTTTTAATTGGATTACTTGGTTTGCTGCTTTTCAGCTTCTTTAGAGGGCGCTGTTTTTAAACCATCAACAACAAAAAAAGGACAAGTTTACAGTATGGGGAGGTTTGAGGGGCGGGGCTTGTGGAAAAGGAAAGCAGAAAGGAAGGGGTTTTTTGTTTGTTTTCTTTCTTTTTCTTTCTTGATTTCTTTCTTTCCTTTCTTTCTCTCTCTTATTTTTTTCTTTCCTCTCTTTCTTTCAACATAGTCTCACCCTGTCACCCTGTAGTTTTGCCTGGCCTGGAACTCATAGACATCCGCCTGCCTCTGCAGCCCCAATAAAAGCATGCAAGACAGGGGTAGGAGGATTTCCCAGTTGGAGTCCAGTCACTAAAATAGGAAACATCTCATCTCAAAAAAAAATTCTTTTTTAAAGTTTTTCGAGACAGGGTTTCTCTGTGTAACAGTAGGCTGCCCTGGAACTTTCTTTATAGACCAGGCTGGCCTGGAAGAACTTACAGAGATTTGCCTGCCTCTGCCTTCAGAGTGCTGGGACTAACGGTGTGTACCACTGTACCCAGCATCAAATAGTTTTTTTAAGAAAAAAATAAAACAAGTCAGGTGTGTTGGTGCATACCTGTGAACCCAGCCCTCAAGGGTAAGGCAGGAGGATTACAAATTTGAGGGCAACCTGAGCTATAACAGCAAGTTTGATGAGACTCTAGGCTACATGGGACTAGGTTTCAAAAATCAAAAGCAATTAAGAGTAAAACAAACCAAATGTGGTGGCATATGCCTAGAATCCCAGTATTCAAGAGGCTGAAGGATAAGGCTCACAAATTGGAGGCCAACATTGGCTAAGCAATGAGACCTTGTCTTAGGAAACCAAAATTTTAATTCAAGCTGAGAGAGATCAAGAAATGTTTGGTGTGGTTTGTTGCCTCTTTCTCTGGAGATGGGAGAGGTACACAAGTGTTAACAGAGTTGAACTAAAGATTAGATTAAAGTGGGAGGGCCAAGTATGGTCGTGGGCACAGGAATTGAAGGCCTATGCCACCTCACCCAGCATTTTTTTTTTTTTTTTTTTATACTTCTAGCACTTGGGAGTTAAATGTCATTCTTGGCTATATAGCAAGTTTGAGGCCAGCCTGGGGTACTCAAAATCTCTCTGTCTCCCTTCCTCCCTCCCTATCTCTCTCTTCATCTATCTCTCTCTCTCTCCCTCCCTCACACACACACACATAATAGCTAAGGCTCTAGACCTGGTAACAGACCTGTAATCCCAGCTATCAGGGAGGCTAAAGCAGGCTCATTGCAGGTCAGGGCAGGCGTGGGCTATAAAGTGACTTCAAAGTTCACTTAGGTACCTTAGTTAAGAAACCCTGTCTCAAAATGAGAGTAAAAGGAGGTCTGGTACAGGCAAGGAAGTGGCTTGCCCAGCATGCCAAAGAGCCTAGATCAGTCTTCAGCACAGAAAAATAAACAGATAGCTAGACAGACAGGTAGGTAGGTAGATGAGGTAGGAATCAAGGGCAAGAACTCTGAACTCTAGAACACAGTCTCATCAGTCACTGGTTGCTTTCAATGGATCACATTAACCTTATCCTTAATTATTCAAGCTTCAATCCTGAGTCACTTCAGTGTCTTTTCTCTCCACTCACATCCCTTTCTGACCTACGGTCAGACTGACTTCAAGTAGTGCCACCATTCAAGTCTCCTCTCCAGTGCCATTCATTTACCGTCTATTCTGATCCTGTTCAGTTTTCCTTCATTACAACTACCACATCTTTAAAAAATGACCTTTGTTTATATGTTTATTACATCCTCCCCAAGAGCAAAGCCAGACCCTAGTAAACAACTATAAATGCTGATGCATGAATGACATCTGGTTTCCTTCCAGCAACCGATCCTTCAGGGTTGATACCACGAAACTTCAGCACAGGTACCAGCAGCTACAACGTCTTGTCCACCCAGATTTCTTCAGCCAAAAGTCTCAGGTATTTACTGACCAACCCTAACACTCCCCACATTTGTGCACAGCTGGGTGGGTGGCAGTGTTGATCTAGGCAACAGTTGGGCTACTAGCTCCACCTTGTGGCATCCTGCCCCTACTCAGCCAGATCCCAGGAATGTCATTTCCTCACAGTTGTTACCTGACTTTCCAGATAACAGAACCCATCAGCTGAAAATACTCATGCCACAGCACTTCTGCTTTAACCAGACTCCTTAAATCCCTGTCGATCACTGTGTTATGAAACTTTGGGAATCAAAGACTGGCTCTTGTGATAACAATACCGTTTTTTATCTCTATGAACAGACTGAAAAACACTTCTCAGAGAAGCATTCAACCCTAGTGAATGATGCCTATAAGACTCTTCAGGCTCCCCTGAGCAGAGGACTATATCTTGTAAGGTGATTTTCCAACCCATCTGTATGTGACTTCTGTGTGAGATCTGGCTAGTCTAGGAAGCTAATGATAGTAGCCTCAAAAATACAAGTATAATTTTCTTGGTATTATTTGTAAATCTGTCTTGTTTCTTTTGAAAGAGAATTTCACTGTGTAGCCCAGACTGACTTCAAGTTTCTAATTCTCTCCCTTCACCACACCCACATAAAGCTCCTTTGTAATTTTTTTCCTTCAGTGCTGGGCACTGGACCTAGAGCCTCATGCTAAACGCATGCTCTGCCACTGAGCTGTGGCCCCTGCATGGAAATTACTGGCTTTTTCTTTGGTTTGCTTGCTTGCTTGCTTGGGTTGTTTGTTTTTTTTTAACAATGCTAGGTTTTGAATCTGTTCAACTGTATCCCCGGCTGCCTTTTTACTTTCTGAAATGGTTTCACTCAGCTGCTAAGCTGGACTTAGCCTGTGATCTTCCTGCCTTAGCCTCTGGAGTAGCTGGGGATGTGACTGCACCAACAGGCCCAGATCCTTTTGTAGATCTTAACTTTAACCGATTGCATTGTTTCACCTAATTTCTGTAAGTTTGATAATGATGAAAGTACTTGGGAAGTTTTTTTGCAAGAACATCTAGATGATTTTAGAATTGAATAGAATGTTTATAAACATTCATTTTAACATCTAAGTAGAGGTGTGACTCTCCAGGGCCCAGCTGCAAATGGCTCAGCGAGAGAGGTCCTGTACCAGTACTTTTGTCTCAGTCCATACTTTCTTTATTACCAGAATAGCTCAAGTTTTCCAGGCTGGACATGTGACTCTGGTGCTTATTTAGCATGTACTAGGCAGGCTCATGGCTCCATCTCCAGCTGATATTCAAGTTTCCCCCATGAATGCCTAATTTCTGACGTAGTGAGCAGAATTTACATGACCCTGGCCTGTTTCCTAACCAGACTCATCTTCCTTGTTCTTCTCCCCAATAGCTAAAGCTCCAAGGAATAGAAATTCCTGAAGGGACAAATTATGGAACAGACAGTCAGTTCCTTATGGAAATAATGGAAATCAATGAAAAACTCGCAGACACTCAAAGCGAGGCTGGCATGGAAAAGATAGAATCCACCGTCAGAGGTAAAAGATAAAATGCTGACAAATATGCTTTATCCCTTGAGAGTACATGACTACTTTACAGGGGACACGAGAAGAAAAACACCTGTTGGCCATCATCGTCATACTAGGAGCTCTTTGTCTCCTGGTCACACTGACCGTATGGAAGATACACTTACCAAGGACACAATCATAGCCTGCGTATCACAATGATTGCTTCACTCAGGGTATTCTCTAGATATTCTCTGTTGTTATCCCTAGTGAGGAAAATGAATGCTCCAGATCACAGAGAAATGCAGCCCAGCAGGCACTGAAACCTTGTCCTTCAGAACCCATTCCATTGTGTATCATTCAGGGTTCTCTAGAGAACCAGGCAAGTATAGGACTAATTTACAAAATTGGCCCAAATATGTGGGGAGGCAGACACACAGAAACTACAGGACAAGGCCTTCGGTGATAAGGTATTTGTGTACATGTGTGCTTGCTGCACAGCCATGAGGACTTGATTTCAATCTGCATGACTCCCATAAGTTGTCTCTGACTGCCACACATCTGCTGTAGCACACAAACACAAATACATGTACAAACATACAAACACACAAATACATGTATAAACGTGCACACACATACATACACAAATATTTATACATACAAACACAGTGGCTGTGAGCTACTTTATTGGCATAACGGGATAATTGGGGTGCAGTGTTTACACAACATTGAGACAGGAGATTCAGAGAACAAGGATTGTAACCAGATACAGGGGTTACAGAAATCAGCATTTGAATAACACAGTAACCTTATGCCTACACACACACAAACTCCCTCTCTAGCTAAGTATAATAATAATAATATAAAAAATAATGGTGCCTGAGGAATAACACACAAATGACTTCCGGCCTTGACACATTTGCATACATGCAGATACACAAACTTGCACATACATACACACAAGTGGGTATGCACCTGCATATACACATTACACACACACACACACACATATATACACAAATCTGTAAGTCAGTACAGCAGGCCAAAAACTCAAGTTAGATTGTTTGTTTGAGACAGGCTGTCCTGGAACTTGCTCTGTAGACCAGGCTGGCCTCAAACTCAGAGATTCATCTGCCTCTGCCTCCCAGATGTTGTGATTAAAGGTGTGCACCACCACCACCCAGCCAGGTTGGATTTTAGCACAGTCTTGAATATTTTTCTTGTATTAGGGATCTAAACCAAAGACTTAATACCTGTTGGGTAGGTGCTCAACCACTGAGCGTGCCCACCCTCTTTGCTACAGGATTTGTTATGGTTTTGTTTATCCTCTGGATAGTCTCATGTATCCTAGGTTGGCCTGAAGCTTGCTATTGAAACTGAGGATGATTTTAACTGATTCTTTTTCCTCCACCCCTTGGTGCTGCAATTACAGATGTGCCACTTCTCTATTCTATGTTACAGCATTCAAACAGAAAAATAAATGGCGATAGTTACATCTTTGTTACTGTCATTTTTGCATATTGTAAAACCCACATGTTTGACTGGAGGGAAGGCTCAGAGGTTAAGAGCACTGGCTATTCTTCCAAAGGTCCTGAGTTTAATTCCCAACAGCCACATGGTGGTGGCTCATAACCACCTAAAGTGAGATCTGGTGCCCCCTTCTGGTGTGCATGCACACATGCAGGCAGAATACTGTATAAATAATAAATCTTTTTTAAAAAACTCATTTTGTAATGAGCAACAAAAGAAAATGTTGCATTTGGCGTTTTCTCTTCTAAAATATAATGTAATAGAAATGTTTTCATCTTTCTGGATAGCTGTATAATTTGTAAGTGGTTTCCTAAAACACTTGGTAATGAATGGTAATGAATGCCACGATTTTAGGGTGTTAAAATATGAAAGACTGCTTGGTAGAGATAGGCAAAACACATACTTGACTCCTGTGTTGATTATCTTTTTTATTATCTCAATAAAAAAAGTACCTGAAATGAAGAGAAGAGATTTCTTTGACTCACAGTTTTAGAGGTTCAGTCCATGTTTGTCCCAGTTGCTCCTGGGGCTATGGCAGGAGTGTGGAAAGGAGGAAGCCAAAAAAAAGAAACAAGAGAGCCTGGGTCTCAGGGTCCTTTTCCAGGCCTCTAATGTCCTACCTCTTCCTGCTAGGCCCCACCTTCCAAAGCAACACAGGTCACCAGCCAAACTTTTAACATCAGGGCCTCTAAACTAGGAGATCTCTCCCTTCGTTTTCCCCCTTTAGGTGATTCCATAGCCACTTTATAAACATTGTCAATTGCCTCCTGACCTGCCATGGGTGAAAGTGTACGTAGAGCCTGCCAGTACTGTGTTTAATAGATGCTAGACAGGCATGGTAGCACCTACCTATAATCTAGCAGTCAAGAGAGAGAGGCAGGAGAATAGTGAGTTCAAGGCTAGCCTGGCCAACACAGTGAAGCTCTGTGTCAAAAGGATGCAAGGATTGAGAGTCTAGCTCACAGTAGCAGAGTCTTTGCATACCATGCATAAGGCCTTATACAGCCCTCAGCACCACAAAAGGGCAAAGGTTGCAAAACCTTGAACCCAAATTCTTCCTGTGTGTAGAGCAGCATGGTCACCAAGTGTTGTCTTCATATTATATGAAGGTCTACCACACAGGTCTAATGCAGGTATGATTTAAATGGTGATCTTAGGTAAGGTTATGATTTCCTTAGAGGAGTGCCTTGCAAACACACATCAAATACTTAACATGAAGGTATTGGTTAGGTTACAAGTTAGTAATCATCAATATATACATTTAAAACAGTTCATTTACACTGTTCTTTTTCTTTCAAACTTTCAGGACATATTAAAATTCTCTCAGAACCATATTCATATCAGCCTACACATGAAAATTACCTTGCATGTCTTCTAGAACTTTGACAATGCTCTTCAATATTATGATCTTCCCAATTGTAGCCTTAAAAACAGTAACAGAAAATATATGATATATATTATTGGAAATAAGGCTAAATTTTCACTGTGACCTATGATCAAAGAACCATTCACCTCATTCTTCCTCATCCTCAAATGAAATTTATTTATTTATTGTGATTGCAGGTTTATTTAAATGTAAAAATTAAAATAATGATTTTTCTCTTTCAGCTAAACAGAAAGAATTTACTGACAATTTAAACACAGCTTTTGAACAAGGTATTTCATTCCTTTTTTAAATTTTCTGTTACATTTATTTAGTGTGTATGTGTATGAGTGTGTGGGCATGCATGAGATCAGAGGACAACTTTCAAGAGTCAGTTATTTTCTCCTACCATACGGTCTCCTGGGATCAAACTCAAGTTGTCAGAGTCAGCAGCAAGTAAGTGCCTTTACCCCCTGAGCCTTTTAGACTTGATTTATTCATTTTCATATTTTTCCTCATTTAAATTTTTTATTTATGTGTATAAGTGTTTTGCCTGCATATATGTATCTATGTATACCACATGTGTGCCTGGTGCCCTCAATCCTTGGAACCGGAGTTACAGTCAGTTTTCAACTACCATGTGCACACTAGGAATTGAACCCAGGTGCTCTTAGCCATTGCACCATCTCTCCAGCTCTTTCACTGTATTAAATGTAGAAATTATAAACACTGAGGCTTTCTCTCAGGGTAGAGAGTTTATAGCGAGCCCCCTCCCTTCAGTAAATGTTAAATAAGTTCACATTTCTAATACATTCATATCTTTTACAAAAAAGAAAACTTGGGTAGCCTGAGGAAGAGTGACCTGGAAGCACCAAAAGATACAGAGAAAGGGGGAATGCAAAATCCATGAGCCAGCATGCACATAAGGGTCTTGCTTTGGTTTGGTTTGGTCTGGTTTGTTTCTTTTGTTGTTTTGTTTGAGACAAGGTTTCTATCTATAATTCTGGGTGACTTTCTATGTAAACCAGGCTGGTCTCAGCTTAACAGAGATCTGCCTGCCTCTGTCTCCTTTGTGCTGGGATTAAAGGTTTGTACCACCACACTTGGCTAGATGGGGCCTTAACAGTGGCCTAATATGAGAGACCAACTGTGTAACTTAATATCCTCTAAGCAGACTTATTGGTAGATCCTCTAAATTTTCTATACACTAGTTTATCTTTTGGCTTTTTAGACAAGGTTTCACTGTGTAGCCCTGGCTGTCCTAGAGAGTACTCAGTAGACCAGGATGGCCTTGAACTCAGAAATCCACCTGCCTCTGCTTCTCTCTGCTTCTGTGTGCAGCAAACACCCTCATGCTCAAGCACCTTACACTGAGCCATCTCCCAGCCCCCTTATTAATTTATCATTTTTAATATTTAATATTCTTGGATTTGGTTCCAAAGACCTTCACCTTAGTGCACTTTACACTGTGTTGTATTTGTCTGAAGTTGGGGCTTCTCAACCTTATTGGCATTCTGACTGAAATAATATTTTTCCTGGAGGAGACTAAGATCATTCACAGCATCCCTGGCTTTTACCCAGTAGGTCTCACTTCTACTTCCTTGCTTATGGTAGCCAAAAATATATCTAGACTCTGGCAAATGTTCCTGTTGGGCTCACTCACTCTCAAGTGACGCCACCAGCTGTTGGGTTTTATTGTTTCCTGATGTTTTTGTCTCTTATTTATTTCAGGTGACTTTGAAAAAGCCAAGGAAATTCTAATGAAGATGAGATACTTTTCAAACATAGAAGAAAAGATCAAGTTAAACAAAAATCCTCTCTAGTTGCCAACTTAAAGTTTTAAACATAAACTTTCTTTGTATTTCTTTTCTGGTTTCTGCTAATTGGAAATAGCTATGGGAGCAATGGCATAGCTCAGGGATAGAGAATTTGCCTGTGATATGGAAGGCCCTGGATTTGAACTCCCTTAGCACAGGAAGTAAGGAGAAAGAGGCAAAGAGAGTAGGTAGGCTTTAACCATTCGTATCGTTTCAGTTCAGCTTATGACTGACAGACTAATGGCTGGCAACATGTGCCTGTCAGAATGTAAGTGCTCAGTCTCATCAGATAGGTGATACAGGATGCACCCAATCTAGGCCAAGGGATGAGGGTGGATCAGAGGCCTGCCTGATCCACTGTACTCTAACCCTAATGCTGAGTCTAACCTGAGCCAGAAAGATACCATCTCTAAGAGTTCAGCTGTTCCTGCTTAAAAAAGATCAGCACAGCTCAGCTTATTGACATTCCTTAGTATCCAGCTAGTCTTCCTGAACTGCATGTGACCTCCAGGTCTCCAGAGGGGCTGGAGTGTATAGGCGAGAAAGCTGAAGGTGGAGGGTGGAGAAAGCTGAAGGAAGGGAAGAAGGGTCCACCCATCTGCACAGCTACAAGGAAGTCATTGTTAATGCTGGGTGCTGACCTTCCTTTGTGCTGCTTTAGGGTCACCCATGATCTAATAAACTCAATGGTTCACTCAGAATGGACTTTGGTTTGGCTTACCTGGCTATAGGGACTCTGCTGACACTGCTGAGCTTGGCCATCACAGCACAAGTAACCAGGTGGCCAGGGAGGTGAATATTTATAAAACAGATAGTATGCAAAGGTTAGCAGTGGGTTTTCCCTCCACCCAACAACCACAACTTTCTGATGGCCTGGCCTTCAGGAAGATGTATAATCCACTTTGTTCCTGTAGCCTTGGGAAATTCTGTTTGGAACAAGCCAAGCCACCTAAGATTCTCCCTATGGATAATGTTAATAATGTTAATGATAATTTAAAAAAAAGATGAGAGGTATAAAAGGCAAAAACAAAAAACAAGAATGAGTCTTGTAACAGCAACCATGTTTTATGTTTCCTGGTCCTCACCTTAGAAATACAATTCTGATAAAACAGGATCGGATGAATGGGGAGGAGGTCCCCCCCATCAGTGGACTTGGAAAGGGGCATGGTGGAGATGAGGGAGGGAGGGTGGGATTGGGAGGGAATGAGGGAGCAGGATACGGCTGGGATACAGAGTTAATAAAATGTAACTGTTAAGAAAAAAATAAAATAAAAAAAAAAAAAAGAAATGCAACTCACTTCATAGGGGGTAAGAAAAAGTTTATTCTGGAGCCAAATATGAATGGCAATGGTCTAGGAAGACAGATTTAGATTACCCCAAATTCCATGTTCCAGTGTGGAAGCTGCTTCATGAAGTGTTTATAGTAGAAGCACAAAGTCATCAATCAAGGCTCTTTTCACGTCTGTCTCAGAAACATTAATTGGGAATTACAGCAAAGCAATCTCAGCCATAATCCTCAGGTGCTGTCTGATGAACTTCTTGGCCTTTTGTTTGGTGGAAACTGCAGTTTTGTTAATACATTCCAAAGAATTTTTCTCTGCTAGTCACAGAACATTAGGTCTAACACAAGTCCAGGCTCTGGACCTACAACATTCCAAAATCATGGAAGCTCTAACACAGCTGATAGTCCTTGAGAAAGTTTAGTTTGCTTCTTGCTGGGAACTTGTGTTCACGCTGGACAGCAGACTCATGCTCTTCTAACTCAGCCCAGGGCAGCTCCACCTCTTTCTGGGTCTGTGGGAACTCAGTTTAAGCTCTTGATTCACTTCCAGGCTTATAGGGGATGAGGGTGAGTTTTTTCCATCACTGAGACAGAAAAGATTACAATACTGAACAGAAAATTCAGACTATGTAGTTTCAAGAAACGGCATCAAAACTTTGTACAGACAACCACTTGTTAATTTTAAAAGTCAGGTCCAGGCCCCAGAGCAACAAGGAATGCAACAGGAAACCTTGCTAAGGAATTCTTTGAAACCTAAATCTTCCTATACCTAATTCCTGAGACTTCCGAGTTTTTAAAGATTGTCTGCCAGGCATTGTGTCACACGCCTTTAATCCCAGCTCTCAGGAGGTAGATCTCTGAGTTCGAAGACAGCCTGTTCTACAGAGTGAGTCCCAGGACAACCAAGAACATGCAGAGAGACCCTGTCTTAAAAGAAAGTGTCTGCTCTCCCCCGGTACTGCACGGGTTCAATCAATGTTTAAGTAATTTCACATTTTTTAATAAATACAAAAAGAAAACTTGGTTAACAATGAGAAAGAATGACCTACAAGTAACAAAAGATAAGAGAAAGGGAAAATCGAATATCCATGAGCCAGCATGCACACGGGGTGTTTTTGGTTTTGCTTTGAGAAAAGGGTCTCTCTCTCTCTCTCTCTCTCTCTTTCTCTCTCTCTCTCTAAAGCCCTGGCTAACCTTAAACTTTGTGTAGACCAGGCTGTCCTCAGACTCACAGAGATCTGCCTCCTGAGTGCTGGGATTAAAGGCGTGCACCACCACAATTGGCTAGATGGGGCCATAAACAGTGGTCTGGTATGAGAGACCATGGTAACCAGAGAATATTCAATACTGCACTTGCTGGAATTAGGGAAAGACTTTAAGTAGGCAGCCTGGCGGCTTTCAAGGCTGTGCGATACAGGAGCAGGTGGGATCAGTCCACACATCTCTATCCTTGAGACTCCAGCTGCATCGCCTGAGGCAATGCAAGGGGAATCAGTCCCTGATGGAACAGCTTGTATGAGCCGTTACATACTGGGTCATAACCAGTGGAGGTCTGCATGGATACTGTGTTGGAGGACTAAAGGAGAGGGGCAGGCACAGTGAGGGAACTAGGTATGAGGAAAACGATGTATTCTGTCCAGTTCACATGCCCTGCTAGGTCAGTATTCACAAGACACTTGGAACAACGGGGCACAGCAGGGTCCTCGAGACTGGCACAGAGCTTTAGCAGGTTTGGTGGGGCAGGGTCTGTGTAAGTAGGAAAGGCTTTGGAGGATCTTAGTGAGTTAGACAAACATGGAAAGAGTGTCTGCAAAGGAAGAGAGCAGCCAACAGGTAAGAGAAAAGCGAAACAGGAGGAAGTGTGTCTGGATTACTTTAAAGCAGATGCAACAAGATTTGTATCCCTCCTTGATTCCTCAGGGGAGGGAAAAATCACTGAAATCCTAATTCTATGCTAATGAGATCTGCAGGCTAAAGTCTGAGGATCAATTCACAGAAGATATCCATGATACAACAGCATGTGTGCAGAAGAGCAAGCCTGTCCCGTGGATGGGCAGTTATCCAGACTGAGAGGGTACCTTTCCTCCCGGGAAAGGGTATGCTGGGAATGGAGCTTGCAGACACCTCCGTCCCCTCCTGTGCTGCTCTTAGGGCTTGTAATGTCGGTTCTAGACCTGCAGCAGCTCTCACAACACCACCGCCTATGGAGTGGACCCGACCTGCCAAGCAGGCATGTCATTTCATGCCACCTGGCAGAAGACTGCCATTCTGGGAGTTCCCCACTACATCCCCTTCCCAGGAGGCCTCACCTTAGTTATAGGTCTCACTGCTTACCCCAGCCACTAACCCCCACCAGCCCTGTGGGAACAAACCATGTCAAAATTTCCTTTTCAAACACCTGTAAAGCAATGTCCATCCCTCCTCCCAAGTTCTCAACAACAAACCAAAGCATGATTCTGCCCAAGCTCACTCTGGGGGACCAGACCATTTATTGGGGTTCCCTCGGGTTGTAGGCACTCTTCCTCCAACAACTGGAAAGCCTTAACCGAAAGGGATGAGGGCTTCTGCCTGCAGCTGCATAGGTGGAGCTCTGCTCTAGTCATCCCTAGCATGCTTTACACTATACATACATAAATATACACACACGGCTCCTCGCCAGGCCACCTGAAGCACTGTCAGTCTGAAGGGCTACAAAGCCTGTACATGTGTGTTGGGTGTGTGTGTGTGTGTGTGTGTGTGTGTGTGTGTGTGTATGCATGTGTGTATAACATCAGTCAGCCCTGGTGGGCTGATCATTTGCAAGAGGTCACAGCTAAACAGCTAAACTCTGCAAGACAGTAGTTGCTTGGCTTGCACAGCTACTCACAGCAGGGTCTTTCTGTGCCAAGACAATAGGGTGGAGAACTCTGGAAGACTGCACCTGATATCACGCTCTGGCTTGCTCATGTGCAAGTACAGTCACACATTTGCATACTCATGCATGTACTACACATGTATACCACACAGACACACACAAATCATGTCAGAACCGATGATCCTCCACAACCAGGCCGGCTCTAAGGCAGCAGCGTGACCAGGTCTGCTCCGTGAACAAGATCTGCTGATCATCGCAGCAGAGCTGTTTGGCCTGAAGAGATCTGGGTGAAGCGGTATTGTCTCTACCTGCCCCACGGTTTACAAAAAGAATCAATTACTTGTCTGAACACACCAGGAGCCCTTTGAGCAAATAATTACAATGCAAGCAAATGTGCTGATCATGTTGAATGCTTCTGCAACAATGGAGATGAAAGGGAGTTAAGACACTTGAGAAGACAATTCTCATTCCTTCTTCCGAACAATGATCAGTACCAAACCAGTCCAACCACAAAACTTAATCAGATAAACACTGACAGCCCTGGAGGGGCATGAAAGAAATTCTTACTTTACCTGTCCCATTAGCTGGAAAGGCTGCTTGTTCCTGATTTGGGACACAAACTGAAAAAAAATGTTGTTTCTGAAACCTAGCTCCTAGGATCAGTGAGTGCCCTGGTTTGCCTTCTATTGCCAAGATCAACACCATAACAAAAAGCAATGCAAAAAGCAAAACAAAAAGGAATGAAAGGTTTTGTTTCACCTTACCCTTCCACACCACAGTCTGTCAGTGAGGAGAGTCAGAGCAGGACCATGATCTTCTGAAGCAGAGACCTTGGAGGAATTGTTTCTTTCACAATACAGACCCACTTGGCTATAGTGTCACTGTCCACAGTGGGCTATGCCTCCCAAAACGATCATTAATCAAGACAATGGCCCTCAGACTTGCCTGCTGGTCAGTCTAATAGGAGCAATTCCTCAATTGACATTCCCTCAAACAAACAAACAAAAACAGCACAATTGACCCCTTGTCAACATGACACACAAATTTACATCACTATAAACATTCTTTCTTTATCACCAAGGCCTCATGTTAATACTACAATATAAAATACAGTATGACTTTAAAAGTCTCAGAGTCAGCAGGCATGGTGCATACCTTTAATCCCAGCACTCCAGAGGCAGAGGTAAGCAGATTTCCTTAAACCCAAGACCAGCCTGGTCTACATAGTGAGTTCCAGAACAGCCAGGGCTACGCAGAGAAACCCTGTCAATAGTAGTAATAGTTTTTGTTGTTGCAGTAGTAACAGCAGTTAAAAAAAAAAAAAAAGATTCCTTACCAAAAAAAAAAAAAAAAAAAAAAGAGTCACAATCGTTAACAAAATTTTAAAGACTTTAAAAATTCAAAATTTCACTGGGAGGTGGTGGCAATGGCATTGGTGGCAGAGCACCCCTTTAATCCCAGCACTGAGGAGGCAGAGGCCTGTGGATCTTGGTGAGTTTGAGGCCAGCCTGTGTACAGAGCTAGTACCAGGGCAGCCAGGGCTACACAAAGAAACTGTCTTGAAAAATAAATAAGTTAATAAATAAATAAATATCCAAAGTCTCTTTATAATGTCCGTGTTTTTGTTTGACTTTTGGTTTTTCTTTTAATGTTTCTTTTTTTGTATTTATTTATTATGTATACAATGTTCTGTCAGCATATACACATGCATGCCAGAATCGAGCACCAGATCTTATTATAGATGGTTGTGAGCCACCATGTGGTTGCTGGGAATTGAACTCAGGACCTTTGGAAGAGCAGCCAGTGCTCTTAACCTCTGAGCCATCTCTCCAGCCCCCTGGTTTTGGTTTTTCAAAACAGGGTTTCTCTGTGTAGCCCTGGCTGTCCTGGAACTCACACTGTAGACCAGGCTGGCCTTGAACTCATAGAAATTGGCCTGCCTCTGCCTCCCAAGTGCTGGGATTAAAGGTATGCACCACCAACCCCAGCTAATGTCTGTATTTTTTAAAGTAAGCAATGTTAACCACAGTCTCCTGTAAAACCACACACAAGTTACACACTTTTTATTCCAAGAAGTAGAATTGGGGCATAGTTACAACCAAATCAAAGCAAACCCAATATCTAGCAGTGTAAAACAAACCCTGTAGCTCATTGTCTGAGATCTGGAAACCACTCAAGATCTTACACGCTCAAAAGAAATGGGCAGCCCTCCTCTGTCTCCACCATCCAAAGCACACATAACAACTGTTGTCTAGGGGATTTATTTTCTTTTATTTTTTTTTAAGATTTATTTCTTTATTATGTATACAGTATTCTGCCTGCATGTGTGCCTGCAGGACAGAAGAGGGCACCAGATCTCATTATAGATGGTTATGAGCCACCACGTGGTTGCTGGGAGTTGAACTGAGGACCTTTGGAGGAGCAGGCAGTGCTCCTAACCTCTGAGCCATCTCTCCAGCTCCTGTCTAAGGGATTTCTGGGTTTGCTCCCTGCATGAACAAATAATTGAACATCCTGGAAGATAGAAAACCAAGCAGCAAGAAAAGCAAAAGTAACCACTTTAGTCCTTTATGATGAGAAAGACCCTAAGGCTGGAGGCCTGCTCCCCAGAGACTGGTCTACAGGGCCGCTGGGTCCTCCCCTTTCTCCCATTGGTCCTGTTTACATACCCATCTCCACAGCTCCCAGCCGTTTCCCCTCACAGTGTGTTCCAAAAACAAAGAACTGCAGTTCAAAGGGAACTCCCTTTGCTTTTCCTGCCTATATTACTACATTAAGGCCTAGGCTGGTAACATTCCATAGCTGTTTGTGGTGGTGGTGGCCGTCCCATGGTCCTGGAATCTCAAAGATCCTGGGGTTCCTACTGCAACTGGGTACACCTTCAGTAAGAGCATCCACGTGGGCTCTACTCAGGGACTCTGCCCCTGACCCCGTGCCATACTTCAGCTTCTCTCATGACCCTTCGACCTCTAGCTCAATCACAGGCTCATGCTCAGATAACTTGATTTTTAATTTAGGGAAGTGGAGTTGGGGTGTGCCCTGCATGTGCCTATTGAGGCCGGAAGAGGGTGTCAGATCCCCTAGAGCCAGAGTTACAGGCGTTTGTGAGACTACATAGATGATGGGAACCAAACTCAGATCCTCTGGAAGAGCAGCAAATGCTCTGAACCAACCCCAGCTAGCTGGCTTTCTTTCACAACCGTGGACCACCTTCCACTGTGGGTGGTGCCGCCTACAGGGGGCTAGGCCCTCCTGTATCGTTAATTAACAAGACGTCCGGCTGAACCGCCGCCTGGTCCTCTCCGGCTCCACGCCACCCTTTCACCTGTCGTGCTGCCCTGCCGCCCGCGTCCTTCCCCTCCTCTGCCAACGCCGCCATGGTAGTGCAGGTGGAGACCATCTCTCCCGGAGATGGGCACAGCTTCCCGAAGAGCGGCCAGACCTGCGTGGTGCACTACACGGGGATGCTTGAAGATGGAAAGAAATTTGATTCTTCTCGGGACAAAAACAAACCTTTTAAGTTTATGATAGGCAAGAAGGAGGTGATCCGAGGCTGGGAAGAAGGGGTAGTCCAGAGGAGTGTGGGTCGGAGAGCCAAACTGACAATCTCCCCAGACTGTGCCTGTGGAGGCACTGGGCACCCAGGCGTCATCCCACCACATGCCACTCTTGTCTTCGATGCAGACTGGGATGGCAGAAGTGGCCTCCTCCTGAGCTCCCTGCACATGGATCTGCCATGAAGGGATCAGGTACCTCCAGATGGGTGCTCATGAATCCATGTGGAGCTTTTCCTGATGTCCCAATGCTCTTTGTATAGACACCTACCCGACTGAATGGTTCCGTCACTCAGCTTTGCTTCGGACACCTCCATGTCCTCTTCCCCTTCTGTGTGTGTGTTGGCCTAAACTAAATGCCATAAACCTCAAGTTACTTTGTTTTGGGGCGAAGACTCAGTTTCAGTCTTTTCAGATGTAGGTTTCCATTGAAGTATATTGTCAAGTATTAACAGCACAAGCGATGGGTTAACTTTAGAATAGGAATTGGTATTGGGGGTGGGATTTGCAAGAATTTTTATTTTATTTTATTTTTCTGGATAAAAATTTTATCTATTGTATATTAAGGCATTCTTGCTGCTGCACTGCAAAACCAGAGCAGATTCAAGATGCTGTTGAGGGCTAGATTTTTCTCCAGGGAGGGAGGTCCTATTGCACTGAAAGCCCTACCCAAACGGAAGTGGGAAGGGAGGGAGAGAGCCTTTGCTTTTGAGAGCCCTCCCACCTTCTGAAACCGGCCGCTTTTTAAAGCAGGTCCCTACACTGCTGTGTTGGACACTAAGGTATCTGTCCCTGGGTCTCCAGAGACCTCTAAAGCCTTCTTTGTGACCTGGCTTAATTTGTTTTTCATCCTCTAGTTTTTCTAATGGATTTTCAGGACTTTTGTCATCTCGTAACTATCCAAGCTCCACTTCGTAAATTTTAAGAACTTTAGCGGAAAGTTTAAATTTAAGGCGCTGTTCGTAGACTCACCACCCAGTGGACGCCAGCCATCATGACAAATCCTTGAGTGCTCTCTATGAAAATGATGCTGGTCATCACAGATTCAGCATCTCCTAGGTTGTGATGCTTGGCTCTCTCTGCTGATCTTGGCTTCCTGGCTTTTCCTCCTTCAGTTCCTTCTCACCCTCTGCTGTCCTGTGTAGTGATTTGGTGAGAGAAAGTATGTTTTTGTCCCCTGCCCTCTGCACCACATATGTGTTTCAAGTTTTATTATTGCAATAAAAGTGCTTTATGCTGGCTTTTCTCGAAAAATAAATAAATAAATAAACAAGGCAGTTGTTCAGACATGCCTACAGACCAACTTGATTTAGGCAAATTCCTCACTGAAGTTTCTCCATTTGTAGACTCTGGGCTGTGTCAAGTTAGTAATTAGGCTAGCAAGAACCACAAAAGCACAAAGATCTCAGCTCAATACTCAAAACTCACAGTTTAAAAAAAGCCATTCCAGTGATGGAGAGGTGGGCACTTGTCCCTGAGGCTTGCTGGTCAACCAGTCTGGCATAGTATGCATGCCCCTGGTCCAGTGGGAGAGACCATGTCTCACAATGAGGAAGACGACTGTCCCTATTTCTATGCAGCAGAAACAGGCGTTATGGACCATCACACCTCTTCCAATGAAAACACAAAGTTTCTTACGCAGCTACAACACTTTTTTTTTTTTTTTAACAAAATGAGGATAAAACTAAGAGAAAACTTCAGGTTGGCTTTATCCTGGAGTCAAGAAACCCACAACAGCAAGAATAGTTCAGCATATTTATGGCAACTTAGACATGTGAGAAGTTAAATTTCCTAGACTTGGAAACCAGTCATGATGTTGCACACATAATCCTAGCACTTAGGACATGGAGGCAGGAGGATTAAAAGTTTAAGACCATCCATGGCTGCATAGTCAATTCTAGGCCAACTTGGTCTACATGAGACCCTGTCTCAACAAAACATAAAACCTAAGTTGGGGAGCAATCAAAAACAGCTCCTATCCAGGAATGTCTAGCCTGGCAGCAATGACTTTTGAGTGAAGCAAAGACAGCATCAGCCACCTTGCCGTGCTACAGAATTCTGGGATATAAAAGAAGACCTAGAAGAAACCATGAAAAGAGATTGTTCAGAATATAAATCAGACTAACACATGGAGGGGAAAAGGAAAATTTGAGACAGGCACAGTTTGCATGCCTGTAATCCCAGCACTCTGAGAGGCAGAGGCAGGCGGAGCTCTGTCTCTTTGAGGCCAACCTGGTCTACGAAGTGAGTCTAGGACAACCAAGGCTACACATAGAAACCATGTCTCAAAAAACTAAAATAAAAGAAAAAAGGAAGAAAAAGAAGGTGACAGTGGCCAGGCATGGTGGTACATGCCTTTAATCTGCTGTTGCAGCCTTCCTCACATCGTTTCTCACTGTTTAAGAGCTAACACAGTTCCTCTGAGGCTTCTTGGAGTGTCCTTAATGAATGGTCTGTCTGTATCCGTCCTGAATGATTTGTCCTGATGGGGTAGGTACGACTGCTTGTAAAACAGCCCACATTCGAGCACAAAGCCTTTGAGATGGTCTTTGCTGAAGAAGACATCTAAGGAGTCATGAGCTCTTGTATCCTGGGCTTCTACAGTGCCAAAGGAATAAACATGGTTTTTGGTTTTTGGGGTTTTTTTTGTTTTTTGTTTTTTTTTTTTTTTCCACAACAGCCTGTTTCCACAACACCTGTTAAAAAAGACTCATTTCCCAGAAACTATTTGTACTAGTTGTTAAAGTTTTCATGACTTAATTTCTCTTCAAGACTGCAATAATTCAATCACTCTCTGGGTTCTTGAAGTGTTAATGAAATGGTTGAGTAAGTCTCACAATTGTGTGGTGACATGTCACTGCTTATAGCAAAAAATCACTTGGGAGAGATACCTCCAAGAGCTTTCTTAGACTTAATACGTTCAAGAAATCATGTAAGTGTGCCCTTATGTGTTTGGTTCACACTTGTAATCCCAACACTCAGGGAGGTGGAGGCAGGCAGGTTGCTGTGAGTTCAAGGCTAGCCTGGTCTACAAAGCAAGTCCAGGGCAGCCAAGGCTACACAGAGAAAACCCTGTCTCAAAGAAATCACATAAGAAAAGACAGTCACTTGCTTTCTAAGTCTTTTCATTTTGAAGGAAAGAATAATCCTTCTTTTGCTTTCACAATAAACTGTTCCTAAGATACCTGTTAAGAAGCCAAATTTCAGGCTGGAGAGATGGCTCAGAGGTTGAGAGCACTGGCTGTTCTTACAGAGGTCCTGAGTTCAATTCCCAGCAACCACACGTGGCTCACAACCATCTAAGATGAGATCTGGTGCCCTCTGGAGTGTAGGTGTACATGCAGACAGGACACTGTATAATTAATTAATTAATTAATAACATTTTAAAAAGAAGCCAAAACTTCTCTTCAGGCATAGTGGTGCACACCTGTATCCCCAATCCTTGGGAGGCGAAGCAGGTGGATCTCTGTAAGTCTGAGGCCATACAGGTCTACAGAGAGAGTTCCAGGAGAGCAAGGGCTACACAGAGAAACTCTCTCAAAAAAACCAAAAACACAAAACCTAACAAAAACAAGGAGAAAAAGCCAAATTTCTCAGAAACTGCTGTCTAAGGTTTGGGCTTTTGCCTCCTTTTAGGACTGGAAGTCACAGTCTCAGGTTTGTAAGGCTTAATGTTGCCCAATGAAATGGTCACATAGGCCTCTTTACCTGTAGTGAACAGTGCATGGTGATGGGTAGGAATGCCTGCTTATACACAGTCACTCTTAGAAATACATCCAAGAAGCTCTGAAACTTCCTACTCTCAAGAAATCACAAACTGTTGAGCGCCGTAGCACACTCCTGTAATCCCAGCACTTACAAAGGGAGAGGCAGGTGGATCTCTGTGAGTTCAAGGCCAGCTTGGTCTACAAAGCGAGTACAGGACAGCTAAGTCTACACAAAAAAATCCTGTCTTGAAAAACCAAAAATGAATGAATGAATGAATGAATGAATAAATAAATAAATAAGTTGTATACGGAAAAATGGCCACTACTTGTTTCCTGGGTACATTTTCAAAGGAAAGATTACGGATTATGCTTCCTTTTTGTTTCATGGCCTGTTCCTACAGAACCTGTTAAGAAGACAATTTAACTAAAATTGTTTGGACAGCTGATGTAGAGCTTTCTCTACATTATTTACTTTTGTTGTCCTTGTTTTGTTTTTTTAAGACAAGGCTATACAGAGAAACCCTGTCTTGAAAAAAAAAAAAAGTGTGGAGAAAGAATGGGCTTTTTCCTTCTGGGATGTGAGCTGAGGAGGAAGGTCGTCTAGGTGCTTTCTCTGCCTCGCTGAGGTAGGAGGCTTTCACCCGAGCATCTGGCTCCTGAGTCTTCATTGGTAATAGCAACACCCACCTACATTATTTATCTTAAGTAGCAACTAACAATTTCATTCTAAGGCTTATGGGACTATTGCTTAATGAGGTAGACAAACAGGGCAATAGTGAACAATTCATGGTAACTGGGAGGACACACTGCTCAAACACAGTCACCTCTAAAGATGCACCCAGAAAACACCTGACACTTACTTCTCCCAAGAAGTCATATAAGGAAACGTGATCACTTCTGGCTTCCTAAGAAGTCTTATACAGAAACAGTTTCAATTAATTCTTAATGCCCATCCTAACCCCAGCACTCAATCTAACTCCAGAATTTACTTTAAAACAACTTTAGCCAGGGCTGGAGAAAAGGCTCAGACGTTAAGAGTACTGGCTGTTCTTCCAGAGGTCCTGGGTTCAATTCCCAGCATCCACATATAATGAGATCTGGTCCCCTCTTCTGGTGTTCAGGTGGACATGCAGGCAGAACACTGTATACATATTAAATAAGTAAATCTTCTTTAAAAATAGAAAAAATAACTTTAACCATAACAATAACCTTTTATCTACCTCTAGAAGTAATAATATCCTAAAACCTAGCTTTAAAGTTAACCCTAAAGCCAGGCACGATGGATGATTCATGCCTCTAATCCCAGCATTCAGGGGAGGCAGAGACAGGTGGATCTCTGTGAGTTTGAGGCCAGCCTGGTCTACAAAGCAAGTCCAGGACAGACAAGGCTATACAGAGAAACTCTGTCTTGAAAACAAACAAAGAAATAAACAAACTCAAAAAAAAACCAAAAACCAAAAAGCAAACAAACAAAACAACCCTAATCCTGATCTCAGCACAGGCTCACGACTGAAGGCTAACCATCAACATATCCCTAAACAAGCACCGATCCCTAAACATAAGCCCAACGTTAGAATTAACCCTCACGGCAGCCTCAACCGTAATGCTAACCCTAGACCTAAGCCTAACCCCAGATATAACATTAAAACTTGTCCCATCCTTACAGCATCACCCAAATCCTAATGCTAACAGGAAACAATAACCCAGCCATAGGCTTAACCCTAGCACTAGGCCCATCCTAACTTTAATCGTCTGGGAACAAAATCCAGTCCCTAAACCTGTCCCTAAATGTAACCGTTGCCATACCATTAACCTTAATCTTAACCATAAACCAGGACCTAGCCCTAAGTCTACCGCTAGCCCAGACCCTAACACCAGCACTGTGTATAATCAAGCCAGTCATAACCTTTACCTGAATTCTAATTCAAGTATCAAACACAGCTCTCATGATAATTTAGAGCAAACCGCAACCCAGTCATAAATTAAAGCTAGCCCTGAGTCTAGTTATAACCCTTGCCTAGCCCTAAACTGACCACAGTCACAGCCATATCACTAATCATAACCCAAACCTCATCTCTAGGCTAAGCCTTTAACATGTTGTACCCCTAGCACCAACCATGTACCTGAAATGAATCCTAACCCTAAACATAAGCCTAACCCTGACCTTCTCTAAAGAGATACACCTCACTCTAGCCCCAAACCTAAACATCTAACATTCAATCAAATCTCAACCCTAAACAAAAAGCAAAGCATAAACTGTTCTCTAAACTTAAACTAACCTTAGCCTAAGATCTGCTGTAGCCGTAATATAAAATATAATCATAACTGCGACCCTAATCCTGAGTCCTAAACCTAAAACTACTCTTAAGTAAAACTTAAAGTAATCCCTAACACTAACCCTAAGCCTAGCATTAACCCAAAATGTGAGTCCATGACCATTGTATCCCTGGCAACAAACCTAACACTAACCACATCTAGTTGCACAGGTCTCAGGGCTGGAGAGGTAAACCTAACGTTAATAATTGCCCTAACCTGCCAGATGGTGGTGGCGCACACCTTTGATCCCAGCACTGGGGAGGCAGAGGCAGGTAGATCTCTGAGTTCTAAGTCAGCCTGATCTGCAGAGTGAGTTTCAGGACAGCCAGGGCTACAGAGAGAAGCCTTATCTAGGAAAAAAAAAAAAAAAAAAAAATATATATATATATATATATATATATATATATATATATGTTGCTTAACCTAAAGGTAAAACACTACCAACAATCTTAGTGGTAAACATAAGCCTAGGGACAGCTCTAACTCTATACAAATCAGGCTAACTATAACACTAAAAGTAGCAATAGCTAATTCTTACCCTTGCTGAAGATCAAAATAAAAAGGTAGTCTTAACTCTAATGTTAAACATAACCTTAGTCCTAACCCTAGACATAACTGTGACCCTAATGCTAACATAACCATAACCCAAGATCTAGCCCTAGGCCTATCCTCAACTCCTGACATAACCTTAGTCCTAACCCTAACCTGGACCCTAACTCTAGACCTAACACTCATCTTCACCCTAGACCTGGCCATAATCCTGACACTATCCTAGCACAGGCCAAGCCCTAACAGTAACAGAGACTGTAACCCAGACCCCAGCACTCAAACTATCACTACACTCACTAGAAGCTTTAGGGCTGCCCTCAGTACTACCCTAACCCTTGCCTCAGCCCTGAACATAGAATGTTCTAGCACTAAACCAAATACTAAAACTAGCCCTAACTCTAATACCAGCCACAGCAATTCTGGGACAGAATCAAGCCCTAAACCAAACCGCAGCCCTAACCTAATCAAAACTCAAAACTTATCCTAGCTCTATCACTAAGCCTAGCCTCAACACTAATCCTAGCCCTATATACAACCCGAACCCTAAATCTAACTATACCCCTAACCCTTACCACAGCCTAACTGCTAACCCTAGCCCTAGCCATAACACTAAACCAAACCACAGCCATATTAACTACAGCTGCAACTGAAAGCCAACGTCTAACAGGGACCTTAAACCCAACTGCTGTCAGAACTCTACCCCTGAGCTAAACTCGAGTCTAACCCAACTTAGAACTTTCATGCTAGCTCTAATCCTAAAATCAACCTTAGACTACATACAATCCTAGCTAAACTAGAACTCATACGCTGTATCCAATACTACACACTGCCCTAGCCCTAGCCGCCAACTAAGAACTAACCTCAAACATGATCTAATTCTAGCTCTAACTCTGATTCCAGACATAATACTAAGCTCTAATCTTAACCCAATATAAACTATAACAATAGCCAAACACTAGCTCTGAACCTAACATTACTCCTAACTATAACCTTAAACCTAGCAGGTGGTGGTGGCCACACACCTTTGATCCCAGCACTCAGGAGGCAGAGACAGGCAGATATCTTATGAGTTTAAGGCCAGCCTGGTCTACAAAGTGAGTCCTGGGCAGCCAAGGCTACACAGAGAAACCCTGTCTCAAAAAAACAGAATAGTAATAATAATAATAATAATAAATAAATAAAAACCCTACTCCCAGCCACAAATTTAACCTTAGCTGAAATTATACCTAAACCTAATTCTACCCTAATTATTAACCTAAAGCTAGCCTTACCCTAAGTCAGTGGTTCTCAACCTGGGGGTCAAGACCCCCTTGGGGGATTGAACAGCATTTTCACAGGGGTCACATATCAGAGATCCTGCATGTCATATATTTACATTACAGTTCATAAAAGCAGCAAAATTATGGTTTGGAAGTAGCAGTGAAAATAATTTTATGGTTGGGTGTCACAACGAGTAGCTATATTAAAGGTTAGCTCTAATCCTGAACTAAACACTGGACCTAGCCCTCACCCTAAAACTAGCCCTACTTTCACCATAAGCTGAGCACTAGCACCTAAAACCCATCCCTAGGCATAAACTTAACCCTAGAACAAATCAACTCTAATACTGGATCTAAATCTATGCATAATGCTGACCATGTCACTTAATCCTAAATTTATTCCCAGCATAACCCTAACTCTCTTCCTACCAAGACTGTATCCCTTCACCTAACCCTAATCCTAACCCTAGCAATAACCTTAGGATGAGCGGCAGCTCTAGTTCTGACCTTAATTCTAGCCATAACAGAACCCCAACTCTATTATTTTGTTTTCTGTTTTTTTCTTTTTTTGAGACAGGGTTTCTCTGTGTAGCCATGGCCACCCTGGGACTCGCTCTGTAGACCAGGCTGGCCTCACAGAGATCTATCTGCCTCTGCCTCCCAAGTGCTGGGATTAAAGGTGTGTATTACCACCCCCACCTATAACCCTATTTTTTAACCTTAACCTTAACCATCAAATCTAACCCCATCTCTAAGCCTAACAGTGAACCTAGGTAACCTGAACTCTAACTATAACCCTAGCCTGACCCTAACTCTAATCATAGCCAAAGCCCTAAACCTAACCTTATCCTAGGACACCTACACCTAACCCTAATACTACCCCAAGCCCAGCCCTACTCAACACTCACCCTGAATCTAACTATATTCCTAATCCTAAATTGAACCCTAGCATGAAGCCAAACCGGAAGCCTAATGCTCACTTGTATGCCTTGTCCAATCCCTAGTCTTTTTCTAAATAATTGGGCCCCAACTCTAAACATAAAGCTAGACTTAAAAACAAGTGTAACACTAACAATAGTCCTAAAACTATCAGAACACAGGCTGTAACCCTGAAGCAGTCCTAAGGTAACCATTAACTTAATTCTAAAGCTAGCCCCAAACCCCAAACTTAACACTGGACCCTCACTACAAAACTAAAACTAGTTGGGTGGTAGTGACACATACCTTTCGTCTCAGTGGAGACAGAGTCAGAGGTGGAGCTCTGAGTTGAAGGCTAGCCTGGTCTACATAGTGAGTTCCAGAACAGCCAGGGCTATACAGAGAAACCCTGTCTTGGAAACACACATACACACAAAACCCAAAACAAGACAAAGCAACCCCCCCCAAAAAAAACCTAAGCCTAATATAAATACTAAACCAAGCCTACATATTAAACAAAACCCTAAACCTAACCCATCTACTGTATAGCCCAAGTCTATAAACCTAACCCTATCTTCAGCCCTAATAAGTAAGCCTAGACACAATCCTAACCATAATTTAAGTCCTAATATTAATCATATCTATAAGCCTAACAATAGTCCTAACCCTAACTGAATCCAAACATAGCCTTGTACCAGCTCTTACCCTAACCCTAACCAGTACTAAACATAAAACAGTCCCAGTCATAACCTTAGAAATGGACCGAAATCTCAAACTAGCCCTGTATCCCTGTATCCTCTGCCCTTGACTCTCTTTATTGGTAACAGAACCTTAACTCTAACCCTAACCCTCACCTTAACCTAGACTGCATCTCCAAATCCAGCTATTTTCTTTATTCTAACCCTACCCAGAATACTGAGCTTTGGCACTGGCCTAATCCTAGTTCTAACTTTAAATGAAATCCTAAATATATCCCTAACTCTAATTGTAGCTCAAGTCCTAACCCAAGGTCCAGCCAAGTTTCTAATGCTAATCATAACCCAACTTAACCATAACCCAAGCAACAGTCCTGACACTGACTGTCTCATCCCAGCCTAAACATATCCCTAGAAGCCCCTAATCCTAACCATAGGCCAAAACCTAAAACTATCCCCAGCTGTAACACTTAACCTCAGAACAAACCATAACCCAAACCCTAACTCTAGGTGTAACCCAAACAACAGCCCTAATTCTACCACTAACACAAGCCACAGCCCTGAACTAAACACTACCCCTTGATCTACTAGTCCTAACATTAACCACGACCCTAACTCTAACCCTAACAGTAACCCTAACCCTGAGCAGCTAACTCTAAGCTGAACACTAACCATAAAAACCAAACACTACACATGACAGAGAAAGAATACATGCTTGTGATCATAAAGTTATACACCCAAAATGACCAAGCCGGGAAATATACGTATGTGAACATGCAAATATACACCAACATATAACAGATCTAGGAAATACGTGTGTGAACCTGCACATATAAGCCTAGCTATGACAGAGCTGGAAAATATGTGTGTCAACACGGGCATATATGCCTGCAAGCGTTAATACCTACATATGTCAGAGTGAGGAAAAATATATGTCTAAACAAGAGCATCTACATACGACAGAGCTAGGAAATGCAATATGTGCACGTAAACACATAAGAGTCAGAAATACACGTGTGTGAATGTGTATGCGATGTTACACGCATGCATTGCCTAGCTTTCTCATGCGTAGGCGAATATGTTCATGTTCACATACGTGTATTTTTAGTTCTGTCATATGTTCACATACGTGTGTTTCTCTAGCTCTGTCAAATGCAGATACCTATGTTCACACAAATGTATTTCCTTTTTCTTTCATATGTAGGTACATATAGATATGCATGTTCATACATATGTGTTTTAGGTCTGTAATGTGTAGGTATATATGTTCACACATGCATTTTCTTGTTCTTTTATATGTGTGTGTTTGAACATGTATAAATACGCCTATATATGAAAGAACAAGAAAATACATTAATGTGAACATATACACCTCCATATAGATGCACACATACACCTACATACGATAGAGCTTTGAAATAAATGTGTGGGTGGACCTGTATATTGAGGTCTAGTTAGGAAGAATCTGGGAAATACATGTATGTAAACAATGAAAATATTTAACTACATGTGATAGACCTAAAAAAACAAACAAACAAGTAAATACAGACCAACATATGAAAAACCAAGAAATACATGTTTGTGAATGTGAACACATACACCATGTAGGTACATACGATATAAATAGGAAATATGTATATAAAGATGCACACATTTATCTACATGTGACAAAGCCATGAATTGCATATTTGTGAACATACACATATATATCTACATGTAATGAAGCTAGAAAATATATTTGTGTGTGAACCTGTACATTTACACCAATATATGACAAAGATTGGATATACATATGTATGATGATGTTGGGGATGATGGTGATAATGATTGTGCTGACGGTTACGGTGATGGTGATGACAACGGTGACTATGATGGTGATAGTGGTGATGGTGATATTGGTGGTGGTTGCGATTATGATTGTGCTGACTACTTTTATGTCACCTGACATAAGCTAAAGTTATCTGGGAGAAGGGAACCTCAAGTATGAAAATGCCTCTGCTGCGCAGCTAGTGTGGTCCACAGAGCAAGTTCCAGGACAACCAGGGCTCTACAGAGAAACCCTGTCTCAAAAACCAGACAAAAGAAAGGTTTATTTATTTATTTATTATTTTTGAGACAGGTTTTCTCTGTGTAGCCAGGCTATCCTGGAACTCACTCTGTAGACCAGGCTGGCCTTGGAACTGACATAGATCTGCCTGCCTCTGCCTCCTGAGTGCTGGGATCAAAGATGTGCACCACCAAGAAAGGAAAGAAGGGAGAAAGGAAGGCAAGAAAGGAAGAGAGAGAGAAAGAAAGAGAGAAGGTCTTCATAGACCTTTAGATAAGATAGAACTGTAGATAAGCCTGTGAGACAGGCTTAATTGGTGGTTTCTGGGGGAGGGCCCAACCCTCTTGGTGGTTCCATCCCTAGGCTGGTGGTCCTAGAAGAAAGCAGGCTGAACAAGCCATGATGAATAAACCAGTAAGCAGCACCCTCCACGGCCTCTGCATCAGCTCCTGCTTCCAGGTTACTTCCTGTCCTGTCCTGACTTCCTTCAGTGATGAACAGTGATATGGAAGTATAAGCCAAAAATAAACCCTTTCTTCCCCAAGTTGCTTTTAATCATGGTGTTCCATCACAGCAATGGTGACCCTAACTAAGACAATGATGGTGATGATTGTAATGATGGTGAGGATAATGGTTATGGTGACTGACAGTGGTCATGGTGATGCTGGTGGTGATAAAATGATGAGGATAGTGATGATGAACAGCCTAGTGTATTGTATATAGGCCAAAATGACCATAGCGCCAAATATGTGACTGGGCTCAAAATAAGCATGCTGGCTAAAGACTAGGGTCATGAACCTCAAATGCTTCCATGTGCTCTTATAGTTCCCCATGTGACCAGCCTCAAAATAAGCAATGTGGTCCTACATGGCTATATCTCTCTGCAAGGCTAGGGAATGGATTTAGGGCAAACATGCCCCAACATTTCTCTATATAACCAGATTTGGAAATGGCATATTGGCCAACAGGCCTTTACACTGCCTCCATATGACCAGGCTCACATACGGCAAGTGGGTTCACATACCCTGCACCTCCCCCCCCCCGCAATGTCACTGTGACATGTGATTAAACATACCCATATACCCACCAAGTAACTGGACTCGGAAATGGTATGTGGGCCACCATGCCTATAATCTCCCACAAGCGACTGGGCATAGAAACAGACTGTAGACAAACATGCCCATATATCCTCACATATGATGTGGCAATTTGAATGGAAACAGCCCCCACAGACTGATGTGTTTGAATGTTTGGCCCATAGGAAGTGGCACTATTAGGAAGTGTGGCCTTGTTGAAGTAGGTGTGGCCTTGCTGGAGGAAGTGTGTCACTGTGGGGGCGGGCTCAGAGATCTTAGAAATTCAAGCCAGTTCACTTCTGCCTTCAGATCAAGATCTAGAACTCAGCCAGGCATGGTGTCACACACCTGTGATCCTAGCATTCAGGGAGGCAAAGGTATGCAGGTTTCTGGGAGTTCAAGGCCAGTCTGGTCTACAAAGGGAGTCCAGGACAGCCAAGGCTACACAGAGAAACCCTGTCTTGAAAAACAAAAAACAAAAAAACCTCTGTAAGCCAGCCCCAATTAAATGTTAAGAGTTGCCATGGTCATGGTGTCTCTTCATAGCAATAGAAACCCTAACTAAGACACATGACCAAGCTCAGAAATGGCATGTGGGCCAACATTCCCAAGTCATGTTCTATGGTGGTTTGAATAAGAACGGTTCCCATGGGCTCACATATTTCAATGTTGGTGAAGTCCCAGTGGGTGGACTGTTTAGGAAGAATTAGGAGATACGATCTTGTTGGAGGAGGTGTACCATTGTGGATGGGCTTTGAGGTTTCAAACACCTGTGCCAGGCCTAGTCTCTTTCTCTCTTTCTCTCCCTCTCTCTGTCTTCTGCAGGCAGAAGCTCTCAGCTACTGCTCCAGGCCATGTCTGCCTGCTGCCATACTCCCCACCATGATAGGAATGGACTGACCCTCTGAAATTAAATGCTTTCTTGTATAAGTTGCCTAGGTCATGGTGTTTTTTCTTAGCACTGGATCAGTAACTGAGACACGTACCCTTACAAATGGGTTCCAAACTGAAATGCTGGCCCACCTGCTGGCCCAACTCTCTTCCAGGTTGCAGGATTGGAAACGGCATGTGCTCTGACATGCCATACATCCCTGTATCACCAGCCGCAGTGTGATCATGCTCACAAATTGCATGTGGAGCAACATGCCCACACTCAACTTATATTACCAGCCTCAGACATGATGTACAGGCAGACATGGAAATGTGACTCCCCAGGCTAAAAAAATGACATGTGGGCAAACATACTCAAATACTCCCATGTGACCTGGCTTGGAAATTGCATGTGGGTCATCCTGTACTTACAGCCCCAGTGACCAGGCTAAGAATGGCTTGAGGACAAACATGTCCATACAACCCTAACTAACAGGGGTCATAAACTTAAGTGCTCCACCATGCCCACACAATTCCCCGTGTTACCAGCTTCAAAACAGGCATACGGACCAACATGGCCACCCCACTCCCACGTAAATAGGCTGGGAAATGGCTTAAGGGTGAACATGCCCACAATCCCCTCCTTATGACCTGCCTCAAATATGGCATGGTGGCACACATGCCCACATTCTTCTTCATGTGATTAGACTCAGAAATAACATGTGGGTTGCAGGCGTGAGTGATTTTTAACTCTTCTTTATTTGGGATTCCTGAAGTCTCTACCCCACCTTCCAACCCCCCAATCCTAGGTAGGAGAGAAAGAAGGTTAGAAGAGTTAGAAGGTTAGAAGGTTGGGTTCTTTTGGGGTAATACCAGTCTCAGTTGTCAGGATATTCAGCAGCCCAAGTGACCAGCAAAAACCAGCAAACACAGCAAACGGTCTTCCTTCTTTAAAGCATTATGGAAGCATTCTCTCAGTCAGTCTCTTCCAAGCCACTGCCTCTTCTCTCTCGTATTTATGCTGTTTCAGAGACCTCAGAATTCTACTACCTGCAGCTGGCAAGGATCACACGCCTCTGCACAGCCTCCCTATCAGTTGTGCATATCCCACACTGGGGATTAAAACAAAAACACAGTTACATAACACAACTGAGGGTTTTTTGGAGATTTTTGGTTTTTGTTTGTTTGTTTGTTTTGAGTCAGGGTTTCTCTGTGTAGCCTTAGTTGTCCTGGACTCTTTTGTAGATCAGGCTGGCCTCAAACTCATAGAGATCTGGCTGCCTCTGCCTCCCTGAGTGCTAGGATTACGAGCATGCCTCAACCCACCCAGCTCATAACTGACTTTGTAAAGAAACTGAAACTTCTACTACAGTGGATAAATATACCCTTATTTTCCCTCCTACCCCCCCTCCCCAGTGTGACTAGATTTGGGAATGACGTGTGGGCCAACAAGCCCAGACAATCTCCCATAAGACTAGGTTTAGATATGCCATTTGGGCTGGGTGTGGTGGTGCATGCCAGTACTTGGGAGGCAGAGGCAGTCAGATCTCTGTGAGTTCGAGGCCAGCCTGGTTTACAAAGTGAGTCTAGGACAGCCAGGGCTACACAGAGAAACCCTATCTCAAAAAAACAAAACAAAACAAAACAAAAAAAAAAAAAAAGAAAAATAGCATATGGAAGGCAGGTGGTGTAGCTCTGAGTTCAAGGCCAGCCTGGTCTACAGGACAGCCAAAAAAACAAAAACAAAAAAATAAAAAAAAAAACAAAACAAACAAATAAACAAACAAAAACAAGAAAAAAAAGCATTTGGGCTAATATTCCCATGTGCTTTCTCCTCTATATTGCAGGGCTCAGGTCTGGCATGTGGGCCAACACCTTACCCTCCCCCCAGATGACCTAGGTCATAAACATGCTTGTACAGTCTTCCCTGTGTCCAGGCTCAAAACAGGCATGTGGCAAACATGCCCATATGGCATCCCCTTTCGATGATGTTCAGAAATGGAAAACAGACCAATGTGCTCTTACAAACCCCATTTGAGCAGCCTCTTAAATGCCACATGGGCAAACATATCCATACACCACCCCAAACGACCTAACTTGGAAATGGTATGTTGGCCATGTGCATACTGCACCCCCTCTCCCATGACCAGGCTCAAAACAGACATGTGAGCCAACATGCACATACACCTTCCATGTTACCAGGGGCAGAAAAAGAATGTTGGCCAACATAACAGAACTGGCATATGGGCCAACATGCATGTAAAACCCCAAATGATCAGAGCTCTAAGTAACATGTGCTCCAAGTGACCAGCTTTAAAATACACATGACAGGGCTGGAGAGGTGGCTCAGCCCTTAAAGGCTAGGTTCACGACCAAAAATAAAACACACATGGGGGCCAACATGGCCTTACATTTGCCCATGCTAACAGTTTAGAAAATGGTCTGCGGGCAAGCACGTCTACCCCCCCCCATATGACCTGGCTTGGTTTTGGCATGTGGGCAAATATGCCCGTGCAACCCCCTCAATATAAACAGGCTCCAAAATGTCTTGAGGGAAATCATTCCCGGCCCCCCCTCCCCGGCTAGACTGTGCTTGGAAAATGCTGTGTGAGTTGGCAGGTATTCCAACGTGTCCACATTGTCCCTCAAAATAGACATGTGTGTGATGGGATTCTAGCAGAATCATTATGTCTAGGGTAAACATTAGAATGAAATAGTTGTTTTTCACTAGATCTAGGTTAAACATCAGAATGAAGAGTTGTTTTCTTGAAGTACTTTGACCTTGAGGAAATCCTTGTAGAAAACTGGTTGTTTTCTGTTATCTATAGAGCTGTTTTTCTGAAGGAGCCTTTGAATGACACCTGGAATGCTGGAATGTCTTGCATTATCATTAAGGAGAACTGCAAACAGTGCACAATAAGGACTGAAGTTGCAGGGGGCTGATGTTTTCCTTTAGGAAATGTATAGATTAGACTGGGGGCTTTGGTATGGAGAACATGTTTTCCTCCCCCCCCCCCCAATGTTTTGTTAACAATCAATAAATATGCTTTCCCATGGCTGAGGTTCAGTCCACGAGAGGCTGCTGAGAAGCTTGAGTTCATCCTGGAGTGCTTCTCTTCTCTTATCATCTCTTGTAACTCAGAACACTGACACAAGTGAGACAGCATACCCAGATAAGCCACATGTGACCAGATTCGGAAATAGCCTGTGGCCAACATGCACATAGACCATGTGTCTGTGCTCAAAAATGGCATTTAAGCTAACATACACTTATGCCCCCAAATGTGACCCAGTTCAGAAATGGTATGCCTCTCACATGTGACAGTGTCTTTATGAATGGACTCAGATATGGCAAGTGGGCCAGTGTACCCCTATTACCATATGAGCAGCCTCAAAACAGGCAGGGGGACCATCCTAGCCATTCCCCATCCTTACCTGTGAATGGGCTAGGAAATGGTTTGAGGGTGAACATCGCTACACACCTCCCATACGAGCAGGCTGAGATAAGGCGTGTGCACACATGCGCACACACCTCCTTGTGTGCTGGGCTCAGATATGGCATGTGAATGAAATCGTCCATCTACTTGCCCAAATGACTGAGTCATAAACATCAGGAGCTCAAACATGCCCATACTGTCCCCCATGTGATCGGGCTCAGAAGAGGCATGTAGGCTAACATAGCCATACACTTCCTAATATGATTATGCTTGGAAATGGCATGTGGGCCAACATACACACACACATACACATACATGCACATCACACACATAGACAAACACATACGGACATACAGTCATGCACATACACACATACATGCCTATACACACAAACACACACATGCACACACATACACATATACCCAAACAGCCTGTGATATAGCATGCAGGCCAACATGCACACACATACACACATATACGCAACCACAATATACACAAAAAATCTAAGATATGGCATGTGGGCCAATATGCCCTTGTAGCTCCCTCAGGTGACTGGGCTCAAAATAGGTATATGGTCCAACATGCCATTACCCCCCTCCCCCCAAATGACAGTGGTTGTAAATATCACGTGTTCTTAACCAAAAAACATTAAAAATCAGCAGTTACTATTAAAGTTTAAGGCCTGAACTAAAGCTAGCTGGGTGGAGAAATCCAGTAATGCCCTGAGGGGAAGAACCGCCTTATTGCATTCTTTCCCTACCCCCTAGAGATACAGATGCTAGGAAACTGGCCCATCCCTCTAGGGAGGGACACCAGATCATTAATGGTCTTGGGACCTTCCTGTAGCCAGTCAATTCAAAATGTAGCATTTTGACCAATAGATGCTTGCCAGGCAGGAATCGCCCCTGCCTTGGGCATACTGGGAGGGACCAGAATCTTTAAATCACCCAACTAACCTGAATGGGGGTGGGGTGGGGTGGGGTGGGGGTGGACACGGACAAGGACCTCTCTCACCGCTTTAGCAGTGGGGGGTGCGGGCTCAAGCAGCAGCTTGTAATTTACAATAAAAGGAACCTCATGTATTTACAGTGGAGTCTCTTTATTCCTGGTCTTTTGGGATTCATGAACTGGGCAGAACACTCTGACCTCCACATGAGCATGTTCTCAAGTCCTCCTCCACACATACAAAATAAATGAATATGAAAAAAAACAAAACAAAACAAAACTGAGCAGGTGGTGGTGGCAGCTCCCTTTAATCCCAGCACTCAGGAGGCAGAGGCAGGCCGATTTCTGCTTTCGAGGTCAGCTTGGTCTACAGAGTGAGTTTCAGGACAGCCAAGGCTACACAGAGAAACCCTGTCTGGAAAAACAAACAAGCAAAAAAAAAAAAAAAAAAAGACTTCCTGGCGCTTGCCTTTAGTTTCAGCACTCAGGAGGAAGAGGCTGGGATATCTGTGGGTTTGAGGCCAGCCAGGGCTACATTGTGAGAAGACCCTGTTTGAAAAATGGAGTGCTGGGCTGTGGTGGTACTTGCCTTTGTTTGTTTTCGAGACAGGGTTTCTATTTTAGCCGCGGCTGTCCTGGAACTCGCTCCGTAGACCAGGCTGGCCTTGAACTCTTCCGTATTTCTGGAATTAAAGGCGTATGCCACCACCGCCCAGCACTGATGCATACCTTTAATTCCAGTTCTCAAGAGGCAGAGGTAGGCAGATCTCTGAGTTTGGTCTACAGAGCGAGTTCCAGGACAGCCAGAGATACACAAAGAAATCCTGTCTCGACCCAGGCCCCTCCCCATAAAAGCATTAAAACAAAAACAAAACAAAAAACCCCCCAAAACCAGGTTGTGGGGAGGGCATGTGGCGGGGCTAGAAAGATAGCTTAAAGATTTAACTGCCTTTGCTGCCTGTAACTCCAGGTCCAGGATCCGACTCTCTTGACTGCGCTCCTAAAGTTTATGTACACATGGTGCACTCCTCTAGGCACACACAAACACACATGAATAAAAATAAATGAGTAAAGCAAAAATAAAATGCCTAGGGCAGAGCAAGGAGCCACAGCCATCCTGAGCTAGCCAGACCTTGTCACTCTCTGTTGGCTTCGGGGCGTCCATACCCTATTTCTCAGGTCAAGTCCCGCCCACTACAGGGCCTGCCCGAGCCGAGGCCCCACCCTCCCTAGGCCCCGCCCCACCCCACCACCCACGAGGTGCCCTCCATTTCGGGTCCGCCCCGTGCCAGCTCCACCACCTAAAAGGTCCCGGCTCCTCAGGCCCCGCCCCTTGCCCCGCCTCCGCGCAGTGCGGCTGCGCCGGCGTCTCAGGCTCCGAGGCCCCGGTGCCGCGGATCTTTTGTTTCCCCGCGGGGCTCGGAGCTGTATCGTCTGTCAGTGCCGAGTCGGAGCCGCAGTGTGTCAGAGCCGAAGGCCGAGTTGGAGTGGGTTCCGACTGTCAGCGCCGGAAGGGTGCCGCGGGGACACCGAGGCAGCGCACCACTTTGTCCGCCGGCCTGTGGGACTGGGACCTGGCCCAGGCCTGCCCGATGGGGCGCGCGGCCCCGGAGATGACCCCGCGCCTCCCGCCCCGCGTACGAGGCCCGCCTGCCTCCGGCGCCTCCGCCTGAGCCCAGCGCACCCCGGAGCGCCGCCCTCGGGCCCGCGCCCCCGGTCCGCGCGCGCCATGGAGCCCAGCCGCGGCGGCGTCGAGACGGTGGGCAAGTTCGAGTTCTCCCGCAAGGACCTGATTGGTCACGGCGCCTTCGCAGTGGTCTTCAAGGGTCGCCACCGCGAGGTGGGTGAAGCTCCCGGGGTCCCCCGTAGTCCCGGACCCCAGCGCAACACCTTATCTCCGGGAGTCCGTAGAGAGACCCAGTTCAGGACCCCAGTCTCGGAAACCCACCTGCTACTCTAGCTCCAGAAACCAGGAGACAGCAGCTCAGGATTCCCTATCCCTGAAGTCAGATCAGACCAGTCCTGGGAACCTAGCTTGGGACTCCATCCGCTTAGATTCCAGGCCCAGCTGAGAGAACCTACCTGCCTGCCTCTGGCATGCTTCCATTCCACGACCCTTTGGAAGCCATTCTAGGCCAACAGTATGTTCCCACCTTGGGGGGCAGAGGGAGGGATGTTCTCAGCCCTGAAGGTCCATGTTTGGCTTTTCAGAAGCACGACCTGGAGGTGGCCGTCAAATGCATTAACAAAAAGAACCTCGCCAAGTCCCAGACACTGCTGGGAAAGGAAATCAAAATCCTGAAGGTGAGCCAGCGCCTCGAGGGAGGGGGAGAAGGTGGGTCAGTTCTTGTCTCGCTCATGAGAAACTTGGATTTGTGTCCTAGGAACTAAAGCACGAAAACATTGTGGCGTTGTATGACTTCCAGGTAAGGCCGGAGGCTGCTACTGTGGGTATGGGGGAGGGGTATTGTTATTCTTGCAGGTGACCCATTCACGGTCTCTGGGCCGTAGGTTGCCTGGGGCTGGAGCCCACAGTGGGCAGTTGGTGATTCTAGATTAGTATTTGGTGTAGGTGAAAAGAGCTGGGGCTCTGTATGTGGTGTTGCTGGCTTGTCGAACTCTGAGGCCACACAGGGCTCCGGAGACTTCCATCTCTGGTTCAAGTTTGGCCTGGCTTTTGCTAGGTCTTTGGGACCTCCCAAGCTTATCTGTTGCCTCAGGGGGAAGGAAGGCTAGTGTTTCAATGAATCTCCCGCGATTGCGTAGCTCAGATCGTTTGTTTGGGCTTAGTGAACCTCGTGATAAGGACCCTTTCCTCTTCAGTGTCTGACCTAGTGGCCCTTACTGAGTCTAGTGTCCCAGGCAGGCCCACCTGTCTGGGCTGGCGGGTTTGTTTGTTGACATTGCTTCAGTGGCCTGGCATTGGCCAGCCCACTCCTGCGTCAGAGGCTGGGAGGGGGAGGGGTTGCTGGAGATTCCTTCTTGCCAGCAGTTGGGGCTGGGCCCACTGAACCCGACAGCAGGATGCCACCACCTCATGGCTGGCTGCCTGCCTCAGCAAGCAAGCCAGCTGACCACTCATCCTCTATGCTACCCTCCAGGTCCCCCAGCCTAGTGGTGTCAGGGGCTAGAGGCCCGGAATGCCTGCCGCGTGTGGGGACCAGGAACCCTAGTGCTGGTCCCCGAGCAAAGTGCTGACTAATGATTTTGAAACCTGTTTACTGGGGCCACGGGACCAGCCCTGGCTGAGGGAAGTTCCCAGCGGGCAGCTGTGTTTTGGTGGCCTCCTCCCCTCTCTTCCTTTCTTCCCTCCCCATTTCCTCTTCCAACTTTACCTTGGGGGCTGTGACATGTCATGAAGTGACATGTGGGCAGGGCCTAGGTTCAGTGTTGACAGGGAGTACCTGGCAACAGCTGGAGACATTGTGTTCTGGGTCCAGGAGGTTGCCCTTCCTCAGCCTGCCTTTCTTCCCCTCCCCATGCTTCTTTCTCTCCCTCTCTTGGTGCTCTAGGATGGGTCAGATCAGCACAGTTCTTCTCACAGAATCCAGGGCTGAGCAGATGGCTTGACCTTCATAGGGACAGACTCTGGCTCTCATTGCACCCGTGTTCCCCTCCAGGTTCCCATAGTCCCCTGCCTGTGCATGTCCATGGCAGTCTCACTAGAATTGAACAGATCAGGGTTAGATCCACTGCAGACTTGAGGGCTACCCCCTTCCCCTCTCAGGTTTTCACTTGTTCTGCTTCAAGTAGTTGAGCCACCTGATTAAGGACATCTAGCATTTCCAGTATTGGCAAGGCTGTGGCTTCCTCTGCCCAGAGGAAGTGATGAGAAATACCAGTCCCTGCCCTCTCCCAAGGATCCAGGGCCCTTCACCCCATAGCATGAGGGTTGTTGCTCTGTGTTGTTGATATTTTTTTAAGATACACACTTTGGCCAGAGAAAAAGATTTGGTCAAAAAGCTCTCCAACAGTACAGAAGATCTCTCTCTCTCTCTCTCTCTCTCTCTTTCTCTCTGTCTCTCTCTATCTAAAATCATTCTTCAGTCACTGTGCAGATGGGGGCTGTCCTTTCTCATCTTAGTCATCCCTACAGTTTTGGGGCTACTCCCTGGAGGTGTGTACCATTCCTGTCATACCCCTGCTATCCTCCATGGTCAATCTTGGAGAAGGGAAGAAGCTTCCCTTGTTACACACTTATGTCTCACCTGCTCTGAAGAAGTGGTAAGAAGTGAAGAAATAAAAAAAAAAAAAAAAAAGTGAAGAAATAAGTGGTAGCTTACAGGATCAGTGTTCAGAGATGGACTGCTGTGAACCGTAAAATAGTCACCTATTTCATGGTTGGGCCACACATGCTGTGCCACCCCTTCCTGTGTCCAGGCCACGGGTTAAGGGAGTGGAGCGCAGGTGGTATTTGCTGCTTCTCTGTTGCTGTGGTGGTTATTTAAGGCCATGTAGTGTCTGGAGCTTGACTGTGGTTCATTTTACTAACCTAACCCCCTCCTGAGGGACACAAGCTATTCTGGGATTCTGGCAAGTCAAAATGTGGTCATGATTGTCCTTGGGCTCTTTGGCTAGGATGGATATGTAGATGGATTCCTAGAAGTCGGAGCTCTGGGCAAGAGGTGTGCCTACTGTAGTTTGAGTGACTGTTGTCAAATTGCCCCCAGAGAGGCAATGCCAGTGTTCATCTGGCAGCTGTCCACCCCCAAGGTTGTATTGACTCAAACCTTATCTTCTCAGTCAAATCTTACTAGTGTTTTTTGTTTGTTTTCGAGACAGGGTTTCTTTGTGTAGCCCTGGCTGTCCTGGAACTAGTTCTGTAGAACAAGCTGGCCTTGAACTGAGAGCTCAGCTTGCCTCTGCCTCCCTGCTGGGGTTAAAGATGTACACTACCACCCACCACTAGGCTTAGTGGAGTTTTTGTTTTGTTTTGTTTTTTAGGATTTATTGATTCATGTATATGTGTGAGTTATATGTCATGTGTGTGCTGGTGCCTGCATAAGCCAGAAGAGTATGCTACCTCTCTTGTAGCTAGAGTTATAGGCAGTTGTAAGTTGTACTAGAAGTAGGTCTTATTTATTTATTTATTTATTTATTTATTTAGTTTTTTGAGACAGGGTTTTTCTGTGTAGCCCTGGCTGTCCTGGACGTACCTTGTGGACCAGGCTGCCCTTGAACTCACAGAGATCCATCTGCCTCTTTCTCCCAGAGTGCTGGGATTAAGGATGTTCACAATCGTGCCTGGCTGTCTTTTTTATTTTTTTTAATATTTATGTTCAATTGATGTTTTGCCTGCATGTATGTCTGTGTGAAGGTGACAGAAGCCCTGGAACTGGAGTTACAAACAGGTGTGAGCTATCCTGTGGGTGCTGGGAATTGAATCCAGGCCCTCGGGAAGAGCAGCCAGAGTTTTTTGTTTTTGATTTCATACAGGGTTTCTCTGTGTAACAGCCCTTACTGTCCTGGAACAGGTTGGTCTTGAACTCACAGGGACCCACCTGCCTCAGAGTGCTGACATTAAAGGTGTGGGCTACCACACCTGGCACAACAGCCTGTGCTGGTAACTGCTGAGCCATCTCTCCAGCAAAATATGTCTTAGCCCTCATCTTGAGTAGTGGTAAACAAATGTGAAAGACCAGGGTCTGTGGTGACAATTTAAGTTAAAGTTCTTAAAGCTATACCCACTTAGTACTGTCTGTGCAAATGTTTTTGATTTGTGTGGACTCTTTATAAAAGAGTTCATCTGTGTTAGGTTACACATAGGTGTCTTCCCTTGCCCTTGTTTGTTTGTTTGAGACAAGGACTCACTGTAGCACCATAGTAGCCTGGTGCTCATTGTGTATCCAGTGTGTCCTCCAACACCTGGCAGAAGCAGGTTAAGGGAGAAGAAGGTTAATTTGGCTATAGTTTATCATAGCAGAAAAGGTGGGGTGGAGTTTGTTGCAGTGGGAACATGATTATTTTCACGTGTTGCCTGATCAGGGAAGCAGAGAACTAAGACTGCAAGTGCCCTCCTCCAGCCATGCTTCGGCCAAGAAGGTTCCACAGTGCCACCAGCTGGGGACCAGGTGTTCAAATGTGTGAACCTGTGCTGGTTTTTCATATTCAAACCATAACACTGACCATGTGTGGGGTGCATGTAATCTCAGCACTTGGGAGGCAGAGGTAGGCAGATCTCTTGAGTTTTAGGCCAGCCTGGTCTATAGAGCGAGTGCCAGGTGAAGCCTTGTCTCAAAAAACCAAACCATATAACACCAGCTTCTCTTTGTTCTTGGCAGTGCTGATGGTTGAACCTAGGCCCTTGAGCATGCTTACCTCACAATCTTAGGAGTTAAACCTCCAACTCCAGCAGACATGTGGGGAGGCAGCTGGACACATGGCCTTCACTAAGGGTGAAATGGGCTCTCTTCATCTAGCATCCAATGCCTGGGCTTGTTCTTGCTCCGGGAAGTGGGCACTGCCAGAATCACGGTTGTAGATGTAGGCTTGCTCAGTCCTTCCCTGCTTGCCAGCCTTACTGCTGATGACTCCCTGGAGACTAGTACGCTGTCTGGCCGGTTCTCTGAAGCCCTACGCCTTGCCAGGTTGCCCAGAGGTGACTCACCTCAACCTTGTAGACAGACCAGCTCTCAGTTCTTCTGGGTTAGTGCCTGTAGTTATTACTGGCCTGTGATTGGGGTTTGGTTGTGGCCTTCTCACCCACAGTGGACAGCATTTTTTTGTTTTTTTTTTTTGAGACAGGGATTCTCTTGTGTAGCCTTGGCTGTTCTGTCCTCAAACTAATGAAGGGCTGTGGAGGTAGTTCTTATCTTGTGGACCCAGATGAATAGGCTAGGAATCAGATAAGTGAGCAGTCTTGTAGTCTGTAAAATTGAATATGCATCTCTCTCTCTTTTAAAAACAGGTGTGTCTCTGACTGATCTGGAGGTCACTGTGTAGATAGGCCCTGAATTTGTGAGAGTTCTGCCTGCCTCTGCCTTCCCAGTACTGGGATCAAAGACATGACCTTTGATCAAAGGCATACACACCCACCATCAACTACACCAGCTCTTTCTTTGTCTTTTGAATCAGGGTCTCTTGTAGCCCAAGGCCAGTCTTAAACTCCTGAGTTTCTGATAGTTCTTCCTTCACTTTGGGATTAAAGGCTTTCAGACAGGTTTTTCATATGTAGCTTTAGCTGGCATTGAGTTTGTTATCCTCCTATCTTATCTTACTAGGTGTGGGGATTACAAGCGTGACCATGCCTAACTTGTTTATTAAAATTATTTTATTTTCACATCGATGGATGTATTGTTTAGATATATGTCTGCACCATGCCTGGTGTCTGTAAAGGCCAGAAGAGGGTGTTGGATCCCTTGGAACTAGAATTACAGGTGTTTGCCCCATGAGAGTGCTGAGAATAAAACCCTGGTCCTCTGGAAGAACATCCAGCTCTCTTAAACACTGGCCCATCTCTTCAGCCCCACCTCTAAATTAATTAAATAAGGTTTTTTGAGATGGGATTTCTCTTTAACGGCCCCGGCTGATCTGGAGCTGGCTCCATAGGTCAGGCTGGCCTCAGACTCACAGAGCTCTACCCGGCTCTGCCACCTGTGCTGGGAATGCAGGCGTGCACTACTGCCCGGACCATCCCTTTATTTAAAAGATTTTTTTAACGTTTGTGTGTGTTATGGGATGGGTCATACACGTGTCACATGCTTGTGTGGATGTTAGGGGATAACTTTGTGGAGTTTATTCTTTCCTTTCACCATGTGGGGTTCTGGGGACTCCAAACTTAGGTTGTCAAGTTGGTGGTAGGTAACTTACCAACAGATCCATCTTGCTGGACACCCTATTTATCTGTCTATTTAATTTTGGGATTTTTGGGTTTTAGAGACAGGGTTTTTCTGTGTGTGAGTGACCCTGGCTGCCCCCAAATCACTCGGTAGACCAGGTTGGCCTCAAACACACAGAGATCCACCTGCCCCTACCTCCCAAGTGCTGGGATGAAAGGCGAATGCAACCAGCACTTGGCACAACAAATGCTCTTAAGTGATAAGCCCTCTCTCAAGCTCCCTAACCCCCACCCTACTTTATCTTTTTTTTAAAAGATTTATTTATTATTTATACAACATTCTGCCTGCACACCATATTTTACTATAGATGGTTGTGAGCCACCATGTGGTTGCTGGGAATTGAACTCAGGACCTTTGGAAGAACAGTGAGTGTTCTTAACCTCTGAGCCATCTCTCCAGCCCCTACTTTATCTTTTTTAAGTCTGAAATGTTGGGTTGATGTTGATCAGATGGGTCCCAGGTATCAAACTCAGGTTTTCAGGCCTGCTGACAGATTCTTCTACCTCCTGGGCCAAGGTTTTTACCTTTCGAGTTGTAGATAACATAAAAGTATGGAGGTTGCAAAGCTTGTGATGAAATACACAATAAAGCCTATGGCTGTGTGGGAATACCATGTTCTAGAGGCTGCCTGCCCTCCCCTGCTTGCCCTGTTAGGCTCTGGTCCTCTACCTGGTTGGCATGTGCTTCCTGCAGTAGACTGGCATTTTGCTGATGGAAGCGTCCTGTCTTTGGAGGGGAGTAAATGTACTTTTCTGACTGTGTTCTGTCTGTGGTGTCGGAATTGCTGTAGGTGGATTACAGGAGAATATTTCTGCAGAGGAATTAAGTGGAGTTGTATTCCCAAGGGTCCACTCTGTGTTCCCCTGCACTATTTGGCTTTTCAGGGAGGACTCTGACTACTCACAATGCAAGAAGTTGGTGCATGACAGTAGGCGTGAAGACCTATCTGGACTCATGCATGCCTCCTTCAAGAGGCTAGCCTGTATCAGGGAGCTGCAACAGAGGGTTGCTGCCGGAGCCCATTGGGGTGAAATGAACCTTCCTTACACACATACACACACAGTTACACACACAGTCATACAAACATATACAGTCACATATGCACACATACACAGTTACACACACAGTCATACAAACATATACAGTCACATATATACACACACACATTCACACTCACACATTCACAGCACAGTCACACACACATACACAGTCACACCCCAGTGCGATGAGCTGGTCTTCCTTCTGTCAGCTGTCCAGAAGAGCTCAGTATTTGCTGTGCCCATAGCCTTGCCACCTTCTGCAGTCCAGAAACCTGGCTCCTCAGGAGTTAAGTGGGTCAGTGCCCATCATCTGCCTGCCAGATCCAGCTTGAGATCACCAGACCAGAGTGGAGTAGGCAGAGGGTGGGGAGCTGGGATCCTATTAAGCAAAAGATCTCAGTGTCTAGGGCGGGGCAGCCTTCTACGTGCCCAAATGCCCGTGCAGCTTCCCAGGATGCTGGCCTTGTGGACCAGCAGTGCATTCCTGCGGATAGCAGGCCCAGCTCCTACAGGAGTGCTGCTTCCATTCTCTGCCTTAATTTTTGTTTGCCCTTGTAAGTCAGGCTTTTTCCCTTGCATAGGAAGGGAAGCTCAGCAAAAAAGAATGTCTGCCTCAAAGACCTGCTTTGCTCTGCTGCCAGCTATAACTGGCCTATTGCCTACTCTCCTCTCTTCATAAGGTTTCCTTCCTCTCTTCATAAGGGCTGGGTGATGGGACCTGACGACTGGCAGAGTGGCAATATTAGGAGCCTAGGGTATTCCCTATCATGGTAAAATGCTTACCACCCTGGGTGGGAGGCTGTGATGGGAAAGACGCTCCTGAGAATGAAGGGCTGCTGTCTGCTCAGTATCCTGAAATATGTGTTAGGGAAACAGTCATGGCCTTTGGCCTTTGAAGTTCCTGAGAGTCTGGTGGTGTCCTAAGAGTTTGCAGAAACCAATTTTGCAGAGTAGAGGCCGGAGAAAGTGGTTCTGGGTGAGCTCAAGGTAGGTTGGGACAGGGTAGCTGACCACTATGGCTGTGCTCTGGCCTCTGCCTGCTGCCCCTTGTTCCAAGGGAGGGTAGTCCCATCATAATGGAGGGGACATAATGAATTATTTGATGTGGAGGTTGTCTTGCTTTGTGGTTTACCTCAACTCCTTGTTCCCTCTAGGCTGGAGACAGCATGGTTCGGCTCTGGAAGGCAAGCAGCAAAGTTCCAAGTTGGGACTAGTTGGGTTGTTGGCTCAGGCAGGGAGATGGAGGATGGCATGAAAGCCAGCCTGCCTGGGCGAGCCCTGCTGCTGCACAGAGCTGCGCATGTTTCTTGGTTTGTTGGGCCTTAGCTTGTTAGTTTGTGAAGCTGGTAGAGGAACATCCTGCCTGGTCTACTGTGGGGCTCAGGGAAAAAATAGAGCACAGGGGCAAGAGACAGTACAAGGAGCAGGCCTGAGAGGGCTGGAGCTACCAGTGGGGGACTAAGGCCACACAGCTCAGGCCTGGTAGGAGCACTCACTGTCAGGCAGAAGGTTGCTCTCTTGGGATAGTAGGTCAGATTTGGGCAACAAGTTGACTGTTGTGAATTGTGGACCCACTCTGCCCTGAGTGCTTTTGGGAAAGGCTGAACAGGGTCTAGCCAGGGACTGTGTATGTAGTTGCTAAAGTCCTGTGGTTCACCAGCAGCTTTGCCTTTAGGGAAGGAAGCAGGATGCAGGATGCTGTGTGTCAGAATAGGTTTAGGGGTGCTGGCTGGTATCGGTAGCTCTTGGTTGGGAATCCTTAATAGCTCTAAGGGAGTTACTCTATCTCTGTCTTCCCAGATCTTTTGTCTGAGTGTCCTTGCCAGTGCCCCTGCTTGTCCTGGCTGGGTGAATGGGTTGGGGCCTGGCATAAATAATGTCCTAATGATAAGGAGAGGCCTGGGTCTCCACTTGCCACCCTCTGGTATATGTGTGTCCCACAGCAAGTGACCACAGCAAGAAGCCTCCCTTGCTTGAGCTGAAGATTCTGAGACAGGCCCTCTTAGATAGAGAAGAGCAGGGTGTGTACAGGAATGGCTGCTTATGGCTCCTTATCTCTGTCACCTTTTCTGTGCCTTGAGCCTTCCTCAAGCTCTCAATTCAGCCAAGCTGAAGGGGCCTGAGACTTTTTTTTCATTTTGGTTCCCATACTACTACCTAGACTGTGTCCTTCTATCCTGAACCCCTAACTTACTTCCTAGTCTGTTCCTCTGAGCCTTCCTTTGTGGCTCAGACTGGGGATTCTACAGAGCATGGCCTGCCCCAGAGTATCTGTCCCCTGCAGCTGGGCTGGAAGGCAGAGGCTGGAGTGGAGCCAAATGGGGCCAAGCCAAGGCTCCTCATCTCCAGCAGGCAGGTAAGCTCAGGAAGGGACTTGGGGTCTTGGTACTCAGGCCTTTGTGAAGCCGTCTAGGTCTGTTTTTGTGAATAGCCTTCTACCTGGCCTCCACTCCTGTTTGTCAATCTTGGGAACACACTGGGCTACCTGAGTGTACTTCTGAGCTCCCTAACCTCACTGGTGCAGCTCTGGGGCACATGGGTGAGCTCTTTGTACATTCATATCCTAGGCGCTTAGACACTTTATGTCTGTCACTCATGGGGGTTCATGTGCAGGCATTAACTGTGGGGACTGGGAGTCTGAGCAGGAGTTGGGGTTCCTTGGTTCTCAGTATCTAAGTACATGTTTGGGGTAGCTGACTTGTGGAACAGGTTAGCTGCTGTGCTGGGGTAATCTGGGGCTGAGGGTGTCTGCTCTCATCTAACCCTCATAGGTTATGAGAAGGGCTCTTTCTGCAGACCCCTAGTCCAGGCACTAGAAGAGAGATTTGAGGTGCCTCAAATCTGCAGCTGAGTTCCTGAAGAGCAGGGAGTGGATTCTCTTTGAGTGCTGTGGGGATAGGGTGGGGCCTTGGCTTCTTACTGTGGGCTGTAGCAGGGAGGGCCTTTTTCCTGTGGTTCCCAAGGCCTGCTCCACCCAGGTGGCTGCTACATTTCAGGGATCATGCTGCCTGCAGAAAGAATTGCAGGTTGTTGAGATCCAGCCTAACTGACTTGGTACCTACCCCTGGGTCCTAAGTTTCTTGTGAAGGAAACAGGTGAAAGTTGTTACAGTTATGATTACAAGGAGTGATTTGCCAGGATGGGCCCTAGTCACATACAGGTACCCCAGTGAAGGGAGGAGACCAGGATGCCTCCTGCTGAGAAGTCTGTGGTATCCTTATAGCCCCACCAGGCAAGATCAGGGCAGCTGAAGGCTTTGTTGCTGACTCAGCCTGACAGTACCAGCATGTTTTATGGACTCTAGAGCCAGGAGCAGAACAGTTCTTGGGCCTGAGAGTCAAGGCAGGAGCCACCTTACAGGTGGTGATCCATGTGCACATGGCCCTTTCTACCCTGAGCCTATGAAGATCCTCTGTGGTCTGAGACACTTGAGGCCATATTTAATATGACCGTGAAACAACAGTATCTACACCAAAGCCACTTGCCACTGATATCCTGTCTCCTAGACTTGAGTCCTGGTCACAAAGGACAGGTAGGCCTGGCCATGTTCACTGTGCCTCAAGCCCTGTAGGTAGATAACATGTTGAGGGTGCCTGTGGTCCCATGTGTCAAAGGCTTTTCCAAGTAATGTCCAATGAGAGACTATTGAAGTTACTCTCCCATCTCAAATGGCTTGTTCTGTCTTACAGGAAATGGCCAACTCTGTCTACCTGGTCATGGAGGTGAGTTCTCATGGGTCCAGGGCAGGCACAGGGCCCAGCAGGATGGGCATTAGGGTGGGTGGGTATAAGCATGAACTGTTGATATTTGTAGCTAGGACTTTGGGGATACCTGCTCTGGGCAGGTCCAAGGATCTGGCATAGAGTTAAAGAGTCTGGGTAAGGCTGAAGGTCTGGAGGTTCTTTGGCCAAGTTCTGATGGTGTGTTCCTTTCCATTTGCAGTATTGTAATGGTGGAGACCTGGCTGACTACCTGCACAGTGAGTAGGCACACCCCAACTGGGTTCTGCTCTAGCCTAAGATACTGCCAGCTTGATTTGACCCCTGCTCGGTTGTGACATTGATCCTTCTGATTTTGGACTGAATAGGAAGTGAGCCCAGCTCTTTAGGCCCTTCAGCTATTAGCTGTGTGTGTGACCACCCTCAGCTATTTATGGAGTGTCTCCCACATGCTGGGTGGGTGGCTTAAGCAGAATAGTTAGGTTCTGCAATTTTGGCAGGGGTGAAGGCACAAGCAGGGTATGTGGGTCCGAGCAAGTACTGGCAGGTGCGAACATAGGGAGAGGAGAGTATATAGCTTTCACGGTAGGGCAAGGGGGCAGCTTTAGAGAAAGTGTAGAGTTGGGCCAAGAGATCTCTGTGGGGTGTCTGGTGCTTACAAACTAAGGAGGTGCCCCCAGCAGAGCAGGGGAGCTTCATGCCGGAGAGCTCAGGACCCACTGGAAGACAGCTAGTGGGTGGGTCTTGATGAGTGAGTGAAGGAACATCCAGGATCTCTTTCATGGGGTGCTCTGAGGGCAGGAGAGAGGCAAGTGGAGACAATGCAGGAACCTTGGCCCAAGGCCTGGAGGGATGCAGTGGCTTTCTACGGCTGTCATTCAGAATGCTTTGCCTTGGCAGACAGGAAACAGGGATTGATGGCTCAAAGCAGCCTGTCCCAGATGGTGCCTTCTGTCTTAGGCTGTGGCAGAAGTGACAACCTTTTAGCTTTCTTTTGGGGGTAGGTACTCCAGAGGGACACAGGCATTTAAAACAGTCTCCTGGTCTTTGGGTCCTCCCTCTACTGGCACCTCAGGACACCTCCCCAGACTGGGGCACTGGCTTTTTGTTGAACCATCAGAAAAGACCCAGGGTCTAGGAGGGCCCTGTGCCGGGTTGGGACAATTGTGGAGTAGGTGTAGATGTGCTGTCTTAGGCTCCTGGTGGCAGATGCAGTGGTCTGTCAGCTCATTGCATGCTCAAGTTCACGTGGCTGAACCACGCTTGGCTTTGTATTTGTTCTTGTCCCCAGGGCAGCCACACAGCATGCTGTACCCATGACCTTCAGTAGTTGGGTGGTTCCTGGCAAGTTTCCAGGCTCCACAGGTGTTAGGTTTATAAGGAGGAGGGAAGGGTGAAAAGGCCAATACAGGGCTGACCTAAAACTTGGACTGTGTCAGGGTGTGTACAGACCCCTTTGTATGCATGTGTTTCATTTCCAGTGTAAGGCTCCCTGATTGCCCACCTGTCAAGTAACTGGGCTGTGGTGAACTGGTGTCCCAACAAAAGGGGTTGGGCAGCCCAGACTGGATCTGAAGTGAATGTTTATTCTCAGTTCCTATGTGCCAAGTGTGTCTGTCTAAGGTGTACATGTTTTGGTGTCTGCCTGTGAGCCTCTGGCTGGGTGGTCCTTGCACTTTGCTCTTTCAGACCTGGTTATCATTGAGGGCCCACTTGCTATGACTCCTTCCTGTCCAGGGAGTTTATCTGGTCATCTCTATACTGAGCTGCTATTGTGAACCCTGTACCCAGTCTATCCAGACTATAGAGGGCTCAGGGCTCTGCCTCTAGTTCCCTTCTGTTTGCAATTTTTAAAATTTGTTTAGTGTAAAGGTGTCAGATCCCTTGGAATTGGCATGTGGGTGCTGGGGGTTGAACCCGGGTCCTTTGGAAAAGCAGACAGTGCTCTTAACCACAGAGCCATCTCTCCAGCCTCTTCTGTTTGCATTTTTAAAATTACTTTGCTGGGTGGTAGTAATTTATGCCTTTAATCCCTGCACTCTGGAGGCAGAGGCAGCCAGGTCTCTGAGTTCAATGCCAGCCTGTAGAGTAAGTTCCAGGGCAGCTAGGGCTACACAGTAAAACCCTGTCTTGAAAAAGCAAAATATACAGGCAGGCGGGCAGGCAGGAGGCAGACAGACAGACAGACAGATAGAGGACTGGAGAGATGGCTCAGTGGTTAAGAGCACTGTCTGTTCTTCCAAAAGGACCCGGGTTCAATTCCTAGCACCCACATGGCAGCTCACAACTGTTTGTAACTCTAGTTCTAAGGGATTTAAAATCCTCACACCAATGCACATAAAATAAAAAATAATTTAAAAAAATGCTAGTGATAGATAGATATGTAGAGCAAGTAAATAAATAATAAAACCTTTTAATTTGTTTTTATGTGTATGAGTGTTTTGTTTGTCTGTCTGTCTGTAGACTGACCACATGCATACCTGGCACCTGCCAGAGGGTATTGGAAACTGTGAGACTGGAATTAGAGATGGTTATGAGCCACCATGTGAGTGATAGGAACCAAACCCAGGTTCTGTGCAGGAGCAGCAAGTGCTCTTGACTGCTGAGGCATCTCGCCAGCCCCAGTACCTTCTTTCACTTACACTTACTTTTTGGAGGCTACTATGAGCTTAGAGGTCAAAGGTCCTATCCCAGAACTAGGGATAAAGCCTAGCAATTGATTGCCATAAGGATGTGGATGATCCTAGGAGGTGTCAATGGAGAAGTAACAAACCAAGAAGAGCAGAGTGCTATCAGCAGCACCAAGAGCTAGCAGTTAGTGGTTGCTGTGGAGGGGGAGTCGACAAGGATGTTTGAGAAGAGGGGCAGTAGACTTTGGGGTTGAAATAAGAAAGGACCATCTTCTTCTGGAGGTTGCAAAACAAGTTGGCCTTGGTGCCTAGTGGCTTGCCGAATGGATGGGTCCTGTGTACCTCTGGGGGTGTGGTACTGGTTCTTAGCCCCTGAGCTTGTCTTTCCACACAGCCTCGTACACCCTGTGTGTGTTCAGGGAGAGACCATGGTGTCCCAAGTCTCCTGAGCCTGCCTTTTCTTACAGCCATGCGCACACTGAGTGAAGATACCGTGAGGCTATTCCTCCAACAGATTGCTGGTGCCATGCAGCTGTTACACAGCAAGGGCATCATCCACCGGGATTTGAAGCCCCAGAACATTCTATTGTCCAATCCTGGGGGTCGCCGTGCCAACCCCAGCAACATCCGAGTCAAGATTGGTGAGACCTGTTTGGGTGGTGGCTCCCTAAAAGACTGCAGCAGGGGACCCTGCCCACAGCAATTTCAGCTCAAGCCATCTGGGTGCTTCTCCTGCAGCTGACTTTGGATTTGCCCGGTACCTCCAGAGTAACATGATGGCGGCCACACTCTGCGGTTCTCCTATGTATATGGTATGTGCCCACTCATGGTTCAGGACCACTTAAATCAACACCAGCCACCCTGGCCAGGCAGGGCTGGGGCCAGCCTCCAACCTGAGATCCTTTACAGGAATGTCAGACCCTCTAAGCTATGGCCTCATTTTGGGTGCAGATATTTTGTCATGTCAAAACTGGTTGGGTTAGCTGGGCGTGGTGGCACACGCCTATAATCCCAGCACTCAGGAAGGCAGAGGCAGGCTAATCTCTGAGTCTACAAAGTGAAGTCTGGACCGCCAAGGCTACAAGAGAAACCCTGTCTTGAAAGATCAAAAAAAACAAAACAAACAAACAAACAAAAACAAAAGAAAAACAAAACTGGTTGGGTGCTGTGTATTGGTTGCTTGGTACCTAGCAGGTGTCTATTCCAATTTGCTGGTACCTGGCATGTGTTAATGGTTATTGCATACTGTTGTGCAGCAGTGCTGATCTGTGTTGTCGCCCTGTAGGCCCCTGAGGTCATCATGTCCCAGCACTACGATGGGAAGGCTGACCTGTGGAGCATTGGCACCATTGTCTACCAGTGTCTGACAGGGAAGGCCCCTTTTCAGGTGAGTGAGCACTATAACACTAAGGGCTTAGTGAGTCCCAAAAGCCCTAGAGGGTAGGGGTCAGTTTGGGTGGCATTCTGTGCAGTGTCCCCAGCATGAAAGAATACAAGGTTGTCAGACGGTGAATCAGTTTGAAATTATAGGTATTGGGCTTGGTGGCTATCCTGTATTCTGTGGATGAAAACCTTTGTCATACCCTGTTCCATTAGTCACTGTAATATTGCAATTCCTTAATAGTTGGTAGCCTTAGCCCCTGCCCAGTCATTCCTCATCCCTGCCACACACGTATATCCTGCCTAGCAGAAGAGACAGGTGGCTCTCCATGAGTTCCAGACCAACCTACAGAGTGAACTTCAGGGTAGCCAGGGCTGCTCAAAGAAACCCTGCCTTGAAAACAAACAAACAAACAAACAAAAAAAGTATTTAAAGCCAGGCATGGTGACTCATGCATGTAATCCCAGCACTCAGGGAGGTAGAGGCAGGAGTATTTCTGTGAGTTTGAGGCCAGCCTGGTCTACAAAGTGAGTCTAGGATAGCCAAGGCTACACAGAAACCCTGTCACGAAAAACCAAAAAAATAAAAAATAAAAATAAATAAATAAAAGAATAAGCCTTTTACCTAGGGCTTAGGCCATACCTCTTTACTTGGTAAGTTAAAGGTCACCTCTGCTATGACCCCCATCACAGGTCAGAGGCATGTCTTAATATGGATACACTGGGTTACGTCTCCTGACTTTCCACCCACCCTTGTTTCTAAAATATAGCTGTTAACCTAAGCATATGTATACCTCGCCTGTTAGCAAAGTCTGCATCAGGGGAATTTGTGAACCAAGGGTTGTGTCTGCTTTGGAAAGACATGGTATTGATGCCTGTAGTGACCCCAAGCTGATAGGTGTGGAATAGCTCCTACTAGCCAACACTGACCATCCAGGTCAGGAGCTAACCCCACTCCCTGTCACTGGGATGTCAACTGTGAGCCTCCCAGATATGTCCCCATCAGATACTCACTGAGGGATTCCCTTTTCAGTTCTGGGATATATACCAACCCTGGCCACCCCTTTCTTAGCTGGAGGGTCTGGTGACTTCCTCTGTCTCACCTGTCTTCCCTTTGTCCTTGTGTGCACATAGCATATGAGCTGCCTAGTGATCCTCTCTATGGGATGGCTGGGGATGAATGCACTTGAGAGGCTAAGCAATTGTAGGCAGCAGGGACCTGTTCTAACTTCTTCATTGCTATCTCAACAGGCCAGCAGCCCTCAGGACTTGCGCCTATTTTATGAGAAGAACAAGACACTAGTTCCTGCGTAAGCAGACCTCCCTACTCCCCAGGATGGGTCTACCCCGGCAGCTGACAACTTACTTAAATCCATCCTCTCTTTATCCCAGTATCCCACGGGAGACGTCAGCTCCCCTGCGGCAGCTGCTTCTAGCTCTGTTGCAGCGCAACCACAAGGACCGCATGGACTTTGGTGAGCACAGGCCAGCTGGCACCCTGCAACCTTAGCCGCCCTGCTTGTTGTTACGTATTATGTCTGCTACCATTATGTTAGCTGGCCTCAGTGAACACCCAAGGTCCTGTGGTGTACCAGCTGCTGTTGGCCTCCAGGGCCACATTGGGTTGGGCTCCTTTTAACCTCAACAAGGCCAGCAGATGGAATCCTGCTGAAGTGGGGTTCAGATGTTCTCAGGAGCCATCATCTGGGACTCTGACTCTGCCTAAGTAGCTGGGGCCTGGCCTTGACTCAGGGCTTTGGGGTCAGGCTGTCTGTGTCAGGGGCATCAAGATAATTCACTTATTTTTCCACAGATGAATTTTTCCATCACCCTTTCTTAGATGCCAGCACCCCTATCAAGAAGTGTGAGTCTCTGGGGGTCTTGGGCACAAACAGGGCTTGTGATATGTTCTCCAGTATATGTAGGTAATACATTGCTATCTTGGGGGACACCCTGGATAAAAGGAAGGGGTACCAGTTCTGCCTCTGCTTTAAGGCCACTTTGTACATAGGTTGCTGTGGTGTTGTGGGTGTGGGGGTACTTGGAGGTGTCAGTGCCAGGTGGTGTAACCTGATGCTGGATGCTTGTTACTGGTAAGAACTGGAGTACTGGTGCCAATCAAAGGCAACCAAGTCCCCAGAGCTGTAGTGGGGTCCAGCAGTGTGCACACTGACCCACATCCCCCTTGCAGCCCCACCTGTGCCTGTGCCCTCGTATCCAAGCTCAGGGTCAGGCAGCAGCTCCAGCAGCAGTTCTGCATCCCACTTGGCCTCTCCACCGGTGAGTTGGCTTTTTCTGTTTCTTTGGGCCATGGAATGTATACTGATGGTTATGCAGAAATAGATCTAGCTGCCTCTGGTCCTTACATGCTTCAGACATGATCTGTGTATCTGCATGACACTGATGCTTAGTGTTGGGGACAAGCCTGTTGAGCTTGCCCGTGTGGGACTTGAGCCTATCTGAATGTGTAGCTGGTCAGTAGTGTTTGGTTGGGCAGTAATAAGCTAGTGTCTGGGTTTGGCGCAGTCCTCTGGGCTCTGCCATAATCGGGAGCAGGTTCTGTTACCTGTGTCTGGTGGTGGGGGCTCACTATGGTGATGCTTATTCCATGAGAAGTATGGCCCACAGCTGTGCCAAGCATGTCACCTGCCCTGGGAGTCTGGAGGTTTGTCTACATGGTGCCTGGTTGTTACTGGTTTGTAGTGGCACCTTCCTCACAGCATCTACCTCTATGTCCCCTGGTGTGTTATTGTATAGAAATGGAGAGGTGGGTTGCAGAGGGATGGATGGTGAACACAGCCCCAGACATGGATTCTTAGTAAATAGCTAGAAGCTTCAGGCTCCCAAGCAGTGTGTGTTTAAACCCCTGACTCTTAACCCTAAGGAAGGTCATGTCTTTAATGTTTGAAAGAGAAGAAGCTCTGATGTGCTGCAGAGAGTATCCAAGCCCAGGCCCCTTTGCTTAGCAGCATGGGTCTGAGCTCCGCTGTGGTCTGCTTTATCCCTGGGGAGGTTGATTGCCTATGGACTCAGCTCACCAGCCTTGTTCTGTCCTGCAGTCCCTGGGGGAGATGCCGCAGCTGCAGAAGACCCTTACCTCCCCTGCCGATGCTCCTGGCTTTCTGCAGGGCTCCCGGGACTCTGGTGGCAGCAGCAAAGACTCTTGTGACACAGATGACTTTGTCATGGTCCCAGCCCAGTTTCCAGGTCAGGCCCCACTCCTCAGGCAGGCAACCTCATAGTATTTGTTGGGAGATTATTGGAGCTTTGTCGGATAAGTCTGGGTACATGCACATGATACGGGCATGGTTATAGAGTCCTCTACTCATGAGCATGGGGCTTAGGCCTGTCTCCCTATGGGCAATTTAAATGGGTTTCTAAAGCTTTGAGCTTTCTGGGAAGAATGTCACCACCACAGGTGTGTCTGGAGAGCCCTGTGTTCAGGTTCTAGAGTAAAAAGAGGGATGGTCCCGGTGGTGTATATACAGCACACAGGTGGCTCAAAGATCCGCTGCTCATTCCAGTGTCCACTTCTGTCCTGGAGTAGACTGTCCTTTCACTGGGACCCCACAAAGCCGCTGTATTAGCATGTAACTGCACTGCCTAGACTGCACACTCTGGGGGAGAAAAGGGACATTGGACAGACCACAGAGGGCCAGAGAGAGGGTCAGGTGAGCCAAGGAGAGCAGAGGACACCTTGTCCAGATGGTGTATCTTCTACAGGTGACCTAGTAGCCGAGGCAGCCAGTGCCAAGCCCCCACCTGACAGCCTGCTGTGTAGTGGGTGAGTCCCTCTTGACCTATGCTTGGGGATAAATCGGGCCTTTGAAGTAACCAGTGCTATACTGCCTGGCCCAGTCCTGGCTGGGAATGAGGCCATTTGGGAAGAACTAAAGCTGCTGGCCCCTTTAAGGAAGCCTGGTGAGGGAGTTTAGGGTCTGCATGCATCAATCTAAAGGTGTCTGCCTGTCCCTTCTGCTACCAGGAGCTCGCTGGTGGCCTCTGCTGGCCTAGAGAGCCATGGCCGCACCCCATCTCCCTCTCCGACCTGCAGCAGTTCTCCCAGCCCCTCTGGGTAAGCATAGATGGGCATCAGTGACCCTCAGTGTCATGGCTACCCTTCTTGCCAAGATGTGTTGTATCTAAAGGTCTTGTATTCAATCATATCTGGCCAGACATGACAGTGTGGCTGTCCCACTGAAGGCCTGTTGATGTATGGTTGTGTTGATGGGGGAACACACTAAGTATACTGCCTACAGAACCTTCTCTATAGGTTAGATTACAGGCAACACATATGTAAGGGTCACACAGACACAGGACTGGGTGTGTACTAACTGAAAGTCAGTTCTTCAGGCCTGGCCAAAGCTAAGACTGTCCATCCAGATGTGTCTGGGCCCAAGCCTCTTTCCAGTGCTGCCTACAGTGGTTACCCTCTCTCCACAGCCGTCCTGGCCCCTTCTCCAGCAATAGGTATGGTGCCTCGGTCCCCATTCCTGTCCCTACTCAGGTGCACAACTACCAGCGCATCGAACAGAACCTGCAGTCGCCCACTCAACACCAGACAGCCCGGTTAGTGACCCTGACCTTAGGAAAGTGCTGCCACAGCTGTCCTGTGGACAGTCCTGGAGGTTGTTCTTGTAACATGGGGGGAGAGAAGACAGGGCTCCTGAGCTCATGAAGCCCATCTTCTTGACAAGCTGTGTTTGCTAGACTGAAGTAAATGGTAGGGTGGGCTGAGTGTTTCATAAAAGCTACAGAGGGCAACTTGTGTTAGTGACTGTAGTGACTGAGCCATTATAGCCAAGGAGAAGGTGAGTGGGGCAGTGAGGTGGCTGAGACTTCACTTGCCCTGACTCTTTGTGCAGGTCCTCTGCCATCCGAAGGTCAGGTAGCACTAGCCCCCTGGGCTTTGCTCGGGCCAGCCCATCACCCCCCTCCCACACTGATGGAGCCATGTTGGCCAGGAAGCTGTCGCTAGGAGGTGGCCGTCCCTACACACCCTCTCCCCAAGGTGAGTAAGTCTGTATGAGGATGGGACCTGGTAGGCATTCCTTCCCCGTCTGTGGGTGGGTAGGGTGTAATGACCCCTCTGTTTGCTGTGATCTGATCTAGCCACACTTTTCCTACCAGTGGGAACCATCCCTGAGCGGCCAGGCTGGAGCAGAGTGCCCTCTCCACAAGGAGCTGATATGCGAGCTGGCAGGTCACCACGACCAGGTAGGTATGGGCATAGCTCCTGACATGAGCATCTGTAGAGCAGGCATGGGAAATAGCTAGCTGACCTCCTTGCTTAGGGCCTCCTTCCAATTGTTTTTTTTTTTTTTAAACATTTATTTATTTATTACTTATGCAATGTGTGTTAGCATGTACACCTGCACGCCAGAAGAGGGAACCAGATTTCATGTTTTAAATTTAGATGGTTGTGAGCCACCATGTGGTTGCTGGGAATTGAACTCAGGACCTTTGGGAAGAGCAATCAGTGCTCTTATCCTCTGAGCCATTTCTCCAGCACCCGCCTCCTTCCAATTGTTGTAGCCACTGTTGTTAGGGAGAAAGTAGGAAGTACTGTGAAATAGTCCAGTGTCAACCTTTGGGTCACAGATGATGTCTCCTGCTATTCAGTTTCTTGTACTCTACAGCTGTGTGGCTTTGGACAGATTGCTAAGCCTTTTTGTGCCTCTGTTCTTGTGGAGACTTTCTGAGGTAGCTATAAGGATTCTTGTATTCATGGAGTGAGGGATCCACAGAATGGTTGTTAGAGGCCTTGAGTGGGGTGGTAGCTTATATGGTACATTTTCAGTGTGCTTGGCTGAGGGACCTGAGGATAGTAATGCAGCCTGCTCCTCTACCCAGGCTCCTCTGTGCCTGAGCACTCTCCACGAACCACTGGCCTGGGCTGCCGCCTACACAGCGCCCCCAACCTGTCCGACTTCCATGTTGTGCGCCCCAAGCTGCCTAAGCCCCCGACTGACCCACTGGGAGCCACCTTCAGCCCACCCCAGGCCAGCGCACCCCAGCCCTGCCCAGGACTACAGTCTTGCCGGCCACTGCGTGGCTCACCTAAGCTGCCTGACTTCCTTCAGCGGAGTCCCCTGCCCCCCATCCTAGGCTCTCCCACCAAGGTAATGGCTGGGCCAGCTCCTAGGAGGGACTGAGGTCTGTTGTGGGAGATAAGTGGGAAAGGACCTGGTGTCTGTGTTTTGGCTACCTGCTGGGCTTCTCTCTCAGGCTGTTTTCCTGGGAGTGCCTTGGGGGTAGGGAAGGGAGGTTAGAGGAGCTGGTTCCTGGTGGGAGGCCTGTAGCCCCAGTGGCTTCTCACCTTTACTTTGTGAGGCCTCATGTAACTGGGACTGCTGGCTTCCCTGACAGGCCCTGCAGCGCCCTATGTCTCTTCACTAGGCTGTGGCTGCTTCCTTGTGGGAGTGTGGTGTCACTGCTGCTTACTAAGATGTGTATAGGCCAGTTTGGGTACAGGAAGGGAATCTCAGACTAGGCACAGAGGCACAACCCTGTAAGGCCAGCTTTTAGAAGGATCTGAATATTGAGGCTAGCTTGGGTTGCATTCTAAGACTCCATTTTAAAAGTCTCAGAAGTCCAGTCTCACCTCAGAGAGGTTGTGTAGTTCTATCTCCTTTCTTAGTTTTACTTTTGGGAAAAGGGGCCCCAAGCAGCAGTGCCACCTCATGTTATAAGAGCCTTTTGGTCTGGAAGGAAGGATTTCCTCAGTGGGTCCCACTGTGGGCTGTAGCTTCTGAGGTCTGCTAGTCTGTTGGGCCTTCTTAGTGCTGTTCTTTTCCCCTAGGCTGGGCCCTCCTTCGACTTCCCCAAAGCCCCCAGCTCTCAGAATTTGCTGACCCTGTTGGCTCGGCAGGGTGTAGTAATGACACCCCCTCGGAACCGCACACTGCCTGACCTCTCAGAGGCGGGTCCTTTTCAGGGCCAGCAGCTGGGCTCTGGCCTGCGCCCTGCTGAAGACACCAGGGGCCCCTTTGGCCGGTAAGTGGAGTGGGAGGCTGTGCTCTGGAGCTGTCTTAACCACCATTTCTGACCAAAATCATCTTGTGCTGCTGCTGCCCAATGTGGCAGATGTTGGCAATTTGTGGTGGGTACTTGCAGTCCAGCCTCTCTTCCTTGTTTGAAAGATGAAGTGAGTTAGAGGAGTGGAGCTCCTTATGCTTGGCCTGAAGTATGGTTATGTGCAGAAAGAGGGCCCCAGGTGCTGAACCCAGAGGTCCACCCCCCCGACATTACTGCCTCCCCACTGCTGCCACCTCAGGTCCTTCAGCACCAGCCGCCTTACAGACCTACTGCTTAAGGCTGCATTTGGGACACAGGCCTCTGACTCAGGCAGCACCGACAGCTTGCAGGAGAAACCTATGGAGATTGGTATGTGAGAGGTCAGCCAGAGCACTTGTGGAGGGTCTGAACCTAACCCCCTAACCCATCCCTGAGCCTGCCTTGTTCTTCAGCTCCCTCTGCTGGCTTTGGAGGGACCCTGCATCCAGGAGCCCGTGCCGGAGGGGCCAGCAGCCCAGCACCTGTGGTATTTACTGTGGGCTCCCCACCCAGTGGTACCACACCACCCCAGGGCACCCGCACCAGAATGTTCTCAGGTGAGGCCTGTGCCAAGTAAAAGCAGTACTCTCTCTCGGATGGGAATTTTTGGAGCCAAACCCTCGTTCTGTAGCAGAGGCCTAAAGTGTTAAGGTCTAGGGCCTTCCCATCATGGATGTGGAACAGTGATGGTTCCCAAGATGCTGGTCTCCATGTCCAGCTGAAAGGCCAACCTATATTGGCCAGGAGTGCTGGCATCCAGAACAGATCCGTGAGGGTCCTGCCACTTCACAATGATGGCAGTGGTTGTCTTGCCTTACACCACCCCTTTTCACACATGGCTTCACTACCATCTCTGAGTAGATGTGGGTTTAGGTATTGGGGAGCTAGAGTACTCCAAGATGGAGCCCTAGGGGTGCTGGCATCTTTGTGTCCCCTGTTAAAACATCAGGATAAGGAGGAATGTAGGGAGGGGGTACATTTGAACTCTAGAGGTGGAATTCAGAGGGCCAGAGGTTGTAGAGTGAGAAGCAGGCATGCTGCCTATCCCTTACCAGCCATCTACCTACAGTGGGCTCTTCCAGTTCCCTGGGCTCTGCCGGCTCCTCCTCTGCCCGTCACTTAATGCCTGGGGCCTGTGGTGAGGCCCCTGAGCTTTCTGCCCCAGGCCACTGCTGTAGCCTTGCTGACCCCCTTGCTGCCAACTTGGAGGGGGCTGTGACCTTCGAGGCTCCTGACCTCCCAGAGGAGACCCTCATGGAGGTGAGGCTTGTGGGGAGGTGACAAGCATGGGTGCTCCCTTCTAAGTTGCCTGCTTAAGACTTGGGGGAGAGGTGCCCCTCTGGCAGATTAACCTTTCAGCCCTCCTACACACACTTGTGTGTCCGAGGCTCTGACCTTTATTGCTTCCTTAGCAAGAGCACACGGAGACCCTGCACAGTCTGCGCTTCACACTTGCATTTGCACAGCAAGTTCTGGAGATTGCAGCCCTGAAGGGTAGTGCCAGCGAGGCAGCCGGGGCCCCTGAGTACCAGCTTCAGGAAAGTGTGGTGGCTGACCAGATCAGTCAGTTGAGCCGAGAGTGGGGGTAGGTGTTGCCTGGGAAGGAAAATGGCCTCTATTAGACAGTGTTGCCTCTGACTTGCCTCTGACCTGTGTGTTGCCCTCTAGCTTTGCAGAACAGCTAGTACTGTACTTGAAGGTGGCTGAGCTGCTGTCCTCAGGCCTACAGACTGCCATTGACCAGATCCGAGCTGGGAAGCTCTGCCTTTCATCTACTGTGAAGCAGGGTGAGGAAGTGGGCTCAGGGAGGTGGTGCTGGGATAAGAGTGAGCAAGCCTGAGAGAGGGGGTAGTTAAGGCCACATGGTTAGGACCAGGCCATGCCAGAGAGCAGTTGGCAGAGTGAGTACATGGGGCCTGGCGTCATGCTCAGAGCAGATTCAGTGTATGGGTTTGTCTAGGACAGTGGCTTGGGGCTAAGGTTGATCTTGCCTTGGCTGTTGGGGGTGATAGCTTCTGTCCAGGTGGAATGTGTTCCTTCACCCACATGCTTTCCCAAGCTGACAGCCACTTCTACCCTAGTGGTACGCCGACTAAATGAGCTGTATAAAGCCAGCGTGGTGTCCTGCCAGGGCCTCAGCTTGCGGCTCCAGCGCTTCTTTCTGGACAAGCAACGGCTGTTGGATGGGATCCATGGTGTCACTGCTGAGAGGCTTATCCTCAGCCACGCTGTGCAGATGGTATGGGGCAGTCTGTATACTGTGTCTGGCAAGGCTTGGGACATTGTTTCTAGGCTGTTGCCAGGTGCCAGGACTCTGAAGTTTGATGGGATGCTCTCACTTGCCTCAACTCACATGAGAGGCCTATGTATGAAGACCACACTGTTTGTGGATCATGCTTCTGCTTTGACATAATTTATGTTTTCCTCACATGAGGAACACATCTGCCAAAGGAAGGGTCTAAGTATAAGTTGGCCTCCTTATCTCTACTTTCTCAGTGGTCAGTGACCCATCTACTGATCAGCTTTATTGCCAACCCCAGTTGTAGAAATGACTCTGAGTGGATGGATGCTCTGCTCTGCGCACTGTCAGCAGTGCCACCCAGAGCATCTGGGGCAGGGGGTGATGGTGATGCTCAGACCTAGCAGACAACACAGTGGCTGCCATGCAGGCAGGTCATCTAGCTCTGTGAGCATCTAGGGAATTCCTCAGCTATCCCCAGAAGTTAAAATGAACTTGGCTAATCCATAGTGTGCAGTGTGCTGAGCAGTCAGGCCACCCCTGCCTAGCTCTGCCCTTGTCTGCAGGTGCAGTCGGCTGCCCTAGATGAGATGTTTCAGCACCGAGAGGGCTGTGTACCACGCTATCACAAAGCCCTACTACTTCTGGAGGGGCTACAGCACACACTCACGGACCAGGCAGACATTGAGAACATTGCCAAGTGTGAGTGTCTTTCCCGGGCAGCCGGAGGTGGGGTGGTAGGTGCAGCCTCCTGCCTCATGCTTTCTCTTCCACAGGCAAACTGTGCATCGAGAGGAGACTCTCGGCCCTGCTGAGTGGCATCTGTGCCTGACCGTCTGCCTGCTGCCAGCCTGCAGGGTAGGGTCTGAGACCTGGCAGACTGTCCCCAGCACTGAGCCGATGGTGCTGAGACGGCTGCCAGCCAACTCCAGCAGGGATGCTGCACAGTGGGCCTGTGTAGACTGGTGCAACTCTTGATTCCTAGGCAGCCAGTCTCTGCTGGTAGGTAGACATCAGCGCCAGGGACAGCTCCCTTGCCTACTGGGAAGGAGTTTCTGAACTTATTCCTCCTAGCCGGCTCCCGTGGCAAGTAGGCATGGCGCTGAGAGGTGGTAGGCTGGTGAGTGTGGTCACCTGCCACCTGTGGAGCCCAAGGCAGCCCTGTGGACAAACAAGGCCCTGAGACTGTTGTTGACTCCAAGCCAAAGCGAGCGTTTTCTCACAGCTCACTTGCCCCATTGCTTGTCCAAGAAAAAAGGGTGTGGCCTTTTGGCCTCTCCATCTCTCTAGGAACCTCACCCTCTGAGACTACCCACCCAGCTTTGTAAGTCACCGGAGCACTTTATGCAGACAGAGACTGGAGAACCTCAGCCAGCAGTGAAGACTGCTGGAAACCTGCCTCCTGTTCCTGGCTCTTGTCCTTCAAGATGCTGTATAGATGCAGACCATGTCTATATGTATAAATAGCCCAGTGTTCACCTCCACCTGTGTCTGGTCCTTGGAAAACAACAGACCTGCCTTCTGTGGGAGAGAGAGTCCTCATGTTTGAATGTTCATTTGGGACAGTCATTGTGTGATGCACCATGCTATTTAACCTCAACTTCACACTTTACTCCTAAAATGTGTCCCACCCTCCCAACTCAGTTTTTCTTTATAAAAGGAAACTTCAGATGTTTAAGAATTGGAAGGGTGGGGGCAGGGCAAGCAGAGCGGTGCTCTGGATGGTGCCTCAGCTGTGTGGCTGAGGGTGAGATGAGGCTGTCTGCAGTAGTGTAGAGTGCATGAGTGAGTGTGTGGCTGACCATCTCCTTTTACCTTTCCCTGTTAGATGGCAGAAAGGGCAGTGCCCAGCCGTCGTCCTCCCCGTGCAGTGGGCAGGTGTGGGTGAAGTATAACATGTCTCCCCTGGAGCTTTGCTGTCAGTCTGGCTCCTGTGCTTGATGGCCTTCAGGGTCTGTGCTGAAGCTTGTCTTCCAGGCTCCAGGGTGGACACAAGCTAATACTTCCCAGCCTCCCTGGTCTGCTAGTCTTCTGTTTGTCAACGTTCTGTCCATGCATACTTGAAAGTATCTGAGTGTCCACAAGGCAGATACTTGTTTCTGTCCCACAACAACGTTCAGAGTTAGAGGCCACATAACACACAAAAACACGTGTTTTTTTTTGCAATACTTGAAATATTGCCACTGTGCTTGGATGTACAAGAAAGCAGATCTTAAAGACCAGCCTCCTCCCTAGTCACCCATGACCTCCCTTGCATGTAACATGTTATATTTATTGCTTTGTGGCCAACTGCCACCAGGGAGGCTGGTGCAGGGGTCCTCACCCACCACTGGTTCTGAATGGCTCCTGGGTGGCCATGTGTGCGTGTGGCTGGCTGGCTGTGTGTGACATGAGCCAAACCTGCTCTCTAAAGCAGTACTCAGCTCTGTCAATTTTAAGATGAATTTTGTGAGTCTCCCCCTTTGCGTTTCACTGTGTCATATCAGTTTAAAAGAATAAAATTTGGAATTATTGATGTGGTGTCAGTGTTCATCCAGGACCTGTCTTCAGGTCCATTTCTGCAGACTGCCTGTGTGTTCCAGCCAAAGTAAGGACTCTCAGGGCTTCACAGTCCTGGCTGTGTCCACTTAGCTTTGGAAGCAAACCCTACTTTGATCCAGCAATAGATAGGTGGATTCATTGTGTAGCCCACTGAGCCAGGTAAGAATCTACAGGAAGTGGGGCAATTCTCCAGGCTACCTGAGGACACTAGTTTTTGGTTCCTTTGGAAATACATCAGGCTAAAGGCTTCACATGTGAGGTGCATGTTTCTTGCAAGGAGTCTTCTGACTGCTTATAGAGTGGTGGCATGGGCCCCTTTTGAGAGACAGGACATTAATTCCTAGGATCGAATCATCTTTCATCCCCTGCCTCAGACTCAGGATTAGCTGAGACTGTGGGATGCTCTATTACACCTGGCTTTGCTTGCAGTCTTTTTTTTTTCCCCTTTTCTAAACTTAGTAGCAAGTGTGGTGTTCTTTCAACCAGTTTCCCAACACTGATGAAAGTGACCATAAGTAAGGGTCTCACATAGCCCAGTCTGGCCTCAGACATGCTGTATATCTAAAGATATGTGAATGACCAGTCCTGCTTTTAGGTGTTGGGGTCACAAGTGTATCAGTGTACCCAGTTCTCCTTTGCCTATGATACACATACACGCCTCTTTTTCCTCCCTCAGAAAACTAGGTTGTGATTGAGCAACAGTACTCTTAACCACTGAGCCATCTCTCTAGGCCTTTGTTTTTATTTTGAGATAGAATCTGGTGAGATTGACCATGCTGGCCTTGAACTCTTGGTTGCCTTGTTACAGCCTCCCCGGTACTAACATTGCACCTGCACCAGGACACCCAGACTCAGCAGGGTACATGTAGGGTGATGTGCCCCACCACACAGAGCAGAGCATTGTACAACTTCTGTGCTATCTGCTCATTCTGACTGCTGTAGTCCAGGCAACCTTGAAGGCCTGCGAAGAGCTGGGCAGATATAGTCAGTTCCATATACAATGAGATGGCAGGGACCTGGGTTATGCGACAAAGCTGCCATTTAGCCATCTTTTGACCTGTCAAGGAAAATGAATATATGTCTGTTTTCCAAGCTGACAGACAGCCTTCATACTTCAGGGTTCTATGCTGGGTGGTGTCAAAACATGGTAGGAACTCTGGACATGCTGTGATGCCCTCTCCCACCCTAGGATTTCATCAGTGTTGAACTTCCAGGTTCACAAGGCTGGGCTTCTAGGTAACTGTGGGGGTGGTAGAAACTGCCTCTGTATCCCATGAACTGAGCTCCATGTACTGCCTCTCAACTCATTGACTCTGACTGAACAGAACTAAGTAGAGCTCAGAGCTATCCATGCCTCTGCCTCCTGAGTGCTGAGGTTAAAGGCATGTATCACCTAAGCTTTTCTTTACCTGAAAGTTGTTCTACAGCAGGCTAGGCTGAACTCAGATTTGTTTGCCTCAGTCTCCTGGGATTAAAGGTGTGTCTGTATTCCAGCCAGATCACACAGACCCTGAAGATCCTTGGATGTGAGCTCTTGCCAGAGCAGCCATCTTCTGAATTAAAATTTCTCTGCAGTAAAGCATATATAAACCTTGAACAAAGCAAGCTGATTACAGATTACTACATTGGAACTCTCTGTAAAGTTCATAAAGCTAGTTCTATAGACTTATTGAGAAAAACAAAATTTTTATTTTATTTTGGTTTTTTGAGACAGGGTTTCCCTGTGTAGCTTTGGCTGTCCTGTCCTGGAATTGCTTTGTAGAACAGGCTGACCTTGAACCCACAGAGATCCTCCTGCCTTTGTTTCTCAAATCCTGGGATTACAGGCCTGTGCCACTGAGCCAGGCTGAAAAACAAATTTATGATAAGACTCTGGAGGAGGGTCCAATGTCAGGAAAGTCTCTAGCCACACATAGCACAAAGGTCACCCAGGCTTCTAGGCAGAAAACAGGTTTTGCATTCCTTCCCTTGAAGGAACAACTGTATGTTTAACATTCTAGCAGAACATTCCAGTGCTTATCTGTGAGCACAAAGACCTCCATGCCGCCTACACCTGGGGATCTGTATGGCAGCTCCCATGGCATGCTCATGTCAAAGCATGAGGCCACACCTAAACAGCAGAGACAGCAAACTGGGTGAAGAGGCACTTGGATGCCAAGTGCTGGGAAGGACTTTCTCTGGGGCCCTTCCTCAGCACATGGAACCAGGGCAGCACAAACTATCTGGAAGTCTTCGGCACAGGTCCCCTCCTCTGCCCCACAAAGCCCAGTGGACTTCAGCTTGAGTAGGGGAATGAAATTCTTTCCATGACCCATAAGGCCACCGACTCCTCTGGCTTTGTCTCCACCACTTTCTGTTGTGAGACATCCCTGGGGTTTCTCTAACTGTGGACTCCAGAAATTACAATCTACCTGCAGGAAGGAGCAGGTTCTGAGGTGGCTTGGCACACTACTGTCCCAGGGCCTTTGCACTGACTTCTGAGTCACCTTGATTATGTTTCCCCCCTACATACACATGTGGCTCCCTGACCCATTTTTAGCTGTGGTCAACCGAGTCATGGTCTTCAGAAGTGTCCAGCCCAGTCCCCCGAGTCTCTGTGGGTGGCTTTATATATCTAATGAAGCCAAGAGTCTGAGTAGGGAAGTATCCTGGGTCAGCCAAATGGGTGTAGGAAGGAATGGCTGCAAGGACGGAAGCCGAGATAGGCGAAACCTCTCATCTCTGGAGAAGTGACGAAGGATACATATCGAGGATGAGAATGCTCAGGGTGAATGTGACATCCTGAAGATGGGGGATGAAGTCACGCAGAAGGAACTGGGGCTTTTGCACTGTGGCTGCAAGTATCATGTTGGCTGTGTAGCAGTCTCTGGCAAAATTAGAAAAATAAAGAGCATGTGAAGCCAGATGAGGTGACTCATACTTGTAATCTCAGCACTTGGGAGGCTGAGGTAGGGGGATTGCCAAAAATTTGAGGACAGGAGTTGGGTATGGTGGTATGCACTTTTTTAGAGGGTATTTTGTTTGTTTTTTCAAGACAGGGTTTCTCCGTGACAGAGTCCTTTGTCCTGTACTCACTTATATAGACCAGGCTGGCCTTGAACTCAGTCTGCCTCTCCGGTGCTGGGATTAAAAAGGCAAGTGCTACCACACCTGGCCTAGATAGTACACACCTTTAATTCCAGCGTGTGGGAGGCAGACTCCTATATAGAGAGAGTTCCAGGCCAAGTCAGAGCTACATGAGCCGGTTTCCGTGTCATTGAACACATCAATGTCTGGCAATTGGAGCAGCTTACAGAAACAACAAATGCTGGGACGCTTGATATTTTACACACCGCAAAGCCAATGGTGTGTAAATTATCAAAGTCAAGAGCAGCAGTGACTTCCCAAAGCCAGGGCTGGTGCCATGGGCCAGGGAAGGGCCCACTCAGTACCACTGAGTCGGTGCTGGGGTTATCTGGACGTCAGCAGTTATTGCTGAACGTCTTCCTAGTGCATTCCTAATCTTCACATTTTAATGAAGCGGTTTCACTTTTCAAATCGCAGAGGCACTGAGCCCTTGGCTTCTCTGGAGAGCTGCGTCTAGACCGGCTTGGATCCTAGCTCGGAAGCCCCACCCACTGGGTCCACCCCGCTAGGAGCGTCCCAGAAAGACTTTTTGTCCGCCTTCGGCCGCCTTCCTTCGCTTGCTCGCTTCCGCCTTCGTCCACGTGGTCGGCTTCGGGGGCCCGCGGCGCTGTGAGTGGGTCCGGCGGGACATTCCTGCCTCCGCACGCGTGCACAGTGCGCGCTCTCTGGGAAGGGGGACCAGGGGCTTCGGGGTCACAGGTCAGCGTATGATCAGGGGCCCCTCAGGGCCGGAGCCAGGAATTCAGGAAGACAGGGTAGGGGTGTCGGAGGTGCACAGTTCCTTGGGGTCCGTGAGGTCCAGGGTCAGCGCCCGCCACCCCGCAGCGCATGGCCTTTCCCCGCCTGTGGGCCGCAGTGCTGAGAGCCTGGGGACGGTGGACGGCGTGCCCAGGACCGCGCATGCCCGGGTAAAGACCCCCGCGACCGGCCGCCTGTGTGCTGAGTCTCCACTACTGCCCTGACCTGCCCGCCTCTACTTGCTTACCCGAGTCTAGTTTCCATCCCTGCCTTGTACTGCCCTGCTAGGGCACTGCCTGCTTGTGTCCAGCTCTGCCTCAGAACTCCACCCCCGAACTGCCACTGTTGCCCAAAACCAGCCCCTGTGTCATTGATGAGCCTGAGTGGTTTGCCATTAGTCAAGGTCTTCAGAGGCCACTGGGGCAGGCGGGGCTGGGTCCTCCCATCAGGCACCGTGTTTGTACCCTTTACCACCTTGGTCACTCATGCCTGTTTTTCTCAGCCTGCCCCCTATGGCTGGAAACCAGGTACCACCAGCGCTGGCTTCACACCAGCAGGACTGGAAGGTCCGAGGTGGCTGGGTCTGGGAGGAGACGGAGCATCCTTCCAAGAGGGTCAAGGGCGATGAGGATGAAGAGCGACCACGCAAGCTGCCAAAGCGCAAAATCGTCCTGCTCGTGGCCTATTCAGGCAAGGGCTACTACGGCATGCAGGTGAGGAGGGCTGCATCTAGACAACACCTACCAGAGGCAGCCCTTGATTGCCTGATGCTACTCAGAGCAAGGCCGATCCCAGGAAACGGCAGAAACAGTCCCCCAGATGAGAAGCTTGGGTGGTTTTCTTCCACCATGGTTCAGACAGCTCTGGGTGATTTCATGTGATCTTGAGAGCAGTGAATTTTCATCATTAGGATGGCACCTGCAGGGGTCCTACTGAACTGTGTGGACAGGATTACTGATGCTGAGAGTGGGGACAGAGAGCCGGTAGGTGCTACCCGTCCAGCATCCTGAGGGGCAGCTGAAGAGCGTTAGGTGCTCTGGGGCAAGCTGCCACCTAGGCTCTGTCCCTAACCCTCCAACTTGACTCTTATGGAAGGGGCCCTGACCAGCGTGGGTAGAATCGTTTTTCTTCCTGTTATCTTTGCCATTAACATTGCTTTCATTTACAATTTTTCTTTGAACACAAATGTTAACCTCTATTTTTATTTTGTGTTTATGTGTGCTTTGCCGGCATGCATGTCTGTGCACCGTGTGCCTGCAGTACCCCAGAGGCCAGAAGAGGGCGTAGGCTCCCCTGGACTAGCAGGCAGTTGTAAGCTGCCGTTTGGGTGCTGAGCGTCAAACCCTGTCCTCAAGAACAACAGCCAGTGCTTTTAAACACTGAGCCATCTCTCTAGTCCCCTTTCCTACTTTCTAGATCGTAATCTTGACCCACAGGATGGAGTTCATTGCTGTGATGTGTCCAAACTAAATGGCTCCAAAAAATAATGTCTGACCAGGCATGATACTGATTTTGAGAAAGAATGGATGATAGCAGTGATACAAGTGAGGTTGTTAAAAAAAAAAAATCATTGGAATGGTGGCACGTAGCTTGTCATCCTGGCATTTGGGAAATTAATGGAGGAGGATGCAAGTTCAAGGATAGTCTGAGCTACATTCAGACCTTTTTCCCTCGCCAGTTAAAAAAAAAAAAAAAAGAAAAAGAAGATGATGCCTTTAAGCAGTGGCACACACCTCTAATTCTAGCATGCAGGGGGGAGGCAGAGGCAGGCAGATCTCTGAATTCAAGGCCAGCCTGCTCTACAAAGCATTTTCGGACAGAAAGGACTACACAGAGAAACCCTGTCTCAAGAAACAAAAACAAACAAACAAAAAAAAGACGATGCTCTTAATTTGACACAGCTATGACATTGGTGACAACACACAGTTCCCTGCTTCTGGGCTGACTGTTCTGCGTTTTGGAGGGCAGTTCTGGTTATGGAAGAATTCTGTGTTTTCCCACTAAGGTCCTGTTTGCCTCAGTTTCCCCATCAGGGAAATGGCAAAAGTGCCTGGCTCACGGCGCTGAGTGAGTGTTATGGTCGCTTTGTTACAGTCTTTATGTCATTTGGGGAGCGTCCCTGACTTCACGGTGAGTTTTGGGGTAGACTTCCTGGCAGAGGGAAACAAGCAGTAGAAGAGACTGCTCGGTGGAGGTGTTCACTGGCCTGCTTCTCGTGGGAAGAGTTTCCCTGAGAGCTGTGGATCTGGTGTCTGTTGAGGATTGGTTGGATGTGTCTGTGTCTGAACTTGTAGAGTCACAAACACCATGGACTCATGGTTAGGGTAGGCTGAGAGGTGCAGCATTGGAGCTGGTTGCAGAAGTGATGGTCGACTTCCTGGCAGGCATACTTCCCAACAGCTCAGGAAAACAGGATATCTTTTTTTTTTTCCCCTTTAGAGGAATCAGGGGTCTTCTCAGTTCAGGACCATCGAAGACGACTTAGTATCTGCCCTAGTCCAGGCAGGTTGTATCCCTGAAAACCATGGCACAGATATGAAGAAGATGTCCTTCCAGCGATGCTCTCGCACAGACAAGGTATGTGCCCCACTTGCCTGCAGCCTTCACTGTCCCATGGTCTCGGGGTCCACTTGTCACAAGGAATCCCAGCCAGGGGTCATGCCTGTTGAGTCATGGTAGCAGTTCTGATAGTAGTGACATGGTCTGTGTTCTGTTTTACTTAGGGGGAATAAAAAAAGCATAGGTTGTGTGAGTTGGTGGTACTTGTCTGTCATGCCAATGTTTGAGGGAAAGAGCACATTTTGTTGTTCAAGGGCCAGGAGTGCAGAGTACTGAGCTTCTGCTTGATCCCAGGTGGGCTGTACATGACCCTGTCATCATGGGCCTTTGCTTTCCTTGGACAGCTCCGTCCCGGGCCAAAGGCAGCACGCGCCACTTTGCCTCACCGCCGCACACCGTAGACCCCAACAAAGTTATATAGTTATGAGGGTGACTGTACTTGTTTTGTTTAGGTGGCAAATTTTTTTCCCCTTAATTTTGGTTTTGACTTTTTTTTTTAAATCTGAGAAAACAGAAGAGATGATTTATTGGATTGGAGAGAGGATTCATCGGTTAAGAACATTTACTACTACAGGGCTGGAGTACGCCTTAGTGGTTAAGAACACTGTCTGCTCTTCCATGCGGGTTCAATTCCCAGCACCCACATAGCAGCTCACAGCTGCTGTACTGCCAGTTCCAAGGGATCTGACACCTCCACACTAATGCACATAAAATTAAAAAAAAAAAAAAGAAAGAAAGAAAGAAACATTTACTGTGGGGCTGGAGAGATGGCTCAACGGTTAAGAATACTGCTGCTCTTCAGAGGTCCCGAGTTCAATTCCCAGCAACTACATGGTGGCTCACAACCATCTGCAATACAATCTGATGCCCTCATCTGGTGTGCATGAAAACAGCATACTCACATACATAAAACAAATTTTAAAAAGAAAAAAAGAAAAGAAAAGGGGCTGGAGGGTTAGCTTAGTGGTTAAGAGCACTGGCTGCTCTTCCAGAGGATCCAGGTTCAACTCCCAGCACCCACATGGTGACTCATGACTCTGTAACTCCAGTTCCAGGGGGTCTGGCACCTTCATGCATTATATATAATATATATTATATGTACTATATATAATAGTCTGGAATGTCACAGGTCCAGGGCAAAGACCAACAGAGGCTGTTTTGTTTCTGAGCAAGGTAGGTCTTAACAGTGATGGATGTTCTAGCTTCAGGGAAAACAGATTATGAACAGTAGCTTACAGTGCAATGATTTGTACCAGTGTCCCTAGCCTGTGGCATTTTTCATATCCCTTCCCATAGCCTCTGGGGACCCCCTTTTGCCCACATACTTGCTTCCTCCACCTACATACTTGTGACTTAGAGCTAGGTAAGGTTAATTCTAACATTTATCTGTACAACCAAGACGTGTTCATTGCAACATACAATCAGTATGAGCACCTACCAGTGGGGTGCTGTCTTCACTCTCTCTGTGCGGGCACTAGAACTTATTAGTTATTGTGAGTGTTGTGTGAGTATGTGCATATGTGGAAGTCAGAGGACAACTTTGAGTAGCTTTACTGTGGGTTCCAGGGTTCCAGTCATCAGACTTGCATAGCAAGTGTTATCTGTCTATCACCCACTCAGCCATTTCTCTTGCCCATGTGAGAGGTCTTTGACAACATTTGTGTACTCACATAAGCATATTGCCATGATGGCTCATTCCAAAGGAGAGGCTGCACGTGACTGATGGCCTAGCTTTTGTACTCCATATCACAAGATTGAGTCCCACTGTCTCTGATTGGCATGGGTGTCCCATTCTGGACTCAATTCTGGTTGATGATGGCACTTAGGGGCACATCTTGAGAGGCACATTCCCAGGCCTGGGACATACAGAACCATGTGGCTGGGCCAGGGTATGATTTATGATTGGATTGGCCTTTGAAGGAACCTGCTGTGTACAGATCAGGGTGATAGGGCTTAAAAGCACTTAGGTTTTTTTTGATAGCACAGCCAGGTATGGTGGTACAAGTGTCCCAGAAGTTGGGAGGCAGAGGCAGGACTCCAGGTTTGAAGATAGCCTAGGCTACAGGGTGCAAGGCCAGCCTTGGCTATATAGCAGAACTCTGTCTTAAAACAAACTTCTGCACATTTGTCATCCTAGCAGGGGAGGAGGGGTTATGGAAAGATTGTTACAAGTTTGAGGTCAGCTTGGTGTATATAGTGAGTTCTGGACCAGCTAGAGTTACATAGGGAGACCCATTCCCAAAAGCACCCCCAGACAATCAAACAGATAACAAACACAGTAGAAACAATATGCTGCCTTCAGCTCAGAGGTTAAGAGCACTGTCTCCTCTTCCAGAGATCCTGAGTTCAATTCCCAGCACACCACATGGTGGCTCACAACCATCTATAATGAGATCTTTTGCCCTCTTCTGGCGTGCAGGTGTACATGCATGGAGAACATTGTATAGATAATAAATAAATAAAGCTTTTAAAAGAAGATGCTGCCTTCACTGCTTGTCTGTACTGGGGAGCCTGCACAGGGTCAGAAAGGAGTGCTGCTTGCTGAGTTGGAGTGTTGGTCCTGAGGCAGGGTGTGGTTTGTGCTGGAGGACAAGGCCCCTAACCCATCATCCTCTCTGTTTGTTTGCAGGGTGTATCTGCAGCTGGGCAGGTAGTATCCCTAAAGGTGAGGCTAATTGATGACATTCTGGAAAAGATCAACAGCCACCTTCCATCCCACATTAGGATTCTGGGTAAGCTCTGTGCAAGTACTTGAGTGGCCTCACATGGACAGAAGCTGTGCTTGCTTGGCCATGGCCAAGCAGGTGCTCAGCAGGTGGTGGGTGTGAGAATGTTCAGTGTCGCTCCCGGCTAGTTGAGAGAAATTCCAGGGCCTTGGACCATACTGCTCTGATAATCTGTGGGTACTTTTCACATAAAACTTGTTTTGTGAGAGAGGGTCTTTTTGTGTAACCCTGGCTGTCCTGGTTCTCACTGTGTAGACCAGGCTGGCTTTGAATTTATAGAGATCTGCTTGCTTCTGCCTCCTGAGTGCTGGGCTTGAAGCACTTGGTACTAGTCAAGGTTTCTGTCTCTGACCTATATTCCCTAACCCACTTCTTTAAAAACAAAAACAGCCAGCTTTGTGGGATTATGGTGAGAACAGTGAGTTCTTGTTCATCTAGGGCCACAGAGTAAAACTGTCCCAAAAGATAAAATAATATATAAATAAACAAATAAAGATGGCCTTTTAAGGTCTTGTTGTCACCTCCATGCTGTTCTTGATCTTGTGGTCTTTGTGCCTCAACCCAAATACTGGACTGTGTGTGCTCCACCATGCTTCTCTAATGGAGTACAGTTTTATTTGTTTTCGTCTTTTTCTGATCTGTGAGAACAGTTTCATCCTGGAACCTCCCAGCATAAGTAAGCCTTATAAATGTCATTTTTGATCACCTTTGCTGTATCTTGCCATTCATGTCCAGGAAGAATATTTAATGAATTACCTGGAAAGAAACTCTTGTTTGGTGTTGGGTTTTCTTTTAAATTTGTTTTGTTTTTTTGAAACAGAGTTTCACTTTGTAGCCTTGGCTATCCTGGAACCCATTATGTAGACCAGGCTAGCCTCCACCTCCTGAGTGCTAGGATTAAAGGCATTTGCCAGTGTGGTTTTGTTTTTGTGTTAGTTTCTGTTTTTTGAGAAGTTCAAACATGTATATAAAGTGATCAGAATCTCCTTCCGTTCTCTCCCTTCCAGCTCTCTCCTCTCGTCTTTGCTAGCACTTTCCCTCTGACTCAGTGCTGCTTGTATGTGCACAGGTGTAGGGACAGCTCCTGGAGCATGGGCAGCCTCTCAGGGACTGCATACCTAAAGAAAATCGACTCTTTGCCCAGCAGCCATCAGTTGCCAATAGCTCCTCACCAGTTTTGCTCAGTAGTTGGCATTTTCTTCTTGAAATCTGCTGCTCTATCTGTAGAAAGACCTGGGGCATTGTTAAGTCCTAGTTACCTGCTTGGATGGCTCATGACTGAAAGACTGGTCAAAAGCTGCACTGCAGAGTTTTAACCTGGGCTTGGTGTGTTTGCAAACTCCACTCTCAGCAGACCCTTAGGTTTTTGTCATTTGGGTTTGTTTCATTCCAAGCATCAGCATTGTGTGGATCCTGAGTTCAGAATCAGAACCGGGTGCCAATCTTGGGCAAGTGGTACCAGAATCACGCTGTCAGGATGTCCCACCTTGGAGGTGTTTCTGCTCAATTGGGTTTCTTATATGCTGCTCCCTAGGATTGAAGAGGGTCACGGGCGGGTTCAACTCCAAGAACAAGTGTGATGCCAGGACCTACTGCTACATGCTGCCTACCTTTGCTTTTGCTCACAAAGACCGGGATGTACAGGATGAGAGCTATCGCCTGAATGCAGAGACCCTGCAGCAGGTCAACCGGCTTCTGGCCTGCTACAAAGGCACCCATAACTTCCACAACTTCACCTCGCAGAAGGGGCCGAGAGAGCCCAGTGCACGCCGCTACATTCTGGAGATGTACTGCGAGGAGCCCTTTGTACGTGAGGGCTTGGAGTTTGCTGTGATCAAGGTGAAGGGCCAGAGCTTCATGCTGCACCAGATCCGGAAGATGGTCGGCCTGGTGGTAGCCATTGTGAAGGGTTATGCCCCTGAGAGTGTGCTGGAGCGCAGCTGGGGTGAGGAGAAGGTGCATGTGCCCATGGCACCTGGGCTTGGCTTGATCCTGGAGAGGGTGCACTTTGAGAAGTACAATCAGCGGTTTGGCAGTGACGGGCTGCATGAGCCCCTGGACTGGACGCAGGAGGAAGGGAAGGTGGCTGCTTTCAAGGAGCAATGCATCTACCCCACCATTGTCAGCACTGAGAGGGATGAGCGCTCCATGGCCCAGTGGCTCAGCACTCTGCCTCTCCACAACTTCAGTGACACAGAACTTGGACCAGCTGGCACAGGTGCCGAGGTAGGAGCTTGGTCTAAAGTGTCACAGTGTACACCTGGGCACATACTAGGGCTGGGCAGGCCGAGTGTAGGCAGCAAGCTGAATCCTAGAGAACTTTGGGAACCTGTGTCCCGAAGTCACACAGCCCTTGGAGGAATGGGGGTTCTGTGGTCACTGGGCTACCTCGTGCCCCATCCTGTGCCCTTGGCTGTATGCTGAGGCAGCTGTTGACCTCTAAGCAGGGCTGGCATTGGGCTGAAGCCGCTGAGCAGTCTGCTCATCTCTAGCAGCATACCCTGCCTGTGCCTGCCGTTCAGCTGCAGTCTGTTCCTGTGCGTCCAGTGGCCTTCCCTCTATTCGGGTAGCTTTGCTCCTTTATTTCCCCTATGCCCCCACGCATGGGAGTGCCTCCAAGTTGGGTCTCACAGTCCTGTTCCTGTCTGTCCCTTTCCTGCAGGTCCCTAGTTCCTTGGAGGGCAGTGAAGGAGATGGAGACACTGACTGAAACTACAGATGTTGGCACTGCTGTGAGTGCTGAGGCTGTAATGTATGCACCCGCCTGTCATCCCAGACAGGGGAGCCAGGAATTCTGGGGCCAGCTTGTGGATGTAGCCTGGCTTCTTAACCTCAGGATATTAAATTCTTATCCCAGGAATCAGCTGCCTCTTTTTAGCCCATGCATTGTGTGAATACACCTTAGCATGAAAGGATACTTTTCTAAAAAAAAAAAGTGATTTTTTTTTTTCCTATTAAATATGTTTGGCTTAGTGAATTATTCTTTTCCTATTGTCCTGTCTTGGTTTTGAGATGAGTGGAACACTGCTGTTTTAGGGGTAACTGAAGGGCACAAAGGGTCAGCACAGGAGTGTGGTTGGCAGGGCAGGCAGCAGATGAGTGCAGTGCTGTGTCCTGCCACTAGTGGTTATGTTCCTGACTGCTACTGGTAATCTCAAACATTGGATTTTACCAATAAAGACTTAGCAGCCAGATGCTGGGAGGAAAGCCTGCTAGCTCAGAGAGGCAGAGAGAGCAACTAGCTGACCTTCCTTCTCAGCCGAAGTTCCCCCAAAAAGGAATGCTCCTTCCCTACACCATCTCAAAAAACCCTCAAACTGAATGCCCTTCCCTTCTACTTCCTGTGTCCATCCTCCTGACTTCCACTTTATTTATTTATTTTTCTATCTTCACTCCATGTGAACTGGTTGCTTGCTCTGCCTCTTGACCTATGGTTGACTTTATTTAATCCTGTTTACAATACTCAAGCAGAAAGCTCTTGGTGTGCTAAGGCTGGGTCATACCACTAGAAATAGGTTTTTACAGTAGGCAACACAATCTTGGCATTCATGGTGTGATCAAATATCCTGCAACAATCCCCCCCCTTTTGTCTAAAAAAAAGGGAAGATTTTAACTGTAACACAGTAAAACTATTTACAATAATGAAGCCATTTCTCCCAAGCTTTCCACAATGTCCAGCTTGGTTCTATTTGGCAATTTTAGAATTAAGTACTTTTTAGTTCAAAATTCTGTAAAATGTTTGTGTCAATCTATGATTCAGCAGTTTGAATGTCTTGAGCAGTTTGTAGTCCAAAGCTGGTCTTTGGGTGGTGCTTATCAGCTTAGTGGCGATCCTGGCTAGGTAGGACATAGCAGTCAACCCAAAGGTGTTCACTGTGCACATCCTGGCGGCAGAAGAGGCATGGGGCAGTTTTTTTCCAATTGGTTAGGGTTACCAAAATCCAGGTGGATTCATCATTGCAGGGCCCCATCATCTTCTTGACGACCTCAGAGGTTACTGTTAGGAAAGGTGATGTTTTTTTTTTTTTTTTTGTAGGAAACTTTTTTGTTTTGTTTTTTGTTTTGGTTTCTCTGTTATATAGAGCCCTGGCTGTCCTGGACCCACTTTGTAGATTAGGCTGGCCTCAAGACTCACGGAGATCCACCTATCTCTGCCTCCCGAGTGCTGGGATTAAAGGAGTACACCACCACACCTGGCTGTAGGAAACTTTATTATTTTTTTATTCTTTAAAAGACTTATTTATTATTTATAGTTTTCTGCCTGCATGTACACGTGCATGCCAGCAGAGGGCACCACATCTCATTATAGATGGTTGGGAGCCACCCTGTGGTTTCTGGGAATTGAACTCAAGAACTCTGGAAGAGCAGCCGGTGCTCTTAACCTTAGAGCCATCTCTCCAGCCCTGTAGGAAACTTTAAATGCCACATTCAGCAGATTTCTGAAAGGTTTGAGGACCACAGTCTATTACATCTGAGCTATCCAGACTTCGTTCCTAGTTACTTGCTTCAGATTCAAACCTGAAAACATACAGGAAGCTGGGTGAATCTTATTGCTAGAATAGTCTGACGATATAAAGAATAATCTTAGATTTTGAGATAACATTTATACCTTAAGAAAACCTTTAGAGAGTCAAATGAAAAACAAAAGATTATGAGATTAGAGGCAATAAAATAGTCTCTTACTTGTTTTCCTCTGTCCCATACCAGGTAGCTCTTCTGATATGAGACAGAGGTTTTGGATTTTCCTTTAACAGGCATGCGTGGGTTTAGAGGAGAAAGCCACCCTCCAAAGCCAGCTTTAAGTTTTAATTGGATTGGGATGACATAAAGACCGTTTCGCCCTTATGTCTGTAGAGGGCAGCAATACCATTGGCCAATTTACTCTTTTTCTTGGGACATTTTCCCTGATGATCCGTTCTTCTTCTTTAGATGTCTCGCTTGTCCAGGAGTCTCCAGATTCCTTAGTTGGAATCTGGAGATTTTATTCTGGAAAGATAAAAGCAAAAAATCCTGTTCCAGTCCTAATTCTGGGGGATTCCTTTTTTGGTAGGTTATATCTCTCCCAGGGCAAAATGTTTTTTGGCAACAGAAAAGTATTATTTTTCAATTGAAATAAAAAATTTCTTTTGAATTTTTGAAACTAAATATACCTTACTATGTGTAAATAAATATACCTATATCCCACTTTCTCTTTATATATAAATTACAGGTTTAAGTGTATATTTATTTTTAGATCATAAAGGATATTCACTTTCATTTTCAGCCTGACTTTTGCAAGCAGCTTTTAAATTTAAATTACTGTAGCTGGGCATGGTGGTGCATGCCTTAAATCCCAGCAGACAGTAGATGCATCACTGTGAGTTCGAGGCCACCCTGGTCTACAAATCAAGCCCAGGACAGCCAGGGCTACACAGGGAAGCCCTGTCTAAATTACTGTAAAACTAAATTACTGTAATTTTGTTTGTTTGTTTCTGTTTTTCAAGACAGGATTTCTCTGTGTAGCTTTGGCTGTCCTGAAACTCACTCTGTAGTCTAGGCTGGCCTTCAACTCGCAGAGATCCTCCTGCCTCTGCCTCCTGAGTGCTAGGATTAAAGGGGAGTGCCACCACTGCCTGCTCAGTTTTTTTTTTTTTTCCACATTCATTTATTTTGTGTGTGTGGAAGAGGACTTGAGAACATGCTCATGTGGAGGTCAGAGGAAAACCTACAAGTTGGTTCTGTCTACCTGTGGCTCCCAGTATTGAATTCAGGTTGTTGAGTTGGCAGCAAGTGCCTTTATCCATGGAGCCATCCCACCAACCCCTCAATTTCTCTCATATCTTATTTTACTTCATTTTTGCTGTTAGGGGTAGTTTTGGAGCCAGGTCTTATGTAGCTTAGACTATGCTGGAGCTCATCACAAAGCAAAAGATAATCATGAGCTTCTGATTCCCCTGCCTCCATCCTGCAAGTGCTGGGTTTATTAGCATGGGCATTCAGTTTGCCTTAGGTGATCTTCTTGCCTGTCTGGTCATGGGGGGCTGTGTGGTCATGTTGGAACACGTGATATTTACAACAGTTGTCATTTGGGGGGTACTGGCATGTTGGTCTGTTGGAGGTACCCTGCTGGTTGAGGTTGCAGTTCTTGCCTGGACCGACCGGATAGCCATTATAAGTTTGGCCCTAAAAGCAGAACTCCATCCCTTCTGTGGGGTCCCTGCTCTCTGCCTGACTTCATCTGGAAAGTGTCTTTAGAGACTCCCCTAGCTACACTTGATGTATGGCCTCTGACACAGCTCCCTGCTAACTTTCCTCCCTGCGCCCATATGTTAATTAAGCACTGACATTCTACTCTTATGATAGGAGTGTGCTGTATAATGTATACAAGCATCCTTTGTAGTGCCTAGTTCTAACCAATTGCTTACACCTATTCTTGGGGGCCTCCATAGGGATATCTAGCCCTTGTTCTCTGGGATTAAAGTTGAACTAGCCATCAGCTGTTCCTTGGGTGTATGATCCCTGCCCTGTTCTCACTGGCCATTCCAGGCAGCTTCTCATCTCCTGCCCCTCCTGACTTAGTGGGCTGCTGGGAGGCAGCCCCCAGGCAGGAGAAGAACCTAACTGGACTGTATTCCTATTGTGAGCCCAGTTACCTGAGGAGCAGCAAGGGCATGTTGGTGTACATGCCACTGCATAGGCTGTTTATGTGTGTGCATGTGTGCATCTCTGCGTGTATGTATGTGCATGTGTGTGTGCATGTTGGCCCACATGCCATTTCCAAGCACAATCATGTTAGGAAGTGTATGACTATATTAGCCTACATGGGGGGATAGTATGGGCATGTTTGAGCTTGTGATGTTTATAACTCAGTCATCTGGACGAGTAGATGGACAATTTTGTTCACATGCCATTTTTGAGCCCAATCACACAAGGAGGTGTGTGATCATAATACATGCCTTATCCCAGCCTGGCAAATTACTGTGATTCTTATGTGCCTGCTTTTGGGATTAAAGGTGCGAACCACCGCCTATGAATTCCTTTTAATAATTATTATCATAGGGTTGTCCTGGTTTAATTTGGTTCTCCATTTCCCCTTACTATTAGTGCTGGGGTAAACTTTCAAGTTTTTCGAATGTATAATCTGTTATTCTTGCTGACTTATTCTGAAGTTGTAACCTGGCAAATATTAATATTCTAGTCTTAATTAAACATGATGCCAGTTTGTCCACTGTTTCATTATTTTCAGATTTTTTTCTGTCTTGCCCATATGAGCTACTTAAAATTTGATGCTTTTGCGAAGTTTTGCCATTTCCATTCATGCCTCCCATGACCAGATATCTTTGCCATTTATCTGCCAGTTAGCGGTTTTCCATTTTCATGACCATACAGATATACCATTGCACGCTCACCATGAATTGGCAAAGATAGTGTTTTGCTTTCCTAGTTATTTGTCTTATAGTCAGCAGTGCTGCACTGATTTTGTGGGTCCTTCCTCAGTATTGGCCATTCCATCTCCCTGTCTATAGGCTGCCATTTTCCATTAGCTTTGGTTCCATCAGCGGTTGATGAACCATGCATCAGTGAGTCCAGGACAGCCAAGGCTACAGAGAAACACTGACTTGAGAAAAACAACAACAATAAAAAAACAAAGCCATGCATTAGCTAAACCATGTATTAGCCAAATGTTGTGACCATTCCATTGGTCCCCAGAGTTCAATAGGTGTCTCTTTTTGGGGGAGGGGTGGGCGGTTTAGGGATGGAGATTATAGGCAACAGAACTATTTCTGCAGGAAGGCATAGACCCTTTTGTTACCACATCCTGGTCATGAAGAAATGTAGGTAGGTACCAGTTCCACTGTAATACCTTTTTTTACATGGCTAAATGTGTAAAGGACTCTGTGTTTGAATTGTTCCATTCAGTCAATGTCAGGGGCACCTTTATGACCATAGTGTGGCTGGCAATCACTTAGTATAAGGATCACCATGCCTTCTTACATGTCCTGATTTGCTTTTCAAAGAGAAAATATTCATTCTTCATATATGGAAAATGTTTACAATAAAAGAGAACAGGCAAATGTTGGTGGACTCCTTTTTGCTTCATGAAGAGTCTCCAGTTGTCAATTCACCAATAAATATGGGATATGTAGTTAGGGTATCATCTGACTCAATACTGGTCCGGGTTGCATGCATGGAGCTAAGCTAACTGGCATCACAAAAGCTGCTCTCTGTTCCTTTCCTCGTTGGAAATTAGCTGCCTTCCTGGTAGCCCTGTAGAGGGTTATTATTATCATCTGTAAATATAGTATGTGATTTCTCTAGTGTGCAAACATACTGGTTAGGAGCTGTATATGAGTTTTGCCCCTGGGTGGTGGGATCAAAGGCCTGTGCCACTACCACCTGGTTTACTGTAACTCTAGACTGTAGAAAACAACTAATTTATAGAGATCTGCTTGTCTCTGCTGGGATTAAAGGAATGGTTACCCCTGCCTTGCTCAAATATTTTATCTTAGCTCCAAATCACTCCAACTCTTAAAGATTTAGAAAACAAGTCTGAACTGTAGTAACCCTTTGAATTTACTTAAAACTTCTGAGTCAGGGTTTCTTGGTGTAGCCTTGGCTGTCCTAGACTCACTTTGTAGATTAGGCTGGCTTCAAACTCAGAGATTTACCTCCCTGAGTGCTAGGATTAAAGATGTGCACCACCACACCTGGCTCCAAATGTTCCATTTTACCAATAAAGACTTGGGAGTCAGATGCTGGGGTGAAAGCCTGTTAGCTCAGAGAGTAGAGAAATCACCCAGGGGACTTTCCTTCTCAGTCAGTGTCAGCCAAAGGCATGCTCCTTCCCCATGCTTCTCAAAAAACCCTCAATCTGAATGTCCTTTCTACTTCCTGTGCATCTTTCTAGCCATCTTCCTCCTGACTCTCTGTTTCATTTTTTTCTTCTTCCTCCTTTGGTTTTTCAAGACAAGGTTTCTCTGTGTATACTTGGCTGTCCTGGACTCACTTTGTAGACCAGGCTGGCCTCAAACTCACAAGAGATCCACCTGCCTCTGCCTCCCCGAGTGCTGAGATCATAGGTGCGTGCCAATGTGCTTGGCTTTTTGTTTTGTGTTCTATGTTCATTTCCTGTCATCTGGTTGCTTGCTCTGCCTCCTGATATATGGTTGACTTTATGTAAACCTATTTACAGTATTCAAGCAGAAAGCTCTTGGAGTAAAGGTTTGTGCTAGGGCTGAGTCACACCATAACAAAAAGTTTTTTTTTTTTTTTTTCCAGTAAATAATCTTGGGGTTCACAGTTCACAATTATCTTGCGTCAGGTACCTTCTTTCTTCTGGCCTGTCCTCTGAGTCCATTCCAGTTTTCTTTGAAGTGGCTACATTGGTAGTGTGCTCTTAGCTGTGACTGATTTCTTATTACCTGTTCTTGGAGAGACCTCAAGTGGGACTGTGCTACATCAGCCTCCACTTTCATGCCCTGGTGTTCCTCACCTCCTTCTGGGTCTCCTTTCTCACAGTGAATGCCTGTTTATGTCCCTCAGCAGTTGGTGGCTCCCACTTAGCCCTCCTTACTGCTACTACTTCTGCACTAGACTTGTAATGACCTCTCCAGCCCAGTATAATTCTCCATCTCTCTTACCTTTTGTGGGTGAGGCAGTCTCAAATTCTAGCACATTCAGTGTTACAGGGCCCTTCAACCTGTGCAGATGTCTTCTTCATGCTACAGCCTGCATTTTTGGCTTGCCTGGAATGGCAAGCAAGCTGTAAAAAGTAACAGCTCCCTAAAGCAGAGAGGGGTCGGGTCCCCAAAATGGTTAGCCTTTATTATTTTTTGATAAAAACTTTAGGGGCTGGAGAGATGAGATGGCTCAACGGTTAAAAGCATTTGTTCTTGCATGGGACCTGGGTTTGATTTCCAACATCCACAACTCTCTGTAACTCCAGTTCCAGAGGATCCAGCAGGCTGCATGCAGGCAGGTAAGATTCTTACACACAAGTAAAATAAATGAATCTAAAAAAATTAAAAATTTATTTTAGTGGTTGGTGAGATGGCTCAGCAGTTACAAGCTCCTGCCATTCTTACAGAGGACCCAAGTTCAGTTCCTAACAGGCACGTCAAGCAGCTGTGTCTGCCTATAACAGACATAGCTTCAGAGGATTCAGCCCCCTCTTCTGGCCTCCGAGAGCATGGCATTCATGTATACACACCCACACATACGGCACACGTGCACACACCTAATTAAAAAATAAAATCTTAAAAAAAAAAGATTGTGTGTGTATGTTTGTGTGTGAGTACATGTAAGTTCCCTGATGTGGGTGCTAGGAACCTAATTCTGGTCTTCTGCAATAGCAGTAGTGGCCAGCTCCCCTTGTAATTTTTTTTTTTTTTTTAATAATTTTACTATTTGTGAGTGTGGCATGTGGATGTCTATGGAAGCCAGAAGAGAGTGTTGGATCTCCTGGACCTAGTTACAAATGGTTGTGAACTATCTGATGTGGCTGGGAACTGAATTCATGTCCTCTAGAAGAGAAGGAAATGTTCTTAATGGCTACATCGCTCCAACTACCCCCAATTCCTTGTAGGTTTTTGTTTTTAATTCAATCAACAATTTTAATGTCATATGCTTTATAGAAAGGTGTAGAGAGGGGGCTGGAGAGATGGCTCAGCGGTTAAGAGCACTGACTGCTCTTCCAGAGGACCTGAGTTCAATTCCCAGCAACCACGTGGTGGCTCACAACCATCTGCAATGGATCTGATTTCTTCTGGTGTGCATGAAAAACAGTGTGTTCATATACATAAAATAAATAAATCTTAAAAAAAAAAAGAAAGGTGTAGAGAACAGGTCGGGGTTTAAAGAAAAAAAAGAAAAGACTAGGCTTCTACATATGGCTCTATTTACACGCAATTGTGGGGTGCTCCGACTTCAGTCACAGCAGCTGCACTTGTCTGAAGCCTCTTGGCAGATGCAGCCCTGGGAGCATTTCACACAGCCCACAGGGCAGCAGGAGCAGCAGCCACTGTGGCACAGGAGCAGCTGGGGTCCATGGCGAGTGGAGGCTGTGGCTGAAGACCAATGAAAGACTGGTGGTGCTGGAGGAGGCTTACTGGAGGGAAGAGTGTGGAGAGCTGCCTTCATAGCCCCTTGTTGGCTTTTTTAAATGATAATTTATTATCTGACAGTTTCATACATGTACATTCTGATTATATCCACCTTTTCCCCTGTATCTCTGTCAGGTCCCTCGGGATCCTTCTTCCTAACACACTTCTGTTAGGCCCAGCAAGAGCCTAAATATAAGAAGGTATGAAGAGAACTCAGGAAACATCGATGCAAAAAACGCAAGAGGTTACTCTTGACCATTGCCCAATGGTGTCACCCCTGCTGGTCAGCTAGGAGTGGCACTGGGAGACAAAGACCTTAGGTTTTTAAAAGACACAAGGCAGGAATCTCCTGGGGTTGCCTTCTTGGTGATTTAGGATTGGATGAGGTGTTTAACTTTTAAAATAATTGGTTAGTTCTGGCCACCCTTAGGTCCAGTCAGCCCTGTCGTAAATATCTGCTCTTCAAGTCAGTTTGGAATTTCCTGCCATCCACAGTTAAATGTGGGAGGGTGATTAACTCATCCCATGTCTGTTCTGAGGAGTGGGGGTTACAGGCTTTGGATCAAAGGTCAGAAGGATTGGGGCCATTTGGCCCAGTTTCCAAACAAAGCCCCGGCCGGTGATTTTTTCTCCATTTAGTAGAGATCTCTCCTTGTTCTCTTCCTTATCTCTGCCCTCACAGATGGCTAATGTCAGGAACTTTTACATTCCTTGGCTCTCTGGAGAAGCACTAAGAGGCTTTAATTAACATGGGCCTAAAACTTGCAAATATAAGTTATAAGGCAATTAAAAGAAATGTAGGTTACAAAGTTAGTCTGATTCTTTCACTTCATGCCTGGTTTGTTTTGTTTTTTAAAGCATTCCATTCCATTTTTGCTTTAACTTGGGAATGACAATGGGCAAGAAAATGTGATAAAGGTAGCACGGGCTGAAAACCTTGAGAGAGGCTTCTAGTTGTGCCAGGGAAAGGGTTCCAGGGGCAACCCTGGTAGAAACACAGTGCTGTTTAAGGCTCCAAACATTGAAGTCTGTGTGCCTCACGATGCCAGGCTTGTCTTCCCTGCTATCCGTTAAAGCAAAGAATGACCAAAAGGCCCTCATGTATTCCAGGACAGCCTCCAACACGCTCTGTGGATAAAGCTAGCCTACCCCAGATTTTCCTGCTTCAGCCCCTCAAGTGCTGGGATTACAACAGTGGTTCTCAACTTTCCTAAAGCTGCGACCCTTTAATACAGTTAGTCATGTTGTGGTGACCTCCAGCCATGAAATTATTGTGTTGCTACTCTGTAACGGTAATTTTGCTACTGTTATAAATCATAATGTAAATATCTGATATGCAGGAGATCTTATATATGACCCACAGGTTGAGAACCACTCGGATTACAGGCCAGGCTTTCGCCACCGGCCTCGGCTAATTTCTTTCTTTCTCTCTCTTTCCTTCTTTTTCCTTCCTTCCTTCCTTCCTTCCTTCCTTCCTTCCTTCCTTCCGTCTCTCTCTCTTCCTTCCTTCTTTCTTTCAAGTGTTTTTAAAAATACAAAAAAAACAAAAACAAGAACCAAACCAAAAAACCCAACAAAACCGCCTTTAGAAACTGTAGTTGCTGGGTGGTGGTGGCACACGCCTGTAATTCCAGCACTCAGGAAGCAGAGGCAGGTGGATGTCTATGAATTTGAGGCCAGCCTAGTCTACAAAGTGAGTTCAGGATAGCCAAGGCTACACAGAGAAACCCAGTCTCGAAAAACAAAACAAAAACCAAACCAAACCAAACCAAACCTGCAGTCCCACTTTGCAGTTCAGGTTGGTCTCAAACTCGCACAGCAATCCTACCTCAGCTTGGTTGTGGTTTCTGTTGCTTTTCTCTGATGCCTAACGGTGCTGGATGTATTTTCATACTTCTGCTCACCGCGGCTCAGCCTCCTTTCTGTTAACCCCAGAGACACTGGGGTTTTAGGCCTTGGGGCTAGTCCTCTGTTTCCTCTGGAAGACCCCGAGGTGACCACCTGAGCTTTCCGAACTATTCCTGGGCTAACTAGCCGGAGCGAGTCCCCAGCTGGCGTTAAGTAAGGGAAGCATCAGGATCCGCCTCCTGCGGACGAGGCCACGCCCCTCCTCGAGGGTGCCCGAACTTCCCCGAGCCCTGGGGCTCCGTCTCGTACATGCGAGGCCCTTCCCCGAGGGTACCCGAACTTCCCCGAGCCCTGGGGCTCCGCCTCTTAAGGACAAGGCCACGCCTCAGCTCTCGGGCACCGGCTGAGCTCACAGCCCTGCCCTGCCCTGCGTGCGCGCAGACTCGCTTCGTGTCGACCGACGCTTTCCCGCCTCGCACGGAAGAGGCCTTTCGGAGCCGTCTCTCAGGTAGCCCTCCGCTCTCCGAACCCCGCCCAACGCGCCTCCTGCGTGTAGCCCCGCCCCAAACAGTCGCGTCCGCTCGCTCCAGAAGCGGCTCCTGGCCGGCCTCCGCCGTCAGGAGTATTTTAACTCAAGGCGACCCCGCGTGGCGGCGACCGGCGCTGCACGACAGGTACCGTTAGTCCCTTGCCGCTCGCCGTAGGCTCGGCGCTGCTACTTCCTGCGCCCGTGGACCCGGATGCGCCGAGCGGCTGCGGCGCGCTCGAGCCTCCCGGTTGACCGGACGCGGCGGAGCGCGGCTCGAGGTTCGGGGTGAACCGGACGGCGACAGCGGGGTGAGAGGCGGGCTGGTAGGCAGCAGGTTGTGGTGGTGGCGTGCCGGGCGGTCGTCGTCAGCGGTGCTGCCGCCCGCGGCGCGTCGGGCCCAGGCCGCGGCGGCGCTTTGTCGTGGGCGGGCGGGGCCGAGGAGTCGGGCTGCGCGGAGAGGGACCGGTGGCTCGCGCGTGTCCCGGCCTCGGGAAGGCCCTTCTCTCGCCCGCACTCCCGCGTGCGGGGTTCTGGGCAGGCGCGCGGCCGGTTCGGAGCACTCGGGAAGGCGGGGCTCCTAACGCCCGCGGCACCGTTGGTCGGCGGTGGGCGGCTTCCTTTCGCGGCGCAGAGCCTGGAGCTGAGGCAGAGCGGGAAGGACGCCGTGGACCTGGGAGCTCTCCGAGCCGGGGCCCCGAGGTGCACCATCAGCCGCCGAGCGGCAGTCTCCGCAGTCCGTCCCCAGGTTTAGTATTGGGGAGCACCGCGACTTCGAATTGGGGGTTGCGCTCCTCTCTGGCAGGATGTTTGCGTATTGTGTACTCTGGATTTTGCGTGAGACAAAACGGTTCTTAGTTTGGTTTGGTTTTAGAGTTTCATCGTGAAGCCCTGGCTGGCCTTTTAACTCGACATTTAGACCAGGCTGGCCTTGACCGCGGTTCTTGTGCATTTTGCTAGTGTGTGTGTATGTGTGTGTCTGTGTCTGTGTTTCATTTGTATACTCTGAATGGCCAGGAAAGGCAAACTGCTACTTGCTAACTTTAAATTTTATGTTTACGTATTTAGGTTTTATGAGGCAAAGTCTCATGGAAGTCCGAGTCGGCCTGGATTGAGCTAAGTAGCCTAAGCCAGTTTGTACTTGTTAGCAATCCAGATGCCTCAGCCATAGTACTGGGCTTACAGGTGTGAGCCATCATGCTTAGCTGTTTTATACACTTGTTTTTGAGATGAACCTACTTTAAGAGAATGGTTGGGACTATGTAATGAAACTTTGTGTCTTAAGCTGTGTAGGTACCATGAGCACTGTACAATAGCTGCCTCATAATGTTGCTGGTACTGTTGTTCCTGTGAAGCATTTGCTGTTGCAGTGACCTCTGTTGGGTTGCTGTTTGTGACCCACTCAAGGCCATAGCATAACATTCTTAAGTGTGGCTGTCAGTTGTTTTCTGCCATCTTTTTCACAACTGCATAGTAACTTTCCCTTGGTTTAGTGCTCCCCTCCAGCTGACTCTTTCTGCTCTCAGCTAACTTGTATTCCTGGGTGGGAGAGAATTTTTGTGTGCTTACTGTCACTATTTCCTTTTTTTTTTTTGTAATGGCTTTACTCAGGCTTTTCATCATCTCTTCTCCTCAGATTAGGCTCTGCTGTTTCTGAAGGCTTTGTTCTGGCCGTCCAAGAAATTTGTTGTATTTAAAAGTAAATAAAAATATTTATTTATTTATTTGCGTGTGCTTTCGTGCCTGTGTCTATGTTGCTATGTGTGCCTGCAGAGCAGGATGGTGTCTGATGTCCTGGTGGTTATGAGCTACCCAGTATTGGTGCTGGGGTTCAAACTCAGATCACCTCGAAGACGAGCATGTACTCCTGCTCCCTGAACCATCTCTTCATGCATGTACTCCTGCTCCCTGAACCATTTCTTCAGTCCTGTTTTGCCTTGTACCACTTGGGTGTCTGCTGCCCACAGAGGCCAGAACAGGGAATCAAATACCCAGGAACTTGAGTTATAGAGGATTGTAAGTCACCGTGTGGGTGGTGGGAATAGAACCCATGTCTTCTGGAAGAGCAGCCAGTGCTCTTAACTGCTGAGCCATCTTTTCAGTCCTAGTCCAGGAGTTTATTGAGGTTGTTGAAAAGCAAACAAATGAAAGCATCGCCTTATTTATTTATTTTTGGCCAGTTAGCCATAGCTGGCCTTGAACACTATGTAGACCTATCTTGACTTGAAGTTGTGATCCTCCTGCCTTGCCTTCTGAGTGCTTCCATTACAGGCATGTACCACCATACTTCTCTTAAAGCATCATTTTTAATATGTTTAATCTTTATGAATGTGTGTGGTACTAGGGATCAAGTTCAGGGTCCTGTACATGCCAAGCAAGCACTTAACCATTGAGCTGTAGCCCTAACCCTTAGGCTTAAACATTTAATGTTTTTAACTCTCTTGGTAAAGGTACTTAGTTTTTGGTGTCTGCCAAATGACTTTTTTGGGTATGAAAAGAGTTCTTAAACACTGGTTCTCAGGGAATGAAGGCAGACTACGTTTATGGGAGAATTTTGAAATGTGAGGGTACTTTGTGGTGGACGTGAAGTAGTTTTGTGTGGCTAGGTCTCAGTGATTGGGTAATACAAGAATGTAGTAGTTGCCATTGCTCCGCTTTTGGTGCTTGATCCCCAACTGGGCTCTGGCTCTCACTGAGTCGTCATTATATAAGATGGAGACCAGTTAACCAATGTTGCCCATGCCAACTGCTAACTCCCAAAACTTGCTCTGAGTGGGCCAGTGGAGTAGTGATAAAACAGTTCACTGATCAGGTGAGCCTTTCCTTTTTTGATTTTTCTGTCACCATTTGTCAAGAGTGCCATCTTCACCTATTCTGGCTTTCAGGATTGTGTGTGTGTGTGTGTGTCTTATAGAGGTTGAACTAAAATTAGAATTTATCAGGGCATGGTGGCCTACACTTGGGAAGCAGAAGCAGGTGGATATCTATAAGCTTGAGGCTAGCCAGGTACAACATAGTGAGACTGTATCTCAAATGAAGTAAATAAAAATAAAATTAGAGTTTAAACTGAATTAAAATGGATTATTGGGGCATGTAAATGAAAATCATATTTATGTGATCTCATTCCAGTTAAAATGGCAGTAGTTGGAGAGAATATAAATTAATACTGCCAAAATGGACCCAGAATGGGGAAACCCCCAAAACTAAAAAAATGGAATTACTTATGACCCAGCAGTGTCATTCCTAGGTATATATGCAAGGGAAATGCAGTCAGCATACAGAAGAGACACCTACGTAACCATGTTTCTTTCAGTACTGTTTGTAACAGCCAAGATACAGAGTTAGCCCAGGTGCCTATTTGGGAATAAGTGGGAAAGAGTGTGATGTCTATGCACACACACACACAATGGAGGATTCAGTTACAAAGAGAATGAAGTTGAGTCATTAACCACAGATTGGGTGGGATTAGAGACAGTATGTAAAGTGAAATAAGCCATTACACAGTACACTAGTTGTTTTGTGGTTACTGTGAGGAAATATCAGAAGTAATGAGAGAATTTGATCTTGATTCACAGTCTAGGAAATATGTTCATGGTTGACTGGAAGGACTTGGTTTGTGGTGGTTGGAGCACATGGGGTACGTTGTATCTCAGTGGGTCAAGTAGCAGAAAACTTGGGCTGTAATTAGAAAGTGGAGGTACTGAGTTCAAGATCCACTAGCAGTCTAGGTAGTGTCTCCTGAAGATTCCAAAACCTCCTAAAGTAGTGCCACCAGTTGGAGACCAAATGTTCATGGGTGGGGAAGACACTATTTTTTTTTATTTATTTTTTAAAAGATTTATTTGTTTTATGTGCATTGCTCTTTTGCCTGCATGTATATGAAGGTGCCAGATCCCCTGGAATTGGAGCTACAGATGGTTGTCAGTTGCTATGTGGGTGCTGAGATTTGAACCTAGGTCTTCTGGAAGAACAGCCATTACTCTTAACCACTGAGCTATCTGTTCAGTCCCAAGACATTTTAATATTCAAACCATAACACTCTGCCGTTGGCCCCATAGACTTAGGACATTTCATAATGCAGGATATATTCATTCACTCCAACTGTATAAATCCCCATGGTCTTAACCATCCCAGTAGTGTTTAAAAGTTCAGAGTGTTTTGAGACATAAGGCAAAATCATAGCTGTGAACCCTTGCTAAAACAAACAAAAATGTTACTTTCAATATACACAGAGTAAACATTGCTGTTCTAAAATGGAGGAATAGGAAGATACCTAAGAAAGACCAGACTAAAGAAGACTGAAGCTCAGCTGGGCAAATAACAAACCTGTGGCTTCACCTCAAGCATCTGGGCTTGTGGTACCATGTGGGCTTCAACAGCCTTGGTCAGCCTTACAGCACTTGCAGACTCTTTCTTGGGCCAACCCATTTGAAGGTGCCTGTAGCTTTTCCTGGATAATGTCCCACATTCTGGGCATCTCCATCTTCCTAGAGTTGCTTTTGCAGCTTAGGCTTCCCCTGCACAGCTTCCTGAACAAATGCCAGGTTCTTAACGTGAATTAGATCCTGCATGCTACACATTTCTTTTTCTTGTCTACTTTTTTTTCTGGAACCTTGGATCAAGCTGCTGTGACCCTTAACTCTCACCTTACTTCTGCATGCCTGCAAAACCATGGGTGATGCCAAGTGGTGCTACCTGCTTGAGATAAAACTACTATGTGCCTGTGGTTACAGGCTCTGATTAGGTTCTTCAGTGAGTCTCTCTCTCTCTGTTTTTAGAAGTAGTCTTGCTATTTGACCCTAACTGTATGGAACTCCCTATATGGACCAAGCTAACCTCCAGTTTGTAGTACTTCTTTCTGCCTTTGCCCCAAGTGTTTAGATTATAGATATGTGCCACTGTTTCTGGATTTATTACTCTCAGTGGTGGCACACGCCTTTAATCCCAGCAGAAAGCAGGTGGATCTCTGTAAATTCTGGTCTACAAAATGAATTCCAGGACAGTCAGGCTATACAGAGAAACCCTGTCTTGAAAAACCGAAGGGGGAAAAGGAGAGATTTTCTATTAAGTTTGTATTTTTATACCGTGGAACCTTTAATGAAGTCTTTATTTTATTTATCTTAGGATTTATTTTTATTTTAAAGTTGTGTGTGTGTGTAGGTGCCTGTGGAGGTCAGAGACATCACATTTACCATAGAACTAGAGTTACTACAGTTGTGGATGCTGGGAATCAAACTTGGTCCTGTGAGAGCAGTACAAACTCTTAATCACTGGGCTATCTCTCCAGCTCAGGATGATAAAGTCTTGCCTTCAGGGCACCTTTCTTTTGGCTTCAGTGTGACTTTTCTTCCTGGCAGTAGTCTCTTTAGCAGGTGTAGCAACACTGCTGTCCTGTCTGTAACTTTCAAGTGTGCTCATTCTCTCCTCACCAACCCCACTGTAAACTTGACAAATGGCAGCCAGCCGTAGCCTTACTGTACTGTTCACAGTGTTTTGAAATTTTTTCTGCCAAATTAATTAGTCTCTTACTTTGAAGTCAGCCTCAACATTTTAGGACATGGAAGAACAGTTAGTTTCTTTGCCAGAAAAATCTAGTCCAGTTCTGACAGACTTTGTTCTCACCTAAAGCCTCATGAGTGTAGTCTTTACTGTCTACATTTCTGTTGGCGGTTTGTTCTTCCACACTGCCATAAGATTGTTCCATTAAGAGCTGCTAACACAACAGGGTAGGGCTTCTTTAACTTACCTCTCCAAACCTTTTCTCTTCTGCTGTACCCAGTTCCAAAGATCTATGAATCACTTTGTCAGATAATAACCTCAAAGACTCCTTGGTGTTAGTTTTCTGTATTTGTTACTTTTCTTGTTGTAATACAATACTTGACAAATAGCTCAAGGTTAAGAGATAAGTTTATTTTTGGCTGACAGTTTAGGTAGTCATAAGATGTTGCAGTGTGGCTTATTTACATCTCGGTGGATCAGAAAACAGGGAGCTTGGGCAGTTTTACATTTTGCTGTTGGTGGAGTCTTTTGGAGTATCTGTACCTTATTCTGGAAAGCACTTTTTCATTAAAAAAATTTTTTTTTATGGTTCTGGAGAGATGGTTCAGTGGTTAAGAACACTGTCTACTCTTTTAGTGGTCCTGAGTTCAATTCCTAGCAACTACATGGTGGCTTACAACCATCTGTATTGGGATCTGATTTTATACCCTCTTCTGGCATGCAGGTAGAGCACTTATACACATAAAATAAATATTTAAAAAGTCTTCAGTTAGGGGCTGGGAGATGGCTCAGAGGTTAAGAGCACTGGCTGCTCTTCCAAAGGTCCTGAGTTCAATTCCCAGCAACCACATCATGGTGGCTTTCACAACCTTCTATAATGAGATCTGGTGCCCTCTTCTGGCATAAATGGAGGCAGAACACTGTATACACAATAAATAAATAAATCCTAAAAAAAAAAAAAAAATCTTCAATTAAATTTTTTTTTAATGTATAGCTGTTTTGCCTGTATGTATGTCTGTGCACCACTCATATGTATGTATCTGAGGAGGCCAGAAGAGAGTGTCAGATTTCTTTGGACTTGAGTGAGAGACAATTGTGACCTGCCATGTCACATGTACTGGAAATGAAAACTGTGCCCTCTGGAAGAGCAGCCAGTGCTCTCAACCATGGAACCACCTCTCCAGCCCCTTGGGAAGCATGTTTAGATGAGTGGCTTCTTTACATTATAGTTGATGGTTAATTGTATTTTATATATATACACACACATATATATGTTTTTGTTTTTGTTTTTGTTTTTTGAGATATCTTACTACATAGCTTAGGCTGGCCTAGAACTTGCTATGTAGCCAAGACTGGTCTAGCATGCTATTGGTGGTACATGTGTTCATGTGAAGGCTTAGAGTTGATGTTTGATGTTTTCCTCATATGCACGGTCTGTTACTGAACCTGGAGCTAACAGCTAACAGCTAGCCATCCTGTTCTAGGGATTCCCTGTTTTGATGCCTTCTAAGTGCTGGGATTACAGGAGGCTGCCACACCACCTGCCTGACATTTGTTTTAAATGTGTATATATGTTTTTTCTTTCCATGTATGTTTATATATTATGTTTGTGCAGTGCCTGCAGAGGAGAGAGAGGGTGTAAAATCTCTGGAATTAAAATTAGAAACTGCAAGGCGGTGGTGGCGCATGCCTTTAATACCAGCTCTTGGGAGGCAGAAGCAGGTGAGTCTCAGTTCCAGTCCAGCCTGGTCTACAGAGTGAGGTTCTGGATAGCTAAGGCTACACAGAGAAACCCTGTCTTGAAAAAGAAAACAACAGCAACTACAGCAACTACACACAAACACACACACATACACACACACAAATCCACACACAAATTAGAGACTGTTGTAAGATACCATGTTAGGAGCTAGGAATTGTACCCAGGTCCTCTGCAAAAGCAACAAATTCTCTCAACCGCTGATCCATTTCTCCTGCCCCACCTGCTTGACTTTTATGTGGGCTCTGGGTATCTTCAGTCTTTGTGGTATATTTTCCCATTTTATTTATATATTCTTTATTTAGAACTTGGACATTGTTTTTGGTTACATGTTTTACCTTTATTATGTGATAACCATTATTTAAAAAAAAGTGTGTGTGTGTTTGTGTGTTGTGTGATAGTGACTTGTGGGAGTCAGTTCTCTCCTTCTGCCATGTGATTCCTGGGAATTGAACTCAGGTTGCCAAGCTGATAGATTTACCTGTTAACCATCTGTGGGGTTATATATTTTTTTAAAGATTTATTTTTATTTCATATGTATGGCTCTTTTGTTTATATGTATGTCTTTGTACCATGCCCATGAATGGTGCTGGAGGAGGCCAGAAAAGGACACCAGATTTCTTGGAACTGTAATTACAGATAGTTGTGAGCCACCATGTAGATGCTGGGAGTCAGGCTTTGGTCCTCTGGAGGACAACCACTGCTCTTAACCATTAAGCCGTATCTTGATTTCTGTGGGTCAAATTTTTAAGCAAAATTTTTTAAATTGATAGGTTAATTTTCTTAGGACAGATTCTAGAAATAAGAGTCACTCCATTGAAGGTATAGGTTATCCAAGCCCTTTTCACTTTGGTATTGCTCTGTGAGTTCATTCCCATGGTGTTTTATGGTTGAGGAGCATTTGAAATCTGTCATCCCACCTTGCTTCCCAGACCCTTGCTACAGTGTGTCTAGTGGTTTGCTGCTTGTGTGGTGTAGGGCTTGCTGCAGCCTGTTTTAGTGTTTCTTGGGTTTCTTAGTGGTAAGATTGGACATTCTCTTCTAAGTTGTTAAGCAGATGTTTAATTTTTCTCTTGATCAGTGTTTCTGCTGTCTTTTACAAGTGTATTTTGTGGTGCTGGTGGTAGCCCTTTGTACTGTACTCATGTCCTTTATGAGATGCCCGCTTCCAGGGCCTTATGCAAGGTAGACAAATGTTCCTACTACCTAGCTGTATCTCTAGCTCCTATTTTAGAGGTTTTTTTTAAAATTTTTATTTTATGTGCACTGATGTATGTGTATGTGAGGCTGCTGGATCCCCTGGAACCTGAATTACAGACAGTTGGTGATCTGCCATGTGGATGCTGGGAATTGAGCTCTGGTTCCCTGGAAAAGCAGCCAGTGTTCTGAACTGCTGTGCAGTCTCTCCAGCCCCTGCTTTTAACATTTTTATTCTGTTTTGTTTTCAAGACAGGGTTTCTGTTTGTGTAGCCCTGGTTGTGCTGGCATTCATTCTGTAGACCAGGCTGACGTCAACCTCATAGAGATCCTCCTGCTTCTGCCTCTTGAGTGCTGGGATTAAAAGTGTGTCACTACTACCTGGCAAATTCTTATCTGTTCATTTTTAAGACAGGCTCATTATGTATATCTAGATGGCTTGGAACTTGCTCTGTAGCCAGGCAAGTTTTAAATTCACAGAGATCCACCTGCCTTTGAGTGCTGGGATTAAAGGAGTATCTACTCTTGGTATTTAACATTTTAAAATTATATGTGTTTTCTTATTTGTGTGTGTGTATGATGTGTGTGTTCTCTTGTATATGTTTGTTTGAGTAAGGATGCTGGTGTGGAGGTCAGAGGACAAGCTCTAGTGTTTGTTTGTGCCTTTCACTTTGAGGTATGGGCTCTTAAGACCTGTGTATACCAGGCTAGGTGACTTGTGATCTAGACATTCTCCTGTCTCAGTTTTCCTATTTCAGTGTAGGAGCCTGGGGATTACAGACATGCTTTACTGTGTCCTGCTTTTACATGGGGCCTGGGAATTGAAACTCAGGTCCTCTTGTTTGTTTAATAAGCACTTTACCTACTAAGCTATCTTCATAGCCTGAAATCCTTTCAAAATCCTGCTATTGCTTTAGCTACAAGTTTATTATTTTGGGGGTTACAAAATTGAATTCACTTCAGGGAGTAATACTTTTCTGGATTTTTATTTTATGTCTTTTACATTTAGTGTTAGCTGATAAAAACACTTAATTATTTGATACATACTTTTTGATGAATTTTTCTCAATGTGTTTTTATAACTTTTTATCGCCACTTCTTTCCCCTGGTTTTGTGACTTGTTCTATTTGACCTTGTGTCTAGGGCTGGGGCACTGTCATTGCATTTGCAGCCCATTAGCCCTGGCTTCCCGATGGCTGTGGTCATGAACATGGGTACCACGTCCAGATTATGAATTCCTGTATGTGGAGGAGTTTTTTTTCTGCTCCTTTGTTTTGTTGCCTTGACATTCTGGAATTTTTCTAAGGAGATAATCTATTCTCATATACTTTGCATATGCTTTTCTGTTTTTGTGCCAATTCCCCCATAATAATTATTTAAAAAACCAGAAACTTTTATTAATTAGCTTTTCGTTGCTCTGAAAAAAATTAACTTACAAATGGAAAGATTGATTTTTGGCTCATGTTTCAGAGGTTCAGTCCATGATTTCATGAGTCCATTGTTTCTGGTGGTGGTGAAACAGAGTAGCAGGGAGGGTGTGGAGAAGCAAAGGTGCTTACTTCATTGGCCATCGGGAGCGGATGAATAAATAAGGCAGGAAGGAACTGAGGAACACCCTTGCACCTTTAATTCCAGCAGTCAGGAGACAGACAAAGGCAGGCAGATCTCTGAGTTTGAGACCAACCTGGTCTACCAGTGATTTCCAGGAGAGTCAGCGACACAGGAAAACACTGTCTTGAAAGTAAACAAAACAAAAGCACATAACCTCAAACCATATGAGTGACCTACTTACTCCATCTAGGCCCCATCTTCAGGTTTTCAGTACCTCTAATTGTGCCACCAGCTGGGGACTAAGGCCCTTATTGGTGAACTTTGCATAGTCAAACTATTGCAGGAACCAGAGCTTGTTCTGATTGTACTGTGTGGCCCAAATCTCCCCCTATATATTCATCCCCCTCACCTCATTTCTTTTTTGAGATGCAGGTTTACTCTGTAGTCACTGTATGGCTTTGAACTTGTAGCAAAACTCCTGCTTCAGCTTCTGGAGAGCTGGGGTTACTGGTGTGTGCCACCACTCCTGGCTTGATGATACATCCCTGTCTGTAACCATCTCAGCTTGGCCTTCCTTTTGGTTATACTGTAGGGGACCCCTTTGTTGCTATACATGGTTGACAGGAAGACTGCCATTCATTGGGAGCCATGTCATATATGGACATCACCAGTTGAACTCTCCCAACCAAGGAGATAACAGTGTTGATCTGTGCTTGAAGGGACTGCTGGTTTCTTAGCGGGAACGTACTCTGCCAGCAGTGTTCTTTAGGTCAACAGTTAACTACTCTGTTCTTGAGAGGCAGATAGATGTAGCTGTTTGGCATACAAAGCCTGGCTAAACTAAACTAGTGAATCCTAAGAGGCACCTTAAGCCACTTGTGGTGGTGATGGGTGTTCTTTGACACTGTGGCAGATGTCACAGGGCCATTGACAAAGTAGCCACTGCCCCTTTGGGTTGAATGTGTTATGTAGTGCCATAGTTCTTAGTTCCTAGTTCTTTTTTAATGGGATTTACCAGCTTCTTGGCCTATGTGATGGCAGAGGTGAGGACATCTTCTTCCCTTGGTCTTCTTTTCTTTGGAATCTTGGATGGGGGGAAAAGGTGATGGGGACGGGAGTTACGGGTTACATGTAAGTGGCCGCCTGTTCTTTGATGTAAGTAATAAGAAGTGCTTTTGTGCAAATCAGATGAACATAACATTCAAGTATCTTTTCAGTGCAACTAAGTTGTAATTGAAGTAAGTGGTAATCAAATGATTGTGTTGATTTTAATTTTGATTTTTTAGGGGAACATTACATTGGATAGAAAAGGGAGGTGATAATGCACCATGGCAGTGGTCCTCAGAATGTCCAGCATCAGCTGCAGAGGTCTAGGTCCTTCACTGGGAGTGAAGAGGAGCAGCCAGCCCATCCCAACCTACCCCCATCTCCTGCAGCGCCTTTCGCTCCATCAGCCAGCCCATCTGCACCCCAGTCCCCTGGGTATCAGATACAGCAGCTGATGAGCAGAAGTCCTGTGGCCGGGCAGAATGTGAACATCACACTACAGAATGTTGGCCCAGTCGTGGGAGGAAACCAGCAGATCACACTGGCCCCTCTGCCACTGCCCAACCCTACCTCTCCAGGTTTTCAGTTTGGTGCACAGCAGAGGCGTTTTGAGCATGGTTCTCCATCATACATTCAAGTCACTTCTCCATTGTCGCAGCAGGTCCAGACTCAAAGCCCCACACAGCCTAGCCCTGGGCCAGGGCAAACCCTGCAGAATGTGCGTGCAGGCGCCCCAGGCCCTGGGCTGGGCATCTGCAGCAGCAGCCCCACTGGAGGCTTTGTGGATGCCAGTGTGCTTGTGAGGCAGATCAGCTTGAGCCCATCAAGTGGTGGTCACTTTGTATTTCAGGAGGCACCAGGTCTGACTCAGATGGCCCAGGGAGCCCAGGTTCAACTCCAGCATTCAGGAGCTCCCATCACCGTCAGAGAGCGGAGACTCTCCCAACCTCATGCACAGTCGGGAGGAACCATCCACCATCTAGGTCCTCAGAGCCCTGCAGCTGCAGGAGGCACTGGACTGCAACCTCTGGCCAGCCCAAACCACATTACTACGGCCAGCCTGCCACCCCAGATCAGCAGCATTATTCAGGGCCAGTTGATACAGCAACAGCAGCAGGTGCTTCAGGGGCAGCCACTGAACAGATCTCTGGGGTTTGAGAGGACACCAGGTGTGCTGCTCCCTGGCGTTGGGGGCCCCTCAGCATTTGGGATGACATCCCCACCGCCACCCACCAGCCCTTCTAGAACCACCATGCCTCCAGGCCTTTCCAATGTGCCTCTCACATCTATGGGAAGCTCAGGAATGAAGAAGGCTCCCAAGAAGTTGGAGGAAATTCCCCCAGCCTCCCAGGAGATGGCACAGATGAGGAAGCAGTGCCTGGACTACCACTACAAGGAAATGGAGGCACTTAAGGAAGTCTTCAAGGAATACCTGATAGAACTGTTCTTCTTGCAACATCTTCAGGGGAACATGATGGATTTTTTGGCTTTTAAAAAGAAGCACTATGCCCCTTTACAAGCATATCTTAGGCAGAATGATTTGGACATTGAAGAGGAGGAGGAGGAAGAGGAAGAGGAAGAAGAAAAATCTGAAGTTATCAACGATGAGGTAAGAAACAGCAGTTCAGTAATCTAGAAGGGCTATATAAAGCAAAATAGATGGTGTGCAACAGGAGAGTTTGGGTGTCACTGGATCTAAAGAGGAGTAAAGTGTGTGTTTTCCTTCCTTCATGTAAAGGAATAAGCTGTTCAGTATAGCTGTCTGGGGAGGAAGATGAAGGACTGTCTTGTGACTGATGCTTTCTCAGAGCCAGGTGTTGTCAACAAGAACCAGAACCCATCCTGGGCAGAAAGTTCAGTCAGTGCTGTCTAGGCTTCTCCCCTTTGTGTATGTGGCTCTTGGCCAACAAGACACTGTTGCCAGTCCTCTGGCAACCCACAGGGAAGGCTCTCCCAGTGCAGTGAAGCATAGTTCCTCTTCCCTGGCTTTCTGGTTTCACTACATGTATGTTTATGTAGGCCTGTCCATAAAAACAAGGTTTTTAAATGAGCGATCTAAGTCACTAGTTGTATTTTGTGTGGGATGTTCACAGTTAAAGTACAGAGTGGAGTGTCAAATAACTAAGAATTTTTTTTTTGAGGTTTTAGATGTAGTCTTAGATGTGAGATCATATTTTAAGCTCACACTTTGCAAACACCTATGGAGTAATACTTAAAACAGAAGCTGCTTTTTGGGTTCCTAGAGTGCTGCACAGTAACTCCCACCAACAGCACAGCAGTTCTGAAGTTTTCTGAGGTATGCTGGGGTCTTAGCGACCTGTACTGTGATGCACTGTCTTTTGTGCCTTTGTCTTGTGTAGTGTTTACTATGTTGGTGTAGCTTATTTTGTTTTATGATAAAGCTAAAATAATTTAAACTGCTGTCAGCCCTTTGGCAATGAGACCTGCTTTTGGTGAGCAAGTTTGCCTTTGTTCCAGGGTCCTTACTAGCATCTGTGGATGTATCTGTGTGGCTTGGCCATCTGTGTCTTCTTCAACACTGGACCTAGGCTAGGCCATTTTTGTTATTCAAAAGGTGTCAATGATTTTGAGGATCACCACTAGTGCCGTGGAACAGTGGAATTGAGTTCTCTTTGTGTCTGTTACCAATGTTGTCTGTAAACTGATCCTCCTTATCTGCACTTGTGAAGAAACACACAACCTCTCACAGCTTCTGCTAAAGCCAGCTTTGCTGTGTGACCCATGTAGTAGGCACAGAATGTTATAGCTGTGCAGATCTTTCAAGAAGCCAGCTGTGGGACACTGATACCTGAGTATCTGCCACTCCCATTTTACAGTTGGAAGTTGCAGCATCTAAAATGTTGCCTATGATCTACACTGGAGTTCTGAAGATTGGCAGCTGTTAGATTGTTATGCTATGAACTTACCAGTCAGCTCAGTGTCCCTTTATAGGATTTGATGCAAAAACATTCCATTTTTAAGCACCTAAACTAGTGAGCTGTCAGCAGTGAAGTTCTAATAATTTTGAGCAGTCTTAAAAATTGTTACCTTTTTTTCTCAAAATATTTCTCTCAGGTAAAGGTTGTGACAGGCAAGGATGGGCAGACTGGGACTCCCGTTGCTATAGCAACCCAGCTTCCGCCAAATGTTTCTGCTGCTTTTTCATCCCAGCAGCAACCGTTTCAGGTACTTTTTGATGGTTCTAAATTGTAGTCTCATCCCAAACGTTTCTTTCATCCAGATATTTTAACCTTCAATTTACTATTTGCTCTTTGGCATTTTTTTTTTCCAGAGCCCATTCCTTATTTTGAACAATAAAAGTCTTTCTGCATATACAGTTCTAAAAATTCAGTTGCATGAGTGAATGACAACACAGACCTTACTGCATTGTTTTCTGTGACCTGCAATGTGGTGGTAGCTTGTAGTGTGCATGTCCGCTAATATTCAACGTTCTGTTATTGTATGCTTAGGGTTCCTGTGTACTGTGTTTAATGTTTGTTGTTTCTCGTGTCTTTTACCTGTATTTTGAAAACAGTGCAAAACAGAACAAGTGAAAAGACATAGTAGGTATTTTCCTTAGCTGGAGGAAATATTGGTGTGAATCACCTATATTACCCCAGGACTGAGATTTCTTAGATTCATGAAGCTGGGATTCACACGCATGGTAAATTCTAGGAGCTTTCGAGATTGTGTGTGCTGGCTTCCAAAAGCAGTTTTGTCCTTGGTGATACTTTTTGTTTTTGCTTTTAATTTTAATATAACTTCAAATACAAAAGTGTCTGTAGTCATACATACAGTCATACAGGAAGCCCCTCTCCCTTTTCTGATTAGTTGCTGTTAGCTTTTGCCCATTTGCATTTCATTCTCATGATTATGCAGTGCCATATGGTATTGTGCTTATCCCTAATGCTTCAACTAGTAGATAAAGGTAGGTCATCCAAGTCAGGAAATGCCACAGTAACCTGGTGCTTCTATGTGCCTAGCAGTTGAGATTCAGATTCCACCTCTGGTCCTGCAGAAGTCCTTTGCAGTTGTTTTTTTTCTCCCTAGCCCTGGACATGGTCCAGTATATCCGTATTCTTCACTTGTCATGCCTTTCTGGCCTTCTCCTCTTTTGTGATGGTTGTTTCTGAAGCATGCAGACAACATATTGTGGAATGTTCTGTTGTATGGGATTGTCTGACATGCCCTAATATCATGTTTTAAGTCATGTAGTTTTTAGAGGAATGTCACAGAAATGACAGTATGTCTATCTCAGTGTATTATGTCCTCAGGCTGTGGTATTGCCTAGTCCCTGGTGATGTTAACTTGAAGCATCTGAGGTGGGGTCTTCCAGGCCTGTTCAGTGGACATTAATTTTCCTTTTGCAAAAGAGGATATAAATTGTGTAAATGTCCTTCAGACTTAATAATCTTTTAGTCACTATTTCAAACACATATTGATGAGTTGCTCTGAATCTGTTACTACTATAAAGACCCACAGTGGATTCTCTCCCTGTCTCTCTTCTTTCCTCCTTTCCCTTCTTAACTTTTTGAGGCAGTTTTACTCTACCCAAGGTTGAGTTGGAGCTTTTTCTGTAGCTCAGGCAGACCACAAACTTACAGTAGTTCTCCCATCTTTCCTCTAAGTTCTGGTGGGTTTATAGTTGTGAATCACTAAAACAGTGTCTCAAGTGACCTGGTCTCAAATTCTCTATGTAGCCCAAGAAGACCCTTAGACCCTCTTCCTTCTCCCTGCTTCCCACCACACCACCTCCAAACTAAGGTTTCTATTTTCCATATTCCTTCTGCATTTATTAGCTAGCCACTTCTGTTGTTACATTCATTCATGTATAGATACCCATTTTAATCAGTGAGTCACATGACATTTTAAGTACCTCTTTGGCTTTGTTTACTTAACATTCAGTAGTATTCACATTTCTTTGGTCTGTAGTTTTGTGAATGTTGACAATCCAAAGAGTTGTGTACTCCCAACACCTTTTAAAAAGTTTATTCTTGTCCACTAAACAGTTTCCCATGCACTCTATGCATGGTCTGACCTTTCCTGTCCTCTGCTGAATGCTCTCCAGCTTGTAAGGTTGCGAGTTCTCCAGTGTTGGGTATAGTGGACTCATGGAGCACCTTTCTGGTAAGCTTGTGGTTTCTTCTGATTGATGAATACTGTTACTTCTTCCTGATACTTGAGTCTGTAACTTGTCATTATATAGCAGAAATTAGTGAAGGGAAATAGGTTTGTTTAGTTTTGCCAAACTTGGAAAGAACCTAATTTTTCTCCATCATGTCTATGCTGTCTTCATAAGTTACTGAAACAAAAGCCACAGTTTGTAAACTGAGATGGTTTAACCCATTCTGAGAAGGAAGGCAACTAACTTACCTAGGTTGCCTTTGCTGTTTTCCTTCTTAGTAGTCATTCCCCATTCTCAGCATGGAGAATATGGTATGTTTAAAATATTTTTTAGATTTGTCTTATATGTATTAGAGCTTTGCCTGAATGTATGTGTGTGTACCATGTGTGTGCCTAGTGTCTGTGGAAACCAGAAGAGGACATCAGATCTTCTGTTACTTGACGTAAGCGGTTGTAAGCCACTATTCAGGTACTGGGAATCAAACCCATGTTTTCTGCAAAACCATTAAGCCTCTCCAGCCTCATTACATTTCTACTAGTTGGACTGTTCTGGTGTTCTCAGGAAGCAGTTTTCGTCTTTTGACGGGTAGTTGAGTATTTATGTTTTAGGGGTTCACAAACTACTGTAACTTTACAGATAGCATTTTGTCTGTACTTGGGTGTTCACTTCATTTCCATGAATTACCTGGGAGCCAGAGTCTTATTATTAAGCCCTATGTGGAGTATATGCTCAACTTTATAGAAGAGGGCTTGACTTTTTTTTTTCCTGTTCTCAGCAGTATTGTGAGAGACCTGTTTCCCATTCCCCACTTCATTATAGCTATAGACCCATTTCCAGTTAGTGGCAGGTATGAGACAGGCTGATGATCTTGAGCATCTTTCCTGCTTGTGTTTATTGGCATGTCTTTTTGGTGAAATGTTTGAATCTTACTCATTTCTTTTTTAGGTTGTTGAATTTAGAAGTTTTTTGTGTGATACAGATACCAAATTTTTGGTACAACAGTACTATGCCAGTTGAAAATTTTTTTTCTTGACTATTGTTTGTAGAGCAAGTATTTAAAAATTTGATGAAGTCTAACTTAACATTTTTTCTGTTGTTTTTGTTTTCTGAGTCAGGGTTTCTCTGTGTAGCCTTCACTGTCCTGGAGGCTGTCCTTGAACTCATAGCCATCACCTGCCTCTGGCTCCCTGAGTGCTGGAATTAAAGGCCTGCACCACTACACCCGGCTTTAACATTTTTAAAAAATGGGTTGTGCTTGTACTTGATCTCAATGAAAAGTCTGAGAAGTAATGAACTGTTCTTCTGATACCATTCCTAACAATTTTGCTCAATCCAAGGTTACAGGGATTTCCTGGAAGTACAATAATTTGAAATTTAGGCCTGTTATCCTTTTCATTGAAATTCTGTGTGGTGTGATAGATGTTTGTGGGTGTCAGTTTATGTAAATGGATGTTTGTGCTAGTGTCTGGTCTTGGTTGGGTGCTCTCTCACTCTTTCTCTCTCTGTGTATGTATGTTTGTGATCCGGTATGTGCATAACATGGTACACAAGTGGATGTCAGAGAATTACTTCTAAGAGTCTGTTTTTCCTTCCTGAAGACTGAGTTTAGGTGGTCCTGTCTTGGTCATCAGGCTTGGCTATATGCACCTTTATCCACTCAGCCATCTCACTGGCTCTAGTACCATAAAGGTCTCACCTTCGTTCTATTTTCTTTGCTGTTTTGTTTTTTTGTTCTTGTATTTTCTTTTCCTATAGGTTTCAGAATAGACTTGATGTTCTGCTGGGGATTGCATTGCATCTGTTAAAACAGGTTTGTGGAGAACTGGAACCCTGCTGTACTATCAGTTCTTTTTTGTTTTTGAAACAAGGTTTCTCTGTATAGCCTTGGCTGTCCTGAACTCACTTTTCAAACTCACAGCAATCTGCCTGCCTGTGTGCTGGGAACAAAGGCATGTGCTACCATGCCTGGCTTAGGTGTTTCAGGTTTTTGGTTTTTTGTTTTGTTTTGTTTTGTTTTTTGAAACACGGTTTCTTTGTGTATCCCTGGCTGTCCTGGAATTCACTCCATAGACCTGGCTGGCCTCGAACTGAAAAAGATCTGCCTGCTTCTGCCTCCTGAGTGCTGGGATTAAAGGCCTGTGCCACCACCGCCCGGTGGTATTTCAGTTCTTGAATGTGACTCTTTGGTTTCCTTGATTTGTGCTTTGTAATTGTCAGCATGCTAATGTATGCTAACTTGTTAGATTTGTATTTAAGCGTATTTGTTGTTGTTGTTGTTATAAATAATACCAAAATGGTATTTAAAAACAGTTCCTAGCTCTTCTTTGCAAACAGAAATACAGATGGCTATTTTAACCTATATTCTGCATCCTTGCTAAATCTATTCATTTGTTTTTGGAGCTTTGTTGTAGATGCCATGGGGTTTTCTGCATAGAGAATCATGTTTACAAATAGAAAGCTTTACTCTTTCTAATTCTTGTTTTTTGTTGTTTGTTATTTTGAGATAGGATTGTTGGCGTACTTTTAAAAGAGCTTTTTAATTTATGTTTCTTATATCTTTATCTCCCTATTCCACCCTAATCCTTTCCAACACTCCAGCACCAGGTAGGAGAGAGAAAGAGTTAGTGGGAGAGGTAGCTGCTTCCTGGTGGAGTTCCTTGGAGCCAGTCCAATCCTTGTTTCAGTAGATCTTTTTTCATAACAGCAACCAGGAGCAGTAAGGAGAAGCAGGAGCAGGATTGTTCTTTCTCTTGTCTACACTCCCTAGGTTCTGGCTTTTATTCTCTCTCCAGAGTCCTCAGATTTAAATTATCTACAGCTGGCAAAGAGCTCTTCTCAGAGGCCTCACAGGCAAATAGTTTGCTGCTGTGGACCATCTGAATCCTATATCCCACACCTGGAACCAAAACAAAAACATGTTTATTTATGTCCATAATGCAGGGTTTCTCTGTGTAGTCTCGGTTGTCCTGGACTAGTTTTGTAGACCAGGCTGGTCTCAAATTCACCCAGATCCTCCAGCCTCTCTCTCCCCAAGTATTGGGATTACAGATGTGTGCCACTGTGCCTGGCTCTAATTCTTTTTTAGAGTTACTTGTTTTTTATTTTATGTGTTTTGCCTACATGTATATTTGTATACCACGTGTATACTGTGCCCACGGAGGTCAGAAGAGGGCATCAGATAACTTGGAACTGGAGTTCATATGTTTGTGAGCTACCGTGTAGGTGTCTTTAACAGCTGTTATTTCTCTAGCACTGAGTCTTAACTCTTTCTTTATTCTTTGACGTACTGTGCTGTGCCGTGCAGGTAGGACTTCAATGTTTTATAGCAGTGGAAACCCAGACACTCGGTCTTGTTCTCAAGATCTTCTCTACAATATGAGGGTGGGAGCCATCAGTTTGTATGTTTTTTCCAGGCTGGGGAAATTTCCTTCATCAGTGGATATTGAAGTTTGTCAAGTGATGCTTCTGTGTCTGGTCATGTGATTTGTGATCTCTCTTGAGGCTAAATAAATGTTGTCTTACCTTAAAGTGTAGAGTACTTTATAACAGGAGAGCACATTGCTCAGTGTGAAGAGTTTGCTGAGGTTTAACAGTATGTAACCCACATGGTATTTGATGTGTCTGCTGTTTTTCACCTGGAGGTCTCAGTTTCCTTGCCAAGCAGCTATCCAGCCTCTTCCCACAGCTCTCATTTACTTTGATGCTCAGAATATTTGTAATTGACTGCTGAGGCCTCTTCTCGCTGACTCTAATGTACTTTTGATGTGTATCCTACCCCTTCAAGGCACAAAATATTTAAGATTTCTCTTCTGGGCTACCTGTGCTGGTTCAGTTCTGTAATTCAGCACTTAGGAATCAAGAGGCAAGAAAATTTGAGGCTAGCTTAGTCTACACAGTGAGTTCTAGGTCAGGCAGAGCTACCCAGTGAGACCCTGTATCCATTTGTTCCTTGATTGAGCCTTGAGATCAGCCAAAGAGCGTGGTTCATTTTTGTGGGGAACAGTAACCTAATTCTACTATTTGTGAATTCATGATCTTAGAGGTAAACATTTTTATTAAAAAAAGGTTTTATTTATTTATTTTTTATTTAAAAAAGATTTATTTACTTATTATGTATACAGTGCTTGCATGTATGCCTGCATGCCAGAAGAGGGCAGTAGATCCCATTATAGATGGTTGTGAGCCACCATGTGGTTGCTGGAAATTGAACTCAGGACGCCTATTAGAGCAGTCAGTGCTTTCAACCACTGAGCCATCTGTCCAGCCCTCTTTTCCAATTTTTTTTTTTTTTTTTTTTTTTTTAGACAGGGTTTCTCAGTATAGCCCCAGCTGTCCCGGAACTCATTCTGTAGACCAGGCTGAACTTACAAATGAATCTTTTTTTTCTTTTAAGATGTATTTATTATGTGTACATGTATGCTTGTACTCCAGAAGAGGGCACCAGATCTCATTATAGATGGTTATGAGCCACCATGTGGGTGCTGGGAATTGAACTCAGGACCTCTGGAGAGAGCAGTCCGTGCTCTTAACCTCTGAGCCATCTCTCCAGCCCCTGAAGATGAATCTTAAATTAGAAAATTTCAGACAATTCAGCTGGGTGTAGTGGACACACCTTTAATTCCAGCACTGGGGGGCAGAGGCAGGCAGATCTCTGAGTTAAAGGACAGCATGGTCTACATAGAAAAGCCAGAGTTACAGAAATAAACAGCAACAACCCAAAATAAAAAGAAAAACTTATGTGTGGAATCCCTGTCAGTATTTGGAGAAATGTAATGTTAGTACATTTATTTGTCATACAGAGGCCTGTTTGTGTAAGAACAGTGGGGCTGTGGAAGGTTAAGTGTGCCTACAAATATATGAAATAAATGATGCCTAATGTGTTCAGTGCAAACTAAGTCATTCAGAGTCACAATTAAACATACCAGAGACAAAATTGGATTGATAGGTATTCATGTGAGTGTGTGTGATTTTTTTTTTTTCACCCTCTTTTGGTGGAGTGTGCTTGATTTAGGCATGAGGAAACATTTTGTTTCACCTGGAAAAGATGAGTGATGAGCATTCCCTGCCTCAGTAATGTACTCCTGAGGAACTGTTGAATTTTGTGTGTACTAGAACATAGGTGTAGTGATGTCCTTAAGCAGTGTTGTGTGTAAGTGGAAAGAACCCAAATGCTTTGGCAGCATCATTGGCCAGTGGCTATGTGTATTTAGGCAGAGTGTCAACCAGAGTGCTCTGTGGGTGAATGAGGGCTATGCCATAAAAACAAACTCATCAGAAAACAACTCTGTAGATAGACTAGAGAAAAGTCTGTCAGTCATGACGGTCTGAAGAGAAGCTTAGTACACAGCTCCAAAAGTGAGGACATTGGAGTTTTCTTAAGCCATTGATCATAGTCCCACTGTTCTTGATCATTGGTTGTTTTGTTTTGTTTGAGACAGGGTATCACCATGTAACTCTGGCTAGCCTGGAATTTTCTGTGTAGACCATACTGGGTTCAGACTGCCTCTACCTCAGGAGTGCTGGGATTAAAAGCATAAGCCACCATGCCAGCCTGATCCTAAAAACAAAACAAAACAAAACAAAACCCCCAAAACCATTCATTCATTCTCTCTCTCTCTCTCTGTGTGTGTGTGTGTGTGTGTAGGTCAGAGGATAGCTTTTGAGAGTCACTTTTTTTTTTTTTTTTTTTGAGACAGGGTTTCACTTTTCACTGTGTAATGCTGGCTATCCTGGAGCTTGTTCTGTAGACCAGGCTGGCCAGGAATTCAGAGATCTGCCTGCCTTTGCCTCCCAAGTGCTGGGATTAAGGGTGTGCACTGCTATGTCTGCTGTGCAACACTGCTCTTTGTCTACCACCCATCTCACCATAGAAGTGCTGGACACTACATCTAGCTTTATGTGGATTAAACTCAGGCCGTTCAGGTTTGCACATTAAGTGTTTTAGCTATTGAACCATGTCCTCAGCCCTATTAATGCTATTTTAGATGGTATGCAGTAATTTTCTCCACTTTCCTTCTTAACAGTGTGTTATGAAAAATTTTAAACATGTAGAAACTTGGAATGGGTTATTTAATATTTGATACCCATTTAAATGATATGATTAATTAAAGTCACATGCACACGTGGCTGAGAGGACAACTCCCCTTGAACTGTAGCAGTCCTCCTGCCTCTACTTCCATACTGCTGGCAATACAGGTGCACCACCACATGACTTGCTCCTTTATGTTATCTCGTACTTCACCAGTATGAGAGCTGTAGTCCCTTCAGCTGGTGTTCATGTTTGGGCTCTCCGTCTCCACAGGGAGTGCTCTTACTGTCCTAGCATTTGTGAGTCAGAACAGGGCTCCATAGATTTTACATTATGTTTTGCCAAGAATATTGATGGATATATCTGCATATTCCAGCCTTCTTGTTCTCACATATGTTGTCCTGATATCTACACTAAACATTTTATAAGGAATTTCAGGCTAGCTTTTGTTTGCAGCTGTGTGTGCTAATCAGAGTGCAGATCCAGAGTTCACTGTGGCCAGCTGCCTCCAAGAGCTGCTGAGGAGAGTCCTTCCTGCACTGTTGATGCACAGTAGCTCTGGTGTGACTCCCCTCGAGTGTTAGGGGCCTACTCAAGTAATTGTTTTTATGTGTGTAATGGAAAGTTTACAGGCTTCTGCCTTTTAGGGAGGTGGAGGTGGAGGACAGGGTTTCACTATGTAAACCTGGCTAGCCTTGAGTGGTAGATAGACTCTGCCCCACAAGTGCTGGGATTTTTAAAGATGTATGCTACGAAGTCTGGCTTTTTTTTTTTTTTTTTAAGATTTTTATTTTATGTACTTAAAGTGTTTTACCTACATGTATGTATGTGTACCACCTTTGTTCTGGTACCTGTAGTGACCAGAAGACAATGTTGGATTCCATGGAACTGGAGCTACAAAAAACTTTTTAGCCACTAGGTAGGTGCTGGGAATCAAACTCTGTTCTCTACAAGAACAAAAAATGCTCCTAACCATTGAGTCATCTCTCCAGCCCCGCTGGACATACTTTTGAAAAGAAGGCTCAGGTGGGTTTTGTATTTGTGTTTTCTGTACCAAAACCTGGTGTTAGAAAACTTGAAGAGATGACAGGTTACTGAGTCTTTTTCACTTACAGATATGTCTTTAAGAAAGGCCTCTTTCTTCTTCCTTGACACCATTTTACCTTTAGTGACAGCACCAGTCTTTTAGATAGGGTTTCTCAGTGTAGCCTTGGCTGCCCTGGAACTCACTCTGTAGACCAGGCTGGTCTCAGACTCACAGAGGTCTGCCTGCCTCTGCCTCCCAAGTGCTGGGATTAAAGGCGGACTAGTCTTAGAAGCACCAGTCTTAGAAAAGCCATGGTCCAGTCATTTAGCTGTTTCATTATTTATTTAAAATTGATGAGAAATTTGGCTTTAGGAGCTGCAGTTTCCTGCTGATGTAAGGCTTCCTCCAGGAGGAGGTGAGTGCATTTTTGTGTAGGCAGCAAGAGTTGGATCTTCTGTAGGCTACATGGCTGTCATTCCTTCCACTGTTCTTTCTCATGGTGTGTTGTCTGGGGTCTCTGAATGATACTTTTATTTATTACTTATGTGAGCCATCTTCTCCCTAGCTAACTTTCTTTTCTTTTTTTTTTTTTTTTTAAGAGACAGTTTCTTCATGCAGTTCAGGCTGACCTTGTAGTTGCAGTCCCCAGAATAGTAGGATTACTAGTGTTGCCCACTGTGCCTGGCTTACTGCGCTCCAGCTGCAAATTTACTCTCCTGTAAGGCAGGTGGTACTTAACCTCTTAGTTTCCTATGTTGGCCTCTGTGTAACTGCCTGGGTGTCTGTTCTCCTTATGGATAATGGTCAGCCAGACTCCTAACATCTTCCAGTTAGAGCTTGGCAGAGGTAACAGGTCTCCTTTGTCCAGCAGTCTCTGCTCTCCCTGTCTTCTTTCCACAGTGTATCTTGGGGACTGCCCTCATGCCACATGCCAACTTTGGGAAGCTTGCTAGGCTCCTTTCTGGAACTTCCTGTATTACCTGCTACCTCTTCATTGTTCTGATGTTTCACCCACAACTTAAGGATATTTGGAGTATGTTTCATCTAATACAGAGTGCTTGGTCACTCCTGAATGCCAAGCCACTTACTTTTTCACTGAAGAGTAACTGTCTTGGATATATAAGTTTGTTTCAGAGTATTTGGGAAACTGAGAAAAGTACACATACATGAGTTAAAAGTTGTCTGTAATCCCATTCACAGAGAAACCACTGTTAAGATGTTTTGATTTTTCAGATTATTCCTTTCATTTCTCCCTTTTTGTCAACCTTTCTGTCTCAGTTAGGGTTTATGTGACAAAACACTGTGACCAAAAAGCAAGATGGAGAGGAAGGAGTTTATTTGGCTTACACTTCCGCATTGTAGTGCAACACTGAAGGAAGTCAGGATAGGAACTCAAGACAGGGCTGGAACGTGGAGGTAGGAGCTGATGCAGAGACCATGAAGGGGTATTTCTTATCAGCTTGTTTCCCATGGTTTGCTCAGTGTGCTTTCTTATAGATTCCAGGACCACCATGACACGGATGGCCCCACCTACAGTGGGCTGGGCCCTCCCCCATCAATCACTAATTAAGAAAATGCCCTACAGGCTTTGCCTTCAGTATGATCTTAATGGAGGCTTTTTTTTTTTTCATTTGAGGTTTCCTTCTTTGAGATAACTCTAGCTTGTGTCAAGATGACAGAAGACCAGCCAACACACTTCTGTCTCCTGCTCTCTCCTTTCTTCCTCCCTTGTTAAATATGAACAACCTCTGTGCTCACTGTGCCACCTGTTACTGGTGAGCCCATACTCTGTGGTGTGGGTTGCAGGGGCCAAACCTTGTCTCTGTAGGCCTCAAGGCACTTAGTTGAGTAGCTGTGTACATGGCATAGTCTTTTGATTAGCACTAGTAACTTTGGTGTCTAAGGTGCCCCACTGAGGAGATTGGTCTTCCAATGACCCAAGACATCCTGTGAGAAATTCAACAGCCTATAGCTACTGGCAGGACTGCTGTCAGAGATCTGCTGAGATAGCAGGTGCAGTGCTCAGATGGAAAGGTCAGTCTTAAGTCTTACTGACCAAGATTCAGTTATTCTCCTTTTTTTTTTTTTTTTTTTTTTTTTGTAAAGTGGCATGTTAGTTGCATTTCAGGTAATTAGCTTTCATGTTTGTCTTTTTTTTTTTTTTTTTTTTTTAATGCATCCATGGCTGGTCTCCCAATCAGAGCTCTTTCCACTTCTGCTTCATGAGTGCTGAGATTACAACCATTCTCTGCCCAGCTGAAAGATCTTTTAAAAACTTTTTTGAGACAGGGCCTCACAGTGTAGCCCTGGTTGGCCAGCAACTCATTATGTCCACTAGGCTAGCCTCAACTCACAAAGATCCACCCACCTCTGCCCCTTGAGTACTGGAGTTAAAGAAATGTACCACTAAGTCTGGCTATTTATTTTTGGGCAGTTTTGGGTTTATAGCAGAACAGAAATATGGAACAAAAATTGTCTAAATTCTCTTTTTCCTGTGTTTCACATATCACATGTATAGTCTTGCTCATTGACATCAGGCACAGGGGTTCACTTGTTTAACTGATTCTGCATGGGCATTATTGTCATCCAGAGTTTACAGTAGATGCTGGGACTCCATTGTTTCTATGCTTTTTGTAGGTTTAGGCTGCCATGATGATCATATAAGATACCTATTCATCTTCTCATCCACTTCCTGTAACTACTGACCTTCTTCTGTCCTCATAGCTCTGCATTTTCCAGAATATCAAATTCAGATTGCTGAAACCATGTAGCTTATACAGATTAGGTTCTTCTACTTTACTTATGTAAGTAGCATACACATTTCATTTACATATGTATACACATGTGTATGTGTAGCTATACACGTACAGATGTGTATATATATGTGTATTGGTGGTAAATAAAAGAACATCATTTTGAAGATTGAGGATAGTTTATTGTTTATTAGGCTATTCATGTTGTTCCCCAGTAGGAAGGTACCTGTACTTTTCCTTTTGTTACTGACTTTTTGTTGTAAAGTTGGGCCAAATAGTATAATCTTAGGTCAACCAAACTGCAGCCTCAGAACTGAAAGTAAGGTTTCCCAGTTCAACCCTTTCGTTTTTATTCAGTAATTAATGCTAGTTCTCAAAGGTTGTAAATTGGTGATTATTTGAAATTCTATTTAAAACCAGAGTAACGAGTCTTTACAAGCCCTTTTTTTTCTCTTCAGAGGTAAGTTAGAATCTTATAGTACTTTTGAAACAAATGTACATTACTTGTGTGTTTAAAGACATTGGGTAGGTAGGTAGAAGCCTCCTTAATGAACGGAGTGAGGTCAGTGTTTGGGAGAGGTATGGTAGTTGTAGTGAGTGTTATTCTTCTGATGGTTGTAACAATAAGAATCTTATTGCTTTTAATTTTTTTCCAGCACCAAGCCCTGACTGGGAGCCTAGTGGTGGGGGCCGGCAGTGCCACGGAAGCCGACCCCTTTAAGAGGCAGCAGGTGATGCCACCCACAGGTATGCCCAGTATGGCCAACCGTGCAGCGGCAAGTTAGTTGCCACATGTTTCTAAACTTAATTTTTACTTTAAGGTAATTTTTTTGGTTTATTGTCAACTAAAATATTTGTATAAATTTTTAATCTGTATCGAAGTTAGAAATTATCAGTTGATTATGTACATTCCATCTGATGTCCCATGAATAACCATTGTGGTATGACTCACTGGTAGCATTGCCTAGCCACCTTTGGAAGTGATTGTTTGTTTATTGTTTTTTTTTTTTTTTTTTGAGACAGGGTCTCTGTGTAGCCCTGACTGTTCTGGAACTAGCTTTGTAAACTAGCCTGGCCTTAAATTCACAGAGATCTGCTTGCCTCTGCCTCCTTAGTGCTGGGATTAAAGGCATGTGCCACTACTGCCTGGTGGAAGCCAGTTTTTAAACTACCAGCTCCCTTTTCCCCATAGTGTGATCACACTTTTTTTTTAATGTGGGATGCTCAAGTAGTTCAGAAGGTGACACATAGCTACTTCTGACTTCATGGCTGCTTCTTCTGTAACGATAGCAGGGACCACTGTCAGTATTTTGTGGTTCTCACAGACGTTATTCTGTACATACCAAAATTTTCTTACATATGAGTTATTCTGAAAAAAAAAATCAGATTTAAACACATGAATACAGTGTTACTTTATTTATTTTTTAAAGATTTATTTTTATGTATATGAGTATTCTATCTTCATGTACACCTGCTTGCCAGAAGAGGGTATCAGATCACATTATAGATGGTTGTGAGCTAGCATATGGTTTTTGGGAATTGAACTCAGGACCTCTGGAAGAGCAGCTAACCTCTGAGCCATCTCTCCAGCCCCCACAGTGTTAATTTAAAAAAAAAAAAAAAGAGAGACCATAATAGGTCACTTTCCCAGTCATTGCACCTGAATCTTATCTTTTGGTGTCTGCACCATGGCACATGTTTCACTGTATGAATGAACTATTAATAATAAAAATAATTATTTATTTTACATACTGTCTTATGAGACCTAACTGGCCTGCAACTCTCAACGTAGCTTAGTCTGGCCTTGAACTTTAAGGGAACCTTTTGGGTTTATTGGTCTGTGCCACTACACATGGCTTTGGACAGTTGGAGTTTATCAGTCAGTCTTTGCTACTCTTCTCTGGTTATCACTACATTTTTTTTCTGCAAGAAAGGGCAGAGAGAGACATTTAGTCTGAAATGTTCATTTGACGTATCTGGTAGCTGATCTGAAGGAACAGCCTGCCAGGTCCCAGAGGAATGAGATGTAGTACTGCTGCCACTGCCTGCTAGCAGCCATGTCCAGTTCTATCACTATCGACAGTTCTGGTTCTCTCACATTTTGTCTGTTTTCCTTATTTTAATCTTGTAATCTTCGGTGTTCTGACTTAGGGGTGAAATCACACCTCCTCTTTTGATGTGGGTGTCTGATTCTGAGTAAGGTGGCATAGGAGCTTTTATTGCTCATTAACCATTTGTGACTCTGTCCTTGGCAAGCTATTGATGTTTTCTGTCCACTGTCCTGGCCATTGAAACTTCTCATGTTATTTGTGAGTGCTTTGAGAATGATTAAGTGAGCCTCTGCCAATCATGTGTTGCAGTGTCTCTTAGTTGTTGCTTATCCTTTGGCCTTTGTATGATGCTTTTCTTTATACTTGCAAATTTTTAATGAAACTATATCAGCTTTACCCCTTATATCATAGAAGGGCTTCCCTTTAAAAAAGATTTAAAAACACTTATATATGTCTTTTTTCCTACTACTTTCTGTGGCTTTATTTTTACATGAAACAACACCTTTCTTGAAAATTATTCTAGAGCAGTCTAAGAGACCTCGTCTTGAAGTGGGTCATCCAGGGGTAGTTTTCCAGCATCCAGGGGTGAATGCAGGAGTCCCTCTGCAGCAGTTAATGCCGACAGTCCAAGGTAAGACCCAGCAGTAGAGCAGTGCTCTTAGCTCGGCATGAGGGAGTACCCAGAACCTGGAGCCATCCATTAGGGCCATGTAGTCAAGGGAGTGTACTGGATGTGGAATTTTCCCACGTGGCAGTATGTCTTTGTGCCCCAGTCAATTCTATATTGAGAAAGTCCTGAGAGACAGGTTCTTGCCATTCTGGTGGGAGCCACACATCTCCGCATTGTGCTTTTCGGTGATTTTATTTCTGTGTTCCTAATTGCTACTGCTGTCAGAAGCCCTGTGCTTATTTGATTCTTGTTTTGCTTAGTACTAACTTGCAATACTTGGGTGCATTTTTTTCCTTCTTTGTGTGCTCATCCTGACCTTAGGTCTATTCTAGGACACTCCCGTTTTGACTGTAACAGTTCTCATGTGAGAGACAGAATGTTCAGTGTGTGTCCTTGTGACTCACTTGGTAAAAGCTGCTGTGCACTGAGGTCAGTGCTTTGGGCGTTTTCTTATTTTGCAGGAGGAATGCCCCCAACTCCTCAGGCCACACAGCTCACTGGACAGAAGCAGAGCCAACAGCAGTACGACCCTTCTACGGGGCCTCCTGTGCAGAACGCTGCCAGCTTGCATACCCCCCCACCACAGCTCCCTGCAAGGCTGCCCTCCGCCAGTGTCCCAGCCACAGCCCTCCCTTCCAACTTACAGTTTTCGCAGCAGTCACAGATGGTGGAGGCTCCAACTCAGCTCCAAATCCCAGTGAAGACTCAACAGCTGAATGCCCCTGTCCCTGCCCCCCTGCCCAGCCAGCTCCCTGCTTCTTCACAGCCTGCCCAGCCGGCCCTCCACGTTCCGCTGCCCGGGAAGGCACAGATGCAGACTTCTCAGCTTTCCTCCCAGACCCAGGTACTCTGTGGACATGGGCTGTTTTAATAGTGAGGTGCAGAAGAAAAGAGGAAACAGTCTGCAAAGGTGGCTTGCTGTCTGGATATTTGGTAGGGTGGTTTTCCTGAACCTGCACATTCCTGGAAGCAGCATTACGTGCCCTCTTAGCACAGTTGGTTATTGTAGCAGTTGCAAATTAATTCTATTTGGCTTTGTAATAACAATCATTAAAGTAAAAGAAAACCATTATTATTGTTGCTCTTAGTGGAGGAAGCCTCGACCTGTTGAATCCAATGGATGAATTGAGTCCATTCGTCACCCCATTTGGTCTTCTGGGAACCCTTAGATGGTGACCAGTTTTTTCCAGTCTTGAAAATTGTGGGACTGATCCAAAGAGAGATAGATGAAGTAGCAATTCAGAGTTGACTTCTGTAGGTGTTAGTTTTAAACTCTTTTATTTAATTTCTTATTTTCTTCCTTCCTTCTCTACCCTAATCCCTTCCAACATCCCAATACCTGGTAGGAGAGAAAAAAGGTTAGTGGGGAGAAGGGGCATAGTTTTTTCTCAGCTACTTCCTGCTGATTAGGGTCATCCGGTTCCTTGGGGCAAGTCCAGACTTTGTTTTAGGAGATCCCCAATTTCTCCTCACACTGCATCAACAGCAACAAGGAGCAGTGTGTGTGTGGGAGCACCAGGAGCCTTCCTTTTTTTTCAACACTCTCTGGGCTCTGGCCTTTATTCCCTCTCCAGAGTCATCAGAATTAAACTATCTGTATCTGGCAAAGAGCCCCTCTCGGAGCCTGCATGAGGCAAATAGTTTGCTGTTGTGGACTATCTGGATCAGTCCCACATCCCACACCTGGGATTAAAACAAAAACATATCAGAAAGCAAAAGGCCCACAACAGACTCCAGCTTTGTTTAAGGGGGAGGCCAGACTCTTCACCGTCAGCTAGGCTTCCTCCTTTGCTGCTACCTTTCCCATTTTTTTCCCCTGCAATACTGTGAATTCCACCAGTGTGGATAACACTATACTTGTATCAGTGATGCCACCCCTCCTCACTGACTTTATACCTATGTGGGTTTGTGAGTGCTTATGCCCCAGCTTCTGGAGTCCAGTGAGACTATGCAACATAGGTACAACAGTTATAGATGGAGTCAGTGAGTGTTGGGCCTCTTTGCTCTCACCTCCCTCATAGTAATAAAGGAGAAACTCAGAAGAGCTTTAAGTCCATTTAGGATATATAGTAAAGAGATGGGAGCAGAAAGGAGAGAAGGGTCTGAACTGACTGCCATGTGCTGTGTGGTAAGGACTTCATTGCCATTAGTTTCTCTGTTTAGCAGTTGTGAAGTGGGAGTCTGCTGTTCCTATTTTATGAGAAGTTCAGGCCACATGGTAAAGTCTTGACATTCGTCACCATCTAAGTGGTAGGGTTGTGAGTATTAGAGGCAGGCAGGTGCGGAGGCCTACGCACTTGCTTAGGGAAGGAGATTGGTTCTCCCCAGGGCCACTAAACTTGTCTCCATGGCTGGCTGGCTTTCTTCCTTCCTTCTTCCTTCCCTTTGCCCTTCCCCTCCCTCCCTCCCTCCCTCCCTCCCTCCCTCCCTCCCTCCCTCCCTCCCTCCCTCCCCTCCCTCCCAGGGTTTAATCTGTGTAGCCTTGGCTGTCCTGGAACTCACGGAGATCTGTCTGCTTCTTACCTCCTGAGTGCTGGGATTTAAAGGTGTGCACCACTACACCTGGCTCCCCATGGCTTTCATGAGAATGATCTTTCTTCTCTTGGAATCATAATCTGACCTAGAGCAGCACTGTGGTTTTCTTACCTTTGTTTTCTGCCTTTGTTGTTAAAATGATCAGCTTTAATAAATGGCTTTTAAGAAACTGTACAGGGATGGAGAGGTGCTTCAGTAGTTAAGAGCACATAATACTCTTCTTGGAGGACCTGAGTTCAGTTTGCATTATCTATATTGGGTGGTTCACAACCACCTAAAAGACAGTTCCACAGGTTCTAACATCTTCTGAACTCCAAAGGCACCTATACCCATGTGCACATACATAGCTACATACAAGAGACACAGACAAGTAATTTAAAATAAAATCTAAAAAAAAAAAAAGAAAGAAAAAGAAACCATAAATCTATAGGAACTCATTATATAGTTGGACCTTGTAACACAGGTCTCTAATCTCAGCTACTTGGGAGGTGGTTGTGGCAGTAATAATGCAAGTTCAAGGCTATCCTGGCCAACTTAGAGAGACCCCATCACAAAGTAAAGGAAGCTGAGTAGACTGTTTACCTAACATGTGCGAGGCCCTAGTGTCACCTAGGTATTGTGGGAGGGTAGGAAAGACCCTTATTTCTTATGAGTTGGGCTGGGATTATCCCTTCTTCTGTAAAGGGCCATGGAGAAAGTTTTTGGCTTTGCAAGCCATTCTGTTTCTACAGGTCCCTCAGTTGTGTTCCTGAAAACATTACAACTTGTGAGTGAATAGAGGTGGCTACACTTGCATAAGGCTCTTATTTCTATACATGTGTGTATCTAATGTGACTTCTGGGCCTCTTAAGGTAGACACTTACTGTGGGAGTCATTGTTAAATTTTGAGAGTCTGCTGAGCCTTCCTTGCCCTAGAGGTCTTGACTGGTTTTCCTGCTGGACTATTCCTGGCCTTTACCTCTGTCTAAGTGGCCTCCTTCCTGGGCTCCTGGGAGAACTTTATACAGACTTGCTGGGGTTAAGGCCCCTTTTATGATCGTAGCTTCTGGACAGCACAGAAGAGTTTTCTACCTCTCCAGCCTTCTTGTAACAAGAGACATACATGGATGCTAAAAAGATGCAAGATGCCGAGCTGGGAAATGGTGACACCAGCCTGTAATATGCCACTCAAGAGGCTGAGGCAGGAGGATGGAGAGTTCAAGGCCAGCTGAGGTTACAATACTGAGCTCTTGTCTCTAAAAAAAAAATTACATAAAAACAGTAAGCTCAGCTATTTTGAGTGATGTTGTTACATAAAAATACAATAAAAATTAAATTCTCTATAGCTAAAACAAAAACAGTCCTGTGGGGTTTTGTTTTGCTTTAGATAAGGGATGAAGGGACTCTGGCTCATGGTTTGAGGGTACGGCCCATTATAATGGGGAAGGCATGGCAACAGCGGTGAATCGTCTGGTCACATATATGCAGTGAGTGAGCAGAGGGTGATGAGTGCAGTGCTGGCACACAGTCCTGTGGCTTTTTATCTAGCTTCCTTTTCATGCGACTTCATGATTAAAGCAACTGCCTTTTCTTTCTTATATGCCTTTAAATACGAATTTTGGTTCTACACAGTTAAAAAAGTAAAACTTGCCAGTTCAGACCCAAAAGCACTACAAGAAAACATCTTCCAAAAATGTAAGGAAAAGTGCACTTGATGATGTGTAAGTGTAACCTCAGCCCTCATAAGGCTCATGCAGGAAGACAGAGTTTAAGGTCTACTTAGGTTATGTAATCAAGGGTGTTTTGTTTTAAGGGAAAATCTTTTTTTTTTTTTTCAAGACAGGGTTTCTCTGTGTAGCCTTGGCTGACCTGGAACTCACTTTGTAGACCAAGCTGGCCTCAGATTCAGAGATCTGCATACCTCTGCCTCCTAAGTGCTGGGATTGAAAGCATGTGCCACCATGCACATTAATTAATTCTTTTAAAATTTATTTATTTATTTAATGTATATCAGTGCTCCATTTTCATGCACACCAGAAGAGGGACTCAGATTCTGTTACAGATGGTTGTGAGCCACCATGTGGTTGCTGGAAATTGAACTCAGGTCCTCTGGAAGAGCAGCTGAGCCATCTCTCCAGCACTAATTAATTACTTTAAAAAAAAAAAGAAGAAAAAAAGCTGAAGAAGAAAGAGCAAAAGCTTTTATGAGTTCTGAGATAGTATACCAAGTTACAAAGGTGCAGTTAATAATGTAGTTTAGTTTCTGTGTAGAAGAATTTAATCTTTGGATATCATGTATCTTGTGGTTGTGAGTTGTAGTTTGTGTTGGGATTAATTTTGTGTGCATGTGTTGCCATGGAGAGGAATGCACTGACTGCTGGCTTGTGCTGGCTGAGTTCTCTGGCATTTGGACACTGTGAACCTGTAGAAGCCTTGTCCTGATCCTGATTCACTTGTCTTCTGCCCACTAGACAGTGGCATCAACCAGGCCCCCTCTGGAATCTGCCCAGCCGTGCCAGCGATCTCTGCCCACTTCCTCCTCTTCTTCACCCCTTGTACCTGTGAGTGGCTCAGGCCCTGGACCCCTGCCTGCTCGTTCTTCACCAGTGAACAGACCCTCTTCTTCTACCAGCAAGGCTCTGTCTCCCATCACTTCCCGGTCTCCAGGGGTGGCAGTGTCGGCTCCCCCCAAGCCACAGAGTCCTGCTCAGAATGCAGTCTCATCCCAGGATGGTTCTCAGGATAAGCTGACAGAACAAATAACACTGGTAAGCACACCTAAGCAAACATGGAGCACATTTATTTGTTTGGGGGATCTACTCGTTTCCTAGGTTAGCCTCTAATTTCTGGGTTTGGGAGATCTTGCTCCCAACTTGGCCAAGAGAGTAGCTGAACAAGAGGTATGTCACAACACAGTACAGCTGGAACTCGCTTGTATTTTGGTTTGTGACATACATTTTATTATTTTAAGGCTGTGATAATTTAAAACGGAACACTTAGTTTATGATCATTAGAAACCAGGAATGGACCAAATAATGCTTCCTTTTTTGCTAGAAGTAGACTTATGGACATGCTTGCCTTGTATTGAAATTGACCATGGTGGGCTGATTGCCTTATAGTCATAGCTGAAGGTGGGAGTCAGTTAATTTGTACTTAGTTCTTGTTGGATGCTCTTTTGTTAACTTCTTCAGGGAATTAAAAGATTGACATAAACTCAGTGCTTGTTGTCTGGTTTGATTTTAGCACTGTGGGTAGTCTTCATTGATTCTTCTACTTTTTTTTTTAGTGTTTACTTAATTTCTAGATTTCTTTTTTTAGTTTTTTATATTAATTACAGTTTATTTACTTTGTATCCTAGCTGTAGCCCCCTCCCTCATTCCCTCCCAATCCCACCCTCCCTCCCTAGTCCCATACTCCCTCCTCCTTCTCCTCCCAAGTCCACTGACAGGGGAGGTCCTCCACCCCTTCCATCTGACCCTAGTTTATCAGGTCTCATCAGGACTGGCTACATTGTCCTCCTCTGTGGCCTAGCAAGGCTGCTCCTTCCTGGGGGTTGAAGTGGGAGGTCAAAGAGCCTGCCATGGAGTTCATGTCAGAGACAATCGATTCTTCTACTTCTTGGTTATTTTGAAGTTAATTCCTGGCATGGTTGTTTCTCTTGTACACCGTTTGATTCTTTTGGTATAAACATTGGCCCTTTGGTTTTATTCTCCCCCCTCCCCCCTCCCCCCTCTTTTTAGTGGTGCTTAGGATGCTAGCTGGTTGCTTTACCGCTGAGTTAAACCTGGGTCATTTGTCTTGGTCTTAAAATAGGATCACTATTGCTTGGCTTCCTTAAAGGTGTCTGGGAGAATCTGATTCTTCCTGTTGTGTTCTTCTAGAGCCACTTGACTGTGAGCATGCTTACCTTAAACTCTGGGTCTTTGAGTCTGTCTTTAGTTCTTGAGCCTTTTACACAGTATGCTTTAGCAGAGTACCTTTAATTACATCCTGACCCTTACCTCTCATATCTGTGCTCCCTACAGGAAAACCAGATCCATCAGCGAATAGCAGATTTAAGGAAAGAAGGCTTGTGGTCCCTACGGCGGCTGCCAAAGCTTCAAGAGGCCCCTCGCCCGAAATCTCATTGGGACTATTTGCTGGAAGAGATGCAGTGGATGGCCACAGACTTTGCCCAGGAGCGGAGGTGGAAGTTGGCTGCTGCTAAGAAGGTAGGTTTGAAACATGGGTCATTCATGCTGTGTCTGTTGGAATTTCAATTGCTGTGAGTGGCAATGGATCAGACTCTTGCCTGTCCTTTAAATCTTAATGTGTTGCTTGTATCCATGTTTTCGTCTCACACCTGAAAATGTAGGAGGAATATACCTAACAGTGAATAATAATGTGGCTTTATTTATTGAGATATGGTTTTCTCTGTGGATCAGGCTGGCCTTGAACTTATGATCCTCCCACCCGAGCCTCCTCCTGCCTTATATGTGACTGTAAGTTGAGAAGTCTCCTCCTCCCCACTTCAGACAGGATTTCACAGCACTCACTCTGTAGACCATGCTGGCCTCAAACTCACAGAGATCCGCCTATGCCTCCTGAGTGCTGGGGTTAAAGGCGTGTGCCACTACTACCTGGCTAGGCTGAGAAAAGTCTTAAAAATTTTTTTTCCTATCTCTCTTTCTCTCTTTTTTTTTTTTTGGGGGGGGCATAGCATGGAATACAGCACGTTTCCCCCCCTGTATGTACACCTGTGTGTGGAAGTGTGGAGGTCAGGGAACAACTGTGGAAGTTGTTGGCCCTTTTGCTCCATATGGGGCCCTGGGGAATCAGACTCAGGGAATTAGTCTTGCCACCAAGTACCCATCTTGCCAGCCTGAGTACAACAAATTTTTTTTCTCTCTTTTTTTCTTTCTTTTTTTGGGGGGGGGGTTGGAGACAGGGTTTCTCTGTATAGCCTTGGCTGTCCTGGACTTGTAGATCAGGATGGCCTTGAACTCACAGAGCCTGCCTCTGCCTTCCAGAGTACTGGGATTACAGATATCTGCCACCATGCCCAGCTAACAACAAATTCTTGAACTTTTCTTTGCCAGCTTGTCAGAACTGTAGCCCGGCATCATGAAGAAAGGAAACTTCGTGAGGAAAGAGGAAAAAAGGAAGAACAGAGCAGATTGAGACGAATTGCTGCCACCACTGCCCGAGAAATAGAATATTTTTGGTCAAATATCGAACAGGTAAATGCTAAAATTCAGTGGGATCTAAAAGAAAATGTAATGTGTCAAAGCCATGAAACTGTGTACTAGGGGACAGAGCCTTAGCAGCTTCGGCATTCATGCTTGTGCAGCCAGAGGCCTTGCGTTACTTAGCCTTCTGCAAGATCCCATTCTGATCTCTTTGTTTACTTTTGTACTTGTGGAAGCCACAGCTTTGAGGTGAGAATGTAGTGAAGGCCTGTGAGGTAGTTCTTGGTATGCTGTGGCCATTAAAGGCAAAGTCTTTTACAGGATACCTGCTCCCATCTACATCCTTAAAGGAGATAAATCTCTTCTAAGAACTTCCACACTTTTACTATCTAATAGAATTTGAGCAGGGTACACTTAGATACAAAATAAAGAGGAGAGCACCAAACTGAGTTTTTTCCTCAAATGTGTATGAGGTAGGCTAGCTGTTGTTTTATGTGAAGAATTGTACAGTTTATATCCTTAATGACTTACTTGCTTATTCTTTTTTGGTATTTAGGTTGTGGAAATAAAACTGCAAGTAGAATTAGAAGAGAAAAGGAAAAAAGCCTTAAATTTGCAGAAAGTTTCCAGAAGAGGTATGCTATGAAACCTTTTTTGTATTACATTTGTTTCTTTAGTGTGGGGATGGGAGAAAACAAAAGTGTGCACCATGATCTGTGTGGAGGTCAGAGGATAACTTTCTGGAAATAGTTCTCTCCTTCTATCATGTGGGTTCTAAGGAATAAACTCAGGCTTGTCAGGCTTGGTGGCAAGGCTTTTTACTATTTTACTAGCCCAGCTATGATTTTTAAAATATCTTCAAAGGTTTATTTATTGTGTATGAGTGAATGTGTGCTACCATGTGCCTGTGAGACTTGGTTTTTCTGTCATCTGGGTTCTGGGGAATGGACTTAGATTATCAGGCTTGATGGCAGGTACTTTTACCCATTGAACCATTTTGCCTGGCTTTTAAAGACAGTTTTAATGAATTGCATGAATACAGTGCCTGCCTAGCATTTGTGAGGCCTTGCTTTTACGTTCCACAACACATATACACAGGCTTCAAAATTTTCATAATATGTTTTGTGCAGCTTTTTGGCTTTGGCTAGAGAGCTCATTGGTCAGGGAGAATATGTACATGCATTTGTTTTATTTTGTGTATACACACACATGGAAGGGGAGGATAGAATCTTACTCTGTAGCCCTTGTTGGCCTGAAATTCAGTATACAGGTAAGATTGGCCTCTAGCACCTGAGTGCTGGGATTAAAAGGTATACATCACCAGTTCTAGCAACAAGCTCAGTTCTATTGTCATGTGGTAGTATGTGCCAGTACCCCAAAGTTGCTCAACTCTGAATGTTTTCAGAATGTAGGTACTGTTTCTAGACAGTAAACAAACCAAACAATAAACAAACCAGTTGACTAGATACCTTTGGGGATTGGGCTGGTGCAGTGCCTTTGCCCCATTGAGATATTTCTGCAGTAGTTGCCCCTAGTTACTGGATACTTAGGTGCATATGAGACGCCAACATGTGGCATTCATTGTCTTCTCTAGTCTTTATACTGTTCTAGGCGTCTTTATACCTCTCATATTATTGGTGAGGGAGTAGGTTAAGAGGCTAAAGTTGTAGAACTGTAACATGAGAGCTACACAAAATGGCACGAGTCTGAATCCCAACACTTAGCAGTTAGAGGCAGAGGTTTGTGAATTTTAAGCCAGACTGAACTCAGTCAGTGAGACGCTGACTGAGAAAACAAACAAGGGTATAAAAAGAACCATAAGATGAAAACAGCTGTCCTGGGTTACTGAGAGGAATGAGGCCGGGTTTATTCTGCAAGGGCAAGAGGTAGAACTTGCACTCCCTGTCCTTCTTGAGTGTTGATAACTTTAGGACTCAGCTTATATAAACAGACAGCACTTGTTGAGGTAAAAAGCATCATGTTGTCTAGCTTTGGTGAAAATACTGTATTTCTTTTCTCTTTAGGGAAAGAGACCAGACTAAAGGGATGTGATACATCACCAGAGCACTCTGTGGTGAGTACAGGGTTGTTGCCTCTGACACAGAGGGTCTTGTTATATTACCTGAAGAAGTCAACAGGCAGTTTGCTTTGAAAATACAGTGGCACTGGGTGGTGGTGGTGGTGCTCTCAGTAGGCAGAGGTAGGCAGATACCTCTATGAGTTCAAAGCCATCCTGGTCCACATAGTGAGTTCTAGGACAGTCAGGTCAATACAGAAAAGCCTCGTCTTGAAAAACAAAACAAAACTAACAAACAAGAAAATAAAAAGACAAAAAAAGAAGATATAATGGCACTTGATAGCTGTAGTTTCACATGGGACATGAATCTGCAAGTTTGAGAGAATGCAGATGAATACAGTAATTGAGGGTCTGCATCCTCACTCTTCTCTGTAGTATCTATGTCATGATTGCCCAGCAAGTGCTGGTGTTCTCCATTGGACATCTGCTAAATAGACACTTCTGCTTTGAGATCCCATTCTGTGTTATTGAATCTCACATTTCTGATTGTTACTCTGTTTCAGGATCTAGGAATATCTGGAAGGAAAAGAAAAGCTAGTACATCTTTAACTGATGATGAAGGTCTGTTCCCTACTCCCTTGATGCTTTATTAGGGCCTTGAGATCACAAGCAGAGAGTGCACTCTGTATTGTCATAGTATATAGCTATGCTGCCATTGTCCTTGGGCTTGTTATTTTAAATTGGTTACAAAGTCTAATCTTTGTATTTATCCAGGAGTGTTTTGAGTAAAAAGAGTAACTCTTGGTATCTCCACAAGACTTGGCGTGTTTCTATAGCAATTTGGTGGTATCTTTGTGATCTCTGAAAACCCAGATGCATTTGGAGAGCTTAGGTGGTTACACAGAGATTATTTGGGGCCAGGTCTGTTTCTGTCCTCAAGACCCCTTAGTACAGTACAGTAGATGTGCCTGCTGAAGGATGATATATGCTCACTGCTCACCACAGTTGCCACACTGGTCTCTTTGGGGAGGAGCGCCTCTCATGTTTAAATGTTGGCACTTGGTTAAGAGTAGAACACAGATGTACCTCCAGTATGAGTGACTTGACATGAGGCTGTGTCCATGGTTTCTGACCTATTTGCAAACAAATGTCCTCCTGGTTGTAGGAACAGTGAAAGAAAGGAAGAATTGGGTATTAGAGGAAGCATATGATGGTGTGTGATGTAACAGGTGCTAGATGAGTGAGTCTGTGGGGTCTCAAGCAGCATTGTAACTTTAGTAGTTTGACTTGCAGTGTGGAAACTTCCAGACTTTTGAAAGTTTGAGGTTTTAGTATGGAGAGAGTTTGGCCAGATTATTAGTGTGGTAACTGTTAAGATTAAGTTTCACTCCAAAAGATAAATAAGGAGTAACAGTGGTTCACAGGAGCTGGGAGTTTGGGTTCAACCATTGCCCTGCATTGACATAGCAACTTGGATGTTCTCCAGATGCCCCCCCCCCTTTTTTTTGCTCCTCTGTCTTAGTGTTTGTCTCTTTTTTTAGCTATTCCCCTAGGAGGTGGTCCCTGTCTTTCAACTACTCTCATGTAGCTCTGACTCTTGGCTGTCAGAACAGCTTCTGACTGAAGCTGGCAGAAGGTAGAGGTCAGGACCAATTCTGGTGCTTCTAGCCAGAGTGTCCTCTGGAAGGATCTGAGCTGTGTTCCTCTCTGTCTCTCCTTGGCTTCCTATTGATTTTGGGAGGCCAAGATGTTTATCAGGGCAGCTAGCCGTAGGTGGGATGACTTAGAAAGGATTGGGGAGCAGATGTTTTTTTGTTGACATCCAGCCTTGTATAGTGACTTTAGATGATTTTCTTTGTAGACTATAGGTGTGTCTAGCTGATTTGGGGACATCTTCTTGTTAAGTAGTGGGTTAGTTTAGGAAAATCAGACGAAGTAGAAACTACTTTGCCTTATAGGCATGTGGTAATGTTGTCACCTTAAACTCTGTGTTTCTTTGAGATAGCCCCAGGCTGTCCTCCAGTTGTGGTGTCTGTCAGCATGACCACCACACCTGTTTACTGCTCTTTCTCCTAAGCCATCTACTCCATTAAGTGCAGGAAAAGTGGCGGAATGAAATTCCAAGAAAGTTCTGGCTTATCTTGTAAGGTTGCACCAGGCTCTTTGTGTTTAGGACTTTATGTGTTTAGGGTCTAGAGATGTGCAATCTGATGCCTTTCAACTTTGGTGGATGGTAGAGATTTTGTAGTGAAGAACTGAGGAATTTGGGGATTTGGTAGAGATAGTGGGCAGAATGTGTTCATGTGTGCATGACTGCATGTGCATGTTTGTATTCGTGTGTTTCAGAAAGGAAAGGTCATGGATGAGAAGAAGCCAGATTAAGAACTACTGCCAAGGAGGGAGGGTGCAGTGCAGCTTTTTGGGTCAGCCCTCTTACCTTTGAGATTGCCTATGAGGAAGAGTTGTGCTTGGGGGATGCTGAAGAGTTCTTGGCAAGAACCCTGACCCCTGTGATAAAGAGGAGCAGGGTCCAGGGTTAGGGCTGCAGAGTGAGGTGGAATGAAGTAATGGCCTTTGAAGCACAGGAGTGCCAAGGGGAGGACACACACTGGGTTGTGGCCCATCTCTGATAGGCAGTGATGAATCCTATAAACCATGCATCCTCAGAAGCATGTATGTGGCTTTTCTGGATGGGCTGTGCAGTGGGTGGGAAGTTTACCAGCCTTCTGAGTTAGTGAGATTACTGCATATTGAAAGAAACAGGCTGTGAAATGGCAGGCTGAAGTAAAAGGGTAAACATTTCCCATTTGTTGCTTGTTTAACAATGGTTTCCAGAATCATCCTGAAAAATTGAAGTATTTAATTCATTCAGTTTTTTTTTTAAAACTGTTCAACAGTTTTGAAGCCTAATAGTATTTAATAATGTTGAGATCAAGTGATGCTTTGCATGACCCTGACCTCTGATGATAACCATTTTTTAGTGGAAGATGAAGAAGAGACCATCGAAGAGGAGGAAGCACATGAAGGGCTTGTAGACCACCACACAGAACTTTCTAATTTGGCCAAAGAAGGTAGGTTGTCACTGTCTTACTGAAAATATTTTAATTCAACATTAAACAGGCACAAGACACTTGAAAATAAAGTCATATAAAAATGACAGCAGTACATGTGACATTGTTTTGCCAAGTTCAAGGAAACAGATCTCTGGTGTTGAGTTAGACCTCAACATTTTGTGGTTCACTTTCTGAACTCTCCTCTCCTACCTCTGTGAGTCTCCCTAGCCACTGTTGAAACTGAAGCCCGATTCTTTGACAGTGGCTTGTAAGGTGTGGCTTGTTCTTCTCTAGTGGTTCTGCCCCGTAATTTTATCTAGATGGCTGGGTATTGCTGTTAATACCTTAACTCTACATACTTTTTCACACGTAAACATATCATCAGTTACTTTGATTCCAGTAGTGCTGCTGTTGGTACTTCTTTGTTCAGTGGTATTTGTACACAAATGGCTCTGCATATGTTCGGGTGTGCAGCATGGTTAGTCTATGAGTTATGTAGCTTATACAGTTGACTGTGCTGGTAGCCTTAGAGCTGGTGGTGAAGATAGACCTGCCCCCCACAGCTTGAAGAGCAGCTCTCTGACAGTGAGGTGCATTTTCTCATGTCTGTCTTTGGCTCTTTTGGCTGTTAGGTTTTCTACCTAAGTTCCTTAAATATTCTGGACACAAATTCTTGTTTTTATTATTTTTAATTATGTGTAGCTGTATATCTGCGTGTGGGTATGTGCCATGAGTGCTAGTGACCACAGAGGTATTGAATCCTCTACAGCTGGAATTATAGATGGTTATGAGCTTTCTGATGTGGATGCTAGGAACTGAGCTTTGGTTTTGTGAGAGCAGTAAATGCTCTTAACTGCTGAATATTCTCCCCACTCCAGGGGATGCGAATTCTTTATGCTTTGGTCATAAGGATGGCTTCCTATAGTGTTTGGTTAAAAAAAACAAAACACTTTAATTAAAAATTTCACATTTACTTATTTTTGTGTTATAGCATACATGTGGAAATCAAAGGACAACTTGGAGAAGTGGTCAGTTTTTCTACCATATTGTCCTGGGGATCGTACTCAAGTCATTAATCTTGGTGGTGTGTGCCTTTCCTTTCTGAGCTGTCTTGTTCTTACCTTGTTTGGTGCTGGGAATTGAATTTAGGTGCCAAGCAAGCATTCTGCTACCAGGTTATATTTCCAGTGCCCTCCGCCATCTTTATAGGTACCCCCAATGACATAAGCTGCTTCCCTTCACACACACTTCTTTTTGTGATTAATTGACTGGTTTGTACCAATTTCTATATGAATACCAACCACCCTGATTACTGTTGCTTTAGGATAACCACATCTGACTAGGTTAAGTTCTTTAACGATTTCTTTAGAAGAGACTGTTTCAGGTATAGGTTGGAGTCACGTTTCACATAAAAAAAATAAGCAACTGTTGGAACTGTTGAGTTGACTTCACCTATATTAATATGTTATGAGAACAGCTTTCTCTATGAAGTTGATTTTTCCATTGTATGATCAGAATATATTTCTCCATTTATTTAGGCCTTCTGAAGAAATTTTCATTAAATATATAAAATGTCTTTTGTTAAATTAATTTCTTTGTTTCTCTCTGTCTCTGTGTATGTGTGACTTTTGAGACAGGGTCTTAGGTAGCCCCAGGCTAGTCTTGAACTTGCTGGGTAGCCAGCATGATCTCCTGTTTCTACCTCCAAAGTGTTGGGATGTTGCTTTAAGGATGTCCTGAAGCAAGGGTGATGGATGACCTGATGTGTGCAGAGTGCTTTGCTGCTGCTGTGAGGATAATCATGGTGACGGTTTGAATAATTTATCATTGGGTATAAGGTACAGGTTTCTTCATACTTTATCAGATGAATGAAGTTCATATGCACTTAAATAGACATTTATGTTATAAATGGTTCTTATATTTTTTTGGTGTATGCTCTTTATTGTAGGCCTTGGTTCATGGCATTTTTACATTAGATCAGTTAATATGAACTACATTTGCCACTGTGATTCTCTTTTGTTGGGTACTCTGTTTGGTTTGCTTAAGTTTTTCTAGGATTTTGTATCTGTCTGTTTAGAAGTGAGACTTAGCCAGGCAGTGGTGGTACATGCCTTTAATCCCAGCACTTGGAAGGCAGAGATAGGTGGATCTCTGAGTTTGAGGACAGCTTGGTATACAGAGTGAGTTCCGGGATGGCCAGGGTTACACAGAGAAACCCTGTTTTGAAAAATAGAAAAAAAGTGACTCTTATTTGGAATTTACATTTCTCACACTGTACTTAGAGGTTTTAGCATAAGGTTACCCTTATGCTAAACATCCAGAAAATGTAGAAATATGAAGTTACTTTTATAGATGATTCTTACCTGAATTTTGTCAAGGTGGCTTTTGAACGGACCAGTTTACGTTCTGTGTGCTGTGCTTTGCTCTGCTTTATTTTGTTTATTCTGGAGCATGAACCTAGAGCATTGAGCCTACTGGTCAAGCACTCCACCCACCTGAGCTTATATCTGGCTTTGGTTTATGGTTTAAAGTGTCAATGGAATAGCACTGGATGGTGCAGTATTACGTACATGGCCACCAGGTATGTGGCCCTTGGGGTCACATTATGTAGTCTGCAGGATCCTTACTGTCAATGGCTGACATTTTGGTGCCATCAGCTACTGACAAATGTGTTAAGATTTTGTAGCAGAAGAATAGATTCCTATTTTTATTTTTTTGACAAGCCAATTTCTAGTTTCTTTATTTTGAGCCTATGTTATTAGATACCTGGTTCTATTTTCCATTCTTAAAATTCTCTTCTAGGTCTTTTCCACTTTAAGATTAACATAACTTTTACCATAGATTGTTTTAGTGTTAGTCTCCCCTTCCTCCTCGGTGGTGGGGATCAAACCTAGAGCTCTGTAGTTGCTGGGTAACTAACTACTACTCTAGCCCTGTGCTTGGTAATTTGTGTGTGACATATTACAGACCTGATTCTGATGACTCTTATGAGCCCCAGGCTCTGTTTGTGTACACTGTTTGTTAGCATACTTTGTGAGTCTCACAACTCACTGAAACTTGATTTTGGCAGATTTTTCAGGCCTACCAGCGAGAGACGCTTATTCAGGGACGGCTGTAGTTGCTGTCTAATCTTTATTCTTTGTGTGTGTGGTATATATACATGTATGCATGTATGTATATATATATATGTGTGTGTGTGTGGGCACATGTGTTTTCAAGTATGTGTGTGTGTCTGCCTTGGACAGAGATTGATGTTGGGTATCTTCACCTCATACACTGAGGCAAGGACTCACTTGAATCTATAGCTTTCCTATTGGCTGGTCTAACTTACTTCCCTTGCTGCCTCCTAAGTGCTAGGTTACAGGCAGACTGCTGTGCACATGTAGCATTTTGCATGGATGCTGGAGATCTGAATTCCAGTCTTCATGCAAATTTTATGCTTGTACAGAAAACCCTTTACTTACTGAGCCTCTCAGACCCCCTATTCTGTATTCCATATATTGTGTCAAAGAATACACAATATCCCTGTCAGACCTTCCCCACCTCACTCTGCAGGGATTATAGGTATGAACACCTTGATATCCTTCTTTATTTCTTCATTGAGGTGGTCACTCATGACAGTTTGTGTCCTTGGCTTGCAGGAGTCCACGTGGAGTTATCACTTATAACTTCACCACTCTGCAGCCCTCCTGGTAACTATGGCTACAGCCTCTTGGGACAGAATGAAACCTTCAAGAGTCTTGATGTGGGCAGATGGGAGGAATATACTCCTTAGACAGATTCTCACTAGTTGATGATAGCTTTTTTTAAACACCCCTGATCTGGACTGGTTTCTAGAGCAAGAGCCTGTATGAGCAGGAAAGACCAAACCAGTCCTGGTCAATGAGGGGGTTGGTTATCTGGAGGAAAGGAGCTGGGTCCTTCCATTGTGTAGGTGAGGGTGAGTCTAGTCTTTGTACTAGATTTCTGGGTTATACTCAACACTGTGGTCCTCAGAACCTGGTGGAATTTTCTTCCTGGACGTGGGGAAAAGATTAATGTGAAGGTTAATTTGGACCACTTAATGTTCTGTTTAAAAGGGATCATGTTACATCTGCTTAACCAGCGTGGATGGTGTTGCTTTTGGGGTGGTAACTTTTTTTCTAAGACATTTTATCAAATCTCATTAACACTTTTCTGTTATAGTCACTTGTATAGACAGATTTGTTTTCACACATTCAGAAAAATTGAGAACCGTGCATTATAAACACTACACACCTATCTATAGATAATGTTTGATTTCACTTGGCTTAACAACACATTTGTCTATTATTTCAGTTTGGGTGTTATAAATCATGAGCAAGTGAATTCAGGGAGATTTTGGTTAATCTTAAATATAAGTGCTTGTAATGCTGATTTCTTTCTATGAGTATTTTTATGTACACTTGTTTAAAATGTTTCTGTGTCATAGTTTGATACTTTGTCAAACACAAATTTGGTTGTTCTTTGGAATTTTCTAAAGTGGAATATAATTAACTGTTAAATCCAAACCCTCTCAGCTTTCCATATAGTTTTTTGAGACTCTGGCAGGTTCATCAGCTTGAACATGTCTGACTCAATGTGTTTCCACACAGAGACTTTTAGGGGCTGCCGTTAGCTGAGGAACATACTGGTCTGTATTCATTTTATAGTCTCAGTTGAAAAAAATACTTAGCTTTATTTTTTTTTAACTTTTAAATAAAAATTTAAGTTAGATTTATTCATTTTATTTTATTGAATGTTTTGCTTATGTTTGTGTCTATGTACTACACATGTGCCTAGTGGCTGCCACGGTCAGTTTTCTGGGTAGCAGGTCCTCTGGAACTGGGGTTAAGGGTGTTGGTTTGCCACCATGTGGGAATCAAACCTGAAATCTCTGCAGAAACAAGTGTTCATAACCACTGAGCCATCATCTCTCTCTAGCTTCTATCGATCGATCTAGCTAGCTAGCTAGCTATCTTTGAGACAGGGTCTCACTGTGTAGCCATGGCTGGGCTGAAACTCACTATGTAGACCAGGCTGACTTTGAACTCAAGAGTTGAGTTCCTTTGCCTTTTGAGTTCTAAGATTAAAAGTGTATGCTATCCTGCCTGTTGTATTCATTTATTTATTTTTAATGTGAAATGTCTTCGCCAGGTCTATGCTAGCCTGAGCTACATGGTAAGACCCTGTCTAAAAATTTAATTACTATTAGGAACTGGAGACATGGCTCAGAAGTTAAGAGCAATGCCTCCTCTTTCAGAGGACAAAGATTTGATTCCTTGCACCTACATAGCAGCATCTGTAATTTCAGTTCTAAGGGATCCAATGCCCTCTTCTGGCCTCTGTGGGCACCACACCTGCAGACATACATAATGTGTAAAACACACATATAAAATAAATAAACCTAAAAATGTTAATACTGATATTAATTGAAAAAGAAAATGTTTAGATTTTGTGTTAGTTAAGGGCATTTAATTTTTGGGAAAAAAAGAGCAATACTTTTAGATTTGCAAGTTGTAAATTTCTGTCTTTTTTTTAAATAATTGGTGTGAGGGTATCAGGTCCCCTTGAACTGGAGTTAAAGACAGTTGTGATCTGCCATGTAGATACTAGAAATTGAACTCAGGTCTTCTGAAAGAGCAGGCAGTGCTCTTAACCACTAAACCACGCCTCAACCCTGAAAGTTGTAAATTTCTAATCTAAAAATTCAGAACCCAAAGTACTTTAAAATATAAAACCAAACTTTTTGAGAAAAAAGGGTGTTCTGAAGTTTCAGATTTCACAGCATTTTGGATAGTGGATTTTCAGGTGTGTGTTCATTTCAGTGTATGTAAATGGTCTCCAGTCCAGAAAATAAAAAACGACGAATACTTGTAGTTCTAATCATTTTGGGTAAGCAATGCCAGCCTACATCTACTGTTTTAGGAATGTATGTGGCAAGCTACACATCCAGTCTTTTTTTCTGTGCCTTTCTGAGTGGTTTATCTTCTTCGCAGTTAAATTACAGTTATAAAGTGATCTTGTTTCTTCCTTCCATTCTTTTCAGCTGAATTGCCCTTAATTGATTTGATGAAGTTGTATGAAGGTGCCTTTCTGCCAAATTTTCAGTGGCCGCAGCCTGAACCTGACCATGAAGAGTCCAGCGGGGAAGAGGGTATGTTCTTAGTGTTGTAAATAATTCAGGTTTAAAGTGAAAGCCAAAATAAAGACTTAATAAGATGTAAGAAATCGGAAATATTGTCTCCAAGAGCAGGTTCTTCAGTTCATGTGAGTTGTGGCAGGGGCTTTGGGCTTTGGATAGGAAAAAGGTTGTTTGTGACTGTAAACATAAGAATAAGAAAAAAAGAATTTGAGCCAGGAAAAAAAATATTTTATATACAGTGTTCCTTTAAAGACACTTTAAGTTTTGTGGCATCCCCCCCAATTGTTTTTTTTGGTTTTTTGTTTGTTTGTTTGCTTGTTTGTTTTGGTTTGGTTTGGGGTTTTAGGCTTTGTTTGGTTTTGGTTGTGTCCTCCACCCACACCCTAAGACAGGGTTTTTCTGTGTAACTCTTTGTAGCTGTCCTAGACCTCTCTTTGTAGACCAGACTGGCCTCAAACTTCTGCCTATCTCTGCCTCTCTGGGGTTTTAGGATTAAAAGCATGCCCCATCAAGTTGTATTGTTTTTACTTGTTAATTTGGTACATTTATTAGAACACTAGGTGAATTGTGAAGGATGTAGAAGTGTTTCTTTCTAGGTCTATATTGTGGTTTATGAACCTAAGGGTCTCCTTGTTTGTCCAGGCTGTAATGTGCTTGTTTATTAACTTGTAGGTTTTTAGTGGTTAATTTTACTTATTAGGCATTCCAGACAGATACACAGAATACACAGACTTGTAGCTTGTCCTTTTCTCATTCTGATTTTTCTGCTTGTTAGATAGATACAAGTATTGAGAGAGGGAAGACAGGATACATGGGACTGTGAAGTGGTGAGACTGTTGCCAGAGTGTCTCCTGTGGAATTCAGGGCCTTTCACAAAGCCCTTGTACAGCAAGACCTAGGGTCACAGACAAAGGCTTCTTCCCTTGTTTCCAAACTTGGGTGATGTTTTCTCATTTTCCCTTTTTTTTTTTTTTTTTTTAATTCATGGTAGTAGAAGGGAGATCATTAAGCTTGAGATACTTATAATTCTTTCCACATTATTGGCTTTTAATCAACAGAGCCATTTCCTGGACACCAGGCTGGGACAGATGATGCTTTGAGTCTCAGATGTAGTTGATTGTGTCATTTCCTGAGAGTCATTCATTTATGGCATTATGGATGTATAAAAATGAATTGCAATAAAAAAATCAATTAATTCTTTACTCTTCCTTATACCCCACCCCTGTCTCTTTTCTATGTTTAGGCCCATGAAACTCACAGCAGTCTTAGTTGTATCTTTTTCATTTTTTTTCTAGATGTGGAAGACTGTCCTAGTGACAGGGAAAGCCGGAGGGACTCAGTTCTCATTGACTCACTCTTCATCATGGATCAGTTTAAAGCTGCAGAGAGAGTGAGCATTGGAAAACCCAACACCAAGGATATAACAGAAGTTACTGCTGTGGCTGAAGCTATCCTCCCTAAGGGCAGTGCCCGGGTCACAACTTCGGTGAGGAAAGCTTTTCTTGGCTCCCAACAGGTTCCACAGAAATTGTTAGAAAAGGCAGTTCTTGCTGTACTTAAGTTCTGAAAATCACTTGGGGCTGTCTCTAGAATCAGACTCTGAGAAAATGTGCTGATTAGTCATAATTTGGCTGGTCTGTCTCTCACTATAGGTAAAGTTTAGCGCTCCATCTTTGTTGTATGGTGCTCTCCGAGACTATCAGAAGATTGGCCTTGACTGGTTGGCCAAGCTATACCGGAAGAATCTCAATGGTATATTAGCTGATGAAGCTGGGCTTGGGAAAACTGTGCAGATCATTGCTTTTTTTGCTCACCTTGCCTGTAATGAAGGTAAGAGTCTCTCCGTTTCCATCAGCAGCATGTGTTGGATCTGAGGGAGAAGACTTTGTTAGCCTCTTCTGCTCCTTTACCTGAGACAGGAAATTACTTTTTAAATTTATTTATTTATTTTTATTCTTTTCTTATAATAGCTTGACTGCAGTTTCCCATCCCTCCATTTCTCTCAGTTCCTCCCCCAACCTTCCTCTCCCCCAGATTCATTCTTCCATTTCTCTTAAAAAAAAAAAAAAAAAAGGCAAGAAGATTAGGCATTCCTGGGATATCCACTGTCCATGTCATAACAAGTTGCCAAGGCTGGACAAAGTAACCCAGTAGTAGGAAAAGGATCCCAAGTGCAGGGATCCCACTCCCACTGTTGGGAGTCCCCCAAGAACACCAGCCTACAAAGCCATAATGTATTTGTAGAGGCCCTAGCTCAGACCCATATGGGGTCCATGTTTGTTGCTCTGGGAGTCACTGGGAGCCACTATTAGTCCTGCCTAGTTGATTCTGTGGGCCATATTCTTGTGGTGTTCTTGACCTCCCTGCCTCCTACAATCTCTTCCTCTCTTCTGTGTGGTTTTCCTGGCTCTGCTTAGTGTTTGGCTGTGTTTCTCTGCAACTGCTATCATTTGCTCTGATGACAATCAGGCTAGGCACCAAGTATAAGTATAGCAGAATATCATTCAGGGAGTGGGGGACACAGTCGAGTTTGGTTCTATCCTGTGTCTCTGGGCAGATTAGCCTCTGGTTCCTGGCCATCCACCCAGTGTCAGACATGGGCTCCTTCTTGTGGCCTGGTCATCAAGTTGGACTAGTAATTGTTTGGCCACTCCCACAAGTTCTGTGTCTTCATTACCCCAGCACATCTTGCAGACAGGACATATTGTAGGTCAAAGGTTTTGTGGCTGGGTTGATGTCCCAGTCCCATTTCTGGGAGCCTTGCCAGGTTATGGAAGATAGGCAGTTGAGGCTCCATATCCCTATTGCTAGGAGACTTTGCTAGGATCACTCTTACAGATTCCTGGAGTTTATTACTAAACTAGGGTTCTACATAACCCCTCAAGAGCCCCCCCAATTCCAGTCATCTCTCTCAGTACTCCATTTTTGCATCACTCACTGCCCCAGCAGAACTTTCCTGTTCTTATTCCCATTCACTCCCTGTCTTCCCACAAAATCTATTCCATTTCCCCTTCCCAGAGAGATCCATGTGTCCCTCCTTGAGCTCTCCTTATTACTTAGCCTTTCTGGGTCTGTGTATTGTAGCATGATTATCCATTATTTAATAGCTAATATGCACTTATAAATGAATGCCAGACACAGTGATGCACACCTGTAATCCCAGCACTCAGGGAGGCAGAGGCAGGCGGATCTCTATGAGTTCGAGGCCAGCCTGGTCTACAAAGCAAGTCCAAGACAGCCAAGGCTACACAGAGAAACCTTGTCTAGAAAAACCACACACACACGAAATGAGTATATACCATGTTTGTCTTTCTGGGTCTGGGTTGCCTCACTCAGGTTGATTTTTTTTTTTCTTTAGTTCTCTTTATTTGCCTGCAAATTTCATGATGTCATTGTTTTTAACAGTTGAGTAATACTTTATTTTGTAAATGTACTACATTTTTTTTTTTTTATCCATTCTTCAGTTGAGGGATAGCTAGGTTGTTTCCAGTTTCTCGTTATTATGAATAAAGCTGCAACAAACATAGCTAAGCAAGTGTCTGTGGTAGGATGGAGCATCCTAGGATGCAGTGGTATAGCTGGGTCTTGAGGTAGATCAATTTCCAGTTTTCTGAAGAAACACCATATTGATTTCCATAATGGCTGTACAAGTTTGTACTTTTTTTTCCCAAGACAGGGTGTCCCTGTGTAGCCTTGGCTGTCCTGGATTCGTTTTGTAGACCAGGCTAGCCTCAAACTCACGGAGATCCACCTGCCTCTTCCTCCCCAAGTGCTGGGATGACAGGCATGCACCACCACATCTAGCTCAAGTTTGCACTCATAACCATCAATCGAGGAGTGTTTCTCTTGCTCCACCTCCTCAGCAGCATAAGCTGTGACTTGTGGTATTGATCTCAAAGCAGTTTTGATTTGCATTTTTCTTGTGGCTCAGGATGCTGAACATTTCTTTGTTTCTTGGCTATTTGAGATTCCCCTGTTGAGATTTCTCTGTTTAGATCTGTACCTCATTTTTTAATTGGATTATTTGGTTTGTTTAATTTCTTGAGTTATTTATTGTGTATTAGTCCTCTGTCAGATGTGAAGTTGGTGAAAATCTATTCCCATTCTGTAGGCTGCCATTTTGTCCTTTGTCTTACAGAAACTTTTCGATTTCATTAGGTCCCATTTATTGATTGTTGTTCTTAGTGCCTGTGGAATCAGTGTTCTGTTCAGGAAGTTGTCTCTTGAGCCAGTGCATTCAAGGCTATTCCTTACTTTCTGAGTATCAGGTTCAGTGTATTTGATTTTATGTTGAGGTCTTTTGATCCCCTTGGACTTGAGTTTTGTGCATCAATTTGCATTCTTCTACATGTACATATCCAGTTAGACCAGCACCATTTATTGAAGGTGCTTTCTTTTTTCCATTGTATATTTTTGGCTTCTTTATCAAAAATCAGTTGTCCATATGTGTGTCAGGATTTAGGTCTGGGTCTTCAGTTTGATTCCATTGATCAAGTTGTCTCGTTTTTATGCCAGTACCATACTGTTTTTATTACTATAGGTCTGTAGTACAGCTTAAAATCAGGGATGGTAATACCTGCAGATATTCTTTTATTATACAGAATTGTCCTTTAAAGATCTGTAAAGAATTGTGTTGAAATGGGGATTGCATTGACTCTGTAAATTGCTTTTGGTAGAATGGCATTTTCACTATGTTAATCCTGCAATCCATGAGCATGGGAGATCTTTCCATTTTCTAATATTTCTTTCTTCAAAGACTTGAAGTTTTTGTTGTACAAGTCTTGCTTGGTTAGTTACCCCAAGATATTTTGTGTTATTTGTGACTATGGTGAAGGGTGTTGTTTTTCTCAGCTCATTTGTCATTTGTGTATATGAGGGCTACTGATTTTTGGGGGGTGGGGTGGGGATTAATCTTGTATCTAGCCATTTCACTAAAGGTGTTTATTAGCCGTAAGAGTTCTCTGGTATAGGAGTCTCTGGTATAATTTTTGGGGTCACTTAAGTATCATATCATCCTCAACAATACTTTGATATCATCTTTCCAATTTGTTATCCCTTGATCTCCTTCATGTGTCTTATTGCTCCAGCTAGAACTTTTAATTATTATATTGAATAGTTATGGAAAGAGTAGACATCCTTGTAGGCTTAGATTGAGCGCCACCTGTAGGCCTAGGTTTTTCAATAAACCTACTTTATTTAGAGTTCTTAAATGCTTTACCTCCTTTCCTATCCACTGACCAAAGGTGGGGGAGAAAGAAGGTTATTAGGAGAAGGGAGTTGTAGACCTTTTTAGAGGTATTTCCTTAGGGTGACGCCACTCTTCATTGTCTGGATACCAGCAGCCCAGTCCAGATACCAACCAAAGCAACATGAATGAGCACAATTCAGCAGATTAGCGTAAGTCAGTGAAAGCCACAAGACCCAGTTGGATTACCCTGAGACGTTCTCTGTAGTGTTTTTCTGTGCGAAGTGAAGTACCGAGAACTAAGACTAGCACAGTGATTTCGATTCAGAAACTATCTGTCTCACTATCAATCAGCTTCTATATATCTCCTCTCCTCAAAATTCACCCATGGATGTTTTCAGCTGGCTAAGGTCACGGCCCTAGCACAGATAGCTCTCAGCAAAACATCTCGTCCCCTCTCACAAGCTTCTAGCAAAACATCACATGACACAACTGAGTCTTCAAAGACACCAGAAACTTCCACTTCACATCCTTGTTCCTGATTTTAGTGGAATTGCTTTGAGTTTCTCTCTATGTAATTTGATGTTGGCTATTGGCATTCTTTAAATTGCCTTTATTATGTTTAGGTATGTCCCTTTTATTCCTAATCTCTCTAAGACTGAGTGTTTCTGTTTTGGGCCTAGTATCACCAAGTCTGTCTTGTCTGTCTCTCCTTTCTTTCTCTCCCTCCCCCCCCCCCCTTTTTTTTTCTTCCTTTTGACAGGGCTTCTGTGGTTGCTGGGAATTGAACTCAGGACCTCTGGAAGAGCAACCCACGCTTTTAACCACTGAGCCATATCTCTAGACCCCTACTCATTATTTTTATCTTACATGTATGAATATTTTACCTATATGAATGTCTGTGTACTCAGCGGTTGCTTGGTGCCAATACAGCCAGAAGAGGCATTGAATCCCCTGGAACTGGAGTTACAGTCATCTGTGTCCTGCCATGCTGGAAATCAAACCTGGTTCCTCTGAAAGAGTAGTAGTGCTCCTAACTGCTGAGCCATCATTCTACCCCCTAAGGTTTCTAATCCTGTTTTACTTTCTAGAATGAATGCAATTTTGGGTTTGGTCATGTTTCCTTACTTAAAAGGGTGTTTAAAAAATGTAGTTTTTACTTGTAAAATTATGTGTACATGTATGTGTCTGTGAGGGCAGAGGTATTAGATCCTCTTGGAGCTGAAGACATAGGCAGTTGTGAGACACCTGAAGTTTGTGCACGGAATCAAACTTGGGTCTTCTGAAATAGCCATTTCTTCTTCCCAGTGTTTAGAGAGATCCTGGCTTGATCTCTAGAATCACCACCAACAAGGAAAAATAAAGTTTATTGACTTCTGTGTTCATGGTTATTAATCTTTATTATTGATTTAACTTTTAGTTAATCAGCAGTTATTCCTAAACCAGTTGTATACCCAAATCACCACACCGAGACTGGGATTTATTTAATTAGAGCACAATGCTGGGCAATAGTTATTTCATCCTAAACCTCCAAGCCCACAAAGTTTCCTACCATTCAGCTTTCACCGTTCAGCTATACTTGCGTTTATACTTGCATTTAGTCATATCTTAGGTCCAGTCCATCTCTCCATGTGGTTCTAAGACCTCTCCTGCGGACTCCGCTCTCCTCTCTTTCCACTTGCTTCCTTCTCCCCTCTCCGGGCCAGGATGTCCCATCGTATAGTCTCCATTGTATAGCATTGGCTGGTTTGTTGTTTAATTGACAATAGAGAGAACAAATGGTGGCGTGTTTACACAAACTTGAGACAGGTGATGCTTACAGTAAGTATCACAATGCAGTGTCTGACTTGAAACCAGATAGTGGGGTAGAGAAATCAGCATTTGAGTAAACAAGGGTAAATTGTATACATTCCAAAAGAACATTATGCCAACACTTCTGCTAAGTTTTTTTCGCTGAAACTTCAGTTGTAACAGTGGTTCATTTTTCTTTTGAGCCGTTTCTTTTCAAAATCAGTAGCAATGCTTCAGCCATGGCCACAGATACATGAAGTACAGCTTTATCTTAAAACTAACCATTTCTGTCTTTGACACTTATGTGCATTTATTTTATTTATAGCACAGAAATTTAAATTTGCCTTCTGAGTTTACTTACTGACTTGTAAAATGCAGTGTTGAGGCAAAGTTTGATCACTGGGTAAATTGAGTATGCTTCTCCTAAAAGTGGGTACCTAAGGAGGTGCGTATCTGTTTTTATACTTACAAGGTGCTTTCTTCTAGGAATCAGGGCCTGAGGTCCCAAGCCAGCAGCTTTCTTGTTTTGGGGAGTTGCTTGCCATAGACAGAATTATTTTTTTGTTGCTGTTAGTTTGTTTTCTGAAATAAGGTCTCACTATACAGTTTGGCTGACCTAGAACTCATAAAGTTCTGCCTACCAGTGCCTCCCAAATGCCAAACAAGAGTTCTTTCTCAGGCTTATGATAGAAGTTCATGTGGCTGTCAGTGGATCCTGGTTTTATTTGTGTCCATTCTTTTCAGCAGTGTTTCTGGAGAGCCTGACCCCTGTCATAGTGCAGCAGGGACACCCCTGCTCCTATTCTGGGCAGTGTGATTAATTACGTTGGAGGATAGTTTTGGTTTCCTTGGTTTCTGCTTTCTTTGGAGGCCACATACTTAATAAGCTTCTGATCAGACTCAGCTTTAGGTACCAGATCTCACAGCTTTTTTTTTTTTTCTTTTATAGGTAATTGGGGCCCTCATCTTGTTGTCATGAGGAGTTGTAACATACTCAAGTGGGAACTTGAGTTGAAACGCTGGTGTCCTGGCCTCAAAACTCTTTCTTATGTTGGCAGCCACAGAGAACTCAAAGCAAAAAGACAGGTAGTGCTACCCCCCCATCTCTCGTCTCTCTCTCTTTCTTTCTCTCTGTTTTGCCCTGCTGGGCATGCACCCAGGTTTCACATCCTAGACAAGAGGTGTGCCAATGAACTATGCCTTTAGCCAAGCATCTTTTAAATACGATATACGGGGCCAAAGAGATGGTACAGCAGATTAAAAAAAAAAAAAAAAAGCACTTGCTACACAAGCGTGACAACCTAATTTTGATCCGTAGAGACCATGTGAAAGTATAAAGGAGAGATCCAACTTCACAAAATTGTCCTCTGACCTCTGTAGGCATTTTGTGCTTTATATACAACTACATAGATATATCTCACACATGTCCCACAATAATAATTAAGCATGAAATAAAGCTAAACCTCTTTTGGTTTTTCGAGACAGGGTTTCTCTGTGTAGTCTTGATTGTCCTGGACACGCTTTCTAGACCATGCTGGCCTCGAACTTACAGAGATCTGCCTGTCTCTGCCTCTCGAGTGCTGGGATTACAGGCACACACCAGTGTGACCAGCATCTTAATTTTTCTTACTATAGAATCTCCTTTTGTTGGCTTCAACCATTCGATCCTCCTGCTTTAGCCACTTGAGTACGATTACATGCTGCTTAATGTGATTACCATGTATCAGTGATATTTTTTGTTTGTAAGCTACCAAACCTATATTTGGTTCTTGAATTTGAGCCCCTTGAAGCAGAGAGGACACAAGATGGACTCCCAGTTCCCTGGGAAAAAGCAACTTAAACTTGCGACCCCATTTTACTTTTGGGTTACAGATGTAATAGAGTGCTTTCTTGACATGTATGGGCCCTGAGTTGAGTTCCCAGTAGTGTAAGGAAAATAGTTCAGAACTGAGTTCTCTGGAGAGAGAATGCAGTGCTTCCTACCTCAAGACTGTGTTGATTTTCACAAGCCTAGAGGAGTGTCTGAGACTGCCTGATTTTTCTGGATTAGTCACAAGAATATTTGTAACAGATAAACGTTTTGTTTGGCCCCCAGTACTTAATAGTGCCAGGTCCCAAGTGAAAGTGTATATGGAGCAAGCAGTATCTGTCATTTGATTATTGTTAGATGCTATTTATGTCAAATAAAATTTACTAAGGCTGAATCTTGAGGTGCATTTTCTCTTTTACCATGTGTTTGTCTTTTTCTCCTGCTGTAAAATAGAAACAGGCAGCATGCCCCCCCCACCAAAAAAAAAAAAAAAAAACACTACAGAGAAGATAATTATAAAGAGTAGAAATGTGTTGCTTAGAGTTGCAGAGATCAGTAACCTACATCCAAGTTTTGAAAGGTTTGGTGTCTGATGAGGGCATGGTTTCAATTTCTAAGATGATACTTTTTTAAAAAAGATTTAAATACTTATTATTTATGCAGTATTCTGCCTGCATGTGTGCCTGCACACCAGAAGAGGGCACCAGAGTTCATTATAGATGGTTATGAGCCACCTTGTGGTTGCTGGGAATTGAACTTAGGACCTTTGGAAGAACAGTCGGTGTTCTTAACCTCTGAGTCATCTCTCCAGCACCAAGATGATACTTTTTTGCTATATGTTTACATAGGGGAGGGTAGAAATTCAGAAGGGTTTCGCTTGGATCTTTGCTACCCTTTCGTAAATGGACTCATTTTGGGAGACTGGGAAGGTTCAAGTCAATGCTGCCACAGTCAGGATCCAGTTCACCATGAATTTTAGAGGGCATGCATTAGGCCACAGCTCCTTCTCTAGCTGGCTTTGGAAATCTCATTGTAGTTAGCTGCAATGTAGATATCTGTGTAACTTTTGGCTACTTTATTGCATTTTTTTACCTACATCCCTCCACTAGCCTTATACCTTCTAACCCATCAACATGAGGTAGGAAAGAAAGAACGATAGAGGAAAGGGGCTGTTGATCTCAGGCTACTTCCTGCTGATTAGGAGTGTCAAGCTCCTTGGGCAAGTACCTCTAAGCAGCATCAACCCAATAGCAAAAGCAGCAAGCAGGGGCAGCCCTCACAGGCTCTCTTGGCTCTGGCACTTTATACCTCCTCAAGAGAACCCAGAATTCCAAATGTCAACTATCTTGAGCTGGTAAAATCACGCCCTTGCCAGAGCACAAGACACATTATAGTCAGCTGCTGTGGATAATCTGAAGCAGCCCCACATCTTACACCTTTTGTGCTTAAAACAAAACATATCCACATAAGATTCCCCCCCCCCTTTTTTTTTAAGAAACTCAAAATTTCACTACACATCTGTATTTTATTTTAGTTTATTTTTGGACCTTTTAGATTATACACTATAAAAGCCAGGATCATCTCTGTCAATTTGTTTTCCCAGTGACAATGTTCTAGTGCCTTGAAAGCAGCCCAGTTTGTCAATAAAGACTGTTAGGCTCTGGAAGAACAGAGAATAATATTTTGAAATTTTTCTTGTGTAGTTGTTGTGAAGAATGGGTGGGATTGCTGGTGATGTGTACAGCTTGACTGAACCTGATTGCCCACTAGTCTACAAATGGTTGCAAGGAGACAAGAGGCTTCTTTTTGTATTGCAGGAGTGGACTGAGCCCAATAGCTTCCACATCTGCATCACATCCTATAAGCAGTTCTTCCGAGGCTACACTGCCTTCTCAAGGGTGCACTGGAAATGCCTTGTCATTGATGAAATGCAGCGGGTGAAGGGCATGACTGAGCGGCACTGGGAAGCCATCTTCAAGCTGCAGAGGTCTGACCATAGTCATGTGTTCTGTCCTCTCCAAATCTCTCTAAGTGTTCTTACTTAGGATTCTTCTTAAATTTAAATAATTATATACATATATCAATTTAGTGAAAAGAAGTTTTCCTCCTCTTTGTTACAGCATGTTGGGTGTAAGATACGCAGAGTCCCTTTGTTCAGTCTTTTTAAAAAATATTTATTTATTATGTATACAATGTTCTGTCTGCATGTATACTTGTGTGCCAGAAGAGGGCACCAGATCTAGATGGTTGTGAGCCACCATGTGGTTTCTGGGAATTGAACTTAGGACCTCTGGAAGAGCAGCCAATGTTCTTAACATCTGAGCCATCTCTCCAGCCCCCTTCAATACTTTTTTCAGAGACAGGGTCTTACTATCTTGGCTATCTTGGAGCTATCTATGTGGACCAGGCTGGCCTTGAATTAGAGGTCTGCCTGCCTCTGACCCCTATCCCCTTCCCTGAGTGCTGTGCATGCCACTGTACATGCTAGTGTGCCTGTCTGTTCCCCAAAGGCATATATAGAACTTCTGTCTCCACTCACATCACACATTGCCATAGAGAAAAGTTATGTAGCTTCTTTTTGTATTTCAGAGTCCAACACTGTCTCATTTTGTATGTAGCCAACAGCGCCTGCTTCTGATTGACGTGCCTCTGCACAACACTTTCCTGGAGCTCTGGACCATGGTGCACTTTCTCATTCCTGGAATCTCCAGGCCTTACCTGAACTTCCCTCTGAAAGCCCCCAATGAGGAAAACCAGGATTACTATCACAAAATGGTCATACGATTACACAGGGTATGTTTGCTTCTGTGACTACAGCTGACTCATTTAAAGCATATCTGCCTTCTGCTAAATACACCATAGCATATAGGGGAGAAGAATGGTTATTATTTTCTCCAGGTCACACAGCCATTCATTTTGAGGAGAACCAAGAGAGATGTGGAGAAACAGCTGAGCAGGAAGTATGAGCATGTGCTGAAGTGCCGCCTTTCCAGTCGGCAGAAAGCCTTATACGAGGATGTTATCCTACAGCCTAGGTAAGTGCATCTAAGCAGTAAGAAGCAGATACATGCTATTGCCTCAGTAAGTGTGCATATCAGTGAGGCATATCCAGGAGCTCTTGCAGTCTCTAGAACATTTCCTCTTCCCTCTGGCTTACTCTCCCATTAGATACGCTTACACTGCACACCTGCCATTTATGTAGCTTGAAGTCTATTCACTGCCTGCTGCTTCTGCTGCTTGTTTTAGCATGGATAGTTAGTGTGAACTCAACTGGTTGACCAGCTTTCTTTTTGAAGCCACTGCTCCACCAGGTCAGTATGGTCTTTCTGGGAGGAAACCAGTGAGGCATAGTATCCATGTCATGTTATAGTATCCTGTGACCTAAACAGGTCATCCCCCAACTCTTGCCTGGTAGCTCTCTTTGTCAACTTGAACCCTCTGAATCCTCTCTGTGGCTCTTGATTCTTTTTTTCTCTGTGGTGTCATGTGTTTAAAATAAACGGAAAAAACATGGAAACAAATTTTAGTTTTAAACTTGGTAGTGCTCAGTACTTAGCCACTCTTGCCTCTAAAGACAGCTGAGAAGAATCACCTTTGTTTGTTAGGACTTCACATGGCATATGGAACTACTCCATGTTCATCAGGCTAGTCTCACTTGGTTTACAGGTTCCTACTCTGGGTGAGAATTTAATGTGGTGCTGTAGGGCACTCTGTGGAGCAGGCATACCCAAAGCTATTTTGTAAGTTCTTGCTTTAGCTGTAGGCAGAAGACTTAGATGTGGGCAGAACTGTGTACAAAGGTTGGGAGGCAGTGGGGCACAAGGCCCATTCATGACAAGCAAGTAGAACCTGGTCAGCCTCTTGTTCCTTTTTGTTTTCAGAGCACAGGCTGTATGTGAGCCTTTAAGAAATGTAATATATATCTAAAGTTCTCAAGGTACCTTGTGGTTCTTTTGATGCCCTCAAGAAATAATTTGGCATTGCTGCAGCATGTTTATAAGGCGTATTGCAAAATTTGGGACTGAGTATAAGAATGGATGGCTGCTTATTTTTACACCATTTGTGATGCAGTCCTTGACAAACTATATTGGTAATGAGAGACACATAGCCTATCATGTCTGCAGTAGGAGCAGTGATTGTGCCCTCACAGCATTTACTGTGATCAACCTCCATACCCTGGAAGCTACACAAGCAGAAAATAGTTATGTTGCTACTATAACACTGGTTTCTGTCAGATATTTCAGCAAAATGTTGACATCTTTTGTTGACCTTAGTGATGTGCTAGTTTAGTTAGTGAGAAGTAATTTTTTGGGAAGAAATTGGAGCTTCTGTGGAGATCAAGTGCCATCACCAGCAGACAAGGGAACACAGCTTAGTTACCCTTAAATTCCTCTGATAAGTCATTGTTCAGGGAGTTTAGCTTGTTTTGATCTGTGACTATGCCACCGGGTAGCGAGATGCTTGTGTTTGGGAGTGATGTCATGTGTTGTGGAGGTGTGGTAGGTCATGGCATTGGATCTAGCACATCTTGTCTTAATGATCTTTGGCTGGTTTTGTGGCAACTGCTCTGAGTAGAATGGCAGTGAGACTTTTCATGTTTTCTTCCATTTCTGAGTCACAATTCAAAGGGTAGTGTGTTAAGCCTTTTTGCACGTTGGTCCCATTTTTGCCCTTAGGAAACAGGTTTCTGTAGACCATTAGACTGCCAGACAAAAACCTGAGATAGGCCCTGATTGCAACATCGTACTGTCCAGATGCATAGGAATACCAATTCTGGCTCTTGGATGAGCTTCCTTTCTGCTCCTACCTGCTTCTACCTGTACCTGGTCATCCCCACCCTGTCACTGGAAATGTCTAACATTCTTGGAGTCAGGGAAGTAGATCCCAATCTTAGCCCACTGAAAGCCAAACATGGTAACTGCTGTAAACACATCTTGTCTATGTTCTGTTCTACTTCTGTTCTCCAAAGCTATATGGACAGTCACTCTGTCTTGCTCATGATTCTTTTCTTGTGCCCAGTCCTGTTCAGAGGCCCTTATCACAGGATTCCAAGCTGCCTGTGTTTGGCTTTTCTGTTATTCATGCTAGGTTTACTGTGGCATCCCCTGCTGGTAGTGTTTCTCAGGAGCCTCACCTTTCTCTGGTATACACCTGCTTTGCCCCTGGAGTGACTAAGCTGTCACTTACCACAAGAAGCTCAGGCTTTCTTCTGAGCCCAGGTCTTTCTTGGTATCATTTACATGAGTTGTTTGGGTTTGGAACCTGCAGTCATTTCATGATGGTTCTGTATCCTTCTCTCAAGCTCTCTAGATATGTCATTCTTTACTGCCTGCCTTGGAGTGCTGGAAATGTTCTGCTCTGCTTTGGGAGCCACTTTTCCTCAGTCAAGAGCTCTATTCCATGGTGCAGCTCCCTGGTCCTAGTGGGCCTTGTGGGTCTCAGTCTGTCTGATACTGCAGCAAGGTCTGGTTTATGGTCTCCTTGGCATCTCATTTACTGTACTCTCCTTGCAGGATCAGGGGATGTGTTTTCGAGGGTACTCTCATCTCACCTTCTGGCTTAATGATTCCTTTCACATGTCAAACCATACCTTGTATGCTTTTACTCCTCTTTCAGAACACTTATCCTGATGTTATTGAGACATGGCCCTTTATAAAGGAATGGACCTCTCCTTGAGAAGTTGTATCACCTGAAATTTGGCCTGTACCCACCCCTTGACTCTGTGGTGACTCCATAAAGACCCATACGGGAGTGTAGAGTTGAATGTGCAGTGTAACGAATTTATTAACCCAGTCTTCAGAAACCTTGCTAGCTCCTATGTTTTCTGAGGTTAGGAAAGTCACTGGTGATGAGACTGGATGATGAACATACGTTAGCCCTTGATGCTGAAATCGTCTTCCTCTTCTCCATGAGCAGGACTCAGGAAGCTCTGAAGAGTGGGCACTTTGTCAGTGTCTTGAGTGTCCTGACACGCCTACAGCGGATCTGCAACCATCCTGGGCTGGTAGAGCCACGGGTACCAGGCTCCTCCTATGCAGCAGGTTCTCTGCAGTATCGGTCAGCCTCTTTAATTCTCAAAGTTCTGGAGAGAGAATTATGGAAGGTAAGTAGAGGACCTAGAAAGATAGTACAGAATTTCTAGCACTTTTTAGATAAAATCTACATGGTTGCATGGGATCGCTTTCCAACCTCTCTTCTCTCCAGTTCAGGGATTCTCAGCTTTCCTAATGCTGTGTACAGTTCTTCATGTTATAGTGACCCCCTAATCATAAAACTATTTTTGTTCCTACTTCATAACTAATTTTGCTCTTATTATGAGTTGTAATGTAAATATCAGTGTTTTTTTTCCAGTGGTCTTTGGTAACCCTGTGAGTGGGTCATTTGGCCCTGTGAGTGGGTAACCTCCCCAAAGGGGTTACGACCTACAGGTAGAAAACTACTCACTGCTCTAGCTCCTTCTGTTTAGTTTCTGTGGGCCTTCCTGTTTTGGACAGCTCACACACACAGAATTGTATTTGGATTCTCTCACTTGGAGTATTTTAAAGGTTCATCATCAATGTGTTATGTCAGAATGTCATTCCTTTTAAGGGTTGGGTAGTATTTTCTTGTGAAAGGCCACATTTTGTCTATCCTTTCATCAATTGATGGATACCTAGGTGGTTTCAATCTCTGGCTATTGTTAGTATAGCTGATAACATTCCTACAGGCTGGATTTTCATTGTTATGAGTGTACCTCAAGTCAAATTGCTGGCTCACATAGCAACTCCATCCACCTCTTTAAGGAGTTGTCAACTATGCCATTGCGGCTGAACTACCTAATTTGTCCTAGCATCATTAGGGCTTCCATGACCCTCTTTTTGTCTTTCAACCTCTTCAGTGTGATGCTACTTTCTTGTTTTCTCAAGTTCTGAGAAATATACATTTGTGGTGCTGTGGAAACCAGTGCACTTGCTTTTGCCAGGGTCATGGTCATGAATCTGACTAGTTCCACTCTGTGAAGCACTGGGTCATCACAATAGGCATTACAGGGGTCACTCCTACACAGCGATCAGCACATGGAGCCCACACCTGCCCTTCTCCTTTCGTGGGCAAGATTGCAGTTTGTCTCTGCACTGTTTGGATGATGACTCTCTGGTTTCATCTGCTCCTCTGCTGTTCCAGGTTATCTTAATATCTGTTCACATGATGCTGGGAGGGCCCAAATAGCTGTTGTCCTGCTGTGAAAGGAGATCTGGCCTCTGAGGGGGTGTGATCTTACTTAGCCCAAGCATGAGAGAGCTTGCCATACCATATAAACAGAGCTTCCTCAGTTGATTCTTAGCAGGATTTGACTCTTGGTCAGGTGTTTTCCTCTGCCACCTATTACAGAATTTTTTTCTTTATTTCTTTTTCTTCTAAGGAAACCGATCTTTCTATATTTGATCTCATTGGGCTAGAGAATAAAATCACTCGCCATGAGGCTGAATTACTATCTAAGAAAAAAGTGACTCGGAAACTCATGGAGGAAGTCTTTGCCTCACCCCTTCCATCAGCCCGGCCGGCAGCAGTGAAGCTCAAGGCCAGCAGGTGTGTGGATGGGTCAGAAGCAGCATGTGGCTCATCTGGCATGTCTACTGCTCCAAGGATGCATGGGCATGAGCAATTTAGCTGACCTGGGCAGTCAGAGGTGGTATAAGAAGCTGTGTTCTTGAAGATGTTTTTGAGACACTTGAACAGAGGCAGCAAATCCTGAGAGTGATATTTCTTGGTTACTTTTAATGAAGTAAGCTTTAGGATTTGGGGTATGTCAGGGCAGAGAACAACGTGCTGTCTGATGTAGCAGTAACTGACAAGGCCAAGTCAGATATCTTACTAGGAAGAATGCAGTGTATGCTTATGGTCAGGAACAAGGGCAGACATGGGGTCCACTCAACAGTAGTGAAGTCATTGCTCTTATAAGTGACAAGATAGCAGGGTAGTGGTGGTACACACCTTTAATTTCAGCACTTGGGAGGCAGAAGCAGAAGGTTTTCTTGAGTTTGAGGCCAGCCTTGTCTACAGAGCAAAGTTAAAGGACAACCAGGGCTACAAAGAGAAACCCTGTCTTGAAAAACAAAAGCAAAACAAAGGTGAAAATACAATTATATAAATGATTTGGAGTGAGGGATATCATGATGCAGGAGAGATGGGTGATAAAATCAGGATATAAATGCTTCTGAACAAACTAAACCCAGTGATGAGAAAGAAGTAGAATTCTGTGATAGGGTGAGAAAGGAAAACAGAAAATAGTTATTTTTTAAGAAATAAAGAGTCCCATTTTTCAAATTTTTTTCAGACTTGGCTTCCTGGGAACTATGACCTGCTTGCCTCCATAGCAGTTCAGCTCAGGTCTGACAGACCCATACAGGAAGCCTATAGCTGGTGAATACAGACAAGGCCATCCATTTGGATGTACCTGGGCTTTGCTAAGAGGTTTCTATGGCCAGTTCCTTGTTTGTTCCTCCATTTTCTAGTCACAGAGCTCATACACAGAGCTCTAGTGTGTCATCACACTAGAATCAGCCGCCTAGCTGGGCACTTTGTGTACCTTACCAGCTGCTGCCATTTCTGTCTATTTCATAGGCTATCTTGTCACATGTGTACTACTAGAGAATTTGCTTTTTCTTTGCTCTTACTCAAAACTGTAATATAGTTACAGTTATAATGTGGTTGTTACATGCTAGAGGTATTTTTTCTTAACATACTTTGACATATACCTAAAAATTAAGATTAAACGGTATCTGTTACCACTTAAGATATACAACTTTTGAATGCAGAGTTTGTCAGCAGTTCCCACAGGCTTGATGCAAACTTCTTGTCAACTGTATTTATAGTTCCTTTTGTTCCTCCACTATACTTCTTTAGCTTGTGTTACCAGCTGGTCTCTGAAAGGTAGTCTTATAGAACCCATGCTGTGTGCAATCTGATGATGCTGTATGTCTCTTGCTTGGGCCAATGGGCATCTAGGTTATTTCAGCCTGTGCAATATGGCCAGAAGCCGGAGGGTCGCACCGTGCCATTCCCTAGCACACATCCACCTCGGATGGCAGCCACCAACACAGCCACTACTGCTTCACAGGGCCAGGTTCGAGGACGGCCACCAATTGCTACATTTTCTGCCAACCCAGATGCAAAAGGTACCTTACATAATCAGCTTTTTTTTTTTCTTTTTCTTTTTTTTTCTCTTTCTCATGGAAGATTGGGAAAGCTACTAGCACTCTGTTCCTGGCCTCCTTACTGAGCATTATAGTCACTGCTCAGATTGTGGAAACCTCCAAAGGGCCCACAAAGGTGCCAGCACAGATGTGATGAGCTGAAGGTACCTTTTTTCTTCTCTCTCTCTCTCTCTCTCTCTCTCTCTCTCTCTCTCTCTTCTTTTTTTGAAACAGGATCTCACTACATAGCCCAGGATGCTCTAGAACTCTCAATCTTCCTGCTTCCAGTCCTTGGAGTGCTGAGATTTACAGGCATGCAATACTGTGCCTGGATATAGAGTTTGTTTCCTATGCTGGGTTTTCCGTGCTCACTTTAGCTGAGCAGGTGATGGGACCTCTGAAAAGTATTTTTCTTAAAGTATATCAAGGCTGTTCAGCAAAGTTCTGAGCCTTCCTGCTGCATTTGATAGTATTGTTTTAGCTTTATTTATGTTAAAGAGGCAGGGAAAGACCTAGAAGTGGTCTTGTAACCTCATCTGAGAACAGCAGTGCAAGATTTCTGTACAGCTGAGAGCAGTGCTTCTGCGTGTTTACAGAGTGCTTTCTAACAGCTGGCAGCATTTGACAGCCCTGTATCTAGTCCAGGATGTGTGTCCTATGTGTTCTGTCAGCTCATAGGGAGCCTCAAGTTTCTCTCAACCTAAGAACTGTACCAGCCCCTCCATGTTTGTTTCCTAAGCTTGGGCTTCTCATTTGAGAGACTGTGAAATGTTTATGTAATTTCTTTAACATTCGGTTGTAAAATACTACGTGTTATGAAGAACCTCTAACAGCTTTGCACAAAACAACCTTATTGATTGCAGCAGCAGCAGCCCCGTTTCAGAACTCTCAGGCTTCCGTCGGTGCGCCTCGACACCAACCCACCTCGACCTCCAGCACAGCAGCAGGCCCAGCCCATCCTTCGAAACTGCGGGCTCAGACTGCTGTCCAGGCCTCCACCCCAGGCCCACCCCTGCCCCCGCCCCAGGCCCCCTCGCTGGTGGCCGGGCAGAGTGCACCGCCCCAGCGGCTGGTGCTTACCTCGCAGGCCCAGGCCCGCTTGCCCAGTAAGTGGCCTTACTGTCCAGAGTCTGCTCTCACTGCCTTGGAGCAGTGTGTCAGGAACACGGGATGTCTGAAGAGCCTTTGCTGTCCACTGCCTCTGTCTATTCCTCAGTCCAGGCCTGGAGCGTGATGCCTGTCATGGTGGGGCCTTGCTGGTAGTCATTGTCCAGGGCCCTGCTCTGTCCTACTCTTTCTCCTCCCCATTCAAGCAGCTCTGCTTTCCTCCTGTGCTGCACTGGTGTCAGGGCTAGCACCTTCACTTAGCTTTAGCCACAGGTCTGTCCAGTGCCGGCCAGGATCCACACTGAGGGCAAGTAGGAAGACCATGTGCATTAGCATTAGGTTTCTGGACACTATTAGCTCTTTTTAATTTCTTACGTATTTCCAAGTTTAAACTTGGGATGAATACTTCCTCAAAAGAGATGTTTCTCAACAAGTCAGTGACTAAAACAGCATTACTGTTTTTTCCTAGCTCAGGATTTTGTACTGCCAGCAATGGGATTAGCAGTTTCCAAATCTGTAGACCATTTTCCAGCCTACTGTGGAAATTATGCCAACCTAAAATACTATAGGTCATAAGTTTTTCTTATTTGCTATATAACAAAGTCACATTGAGGACTTTTTGAAAAACTGGGAAGGGAAAGAAAAGCATCAGGGGAAACTTTTGAGTCCCTGTGGCCAGCAGTGGAGAGTGGTTGTCCTAGGCGGTCACATGAGAGGAGAAAGCTGCATATATGTCATGTTTCAGCGGGTGATGACAGTTATATTTAGTATGGGAGGACTTAACATATAGTAGTGTGTGAAATGAGGGGTTCAGCTGGCTTTATTCATCTAGGAGGGCTGATGGGAGATTGAAGTGTTTATGTATAACTCTCTGTCTCTGGTTTTCCTTTTCCCTTTCTGTGCACAGTTATTCTGTGTGCAAGACATCTTCAGGTAGTTTGCTAGTCTTTACTAATTGTTCTCTTTATGGCACCTTTTCTAACCCTGGCATGGATTTTCTTGGGAAAGGTTTGAACTTGGATAGGACCCATTGGGTAAACAGTCTTGTAAGCTTCTGGTCATTTGATATGTAATATGTAATATCAAATCCTATGAGTTCATTTGAATTAATATAAACTCAGAAATTTATGTCTGACTTAATTATTTAAGCTTTCGTAGACTTACGTACGATTAAAGTTTGTTTTATGTTGGTGATCTGATTGTATTCGTGGGACACATACTTCCAAATTTTTTAAGTCATCAGAAGAGTTTAATGCAAATAGATTTCTGATAATTTTGATATTTACTGTTCTTTTTCTCTTTTATTATTTGGAGAGAAAAGTAAAAATATTCCTTAATAGTTTGATGAGTAGTAGTTGATATTGAAAGTCCCTGCCAATTGTGATTAAATAAATTAATCATTGAAGTCTGATACTTAATAGAATTTTTCTTTTGTCTTAAAATAACTTTTCTTAAAATGATAGCAATACCTAACTAGTGTTTTGAAGACACTTGAGTATAGTATAGGCACTGTATAGTATAGTATGTCGTTATTTATAGTGTTTGTTGTACAATTGTCAATGGTTTCACTCCAAGTAATGTTAGTTGAGCTTTTCTTCTGTGTTTTAACAGGTGGGGAAGTAGTGAAAATAGCTCAGCTGGCATCCATTGCAGGGCCACAGAGCCGTGTTGCCCAGCCAGAGACACCTGTGACACTGCAGTTCCAGGGGAATAAGTTTACCTTGTCACATAGCCAGCTGCGGCAGCTTACAGCAGGCCAGCCTCTGCAGCTGCAAGGTAAGAGATAACCAGCTGATACTAATGCTGACAAGGACAGAGGTATGGCACTTTTAGCACTGCACTTGAGAACCTGTCTGGGTAGCAGGGTAAAAAGTGGGAGGCCCCTATGAGCTTCAGGGTCTTCACACAGGAGTGGCTTTAACAAGTCTCACCTCAGGGCTTGTTGAGGAATGATGAGATGACATTCATGGGTCATCTTGGGAGTGCCCTAAATAAGTGATATTCATTTTTTAAAATCAATACCATCTTCTCTTTGAAAAGAGTTTTCTCTTTTCTAAGTGAGAGTAGAAATTTTAAGAAAGTGTTAATATGTATGTGAGTCAAAATTTCCCCAAAATGCCAAAAGACAGGTGATTTATGTAGGTGAAATGCTCTGTCTGTCTGCTGTCTATGTTCCTATCAGTTGGGTTCTTACTATCTTGCCCTGGCTGACCTGTAACTTCTGAGACAATGCTCTCCTCCTGCCTCAGCCTCTCAAGTATCCGAGACTTCAAGATTTGTGCTAGTTTTGATTTTAATTCCTGGATCCAAACCTCTCAGATCTTTGGCTAAGAACATGTAGTCACTGCTTTCAAAGGAAAGGAGGTAGTAAAATTTGAATAGTTCCTTAAAATTAATCTTGAGTGGTATGAGGCAACAATTGCAGCTTCTTTAGCTGTGTCCAATACCAGGTTATCTTTCACTGCTTGCCTTCAGGTTACAGTTTCACAGATTTCTATGGCATTACTAGCTTCCCTGCTCCCCACTCAGAAGTCTCTCCAAAAGACACTGCCCTGGATTCTGGCTGGATGACAGCTTCTCCATGGGGTTTGGGATCTCAGACTCAGGGCCACCCAGGAATGTAGTTGGTAAGGTTTAGGCACACATAATAGAAAAGTGGCAGACTCTTGAAGAGCAGTCACAGAGTTACGGGCACGTGGGCTAAGTCCAACTCTTTGTGGTAGATTTTCATCCTTTTGACAATGGCTGCATGGGTCTGTGAGTGTTTCTGTGACCCTCACAGGGCAGCTGTGGTCCTCAATGGATATATGCCTGGTTATGTGCATGGTTAATGGTCTTTTTTTCCTTTTATTTATTTATTTATTTTTGATTTGTTGTAGAGCAGATTCTCCTCAGATGATTTTCTGTCTCCATCTAGGATTTTCAGAATATTTCCTCCTTCATCGGTTACTGAGCTGTGCATGTATTTGCTTGTGTAAATGTGACTGTGTGCAGTATATGGACTCATTAGTTTCTATACCGTTTGGAAGTGGCTAGGCTGTAGCTATGTTGTGCATACACCTGTTACTGATGCCCCTGGTGGACATGTGATTGCAGGTAGTGTACTCCAGATCGTGTCAGCTCCTGGGCAGCCCTACCTGCGAGCCCCAGGCCCTGTGGTGATGCAGACTGTGTCTCAGGCAGGCGCTGTGCATGGCACCCTGGGAAGCAAGCCCCCAACCAGTGGTCCCAGCCCTGTACCCTTGACCCCACAAGGTAGGGTATTCTGAACAGGAAGGAGACTTGGTGAGAATTTCTTACTCTTTTGTTTTTTTTGGAGTGACTGGTAGGGACAGGGATCATGCATCTCTGGCCATGGGCCTTCTGCATGTCAAAGCCTTATTTGTGATAGTCTGGTTTCTACACACGTCATGACATCAGTTCTTTATTTTGCTCTTTTTTTATTATTATTTTTACGTATTGTTTATAAGAAACATGAAGGTTTATTCTTTCTTTTGCTCTCAAATGTACTGGTTGAATTTGACAAAATCCCATTATTCATTTCTAATAAAAAAACTTTAGGGGTCAGAGTGATGGCTCATCAGTTAAGAACACTTGTTGCTTTGCAGAGGACCTGGGTTTGTTTTTTAGCACCCACATGGTGGCTCACAGACATCTATGACTCCAGTCCCAGGGAATCTGCTATCCCCATATGATCTCTGCAGGCCCAGGCTCACGTGTGGAACACATACATATGTGCAGGCAAAATGGTGATACATAAGGTTAAACACACGCACAGTTTTGTTTTTAAGAAAGAAGCTTTGGGAACCACAAAATATTTAGCAAATGTACCCACAGCCTCCTGAGAGTAAAGCCATGTACTTGGTGCAGGGTTTGTACACTGCTCTGGCTTCTTTTGTATTCCCAAAGTCTGCTGGACTCTCAGCTTCTATCCTTTTCTCTGCCAGCTTCTTTAAGGACCAGTCCTTACCTGTATATCCTCTGTATATTAGAGCTGGTGGGTGGGTTTGATTCGTGGGCAGACAAGGAGCTGTTCTTATTCTGTGCTGATAACCTGTGGTGTTTTGCCAGTGCAGGACTGAGGAGGGTATGTGGGACAGGTATGTGATCTCTCGGTGCCAGAACACTCTTGACTCCAGTTCTGGACATAGCTTTGATGCACCAGACTCTTAGAGCCAGCTCCTTTTATCTTCTTGGGATTTCAGGAGCCAGCTTCTATACATTGGCCAGGCAGTCCACCTGTAAGAATGGATCCATTGCATGTTGGTTTTCCTTTTTTGCTTTTTGATTTGTGAGCAGGAAGCTCAAGGATGTTGGGGATGAACTCCTCAAGCATTTCAGGCAAGTGCTCTTCTATTAAACTTCACCCTCATCCCCTTCTGCTGTTTGTTTGCTTTTACATTTGTAGTTGGTGTTCCCAGTCGAGTAGCAGTGAGTGCTATGGCTGTTGGAGAACCTGGGCTGGCTTCTAAACCAGCTTCTCCTGCTGCGGGGCCAACCCAGGTAAGGATTACATGCAAGAACACACAATGGCAAGTGCACAGTTCAGAAGCTTTTGTGTGACACCCAAGGCTCCTGTGCATCCTTTTCAGTTTATGAGTGTCAGAGATGCACACTCATTCGCAATGAAAGAAATTGAGATAGGCTTCTGACTGCAGATACTGAGGTTCTGTCTTCTTCATTTTGCCTTGTCTTTTCCTCTGTGTTTTGGGAGAGAGATTGTTCTCTTGCCTCTTCTTATTTTCTGCCAGTAGTTTTATAGAAGTAGGCCATGGATGTTGAAATGAATGTGTCCCCAAAGCAGTTAGTCAGATGATTTTCTCAAATGTTACTGCTTTTGTTTTTCTGACATTTTTGATCAAGGAGGAAAAGAGCAGACTTTTGAAGGAACGGTTGGATCAGATGCATTTTATCAATGAGCGGCGCTGTTCCCAGGCTCCAGTGTATGGCAGAGACTTGCTGAGGATTTGTTCCCTACCTGGCAGAAGGAAGAGGCCTTTGTGCTGGTCTTTGGATAGCAATCTTGGAAAGGAACCTTGGGAAGCAGCAAATATGTCACCCTCAAAAACTAAAGGTGATCTGATTTTGACATTGAGTCAGCGTCAAGAATCTCTTCAAGATGTTCTTGACAGGTGAGTTGGTGTATGCAGGTAAATATTTTTACCCTTTACTTTTAGTTCCTTCACTTTGCTGCACACCAGAAATTTTCTTTTTTTCTTTTTAATTTTGCATCTCACGTAGTTCAGATTGTCCTCCAATTCTGTGTAGCTAACCTAGGCTTGCCTTGAACTCCTCCTGATGCTCTTGCCACCTCCTCAAATGCTAGTATGATTTACCCCATCCTATAGTTTTTTCATTCTTTGCTTTTTTTTTTTTTTTTAATAGCTGTTTTTATTTCCAATTGCTTTCCCCCAGGTTGTCTTTTTGAGTTGCTTGGGGGTTTGTGATGTTTCAGATCTACATCTTTTGGGACCGGAGGCATGGTTCATAGGTTATTAGCTGGCTTTTTAAGAAAACTGAACCATGAAACTAGCCATATGTTACTCAGGGATATTGAAGAGTAGAATTCAGAACAAGTTAATAGAGCAGCCCCAGTGGGCTTGGCACCACAGGTGTCCACACTGTTCCTCCTGGGCCTTGATATGTGTGCTGCTGTTGAGACTACCTTCCCTCTCTGTATGCCCTAGCCCTGTCTCCAGGCTCAGCTTCAGGGTCATTTTCTTCAGCTGGCTGAACTACACTGTTAATCCTTGTCCAAGGAGAGGCCTTAATTACCCAGTGCCCGAGTTCAGTATTCAGAGACTAGTCTCAACACTGGTCTTGTATACCAGTGAATTAATGAGGAAAAGGACAGGGAGCTAGCCTGTGCCAAGCCTTCCCAGGCTGTGTGGTAGATTTCCAGCCATTTGTTCTCATGCCCTTGTTTATCTTTGAGTTGCTGGTTGTCTTTTTACATCACTTCACAGAGATGGCCACTTCAGCAGAGATGTACTTGGGAGCAAACCACCAAGATCTAGCTTCAGAGCCTGGAGAGATAACTCAGCGGTTAAGATCCAATATTTTTCCTGCAGAGGACCTTTTGGTTCCTAGCTCTCATGTTAAGGAGTTCACAAATCCTTCAAGTTCCAGGGGACCTGACATCTTCCTCCTTTTCCAGGCACTGAATGCATATGCACAAATTCGTACATAGACACACAAGCATAAACATAAGTAAAAGTAGCTGGTTATGGTAGTTCACACCTTTAATCCCAGCACTGGGGAGGAAAAGAGAAGCAGATGGATATCTATGAGCTTCAGGCCACCTAGAGTTATGAGTCTAAAAAAAAAAATATATATATATATATATATATATATGTATGTATGTAAGTAAATAACATTTAAAGCTGAGCTTCAGGGCTGGAGACATGGCTCAGTGGTTACTGATTGCTCTTCCAGAGGACCCAGGTTCAATTCCCTGGACCCACATGGTAATAGCTCACAACTGTCTGCAACATCAAGATCTGGCATCACCCTCACACAGACATACTTGCAGGAAAAACACCAATGCACATAAAATAAAAATAAATTATTAAAAAAAAAAAAAAAACTAGCTTCAGCTGATGCATAGGAGGGCTTTCTAGTCTAAATGACTGGAGGTTAGCCAGTCGTGTCAGGTTAGTCATGGCCTTGCTGTTCTTTCTGCAGGGTATCCTGGGTCTGGCCCCTTCTACTTACATATCACCTGTAGCATTTAGGAAGTTTATATCCAGAGCCCATTTACTTCTGTTCTAAGAGTCCCAGCAAGAAAATCTAAGCCAGTGGCTATGATCTGGAGAATGCTTTACACTGATCATTTAGATTTATCCTGACTAAAGTTGTGTCCTTCAGCTGTAAAAAATTATCTTGACTTGCAGTGATAGAATCAGGAGCTTTTGTTGCACATCTGACAAGTCACACTGTCAGAGGATTCTGTCCTTGCCCAGAAGCCTCACTGTTCCCAGAGGGTCCAGGGTACTACATAGTGACCACACATGATTTTTGCTCCTCAGGGTGGCCTGTGTGATTCCTCCAGTGGTGGCTACACCACCCTCCCTGTGGGTGGCGAGGCCATCCTCACTATATAGCAGCAGGTTGAGAGCTCTGAAACATTGCCTGAGGGAGCACACCGGCCCCTACCACCGACAGCTGCAGCAGCTAACAGCACTGCGCTCACTGCAGTTCCCGGAGCTGAGGCTGGTACAGTTTGACTCAGGTATGACAGACTCCATTGGCATAGTTTGTGAAGTGAGATACACTTGTTCTGGAATGCAAGACTCTTGCTGTTTCTTTTTTTTTTTTTTTTTAGGGAAGTTAGAAGCTTTAGCAATCCTGCTACAGAAACTGAAATCTGAAGGACGTCGAGTGCTGATTTTATCTCAGATGATTCTTATGCTGGACATTTTAGAGATGTTCTTGAACTTTCATTATCTCACCTATGTACGGATTGATGAAAATGCTAACAGTGAACAACGGCAGGTAAGAAACGATCTTCCTTTCATGGGGTTCTATGGTATGACCCCAGATCATTGGATTTAAACCTCATTTCCTACAGCTGTGAGGTCAGTGCTCTACTGCCCATTCTAGCAAAAGAGCTAGCATTAAGAACATATTTGAACTCCAGACTGACTCCACACACACACAAGTGTGTTAACCAGCTGGGTGTCTGGTCCTAGGTGTCTCAGGACAAATAGTAATCTCTAGTCACTTTGGGATAGTACTGGTATAGGTTAAGAGATGGCTATGTAGCAAAGATATGACTGCTTTTTAGACTGACTTACAAAGAAATGCAAATTGAAAAGTGTTTCCATGTTTTTGTTTACCATATTTGCTAATTTTTAACATTTGGTTAATATGCCGTGCTGATAGGAACCTTTTTATAGCATAACCCTTCAGAAATGGGTTGCCAAACTCAGAGATAAATAGACACTTCATGTAGTGATTCCCATCCAGGACTTCCACACAGCAGCAATACTGCTTCACTCACCGAGTGATTGGTACAAAGAATTGTTCACTATAGAAGTGTATGTGATAAGCTATGACCAGTAACACAGTGTATACTCAGCAGAAAGAAGTAGAGTTCTGTGCGTTGTCAGTGAACCACAGCTGTCTTCACAACTCCAAATGACAGACCAGAAAATTATCAGAAGTGTCTCAGTATAAGCCTGAGTATATAGTACAAGGGGTCCAGAGTGGGAAAAACAAAAACAGTGTTCTTGACAACGCTTTAGTTGCTCTTTTTATGTTTTAAAGCAAATACAAGCTTCTTACATTGCATACAGCAGATAGAAAAGAGCTTGTTTTTTTATAATAGTGTAGTTGTTGTTATTTGAAGGGAGAGGGTTAGTCAACTTTAGTTCTATTTTGACATGGAAATAATTACAGAAGAGAAGTACTCAACATTCATCACACTTCATTGTACTAAGTGATTAGAGAGATCTTTTTGTACTTCCTCAGCCTTACTCCAGGGGCTTCTTGTCTGTAGAGTGCCCTGGCATTGCCTGAGGATAGAGAAGAAAGCACAGCTCCCTCCCTAGCAAGACTTTGCTTTCTTGTGGGGCCTACAGATTGGGCTGACAGCAAGTGCCAGGGCATGATAGGACATGGCATCTTATGTACATGATGCCTGTATTGTCTAAACATGACACTGAGATGCTATGGATAGAAGTTGCTGCTTGTATGAAGGAGAGCTAGAGTAAGATGTTATAAGTGGAACAAATTGGACTGTTAAAAAGTAACTTGAATTGACAGCTCATAGAAAGTATCAAAGGTCTCCCAGTATTCTCAAGAAATGTTAACCAAAGCACTTTGTTTCCTCTCAGGAGCTGATGAGGAGTTTCAACAGGGACAGGCGGATTTTCTGTGCCCTTCTCTCCACCCACAGCCGTGCCACTGGCATAAATCTTGTTGAGGCTGACACTGTGGTGTTTTATGACAATGACTTAAATCCAGTTATGGATGCCAAGGCCCAGGAGTGGTGTGATAGAATTGGGAGGTGCAAGGACATCCACATATACAGGTGATGACAATCCTGGCCCACTCATAGAGGTGCACATAATGAGTTTTGTGGAAGGTATGGGTGCAGGAACTCAGTAACAAACACAGGATAAGAGGCAGAGCCAGATGTACTTGCTGCCATTGGATTTTAAAAGTTCCTGCATACCTGTGAGAGTTATTTTCCTTTTAGACATGTTTCGAGTACTGCTATTCTGTCTGATCTTCATACTTGACCTTGGCTTGAATTTGTAATGTTGTGTGGCTCAGGCCTGCTGTTGTCTTCCTGGTGTTCAGTGCTCATGTGCTACACCTGTTTTAGAGCACCTGGAGAACACAGCTTATGTTTGGTTTGTAATATAAAATACAAAGTATCTGTTGAAAGATTTTTTACATGTCTCATTATCTTCAGGCATATAAATTGTCACTGGTAGCCATTCATGGGTAATTGGGAAGATAGAAGGGCCCCATGGCTGCTTCTAAATTTCTGGGTGTTGTTTATTATTCTAATACAGTACTAGTCTGTGTCTCTGAGAGAATGGAGCTGGGCCACTGTTTCCTAAGGAACACAACAAAAGATAAATGGGCTCCAGATTTTGTGTTGAAGAATATAGTAGACTTGAATTGACAGCTCATAGAAAGTGTCAAAAGTCTCCCAGTATTCCCAAGAAATGTTAACTAAACAGGTAAATGATAGAATGGAAGTAATGCTTTGCAGTTCTTAGGGCAAAGGTCAGATCTGTTTCATAAGTTGAAAAATAAGGTATTCTTATTTAATAGTGGGAATAAAGAAGGCCTAGGAATTTGAATAGTCAATTTCAAGTGTCACAGCACGAAGAAGATCCAGCTCTGTGAGGTAGCATGATACTCAGGTTGAATATAAATACATCTTTCAGCCTACAAACAGGCAGCATATCAAAGAGAAGCTGAGTCTACTAAATGGAAGCTGCCATATCTATGGGCCACACGGATTGCCTCAGCTCTTCTGAAAGCAGTTTGAGAAGACTTATTGAAAAAGTGCTATGCCCTTTATCTTGTCATCATCACACTGAGTCATCTGCCCTATAGTGTAACATTGTTAATTGCAGCAAGAATAGGGAGCATCCATTAGGATGCAGCCATACTCCTATCTACTGAGCAGACAAAAGGAAAGCATATTCATAGGCAGCTTCCTCATGTTGCTTAGCAAAGGGAGCAACTATACATTAGCATATGTCATGGCATACAGGATTGTGCCTCATGCTGCATGCATGAAAGACCAGTCGGTACACCCAGGCTAATAGCATTTTCTAATAGCCTTTGTGTTGGCTGCCTAGGGGAATGGGTTAGAAAAGCAAACAATGATGAAAATACGTATTGCAACAATTCCTTCCCATCTGCCTCTTTATAAAGAACACCCAAAGACAAGCCAAAGTTTGATGCCACCAAAGCCTAACTTGGGAAACATTGCAGAGTTTATTGGGCTTATAGAGCATGAGTGGTTTCTTGCAGGAATGTAGGCAACTTCAAAGTAGCAGCTGTAGCCTAGAATGGATGGATACTTCTGCATCACTGCATAGATGGACTCTCTTCTTCTCACCTTCCCTGGGCCTTTGTACTCTAGCCCATTCATACGCAGTTAGCGCAGAATTGCATACAAAGATGAGGTACCTCCTTTCCCAGCCCATTTTACTGAGAGGATATCAGTAGTTGGTAGGTCTACTCCTGATGGTCTTTTGCAAGCAGGCACAGGTGATCTGATGAAGATTGCTGCAATTTTGCCTGAAGGACAACATTGTACAACAATATATCTGTTAAAAATTTGCCCACAGGGCCCATGTGATAGCTCAGCTGATTAAGCATTTGCCTTTAATTTATCTGAGTTTAATCTCCAGGACCTACATTGAAGGAGATTTATCACTACAACTTTCCATCCATCTTTTCCTCCCTCCCTCCATACTTCCATACTTCCATACCTCCCTTCCTCCATACCTCCTTCCATACTTCTCTATCTATCATCTATCTGTATCTCTGTCATAACTATTATATCACCATAACTATATCACGATAGTGATAACTTGTGAAAACAAATTGTTCTTAGACTTCTACACATGAGTTGTGGCACATGAATGCCTGTGTGTTTATGTTTTTTCTTCCCCACCCCCTCTCTCTGTCAATCAAAGCAGCAGCTATACCCTAGAATGGATGATAATGTCTGCATAGATGGAATCTCTTCCTTTCACCTCTTCTGGGCCTTCTTATTTTATCCTCTCCACAGGCAGGGTTTTTGTCGTTTTTGTTGTTGTTTGTTTTTCAAGATAGGATTTCTTTGTGTATCCTTCTGTGTCCTGGATTCACTTTGTAGATCAGGCTGGCCTTGAACTCATAGTGATTCATCTGCCTTTTCTCCCAGTGTCCTGGGATTACAGGAATGCACCACATGCAGTTTTTTTGTTGTTTGTGTGTTTTTATTAAGAAAAAAAAAAGTGTTACTCATACTGGACATGGTGACATATGCTTAAATCCCAGCATTCAGGAGGCTTAGACAGGAAAGTCACGAGTTTGAAGTTAGTCTGCGCTATAAAACCCAACCGAACCCACTTTTATGAATGTTCTGCTATCAAGTGAATGTGAGGTGGTACATTACATGTTGTATGTATGTGCTGCTATTAAGTAAAAATAAGGTGGTACATTACATGCAGACTGTTGCTGTCCTTATAATCTAAAGGTGGACAGAAATGCAACCTATTTTAGTGTTATGTCATGAATTAGAACCTGGCTGCTTTTTTATATTCCTAAAGCTTATCCTATTATGACAAGACAGCAGTGCTCCTTGATTGGTCACCTGTTTCCATGTTTCTACTTAGAACTTTTTTTCTTCCAGAAAATTTTTATTTGTTCTTTTTATCCCTGTGAGAAATATTGTTAAAATGGTTTAACTTGGGCTAGAGAGATGGCTCAGAGGTTAAGAGCAATGACTGCTCCTCCAAAGGTCCTGAGTTCAATTCCCAGCAACCACATGGCGACTCAAAACCATCTATAATGAGATATGGTGCCTCTTCTGGCATACAGGTGTACATGCAGGTACAACATTGTATACATAATAAATAAATAAATATTTAAAAAATGGTTTAACTTAAGCTTTCTTGACTTTTAGCACTCAGCATCCTAAAAACAAATAATCAGGGCTGGAGAGATGTCTGCTCTTCCAAAGGACCCAAGTTCAATTCTTACACTCACATAGCAGCTCCCAACTGTCTGTAAGTCTAGTCTCAGGAAACCTAGTTCCACCCGCTGTCCTTCATGGGCACCAAGCATGCAAATGGTACACAGACATACATGTAGCCAAAACACCCATATACATATAATTTTTTAAAAATATTTTAAAGCAAAACTGTGAATGTTGTAGAAAAATAATAGACAATGGATGATGGGGCCTGTTTGGGGTACTACCCTGAGACCTCCTCTGGGCATAGCAGTTTGCTGGGAACATGCAAACTGTTCATATGTAATTAAGAATTGGATCTCTTTTGAAAGTCTCTAACTAGGAAGTCAGGAAAGCTGTCAGGTCTACCTGTTGTGCTCAGAAAGTGTCAGAAAGGACACCCAGTCCAGGGCTGGCAAGAATGTCTACATAGGGGGGAATATAGAATCTAGGGGTAGAAACGGTAGCAGGCAGAGGGAAGCATTACAGACTCCAGAGCTCACAAGAGTCAAGGTTGGAGTGGGCGTTGATCAGCACAGGAGGTAGGTGCTGCTTCTCTGGCTACCATTTGGACATGTGCCTGGTATTGGCTTGTGTTTCTAGGTGACATAACTTATTTCATCTATATATTATTACTTTTTTTTTCTCTTTTTCTTTTGTAGGCTTGTCAGTGGCAATTCTATTGAAGAGAAATTGTTAAAAAATGGAACTAAAGATTTGATCCGGGAAGTAGCTGCTCAGGGAAATGACTACTCAATGGCATTCTTAACTCAGGTACTTTTAATATGTTAAGAATACTCAGTGATTGGATATGGTAATACAGGCCTGTACTTCAGCACTCAAGAGGATAATACATTTGATATCAACCTGGCCTTTTTTTAAAATATGGATTCATTAATGAGGGATAATTCTTGTATGTGTTTTATGCTGCCCAAGGCTCAGGTCAGATACAGGATTGTGTCTGTTTCTAGAAATCATTGTGCTTATTATTTGTGTTCAGCGAACTATCCAGGAGCTGTTTGAAGTTTACTCACCCATGGATGATGCTGGCTTTCCTGTGAAGGCTGAAGAATTTGTGGTGCTTTCTCAGGAACCATCCGTCAGTGAAACCATTGCACCCAAAATTGCAAGACCTTTCATAGAGGTGAGAGGACATTTGGTCAACCATAATACTTTCTTGACAATGAGTGTTCTGTTTGAGTCTTGACTGTTTGTGCTTTCTGTGTATGGCTGTATGGGTTCACGCACCTGGCTTCTGAGTACTCAGTCCTTGCTCTGCGTTGATTCTCCCTTTCGTTGATCCTGCAGTCCTCCTGCCTTCTCTCCTCTGCCCCAACTGTAAAGAAGTATCAAGGGTGTAGAGGAGAAGATGCTAGCCATTGTCCTCTTCCCATTAGGACTTTCTGAGACATATTTGATTTTTAGTATTGTCTCAAAGAAACCACCCATGTTATGTGCCCCCCACCCCCAGCACTAGAAACATTGCTCATCTATGTCGGCTGTACTGTTCCTGTAAATTATACTGCTGACTTTGAGACTTAGATGAAGCCCCAGAATGTCTCTTTAGCACTTCTTATGTTGGTTCCTTGCAATATTTTGGATACACATGAGGGATACTGTTGTTTCAGTGTAGGCACTGGAAGGTTTGGAATTGCACACATGGGTCCTGTATGGTGGCTGTCTTTATAGTTACATGACAGATACCTCTCAGGGCTACTTACCTGGCTTGACCAAGTCCCTTTTCACCCCAAGGCTAGGTCTTATTTGCCCCTTGATTGCTGAATATCTCTTCTCTACTGCAGCCTCAAATAAAGAGAAGGGGTTCCTTCCTCTCCAGACTCTGCTCTCCATGCCCTCTTTGAGTGTCCTCTCCGTGGTAACTGCCACACTTCTGATTTTGCTGTGTGACTAGGGTGGTGATTCTGAAACTAAACTATTCAGAAAGTCCCTCTCTTCCTCCTTCCTTCAGCCACTCCCTTCCAAAAGAGACTGCTCTTATTACAATTGCCCATCTTCAGCTGGATGTGAATGGAATTCTGTGCTTTGGGTCTGTTCTTTGTTTCATGTGGTTCTACTATATCTGTCACCATACTGCATAATGATATTCATGAATTCACCACACTGTTCATCAGATCTGTGCATGGATAACTGTTGTGAAGTGTGTTTTTGTAGTGTCTTATGTTATCATGTACATGTCTTCCTACTGAATGTAGGCCGTGAAGTGGTGTCTCTGGCCCGCATACCCTGCATAAATGACTAGTGAAGTATGCCATCTGTGTGCTGCAGCTGCTGTGCACATGGTCTCATGAGATAGATTTATTTTGCATGTTGCTATGAATCTGAATACCTTCATGATTCATTTGTTGGTCATTTGACTGTCTTCTCCCTTGCCTCAGTGCTGGGGATGAAACCCTAGGCTTTGTGTAAGCCTCTACTACTGAGCCTCATCCTTGCTTTTATGTGTATGTTGTGTAGGTAGGTCAGAAGACAGCTTGCAAGAATCAGTTCCCTCCTTCAACCATGTGGGTTCTGGGGACTGTACTTAGGTCATTAGTCTTTGCAGCATTATCCTTTATCTGCTGAACCATCTTAATGTCTTCTGGTGAAGGTTGTTTTGTTTTTTCCTTTCTCTTTTTTTCCTACTGTCTTTTTGTGTTCTTTTTATTTATGGAGTCAGGGCACCCATGCCATTGTTCTTTATATAACTAAACAGATTTCTAGACCTATCATCATCATCAGGGTTTTTTGTATCCAACCTTAAAGATCCTTCAGGTCTCTATGGAGCCCTCTTCCATTGTCTTCTGGAAATGATTTTTGTGGGTCTTGTGCAGTGTGATAATATTTTAAGCTGCAGGTTTTGCCAAATACTCTGGTTGCATGAAGTTTTGTTGATGTTTGGTTTGTTTTTTTTCTTCTTTGTTTTCACTGTGGCTATATTGTCTCATATGTAAGCACCTCTTTTTACATCCCCATCCAGACATTATCAGATGTGTGTTCTTGATAATATGTGGCAGCTTTTTTTTTTAAGATTTGTTTATTTATGTATATAAGTGCTCTATTTGTACAGATGCCTACATGACAGAAGAGGGCATTAGTGCCTGTTATATATTGTGAACCACCATGTGGGTGCTGGACATTGAAATCAGGACCTCTGGAACAGCAGTCCGTGCTTAACTGCTGAGCCATCTTTCCAGCCCCCAGTGGCAGCGTTTTAATGTACATGCCACGTATTCTAATAAAGTTAGCTGTCCTGTATGTTCAGGGCTCTCTTCTACAGTTTTCTTTGGACTTCCTTTTGGCCAGACTTAGCTTTTGTATTTGGACTGAGAACAGGTCTCTGTTTTGCTCTCCCTGTGTTGGCAGCTGTAGTTAATGCTTATATACTAGGTGTGAGATGAAACCACATGGCCATTTCTTGTTCATAGAGTCTGTAATTTTTGGTGGCCTCATTTTTCCCTCATTTTTTGCCATGTTACTATCCTTAAACCAGGTCAGTGTTTTGTTCTTCCATGGAATATTCTTATCTAGCTTGATATTAGTTTTATAAGGTCTATAAGTTCTTAGATCCATCCACATCGCTCATTACTGGAATGCCTATCATCCAGCATGTGTATGAGAATTTTAAAAGAAGGGAACTACCTCTGGAGGCTTGTTGGTTACTTACAGTACAGACAACTACTTTAACATTATAAACTCCTTCATTTGACAAGTCCACCCTCAAGTCTCAGTGCAGACTTTCTGTAGGCCCTCAAGAGCATTGAGTATCTGGAGGAAGATGCACAGAGATCCACAGAGGAAGCTGTGCCTGGATCCAGCACTGTAGTTGTGTCCTCAGACTCAGATGGCTCTAGATATGAGGAGGAACCATCACAGCTGGAGGAGCTGGCTGACTTTATGGAACAGGTTTGGGGATTTTTTTCTTCTTCTTCTTTAAAGCTAGGAATTTGAACATTTGAACCCTTTTGTAAAATATGTTTTATTTGCTTTGACTAAGAACAGTTACTTTTAAAATTAAATGTTGGTGAAAGGATTTTATGAGGAATTGTATTGATCTTTATTAAGTTGCTACTAACCCAGTTCAAAAAAATGTATTTTTGAAATAGCTTACACCAATTGAAAAATATGCATTGAATTACTTGGAATTGTTCCATACGACCATTGAACAAGAAAAAGAGAGAAGCAGTGAGGTAAGAGAATAAAGTTTTGGTCAGTGTAACATACTAAAAGCAAAAATTTTTAAGTGCTGAATATGATTTGAAGTGACTGTGTCTTCATGAAATTAAAGGGACATCTAAATCCTAGCAGTGCAGGTCTTGCTGATCCTGAGATCTGGAAGTCCTGTACTGGCAGCTGGGTTGCTTGCTTTTTATCTTAATGTAATTGTACTTGTTTTGAAGTAGCTTGGACTCCTAGTGGGTTACATGTTTAGGGGCAGAGCATGTGTAGCAGTAAGAACTGAGACATTCCTTTGGGGAGATAGGGCTCTATCATGTGCACAGTGGCTAGGGGAGTTGACCTCTAGGAAGAGATCAGAAATAAGCTATGTGCTCTGATCTCTATAAAGTTCTATGGTGTTTGTTTGTTTTCTGGCAGGATTTGGTGATGGCATCAGTGAGGGATTGGGAATCCCGCAATGCTAGAGCTCTGCAGGAAAGAAAGGCCCAACTGCAGCTTGAACAGGAGGAGGCTGAGCTTCTCACCTATACCCGAGAGGATGCCTATAGCATGGTAAACTAGCCCCACTTCTGAGGACAGCACTCAGCTCCTTTCCTCACCTGACTGCTTTTCTGAAAGCACTTTTTTGATTACTGAAAATTTTTGGTTTTCAAGACAGGGTTTCTCTTTGTACCCTGGCTGCCCTGAAACTGGCTCTGTATACCAGGCCGGCCTCAAACTCTCACAGAGATCCATCCACCTATCTCTGTCTCTGAGTGCTGGTATCAAAAGTGTGTACCACCACTGTTGGAGATAATTAACACTTTGAGGTCTTAACTTAATGGATGGTATTTATGGGATTTTAATAAAACACAGTTTTAAATCCACAGTCATGCTTGAATATTGATCAGAGTTATGTGATGTGGCATATAGCATGAAGCAAAGCGTTTATTGTTTGTGTTCCATAGGAGTATGTGTATGAAGATGCTGATGGACAGACAGAAGTCATGCCGGTATGTAATCCCTCTCCCTGAATGCCTAAGCAAGGGCCAACCTTTCCATAGCTTGGCAGCTTATGGAACCTGCTTTCTCTATGCAGCTCTGGACACCACCCACTCCTCCTCAAGATGACAATGACATCTACATTGACTCGGTTATGTGTCTCATGTATGAGACCACACCCATTCCAGAAGCCAAGCTGCCTCCTGTTTATGTGAGGAAGGAGCGCAAGCGGCACAAAACAGATCCTTCAGGTGTGCACCCCACTGTCTTCCGCTCCCAGGAATTGCTGTGCTGGTGGGAGGCCAAGTGGCTCTTCCTCTGCTGGAATACTTGTCCCTTACACCATTTTCCTGGGTCTTCCTGTTTCAGGGGAGGAGCCTTGATAGTTACATTTGTTAGTACTAGAAAACCACTGGAAGGCTGGGTGCTGTGGCATACACCTGCATTCACAGCACTTGGCATGCTGAGGCAGAATGATCTTAGAGTTCATGGTCCAGTTTGTACTGAGTAGTGAGACTGTTTTGAAAACCCAGAAACAGATAATAGTAAACTCAAGAAAGTGGTTTTGCCTTCAGCCATTCTTTCCATAGTTCCTTAGTCTACATGTCTCTTTGGTGCCTTCTTCCCTTTTTTTAATCCCACTGGTGAGGAAATCTCTCTGTGTCCTATATTGCTGAACTCTGCCTCTGTTCAGCTGCAGGCCGGAAGAAGAAGCAGCGGCATGGTGAGGCAGTTGTCCCGCCACGATCCTTATTTGACCGGGCAACACCTGGTATGCTGAAAATCCGACGTGAAGGCAAGGAGCAGAAGAAGAACCTGCTGCTGAAGCAGCAGACACCCTTCGCCAAGCCTCTGCCTACCTATGTCAAGTCCTCAGGGGAACCTGCCCAGGACAGTCCCGACTGGCTCATTGGCGAGGACTGGGCCTTACTACAGGTGAGTGGCTGTGTTATCGTTAGGGTGAGCATATGCATTTGAAGTGTGTTGACCTGTGTGCTCTAAAACCTTATCCTCCAGGCTGTAAAGCAGTTACTTGAGCTGCCCTTGAACCTCACAATTGTGTCACCTGCCCATACTCCTAATTGGGACCTTGTCAGTGATGTTGTCAACTCCTGCAGCCGAATCTACCGTTCTTCCAAGCAGTGCCGGAATCGTTATGAGAATGTCATCATTCCCAGAGAGGAAGGGAAGGTGAGCTTGGACTGCTTGGTCTCTTTGGGAAGAATTGGCCTCTTCAATGGCCAGGTCTTGCTGTGCATTGCTGGTCAGTGTAGCTGTCCCTGTAGACTGTGGTGAAGTCAGCCTTGATCAGTGAGGCTCACATGTATACAGTACCTAGCACACAATATGGACATTCATGGAGTATCAGTCACCTTGATCTTGAGTCCTGGTTGGTGTTAGCAGTATATGAAACAGATGCCAGCGTCTGTTGTTTCAATTTGGAAAAACTGTGCTATTCAGTCCTTTGTCATAGTTTGTTTTTGTTTTTAAGTATCAGATGAGTAAGGGAAGAACTCTTCTTTGACTTGGTAACCAGCTCACTTCAAGAAGAGTCTGTTCATAATTTCTGTGCTGCTTTCAAGCACAGTCAGTGGTTTGACAAAGCACAGTCTCTTTCTGGGTTAACTTGGAGCATTGCAAGTGTTTATGTACTGATAATATAGCCAAACCATCGTGTCATTCATTTAAGAAGCCAGCTATGGTTTGCATCCTGGACAAAATGAGTCGGTGCTGCTGCTCAGGAATATGCAGGCCTCTACTTGGCTTTCCCTCTACTTGCTCTGAGTTTGTCTGTTTCCATTTCTCCATTTGGCTTTCTTTACACAGCTCCCTCTTTTTTTTTTTTTTTTTTTTTTTGCCACTTGTTGCTAGTTTTTCTGCATAGTGTCCACAGGCCATGTCACACCAGCATTTGCAAATATTTCAGCCCTTTGCCAAGGCAGGTGTGCAGAGAACACTGCTTTTCTGACCACCTCAGTCTGTCTGTTAGCTTAGGAGCAACAGCGATGTTGTCAAGACAGGCATCTAGTCCTTATTTTGGTAAAATTTGTCAAAACAACATTGGTGTTAAGAGGCATGTGTGCCCTAGGGTGAGGTTGCCACACTCACCTCACTTCTGTGGCCACGCTCTGAACCATCTCTCGTCATCTCTGAAACACTCGTCTCAGAACAAAGCATCTCTTTGCTTTTTAATAAAAAGCAAGCCTTCCTCATGACACCATTTGTGGAATCTCCACTGTAAAACGTCCTGAAACCTCACACCCACTCTTTTATGTTCTGGAAGCATTTGTAATAATAGCAGCCATTACCTTAATATTGAAAAAAATAAAGCTAAAATATTTTCTTCTCTTATAGCTGATTTGTGAAGCTAATCCAAAGAAAAAGGCACAAAATATTTATAAGGTACGAGGAGGTGTTCTGAATGAGATGGAAAGCTTTCTGTAAGTGCCTGTGCAAAGGAGCACAGTGAGATTCAGGCTGAGTCTGGACTGTAGAATCAGAAATATAGCACTTAGGGTTTTCTCAAGTGCCTTTTATTCCTATGCATAGAGGCTTTGCTTCCTCACATGAAGGAACCACATAGTGACTCACTGACCCACAGAGACATCCAGAGCCTCCCTGTTGTTCACACCCAGTTGAGGCCTGTAACATGGTGGCTAGATGCCAGTAAGCAAAGCATACTTAGAGCCCTGGAGCTATTATTGGTCATAGCTAGAATCAATCAGGGCTTTGTCTCTGAACACATGGCCTTCCTGCTTTTGGCCTTATCTTGCCTTCACTCTGGTTGGTGGGTTTGATGCACTGGCTCTTACTTTCCCTTCTCCCTGCTTCCCTTTGTTTAGTGTTGTTGTTGTTGTTGCTTTTAAATAGAAGAATGCTTATAATAGGGGACAGTGTTCAAGAAGTAGATCCATGTAACCGTGCATATTTGTTTTTTACTTCTGACTTTCCTTGGCATTCTGTCTGAAATTCAGGCATTCCTCCAGCAACAGACGTGTACATGTGTGTATTTGCCAGAGTATATCACAACTATACTGGATATACATCATTGACTTCAATAGTGGGGTTAGTCAAGGTTTAGAGATACTGAGAAGCAGAGAGAGTCCTGGGCTAGGTGGGGTTGTGAGCTCTTGTCTCTGACCTCTGACCTTTCTCAGACTATCTCTGGACTTTCTTTATCTGAGGGGGAGTGTGTAAGTGTCTTGGTAGCAAGTAAACAACTTTTGAATGTCTTTTTGTGTACCTGCATTTATTTATAAGTAGGAGAAATCACTAAGTATGAATGATGTTACAGGCCCAAGGGAATGCAGTCTTGGACACCCCTGTCGCCCTCACTGTCAACTGTGGGTAGAATATGTCTATTTGGGATCACCACTACTCTTTAGTATCCTTGGGGATTAGACTCAGCTGTGTCACCTGCCGATCATGAGCCTGAGTATTTTGTGCAACCTTTTCCTCCTCAGTGAAGGGAGATGCTCAACTGAGCAAAGATTCCTAAGGATTGGGGAATATTGCCAGCTACCAGCAAATGATGGCCACTCAGTGTTGCTACTGTGGTGTTATGTTATCCCAGAAAGAAAGGAAGGGACTGGGACTTGGGTGTATCCGTTGGAGCTTAGCCACAGGCTTCTGATTCAGCAAATGCTGTTTCCAGAGTATTTGTTTGTCTGCTGATGGTATAAACTTGATGAGCTCCTATCAATTTTGTTTCAGAGTAAGAGCAACCGTCCGCTCCGCACAAGCCAGATTTATGCTCAGGATGAGAATGCCACACATACACAGCTGTACACAAGCCACTTTGACCTGATGAAAATGACAGCTGGCAAGAGAAGCCCCCCAATCAAGCCTCTGTATGTTTCCTGGGCTCTCATTGGGGTACTATGATTGCATCAGCTTAAAAGGCTGGTGATTAAGATTTGCTCTTGATTGTTAACTGTTCTCTTATTTCTTTGTTGTAGGCTTGGCATGAATCCCTTTCAGAAGAACCCCAAACATGCCTCTGTGCTGGCAGAAAGGTACTTCTATGGATTTGATACATTTTTCTTCTTTGAAGTGCATTTGTGTAGTCACTAAGAATACTGAATTATAGTATCAAGAAGCATGATCTAAGGCTTTAGCCATGATGGTACAGACCCTGACTGAGGTTGAGAAACCTTGAGCCTTGAGATCTTTTGCTCTTCAACAGAGTGTGTCTGGATAGCCTCTGCCAGACACATTGAGAGTTGTGTTGCATTTATAAGGAATCTTCATCCCCTCTTGCTTTGTGGCAGGGGCTTTGTTCTCAGGTTTAGTGAATATGTTCCAAGGCTAAGAGAAAGATTGCAAGGAAGTAGCTTCCCCAGGCTCCTCTGCCTTGCAGGTACAACTTTTGTTGGTTATACCATAAAAGAATATTCAGTTTAGAGATAACATTAGAGATGAATGTACTTAGGCATTCAGTAAAGGAAAAAGAAATTAGTTGTTGGGTGGATAGTGAAATGGGAGATGGGAGAGTGAAATGGGAGATGGGAGAATGAAAGCACTCTCTTTGAAGCTGAACTCTGGGCTGGATACTGGCAGTGTTTTTGTATGTTCTCCGGGATGAACTATTAGGAAGGAGATATGATTAGGTGAAACAGCCACCTCTGACTTCATCACTGTAACATGTGCATACTGGTCACTTTCTGTCCACCCCCTGCTTTTCTGTTAAATGCTGTATGTCTCCTTGTCACATAGCTGTGAGACTAGTCCTTGCCAAAGAGTCAACTCATGGTACGTTGGCTGAGAGCTTCCTTTAGCAGTGCCCTGTGTGACCTGGGCTTTTCACCTCTCAGTGTTCCATCTCCTGGTGCTGTACCACCACGTGGAAACTTGAAGCCCAGCCCTGAAGTGCTTTTCAATAGGGATTACTTTCAGAGGTGGCTTCTATTATTCATTTGTTATCTGTACTTCTGCAGCGGTGCTTATTGGGTGGGTGAAATGATGAGTTAATTCAGCCATTTCATTAATAGGTTAAGGGCTAGCATGGCAAACAGTGCTTAATGAAGGGTACTGGCATGCCTTCCATAGTTGTGTGTAACATGAAAGAGGGAGGAGAGGATCTTCACAGATATCTGTGTTTTGAGTATAACACAGGACATAAAGGAGGATACTTGGGGTTTGGGGAGAGTAGTGTCAGGTGCTAGGATAAGGGGGTATTTAATCATGTCCCTGGGAAGGTGGGGTGTGAGCTAGGCCTGAAGGGGAGGCTGAAGACGAGACTCAGGCCACTAGAGCAGTATAGGCAAAGTATAGGCAAAAAAACAGGGCCCTCACGTAGCTAGATGTGGGAAATGATGAGGTCACTGTGGCCTGTCATGTAATTTAGCTGGGTGGAAACCTTAGAGCATCTAGGGTGCTAATAGCAGGGTTGTGTTTAGTCAGGTAGGAGGTGAGGGGTATTTGTCTAGAGTTGTGGGATGGCTCTGGACAGGCTCTAGGTTCTTGGGTAGGTTGTAGAGGACATGTGAAGGTATGTCTGGGTCAGACCCACAGAGTTCCTGAAACTCATGTATGCTGGGGGAGGGTTGGGGGAGAGATTGTATTTGTTTTCTTTTTGAGACAAGGCTTTATTGAAGGCTGGCCTTGAACTTATGGTAACCCTCCTGCCTCAGCCTCCAGAATGGTGGAAATCCTGTACAGGTATGAGCCACCATGCTCTGTATACGGGCTTTTTGTTTTGTTTTTGGTTTTTTAAGTAAAAAACCTTACGCTTGTTAAGCATTGCATGACTTCTTTTTGGCATATATACATCTCCATCATTACTCTTCTTATACATTAAGTCAAGTCATTTTTTGTTGTTGTTTTGGGGGATGTTTGTTTTTGTCTTTTGGGTTTTTTGTTTGTTTGTTTGTTTTTGTTTTTGGATTTTGGTTGTTTGAGATAGGGTTTTTCTGTATAGCCCTGGCTGTCCTGGCACTCGATATGTAGACCATGCTGGTCTCAAACTTAGAGCTCCACCTGTCTCTGCCTCCTGGGTGCTAGGATTAAAGGTGTGCACCACCACTGCCTGGCTGTTTCTTAACAGAAGCCTGAAATATACTCAGTTTGGTAGCTGAGACTATGCCAGTGTGTAATAGATGAGTAGTGAATATGTGTACAGATCAGTATATACCCTGAGCCAAAACACAGCTCATAGTGGGGCTGAAATGAATGAGACAAAGGGTGCTTTCATCAAACTATTCAGGGCAATATGAGCTTAAAACTAATGAAATGTGGGTCTGCAGATAGGGCTCAGTGGTTAAGAGTTTGGTTCCTAGCACCTGTTAATCCAACTCCAGGGAATCTAGTGCCAGCTATCTTCTGGCCTCCATGGATACCTATATTTACATGCATAAACTCAAACACATATATATGTTTTTAAAAATTAAATCTATTTTTTAAAAAACAAACCAGAAAACCCTTATGAATTGTTTCTAGAATTTTCTAAGCAATATTTTAAGAATGATTTATTATGTATACAGTATTCTGCCTGCATGTACGCCTGCATGCCAGGAGAGGGCACCAGATCCCATTATAGATGGTTAGGAACTACCATGTGGTTGTTGGGAATTGAACTCAGGACCTTTGGAAGAGCAGTCAGTGCTCTTAACCTCTGAGGCATCTCTCCAGCCCCTCCAAGCAATATTTTTTACTATGGCTGATATATGTAACTGAAGCTATAAATAAAAGGATTTTTTAATTAATTATTTATTTATTATGTATACAATGTCTTCAAGTATGCCTTCACATCAGAAGAGGGCACCAGATCTCATTACAGATGGTTGTGAGCCACTATATGGTTGCTGGGAATTGAACTCAGGACCTCTGGAGAGAGCAGTCAGTGCTCTTAACCTCTGAGCCATCTCTCCAGCCCGATAAAAGGATTTTTTAACTTTGGCTTTTTACCTTTAAGTGGAATCAACTATGACAAGCCACTGCCTCCCATTCAAGTTGCATCTCTCCGTGCAGAGCGAATTGCAAAAGAGAAAAAGGTATGGTGCCCTGGACCCTGTGTCATTTCAGAAACATGCTGTTGTATTATGCTGTCACCCTGGGCTGGGTCCAGTTTCATTAGCAGCTTCTCTTTCTACCTGACCCTTCTAGGCTTTGGCTGATCAGCAGAAGGCACAGCAGCCACCAGTGACACAGCCACCCCCTCAGCAGCCACAGCAGCCACAGCAGCAGCAGCCACAGCAGCAGCAACAGCCCCCACCACCTCCACAGCAGCCACCACCACCACTGCCCCAGCCACAGGCAACAGGCAGCCAGCCACCAGCAGGCCAGCCTACTGTCCAGCCCCAAGTCCAGGTCCAGTCTCAGCCACAGTCTGTGCCAGCACAGTCCAAAGGGCAGCCCACGATGACAACTGTCGGCAGTGCTGCTGTGCTGGTGAGAGCCTCTAAACGCACAGTCTATGAACCTCTCTCTGTGAGAACTCAGGGTGTACCCCGGGGGAAGCCTGCATTTTCACCTGCCTGAGTCATCCTCAAAGGCTCATAGACTAGTCTCACTGGGTTGGGAGGGTAAAGCCATTCTTTGGTACAAGGATCAGGGCTAAGGAGAACCTGAGTCCTAAAGTTGGGTGTAGTTGCATATGATTGTAATCCAAGCTCCAGAGGGATTGAAACAGGGAGATCTTGAGTGTGAGTCCTGCCTGGGCTGTAAAACAAGACTGTAACTCAAACAAAAAAGAAGCTGGATTCTGTAAAAGAAGACAGATGGGCTTGTTCCCTTCAATCACTGAAAGTGGAGAGAACAGTTTACCTTCAGTGTCAGTGTGCATGTACAGCCACCACCTAAAGATGTTCTACTTGTACCCACCTACATTCTCAAGCACAAATATCCAAAGGAAATTCAGAGTTTTGGCTCTGGAGGACAGAGTTGTCAACATAGATGTTTATGTTCATTTTTCCGTTGTGTTTGTCACACAGACATTGAAAACGTGCAGAGTTACATTTGAAGAGAACAGGCACTGTGCTAAGTGGGATGACACTTCAGGCTGTCAGCTAGGCATGAGGAAGTATTTGTGTGCTGTGTGCAAATGCACATGAGTGCTATTACATGTGAAATCCAAAGGTTTGGGTGGTCTCAGGAGCCATCTACTTGGTTTTATGAGATGGGCTTCACCTGGGTTTTAGCAGATTTGGCTAAGTAAGCTGGCCAGTGGACTCCAGGGATCCTCCTATCTACACTTCCAAGATGAGTACAGGGATTATAGGCACACACCACTACTTGCAGGTTTTTACATGGATGCTAGGAGTTAAACTCAGATTCTCATAATTGCAAAGCAAGCGCTTTATCAACCAAGACCTCTGAGATCTTGAATCATTACATTGAGCTGTGTTGGGTTTTTGTATGTGCGTGAGCAACATTCTTTCTTCACTCAGATAACACATTTACTAAACACTATGTGGCATGGGGACTTTCACAGAAAGGTGGATGGGCAATAATCTCCTGTCCATTGAAGTTTACCTTCCTATGTGGATTAGAGTAATAATCGTAGAAGAAAATGGACAGTGATTAGTTGGTAGGAAGATTTCTAAATAAATAGCATCTGAAAGTTGAGGCCTGAGTGACAGGAAAACATTTGAGAGCAGAATGGAAGCAGCTGGTACAAACTCCTGCATGGGGCCAGTGTAAGGAACAGGGGACATTTAGGCTGAAGGTAATGCATATGGTAAGGGGAAGGGGAAACCAAGCTGGAGACAGCCCAGGTGGTAAGGAGCAGGCTAGAATCTGAAGGCAGCCAAGGGAGTATGTTTTGGAATTTGCATTGGCTGATAATAATTGATTTTGTATTTTCTGCAGCAGAAGATCTGGCCTGAAGTTAACCTAAGTTTCTGTTTTCAATAGGCAGGAACCATTAAGACATCAGTCACTGGAACAAGCATCCCAACAGGTGAGGTGGGTGCAGAGGGCTTGAAAATGGAGCTCAGTCTTTCTCTTGCCTCACCAACATCCTCCTCTCTAGGCACTGTGAGTGGAAATGTGATTGTGAACACAATAGCTGGTGTTCCTGCTGCTACCTTTCAGTCCATTAACAAGCGCCTGGCATCACCTGTGGCTCCTGGAGCTTTGACTGTGAGTCCCATGTTCGGAGAATATACCATGACTTGTGTTTTGGGAAGATTATTTGCTTTTTGAATGTTGCATAGATGAGAAAAGTAACTGGTTTAGTTTGAATTTCATAAAATATGCACCTGGTTGGGGTTAGGAAACTACTCTTTTGTATTGTTAGAAAAGGATGAATTTCCCCATACCACAAGTTTTCAGAGAGGAGAGAGATGGTGTATGAAGAAACAGCAGCCAGTGCCCTTAACCTAGGTGCTCCTTATCTGTGCCTCACTGTACCAGTAGAAAGCAGAGGTGAAGTGATTATCCTGGTAGAGTACTGTGCTGGAGGGGGTCTCAGAGCCATATGAGGGGAGCAAGCAACTTGGTTTCCCAGGGTGAAGGGAACTGGGCAGGAGAGAGCCATCACAGGCATCAAGATAGAAGTTGGTGGTAGGAAGATCTCCCTAGGTGGAAAGGAAGTGCCCTCTGTGGCATAGCACAGAGCATGTGATCAGAGGGTTTTCCTATGTCAGCCACCTGCTTTTCTTTTCATTGTTTACAGTCAAAACACAGCATTAGAACAGCTATTCTGTTACACAGGCTGACATCTGTATAAGAAGATGCATTCCAAAGCTCTAATGCTATAGCCTCAGCATGGAATCCCTTTGGGAGATGTGGTTTCTCTGATAACCTACAGAGGTAGACACAAAAATGGATGGAGTTGGGAGGGGTACAAAACCATAGATACAAATGCTTGTGTATAATCTGTGGGTTTGCTAAATATGACAAAGGAAGCCAGGAGGGGAAGGGACTGGCCTCACCAGGTGGTGTCAGAAGAGTTGGGGAGCCATACACTAAACAGTGATTCTTGACACACAATTCACACTTTTTTTTGTTTGTTTATTTTTGTGCCTCTGCCTCCCTAGTGTTGGGATTAAAGGCATGCATCTGGATTCCCAGCTGAATTCACACTTTGTAACAAGTCGCTGAAACTATGGACTTCTAAAGGGAAACACCTTGCCTTGGTTTGGGCAGCTGTGATAACATTCCTACATTGCCTTTCTAGACATCTGGAGGTTCTGCTTCTGCTCAAGTGGTCCACACACAACGAGCAGTTGGTTCCCCAGCGACTGCCACCACTGACCTGGTGTCCATGACAACAACTCAGGGTGTTCGAGCAGTCACTTCCGTGACAGCCTCTGCAGTGGTCACTACCAACCTGACTCCAGTGCAGACTCCAACCCGGTCTTTAGTAACCCAGGTGTCCCAAGGTAAAGGGTCTTAGTGTTTTCCTGAGCCAGTATCTACTATTAGAGCTTCAGGAGAACTGAGGACAAGAAGGTCTGACAAGCCATCCTCTTTACAGCCACAGGGGTTCAGCTCCCTGGAAAAACCATTACCCCTGCTGCCCACTTCCAGCTTCTAAGGCAGCAGCAGCAGCAGCAACAACAGCAGCAGCAGCAACAGCAGCAGCAGCAACAACAACAACAACAGCAGCAGCAGCAGCAGCAGCAGCAACAGACCTCACAGGTTCAAGTTCCACAGCTTCAGGGCCAGTCCCAGTCTCCTGCACAGATCAAAGCTGTGGGCAAGCTGGCACCGGTGAGCATATTTTTCATCATAGCATTACAGGCATGCCTAGCCTTTATGCAATTCAGAACCTATTTTGCAAAAATCTAGCATTGTCTTGAGGTGGAGAGCCTGTTGTTTTTTTTTTTTTTTATTTAACACAACTTTGCACCCAGTTAAGTATGAGTCATCTATCTGAGAAGCATTGGGAAACCTTAGTTTCCTGCTGGCAGGTGCATCTCCAAGCTCAAATCATAGGCAGTGTATTGCCACAGCTCATTTTCCAGAGGACTAAAAGGACTTTGTGCACCATGCTTGGAGGATGGTACAAAGGTGCTCCTCTTCAGATGCAGCTAGGTCACAGCATGCTTCTCTTTGTTGCTTGTTTGAACATTGATGTTCCAAGTTTTGCCAGTCTGTTATCTTGCCATCTTTTATGATACTGTGTTTACTTTAGAAGGAAATGCTATGTCCTTGCCACAAATGAGAATCATTAGTTATTAGAATCAACATCATAAGGAACCAGGAAAACAGACACAATGTGAACAAGAACTTGTCTGGTGATTCCTATTGACTGCTGGGCCTGATCTTGTTAGCTGCTGGTCAGAGGCTGGACTCACTAGAGCTGAGCTGAGCTGCGGCCACCTCTCTGAGGCTGGGGAAGGATCCAGAGATGTATCAGTTATCCTGTCTTCTTCAATAGCATCTCCTGATTGTGTTGATGACCACCTTAACCTTGTTCCTTTTGAGAAGTGGTGATTGGGCACCTCAGATGGGAGCTTCACAGCTATGTGTGGCTTCTACAAGCATGTCTGCAGTTATGTTTCAGGGCTCCATAGGCCCCCAAGGCTGAACTAGACAGCCCTGTCTAGCCTTTTTCCTCCAGTAAACCAGAGTGATTGTTCTTAACTACTCTAAAGCCAACAGAGGCAGACTGCCTGATAGCTCTGACTGGCACTGAGACTGTTCTCTCAGCATTTCCCACCCATTGTAGTTGCCAGGAGTCCTGCTCACCCTCTTGTTCCTTTATCCTTCACCCACATTCTCCAAATCCAGTTTCAAAGCCACTGTCATTTCTTATCCAGAGAGATGTTATGAATAACTCATAATTTGGGGATTTGGAGGAAGTAATTTTTTTTAATGTGTTTTGAACTAGTGTTTTAATAGCTTTGGTTCTGTTCTGTAAGTCAGGTGATATCATGTAGCTGTTGTTGGCCTTGAACTCTTGGTCCTCCTTCTTCTACTTCTGTTGTGTTAGAATTGCAAGCTTGAGCCACCATGCCCAGTTCGTTATCTTGGTGTTTGCACTTTTTGAAAGGCATAGATAGTTTGTTGCCCAGTTATTACTATTGATAGAGTTTAGTTACAAAGTCATTATTTTTTTTAGACTGACTGTGAGAGTTAAGAACCTAGAAAGTTTACTTTGAACTTAGTGATTTGTCAGAGTTGCTGTCCCCAGTTTCCTCACTGAAGTGCTGATTTTCATTTAGTGCCCACTTACCTGAGGGGATGATTTATATTCTGTATATCACCTAATGTACCTAAATCCTTAATAGAGATGGAGGGTGGCTTATGGTTAGCTCATGTACAGAACATGCCTTATTTGGGTTTCAGGAACATATCATCAAGATGCAGAAACAGAAGATGCAGCTGCCACCACAGCCCCCAACACCACAGGCCCAGCCAGGACCTCCACAGCAGCCGGCGCAAGTGCAAGTGCAGCCCCCACAGCCCCAACAGCAGCAGCAGAGTCCTCAGCTCACCACAGTCACAGCCCCACGGCCTGGGGCTTTGCTCACAGGCACCACAGTTGCCAACCTTCAGGTGGCCCGGCTTGTAAGTTCCCATTTATAATATTTGTTGTCCAAAGTGCCATCTCTGCATTTCCCTAAACCTTTTTTGTTTTTTAATTGTTGGTGGTTTGGGGGTGGGGGAGCATGTGCCACTGCATGTTTATCTAGGTTGGACAACTTTGTAGAGTTGGTATTCTTCCATCTTTACATGAGTACAGAGACTAAACTCGGATTGCTAGGCTTGCACAGCACACACCTTTACCTGCTGAAGATTTGGTCCTTAGAAAGGATGAGGTACTAGGCTAGTGAGAGGTGGTGCTTACAGAATCACCAAAGTGTCACTGAACCTGTTAGAAACTGAGTGGTTGGGGACAGCAGAAAGTGAACAGTGAAGGTTAGGCACAGCACACTGGCTGTCCTGTTGGTTGCAGTGGAAGGGTAAGGGAAACTTCACTATGGCTAGATAGAGCACAGGACCTCAGTGCATGTATGTTGCAAGCACACAGGTTCCATGGCCAGCTCACTACTGACCACTTGGCAGCATGGAGAGCCTGAGGGCTTAAAGAAAGGAACATAGCAAGATAGTGGTATCTGGGGAGATGTGCAAGCTCTGGTCACAACAGCCAATGATGGGTGACCCTTGGAGTGCTTGCCCAACCAGTGCTGCTGCGCCAGTCTCCAGGTGTTTTGTATTTGAGCTGTCTTTTACAGGTGAAAGAACTATGTCACACAGGCTGGCTAATTACATGCTAATACCCTGTACCTGGCAATTATAGCTTGAGCTAGGACCAGGATCCCAGGTACTTGGGCTCTGTTCTTGTGTGTATGTCTTTGTGAGAGGTCCCCTTCACCAAAGAGGGAGTCTAAGGACAACTTATTTCAAAAAGAAGCCTGTTGTGCCTGTGTTTATAAAACTGCAAGTCAGGGGAGTGGTAACAGCTAGTAGGTAGGTGCTTAATAAGCTGTTTCAGAGAGAATTTTAGTAATTAAGCCACAAACTTTACATCCTCATTAATACAGCAATAATGTTCTTGTCTCCTACAGAAATAGTGGGACTGTTCCCCTAGAGACATTCAAAAGGTGGATTAGCAACTGGATTAGTTACTTTCCTTGTTGTTGTGAATGATAAAATACATGGTAATATGTCAGGGAAGTTGTGGCAGTGTGAAAAAGAGGAGAACAGGTAACATTGCCTCTGCAGTCAGAAAGCAAACAAACAATCGCTGATGCTCATCAGGCCTTGCTGCTCCTTTTACCTATTATGGGTCTGAGCTCCCAGTCCATGTTCAGGGTTGGTCTTCCCCTCTCTGCTCTGTAACCTCCTTACAGTCTTTCCCAGAGGGTTTTTTCCTGGACAGTTCTAAATCCAGTCAGATTGACAATGAAGGTTAGCCTTACATCAAGGACTTTGAAAGACACCGTTGGGAAAGGGGCTACAAAGTACAAGTGACTCGTTCTACTGCGGCTTTGCACGGATGGAAGAGGTGCCTGGAAGACGGAATGTCAATTTCACTTTTCTGTCTATGGGCACTTTTGTTTGGATAATCTCTGTATATACAAAACTTACTTTCATTGTTCTTTCGTAAAATGTAATTTAAGCAGAAAAATGTGGAAAATTTGTGGATCAGGTAGAGCCTTGCATATATTTTCAGATAGGTGGTTATGGTAGTGATTGTGGAGAGAAGGGAGTGGAAGCCAGAGGATGGAGACTGGTGAGAGAAGAGTGTTAGGAATCTTACGAACTTCAGAACATGGCAGCAGGTTGACAACCCAAAGGTCTTGTGCAGATTCTGTACCCATGCTAGTGTCAAGTAAAGGTCTCCGGGTTGGCCTCATGATTCTAGATTTCATACTGCCCCTTTTCCACTTCGTTCATCTGTGTAAATTCTCTTGACCTCTGGTCAAAAAAAAAAAATGTTAAAAAACAATTTGAAAGAAAAAGACACACAATGTCTGAATTTCTCTGGATTCTCCTGTTATTTCTACTGTTTAGACCCGAGTCCCTACTTCTCAGCTGCAGGCACAAGGGCAGATGCAAACACAGACGCCCCAGCCTGCTCAGGTGGCCTTGGCAAAGCCTCCAGTGGTATCTGTCCCAGCAGCTGTGGTCTCCTCGCCGGGGGTCACGACCCTGCCTATGAACGTTGCAGGGATCAGCGTGGCAATTGGACAGCCACAAAAAACAGCAGGTACCTTCCTGCAGCCTCCTCTTGCTGCATGCCTTTCCCAGGTGGCCATGTGTTACACAGGGAGGCTTTTCTGGTGGAGATGGTCACTACCTTGCTCTGTCCTAACACCTGTTTCACATGTGTTGTCCTAGGGCTTAGTATAAATTCTCTTAGGTTTCCATGTCCTGAGTTTTGGCCCTCGGTTTTAACCATTAACATTCTGACATTTTCCATATGTTTCACCATTTATTAAATAGAAACACAATGTGTATCTAGAGCCTGCTTAATTTGCCTTAGGACAATTCTAGAGTTTATTCTTTTCTGAACAGATCCTGGATGAGTAGGGAGCCCTTGCAAGGATCTAACTGACTTGGTTTTCTTGTAGGGCAGACTGTCGTGGCCCAGCCCGTACATGTCCAACAACTGCTGAAGCTCAAACAGCAGGCTGTCCAGCAGCAGAAAGCCATCCAGCCACAAGTTGCCCAGGGCCAGGCTGCTGTCCAGCAAAAGGTATAGGTTCCTTGCATGAAGTTTCACTTCAGTGCATCTTTGGGCTGGAGAGGAGGTGTCCAGAGTAATAAACAGGCTGTGTTGGGCTACAGGCCTCACAAAGGAGTGGGCTCCAGGATGGAGGTGCTAATGTGGGCATTGTCTCTTGTTTTCCTTTCTTTTTGAGATGAATGTGTATGTAACTGATGATGGTAGGATGGGTGGGTTCAAGCTGGATGCTAGGTATAGATTATCAGACTAGAAGGGACCAGAAAAGCCTAGGAAAACATGAATGGCTCATCGTGTGGAGTTCACTGGAATGGTGAGTTCAGGCCAGGAGATGCTGCCTCTTGTACGTAGTGACTTACTCACCCCTATGGCAGAAAGGTAGAGCAATGCCAGGTTCTTGGGATGGTCCTGACCATATTGTCTAAAAGGTGCTGTGAGGGGGTCAAATGGTAAAAGCCCCAGAAGGCCCTTGGCAGGTGCTGAGAGTTTAAGTAGGGAACCTGGTCTTCACCTGGCTCTGATCCTCTGCTGTCTTTATTCTTCAGCTAACCACCCAGCAGATCACTACTCAGGGCCCGCAGCAGAAGGTCGCCTATGCTGCCCAGCCAGCCCTTAAAACCCAGTTTCTGACCACACCCATCTCCCAGGCCCAGAAACTGGCTGGGACTCAGCAGGTGCAAACTCAGATCCAGGTAAGTATACTGTGTGCAATTCAGTGCAGATGGCAGGGCCTGGGGAGAAGTAATGAAAATTCTTGAGTCCTGTAGACTGAGGATGAGTACAGATACCCAGCCACGGTGTAGCTACACCGTGTGACCTTTTCTGTAGGGTCTTTTCTGGGCAGCAGGCATGAAGCCTTTCAGAACATAAGGGAGTTCCACAGTGTGTGTGTTCCCTGAGCAGTGCTGGCCACTAGGGTTTATGCAGGTCCACCTGGGTTCCAGAGAGGCTAACCCTTTAATGCTTCCCTTCCAGATTTGGCTTCTGAGTTCCCTGTCTGAAGGGTAGTAATAGGAAAATGTTGTTACTTTATTAGCTTGTGTTTTGGATAACTGATGAGATTGTCTTTTCCTGGCTTACTGACTTTCAAGGCTCCTCTGAGGTGCCGGTAACATTGTCTTCCCACTTAACAGTATCTTTAGATAAGCTACTGGAATATCCAGTCTCTTTCTGGCTAGAGTCTTGCTTCTCAAGTCTAGCCTGAAGGCTGGAGAGATGGCTTAGCAATTAAGCTCTTGCAGAGGACCCAAGTTTGGCTCCAAGCACCCCACATTGGTGGCTCATAATTGCCTGTAACTCCAGCTTCAGGGGATATCAGTGCTTTCTTTTTTACTTCCACAGTACCTGTACTCAACATGCACATACCCACAATTTAAAAAAAAAAAAAAATCTACTGCAGAGGTATGGCTTCTTGATTTGCTTTCTCACTCCAGTGTTTAATCCAAAAAAGGGCTTTGATGTAAATACCTGTTATTTTCAAGGCTGCTTATTTTAAAAGCCTTTCTACCTCCACTCTATCCTAAGTCTGTGGTTTTGGTGTGTTCCATCAAACCTTGTCCAGTGTTTATGCCTGTGCCACTTGGCACAGTCTCTGGGATTCAGTTTTCTGGTAGGCATATTTTGCTGTTCTGTCTTTCAGGACTGTCTTGACTGTTTTTGGCTCTTTGCACTTTCATTTTGATTTTGGAGTCAATTTGTCTATAACCATAATCCAGCCACTATTAGAATTGCATGGGTTCTGGAGTCAAGAGTTGTCCTGGTTTTTAAATTCACCAGAATACTTCTGTTACGTATGTCTAAAGGGTCTTATAAATTCTATTAGATGTATTTACTGAGGGTTCAACTTTGTGTGTAAGTATGCTGAGCCAAGTGTTCTACTTCTGAGCCACGTTTCCGTTTCTTTAAAACTTTTCAATTTAGAAACACAGTTTTGCTAAGTTGCTAGACAGATTTGAACTCCTTTTATAGCTCAGGTAGAACTTGAACTTGAGTTTCCTGCATAGCCTCCCAAGTAGCTAAGATTTCAGGCCTATGCCATCTTACCATGTGGATTTTTAAAAATTTATGTATGGGTGTTTTGATTGCGTCTATTGTCTGTGCATCATGTGTGTGCCCAAGTGCCTGTGGAGACTGAAAATGGCGTCAGATCTCCTGGAACAGGAGTTTGCAGACAGTTTTAAGCTACTATGTGGGTTTGTGTGGGAATCAAAGCTAGGTCCTCTGAATAAGTTCTCAACTACTAAGCCATTTCTCCATCCCTCTTCTAGTGTTTTGTAAATAGTCTGTTTTTTTCTTTTTTGAAATACATATATTTAGACCTTATTAGGTAAACACTAATTTTAGCATGCTGTTCCGCAGTAATTTAAATAGAAAATACAAATATGGGGCAGGTGTAGTGGCACATGCATTTAATTCCAGCACTTGGGAGGCACATGGGTCTCTGAACTCAAGGTTGCTCTAATCTATACAGTTTGTTCCAGGACAGCCAGGACCACACAGAGACCCTGTCTCCAAAAGCCAATAAAAGAAAAGGAAATACAAATATGCTGTAAATTCTTATTCAATCTTGTTCTCTTATCTGAAACCAAGCCTCTGTGGTACTTTTATATTTTAATGCGTAATACTCATACAGTATATTTTAGTCATGCGTATTCTCTTTCACACACAGGAGAAAGAGAAAAGAAAAAGACAAAAAGTACCAAAACAAAAAGCATACTAAAAAAATGGAATGCATTTGGTTAAATATTCCTGTGCATGGAGTGTGGTTTGATATATACCCAGTGACACTGCATTGAAGAAAACTGATTTTTTTTTCCCCCTAGCAATGTATCAGTTGCAAATAGCTTCTTGGTTAAGGGATAGGATTTTGTGTCTACTTCCCCTGTCTACTTCCCCTGTGTTTTAATTTCTGTCTGCTGACTTCAGCTGTTAGGTTTTTGTTTGTTTTAAGTATTTAATTTGTATGAGTGTTTGCACATACTTTTGAATTCCAGACTCATTAACCTTGCTGCCAAGGCTTTAGGGTCTCCTATGTACATGCTTGAGGTCACAGAAACCTGACTAAAAAACAGTCAGCTTGTTTGGAGAGGGCTTCACTATTTATCAGGTTGGCATTAGACATGCTGTGTAGCCCACATTGACCTCAAACTCACCATACTCTCACTCAGCTTCTAGAGTGCTGGAGGTTGTGGGTGTGGACTACAATATACACCACAGTCTGTATGTGGAAGTTTTGTAGCTTTTGAGATTCTAAGAATTCAATTTAGGGCTTCATGAGAATTATTTCATTACTGAGCCATAGCTTCAGCATTTAAAATAATAATAACAATAAATTTTGACAGCAAGACTTATGCAACAAAATATCTGCAGGAAGTGAACACAGATTGGAAAGTTTTGCTTTAGATCGTGAGCTCTTGATTATGATGGATGAAACCACTGGGGAAGTGTCAGTGACTGTCCTGTTGAGACCTTCTGGTCCACTTAACTTGCTGCCTGTCCAGAACTTTTGTCCAATGCCTCTAAGAACTCAGGGTGATAACAATGCAGTTCACTCCCAAATCTAATTCATGTATACATTTGAAGTCTTATTTACTAAGAATATGAAACTAGAGTCCTCTTGAGTTGTAATGGAGGTGAGTTAGCTGATGTTCACTCTCTTAGGATCTTAGGGGGCACATGTGAGATTGTTTATGTTACCTGTCAGACAGATGTTTGTGCATGTATCTTGAATCCTATGCTTAACCTTGTTTTGTCACAGGTTGCAAAACTTCCTCAAGTTGTGCAGCAGCAAACACCTGTGGCCAGCATCCAGCAGGTTGCATCAGCTTCTCAGCAGGTAGGATATGCAGTTGGGGGCCCTGGGGAGCACAATTTGTTGGAAGTTGTGGTTTCATCTTTTGGAAGAAGAATGTTAGTGATTAGAGAATTACTTTTGGTTTTCATAATGTGCACAAAAACCGGAGCTTTTAGGGAAAATGATTCAGGATAATTTCCAGAGCAGGACCACCAAGCTGAAGGTCATGGTTTGTGCCCCAACCTAAACCTGCTCTCAGCAGGCACCTTTCTTGGCATGTTCCACAAGACATTTTATAGCTTCTGGGGCCTGTAGGCCTCTGTCAACAGCATGGGATCCAAGTGAAGGGAACATGGCTGGTGACAACACCCCTTCCTGACCCAGAGCCCTCTGGCTTCTTTCTGGTTTTACTTATGCAGTAGTATTTGTTTATAATGGTAATAAGGATTTTCACTTTAAGCTGCCGGTGGACTTGAAGAAACCAAATAGTGTTACATTGGCCAAATCCTTTGCTATTTTTCTTGAGACCATTGCATGTATGTAGTAGGTAGAAGGGCAGGCTGGCCGGGGCTGTTCTCTGGTGACCTGTGCTCTCTCATCTTGGCTCAGGCTTCTCCACAGACAGTAACACTCACGCAGGCAACAGCAGCAGGCCAACAAGTGCAGATGATCCCAACGGTGACTGCAACAGCCCAGGTGGTACAGCAGAAGCTCATCCAGCAGCAGGTGGTAACTACTGCCTCAGCTTCAATGCAGACCCCTGGTGGCCCAAGCCCAGCACAGCTTCCAGCCAGCTCTGAAAGCCCAAGCCAGCAGCCAAAGTTGCAGATGAGAGTCCCTGCTGTAAGGTTGAAGACACCCACCAAGCCTCCATGCCAGTAAGAAGGAAACTGGTTGGTACTGTGACAAGGCTGTCTTGGCAGAATGCTCTGGTGTTTCTGGACTCTGGGATGGCCACACATTTGTTTGACTTTTTCCTGTATGTATGTGACAGTGGCAGTTGATGTTGGGGAGTGCACGCAGTGGTCTTTTAGTTACTCTGTAGTGTGCACTACTTAGCATTTGGTAGGGGCTGCATAGCCTATAGCATATTATAGCTCAGACATGGGTCTAAGTACCATTGTTCATCAGATGCATCATAGTCCTTCAGCAGAAGAGGTGACAGTAGACCACTTAAAGTATGTATACCCTTCTCAGTATGCCAGTGAGGTCATGGCTTGGGTTATGGGCACCCATCCTGTCCCAGTGAACATGGGATTTCATTTGAATGAGACTCTGAAACATGACAAGGCAGTGCGGGTCTCAGGTGCTGTACACATGTTCATGGCAGGTGAAGCAGCCTTGTAGAGTTGGAATCAAGATCACTGTTCCCTTACTGTTGTCCTGGTCTAGGCATAGTCTGGAGAGCCTAGTGTTCATCTAGGAAGGCATCTGTTGGTCCACTCCACCCTCGCAGCTCTCTGTGGATTTCAGACATTCTGACTGAGCAACAACTGGTATTCCTGGTTGTGTCTGTTACGGCCATTGCAGTTGAAAGGAAAATGGTTAGAATTGAGTTCAGTCCTGTGTTCACTCTTTTTACTACTGCAAGGTGACTTGTGTGGCATTCATGGACAGGCTGACTGTGCCTTCTTATGTGCGGGAGTGGAAGGTCCATGTTCCACATCTGTCTGTAGCTTTCTCATGGCCTGGGAAGTTTGTCTGTGAGGTCTATGCTGTCAGCACTTGAAGACAGATACTGTTGTGTTGTTTGCCTATTCCTCACTGTCATGTCCGTCCCACTGTTTGTGTCCTGTGTGGGCAGGAATGTGACATTACATCCTGCAGCCCACCCAGAACTCAATCTTTGAGCTCTTAATGTGAAACTTGAGGGTGGGGGGAGTAGCAATTAGGTATTGAAAAACCAGAAGAGGTCCTGTATGTGGTCTCATAAGCAAAAACCCATCATTTTGTCTTGGTGTGTGCTATGTTGGGGGAAGGCCTTTGGAGTCTCCTGGGTACCTAGTATCGGGCTCTCAGGAGCAGTTCCTGTTCCCTGTAGTCCTCCGTGAGGTCCTTTGTCAACATCACACTCAACTTTGTCCATTTCTTCCCCCCTGTTGTGGCAGCATTCTTCAGTGTGCCCAAGCCAAGTGGTTGGTGGGGAACAAAAGGCAGTTTGGAAGTTACTTTTGTTTACCTTTCAACCAGATAGCTGTTTTGTTTTGTTTTAAATGTAAGAAACAGGACTGAAATTGTAAATACTTTGTAAACACAAGCATTTGTACTTGAATAGGATTTTAAAAGGACTCAATGTCCTACCAAGCAAAGGCCAATAAAGTGACCTTTCTACAACTTTGTTCTTTCATAGACCAGTGTTTGGGTTATGTTTTTTAACTTACAAGGTAAGAATCAAAAGGAGCAGTGTGGCACCAGAGGCGTGGCCAACATCTTTAGTTACTTGGTCTTGAAGCCACCCTGTAAAGCCACACCTGAGGTCTGCTTCAGGATTCCATGTTGAGGCTCTTTTTCAGGCCAGGGAGTAGAAATGTCCTTATGAGCTTCTATGTTCCCAGGAGCTGCTGCTTGCCTCCTTCCAGCCTAAGTGATCAGGTGACCCTGCTGTCACCCCATTGTGTAGTCTTCTAAAGTCCTCTCCTAGGCACCAGAAAAATGAAGTTTCCTTTCTGCTTAGAGTTGTTGAGCAAAATCAGCCCTCACACCCAGCTTCATGCAGGCACATCTGCAGGTGGCCCTCAGCCTGGCCGGCCCCATGGTCTCCACCTCTTTCTGATGTGTAATGACTCAGGCCTGACAGACAGGTAGATGTTGACTCACCCCATCCACTGTGCTACCCGTTACCCTGGCACTGCAAAGTGTCTGACCCAAGACCCATTTGGCCTGTCTACTTGCCTGTCAAGTCATCCTACTCACCACACTACTCAGCATGGTGTGGAGTCTGATCCAGGCACTCCCAGACTAACTCCACCCACCCGCCCATCAGTCACCAACCTACCACATGGAATCTGACCCAAACTCTAGGTAGGAACTCCCACAGCCAGTCTACCACACCACACACCAAAGATACCATGGGGATTATACAGTGTTCAAAACCAAACACTATTCACCTGGTCCGCAAACCTGACAAGTTGAGGTAAGTAACAACAGAGATCCAGATAACCACATAAAAAAATACTACCACTGACCTCATTCCTGATGCCTAGGTCCCATTGCAAAACAAAACAAAACAAACAAAAAGACTTTCTCCAAAGTCAACCATACATATAGCAAGTCTCAACAAATTTAGAAAACTGAAAATTCCCTGCATCCCATTTGGCTACAAAGAAGCAACAAAAAGCACAAGCTAAACACCACACTACTAGATGAAAATTGGGTCAAGGGAGAAATTAAGAGGGCAATTAAATGAAAACAAAAACCTGCCAGGTAATGGTGTCATGCGTTCTACCACTCCGGAGCCAGAGGCTGCAGATCTCTTAAGTTCAAGGCCTGCCTGGGTGATGGAGTGACAGCCAGGAACACAGAAACCCTGTCTTAAACCTTAAAGAGCGAGAGAAGAAGATAATCTCATTGGATTCAGAAAGGGCCTCTAACAAAATCCAACATCTCTTTGTGATAGAAGTCCTGGGAGAAGGACATGTTTCGACATAATAAAGGCAAAATAACCCCACAGCCAATATGCTTAGTGGAGAAAAACTCAAAGCATTTCCAATAAAATCAGAAAAATGACAATAATGTCTACTCTCCTGTCTCATGTTCAGTATAGTACTTGAAGCCATAACTGAAGGAGATAAAAGGAAACAAATGAAGTCAAAGATCCCATGCATATCATTTTATGCATATATACATAATATGTGTAAATGTCCTGGTGTGTATGTATGTATAAATATATAGACACATATCTATCATATATATATGATATATATATATCATATGTCAGTATATATATATATATATCAGTAAACTCCCTACAACTGATAAACACTTCACAGAGTAGCAGGATACAAAATTAGCACACAAGAATCTATAACCATCCAATATACAAATGAGAAATAAGTCAGGGAAACAATCCCATCCAGTCTTTAAAAAAAATAAAAGATAACAAAAGATAGGGAAACCTCACATGCATGATTAATACCGTGAATATGGTCATCCTACCAAAAGCACTTTACAAAAAACTCAATGCAATCACCATCAAAATTGCAAAATTCCAGATAGTTCTTTATAAAAATTGAAAAGCAATCTCAAACTTCATACAGAAATATACAACAGAGAACAACAAAACCCAGGAGAGCCAAATAATCCTAAACAATAAAAACTGCTAGAGGTATCACTAGACTAGCCACAATTTTAAAGTTATTCTATGGAGTTAACAATAAACAGCATGACACTGTCATAAAAAGACACATTAACCAATGCAGTAGAATTGACCCAGATAAGTCTACACATCTACCATCTGAGTTTTGACAGAGTCCAAAAACACACACCAGAGAAAAGATAGCATCTTTAATAAACTGATAAATGGTACCTCATGAAACTAAAGTTTCTGTACAACAAAGGGACACCATACAGAATGGGAAAAGCTACCATTTAGCAGAGGATTCGTCTCTAGAATACACACATACATACACACACACCAAAAAAAAAAAAACAACACAAAAATCAAACCTTAAGACACCATGGGCTATGGTGATGACTCAGCTCAGCAGTTAAGAACACACACTGCCATTGCAGTAGACTGGGCACCTGTATTCACATACCCACACAAAACACAAAAGTCTTTGCCAATCTTTAAAATAGAGCAGGGAACAAAACAAAGTTCTCAAAAGGTGAAATCTAGTGGGCTGGAGATAGCTCAACTGCTGCTCTGCCAGAGGACCCAGTTCAATTCTCAACACTTACATGGTGGGTCAAGATCATCCATAACTCCAGTTCCAGAGGATCAGACCACCTCTTCTGGCCTCCACAGGCACTACATGTGGTGCACAAACACAGACAAGACACTCATACACATAAACAAGGGCTGCACATGGTGGCACAGGCCTTTAATCCCAGCACTTGGTAGGCAGAGGCAGGTGGCTCTCTGGTCAGCCTAGTCTATAAAGAGAATTCCAGGACAGCCAGGACTGTGTAGAGAGAGAATCTGTCTCAAAAAAAAAAGAAAAAAAAGGCAAACAAAAAAGCAACCCCTCCACACACACAATAAATTTTAAATGAAATGGTTGAGAAGCTTTATGTTGACCAGCCTTAGCCATCAGGGAAATGGAAAACTACTTTGAGACTTCAAACATTTTACCCCACTCAGAATGTCCAAGATTAAAAAAAAAAAAAAACAAAAACACAGTAAACCTGAGTGTAGACAAAGGGTGACAGTTCTTCATTGGTGTGAGTGCAGATTGATACAGCCACTATCAAGGAGTGGTAGATCCTCAAGAAGCTGAGATTAAACCACCCACAGGTTCCACTTACACCACTCTTGGGCTTATACTATTATCTACTAGTACAGGGTACATGCTCTTTCAGTTGCTCTGTTCACAATAACTAGAAAATGGTAACAGCCTAGAAGCCTATCAACTGATAAAAAGATAATGAAAATGAGCTACATTTACACAATGTAATTTTCAGCTGTTTGAAATTTAAAAAGTAAATAAAAGTAGCAAGTAAATACATGCAACTGGAATCAACCATCCTGAGATAACCCAGAAAGACAAGTCATTGCTTTCTCTCTGTGAATATTAGCCTTGGATTTTTAGATGTATGTGTTTCATTTGGAAAACCTGTAGAAGTTCAGATCTAATAAGGGGCCATGAAGGAGGGAAGGTTCTTTCCAGGAAGGGGACATATAATACAATGACACAAAGGGGGAAAGGGAATAACAGAAGGTAGGATTAGAGGCAGATGGAGAAGGGAATATGGGGAAGGGTGACTGCATGGATTATGACATTAGCGATACAGATAATGCATCAGTGTTCTTTTGAGGAAAGAAAAAAAGAACAGCACTTTCCCACTTAACCACGAGCAAGCCCAGGTTTGAATTCTCTACTTCATGATCCCTGTGTCTGCTGCATGAGTCTGATCCTGTGAGAGAAAAGTGATGTTACCTTGGTACTAGGACAATTAACATTCTGGACGGTTATAGACAGACAACCTGGTACAAGGCACCAGTTATAGAAGACAGGCTGTGGTAGTTCCAGATAAAAAAAGGACTTGGGAAGGAACAGAGAGATGGCTCAGTGGTAAGAAACACTGGCTGCTCCTAACCGGGGATCAATTCTCAGCACCCACATGGCAGCTCACAACTGTCTGCAGCTCCAGTTCTAGGGGATCCAACAACCTCACACACATACATACGTACAGGCAAAACACTGATGCACATAAAACAAAGCAAACTAAACAACAACAAAAGACCTTGGGAAGAGGCAGAGAGAAGGCTCAGTGGTTACAGCTCTTGCAGACAATCTGGGTTCAATTCCCAACAACCACACAGACTTTTGGCCTCCTTGGGAACTAGGCACACATTGTACATAGATGTACATGCAGGTAAACGTGTGTGAAATTAAAAAGGGGTCTAGGGCAGAATGGTGGGAGGCCTCCCCATACCTATGTCCCTAGAGCCAGCAAAGACCTGAAGATGGGATCTGTGTCTGTGCTGCTCTCTTGGGCTCGCCTAGGTATGCTGAGTCACTAAGTGTTTGAGCTATCGGGGAATTTGGATGGGTTTAAATGATACATTTATTTTTTTTTCTAAACAAATGAAAGCAGTCTATCTTTTTTTTTTAAATATACAGACTTTTCAAAACAGGTTTTCTTTAAAGCACAGGTAAGTGCTTTAAGGAAAGGATTCTCCTATCATTCAAGTTTACTTTATACTTGGGTGGTGGCTAACTCTAACATATCATCCTGAAGACTAGTAGCCATGGAAACATCTTCCTGGGCTCTAATGACTTGTCTGGGACAGGGTCACCATAGCTTCTCTGTAGATGCTAATGCTATAAGCACTTTAATCCACAGTCACTGTAAGGCTGACCATAGTTTTTGGTTACATTCCTAAAGATATTCTTCAGTTTCACCTGAGCTTATTTCCAAAGACCAAATGGACCCCAGGAGTATAAACCAAGGGCCATTACTTTTCAGGACTAAGCCGCCATCTAGGGTGCCTGGCCCAGACGACCATGGTGCTTGGGGAGAAGGGTTGTTTCCATTGGAACCCCAAGAACTGCACCTTCTGCTCACACAAAACATTCACTGCAGCAGGATGTTCCCTCCAGGCCATGGTTTCCATCTAGGCCACCTTCAGCTTTTGTTCTTCCTGTGGAGGAAAAGGAAGTTTTGCAGCATTTCATGCTTATTGCCATCTGCAGCCCCCTTGTCCTACTGGGAGACAACAGGTGCCATGCTCACAAGGCATCTCCCATGGCATGAAGTTGTGTCCTGCTTGCGTCCCTTTCCTGGAGTGTGTGATGACAGGACAGGAGCAGCAGCTGGACTTGCAGAAGTCCTCTCACCTTGACAGTCTTCTCCAGCTGAGACAAGGCTGCCTCATAACGGGCGACCAGTGGCTGCAGGAGCTCCCTGGGGATCTCATGGCGTGGCAGCTCAGGCACCCCAGCTTCTGACACCATCTGGAGGAACTTCCTTTCCTAGAAGGGGTTTCATGGGAAGGAGTCCAGAACAGGCCAGCACCTGCAGCAGCTTGGATCTGCCCACATCTGCTGGGAACTGCATAGTCTTACCTGCACTTTCAAGAGAAGTGTGAAGGCCTGTCCAGTTTTTCCTGCTCTGGCTGTTCTCCCGACCCTAAAACCAAGCATAAGTGTTTTCAGACAGTGGCTTCTGGCCCAGAGTCCTAACAAGATAGCAGCTCTCTTGGCCATACTGCACATAACCATCGTGCAAGGTGATCCTCGCTATGAATACCAAAAACTCATAACGCAGCCCACAAATGACCACTGCTGAATATCTCTTACCTATGAACATAGGTCCTCAGGTACTGGGGGGCATCATAGTTGATCACCAGCTCCACACCCTGCACATCAATACCTCGAGCAGTAGCATCTGTGCTGATAAGGCTGATGAGACACAGGCAGTGGGGCTGAGGGCCAGAAACAGTAATCTGTGCCCACCCTGCCAGGGTTACTTCCAAATATCTCTTGGGAACCAGCTGCCCAGGAACTGGAGGAGCCCAATAATACCAAACACTACCCTGTCTGTTTTCAGGTACTCACAGCTGGATCTTTCCCTGTTCAAACTGCTTTAAGATTTTCTTCCTTTGGCCAGGCCCATAGCGAGAGGAGAATTCAGCCACACTTACACCCCCAAAAGCTTGTGCTAGCAGGAAGAGCCTAGGTAGGGAAGAAATAGGAGCCAGGTGGCACCAGAGTCTAGTGTATATTGCTACACTAGTCCAGTATATTGCTGTATTAGTCCAGCTTACCTATGGGAATGTTCTCTTGAGTTAGTGAAGCAAAGAGCCCTTGAGAAGTTCATCCCAAGGACCAGGTGTAAGACAATGAGTGGCTTCAAACTGAGTCTGCAGGGCACATAGTGGTGCTATGGAAAACAGATAGCAGGAGCTGGCCAGAAGCCCTGGGCCTAGATCCCACATGCCCCACCCTGCTCCACATGTCCTACATGCTCACCGTGAGTCCCACAGGGAAGGTGTACTTCCCCCCCAAGTTTCCATCCTCTTCAACTGTGTCCTTGGAGTCTCGGTGTCCCAGCCTTGTGGAGAAAAGCCTTGGCTGGTAGAGGCCAAGCCGCTGCAGCTTCTCAGGGTTCTGAGTGAGTGTAGCTGAGAACAGCAGCTTCTGTAGAGGCATCTGAGGAAAGCAAGTGCTAGAAAACAAAGGGCATATTAACAGGACAGGCTTCCTTATGCCACCCTGACTCCTATTATAGGGCCAGCAAGGGGAGCTAAGAAAGAGAACAGGCAGCTCTCATGAAGGCAGGATACCTGGCAGCAGTCACAGCCTGGGGCTGTGTCCTCTGAAGCAGGGCACAGGAGCCTGCGGGGCTTTCATTGTAGAATGCTGCTGCCACCACTCGTGGCAGCCAGGACTGGTGCATGCTGTCTATCATCCGGTCAGCTTCATCAATGATCTGCAGCAGACAGGAGCAAAGGCTAATGGAAAACTCCCTGCAGAGATCACCCCAGCCTGAAGCCCGCTTGTCCAGAAGGTGGCCTACCAGGAAGCGAAGCTGCTGTAGGCTGAATCCTGGGGTCTGGTCAATGTGATCCACCAGGCGGCCAGGTGTGGCCACCACAATGTCAGCCAGGCAACAGTAACCATCTGCTCTACAAACCACAGAGACTCAGAGGAAGGAAGCACCTCCCAGGAGCAAGGTGTGGCCACCACAATGTCAGCCAGGCAACAGTAACCATCTGCTCTACAAACCACAGAGACTCAGAGGAAGGAAGCACCTCCCAGGAGCAATCTAACTCAAAGCCTCACATACAAAGCACTGATACCACCCCAACCCAAGGACAGCAGTTGGCCTGAGGAAGGAACCTTTTAAAGAGCCTGCCACCTGGCACACCTACGTCTTCTGGACAAGGCTCTCCTGCTCCTTGGCCAGTGACTTCTGTCCAGTTACCAAGGCAACCCGCAGAGGTGTGGTGTCCGTGTAGATGTTGAATACTTTGCTCACCTGCAAAAGGAGTCTGTCACTGACTTAAAGTAGATGGCGGCCCCTGCCACAGCAAAGACTCTTGCGTTTAATACAGGTGGCGAAGGGATAAGTACAACTAAAGCTGGGAAGACAGACTTTTGGATGCAGAGTCGACCTACCTGTTGGGCCAGCTCCTTAGTGGGAAGCACAACCAGTGCTCGGATGTGGCAGACTACTCGATGCATCAGGGCCTGCAGGGACAGAAACCATGTGTGCCACCAGGATCCTCCCTTTCCAGCACTAGCTGGAAAGTTGTACCCCCATACTCACTTGTACCACAGGGATGACAAAGGCCAGTGTTTTCCCACTGCCCGTTGGGGCAGAAACGCAGAGGTCACTAGGTTGGTAGCCACCTCTGCCTACCAGAAACCCACTGTCTGCACTCTCCAGGAGGGCAGGAATCACAGCAGCTTGGACTGAAATGAAGAAAGGAAAGGAGCAGGTCAAGTATATGCCAGGATGTACTACCCCACCCAGGAGCTCTCCTGGTCAAAGATGGGACCATGACTGGGTAAGGCTTAAGATAATCATCAAGGACCTGAGCCCAAGGATGCAGAAGCTCACCGATCTGGTGTGAGCAGGGACCCCCAATCCACAACCCTTAAAATGGAGCAGCCCTAAGAGAACAGGGAAGACTGCCAAAAGAGTCCACCCCTTCATTTGCCCTTTGCTGAAGTACCTGGAAAGTATGAAGAGATGCCATTAGCCCTCAGCTGCTTTTGCAAGTCAGGGTGAACTTCAGGGATGTCCTCAATAGGAGTAAGATCCTCAGTGACACTCTTCTTGACACAGCTTGGCTCAGCCAGCCACGCTGGCAGGAAAGGCTGGACCTGAAAGCAAGAAAACCCACAAGAGGTTGGTAGAACCCTCCAGGCTCGTGGAGCAGCCAGTAGTTAGGAACCAGGAACTACAGTAAAGGAGTACCTAACCAGTCTTTCCCCAACCCTTCGCCACCACCACCTCTCTTGCAACTTTCAGACAAGACACCCAGGCCAGCAGACACCCTATCCTCACACACTGAACACCCTGCATAAAGTCCACACACAGGATACTTATCCCATAAGCCCACCAACCTAGTAATTACCTCCCCGCACCCAGAAATGCTGTTCACAGTGGGGGCTGCCAGGCACACCACAGGGTTTTTATCCCAATAGCTATTACACGTCTCCTGATTTCCCACGCATACCAAGAGGAACTCCATAAGCCTCTCACTTTCTGTAGTTAGGGCCATGTAATGGCAAAAAAACAAAACAAGCCGGGCGTTGTGGTGCACGCCTGTGATCCCAACACTCTGGGAGGCAGAAGCTGGCGGATCACTGAGTTTGAGCGTGGCCAAGGCTAAACAGGGAAACCCTGTCTGGAAAACCAAAACAAACAAACACCTTCCCCGCTAAGACTGAAAAGTCCCGGATGAACAAATAGAACTTCCTATAGGCTCACTGACCTTTGGTGTCTTCCTCTTTGCAAAGTCTCCCAGCACCGGGCCTGGAGCCAGGGGTCTCGGGGCATCCTCTTGGGGCCTCCTACCTGGATTCTCTGCGCCGGCACTGAGCTCTAGCGCCGCCTCACCTCTCCCTGAGACATAGCACAGCGTAGGAAATGTCAACCCCACTGCGCATCAAGCCTCCACGCCCCGTCCACATCTCGGACTCGCGGCCCACCTGCGTCCACATCGTCGTCTGCTTTCTGTCGCTTCGCCCTAGGAGGCTCCGGGCTCTGAGCCACCGAGCCGCTCACACCACGCCGCCGCCGGGGCCGCCGCCGTCGCCTGCCTGCCGTTTCCACGGCCGTCCCAGTAGACTCGAGCTCCGGCTCCCGTTGCTGCCGATCACGAGCTCGGCTCTGCAGCCGCTCTAGCAGCACTCGTGCCCGGCTGCCCGCCTCTGCCTCCGTGTCCTCAAGCCCGGCAGCCTCCGGGGCCGCATACCGCGCTATGTGGAACAGCGCCATAGTCGCAGCACGCCGTGGTGTGTCTCGGCGCTCTCTGATGACGCAGACAGTGGCGAGCCCAAGGAGGCGCTAATGACATCACGGATGCGACCACACTAGGCGTAGACTTCCTGGGAGGAGCTAGCGGCAGCATGGAGCAGCGCTCGGCTTCGGTGGGCTCCAAGTCGGAGCTCGGTCGCCTGCTGCAGGCGGTGCTGACGAGTCGTGGCCAGGCGAACGCCGTGTTCGACATCCTGGCCGTGCTTCAGGTAAAGCTGCGCGGGCGGCAGGGGCGGATCTGGGACGGCAAGTGGGAGTCATGAAGGGACTGAGCGTCACGCTCTCGGGCCTCCGCTTCAGTCCGAGGACCCTGAGGAGATCCAGGAAGGAGTGCACACGTGCAGCCGACTCTTCGGTACCTTGCTGGAACGGGAAGAGCTGTTCGTGGGCTCGCTGCCAAGCGAAGACGCGGTCCTGGCAGGTGAGTGACCTGGAGGGCCTGGGGTGTTCTATGCCTGGCGGTCCCGGTGGGACGTCTTGTCAACACAAGAGGAACACCCCAAACCAGGGCCGTCACAGATCATGTAGTTTGGTAGGAGGATTCAGACAGTTCACTGTGGCTCAGGAAGTGAGATCACTGTACTTGCTAGGACTTAATGAACTCATACTTAGCTGTTTTCTTCCTCGTGTTTTAATTGTGTCACTTTCAATGTTTGATAATGTCACTGTCCTAGTGTTTGCTAGATCCAGATTCTGAGGCAGAGTAAGAGGAACTTCGTTTCAATACGTGCTCCCAGTTTGCAGGGTCAGAAATTGCCATTCTCAATCTGGGATCTGTAGTACAGGTTTACAGCTGTGAAGATAGACAATGGGAAGGTGGGGCTGCGTTTAGGACTGTGGTCTGGCTTTGTACACATAAACATCAGTGAGAATTAGCTCTCCTAACTGTCCTCAGGATCACAGGGAGCCATACACAAATACAAGGTGTGGATGAGACACCGCTACCACAGCTGCTGTAACCGCCTGGAGGAGCTCCTGACCCATCCCTCCTTCCAGGTCAAGGTGAGTCTTGACATCGTTGGCCTAACTTCTCCCCTCATCTCTAAAGTACTTCACAGCAGGGATAGGGGCTATTGATGTGAACATCTCTTTCCTCACTTGACTAAAAGAGACTTCTACCTAGACATCTTTATCGTGTTCTTCCTCACTGCTGTTTTACTGTGTGGTGTGACTCATCTGGCCCTGAAGACATGGAGTCCGTAACCCTGAGTTCTGGGTATCATATCAGCTTTGTATATTGTCATGTTTGCCATGGTGTCTCCAAAACTGGGAGATAAGGGAGCAGTTAGGTGTCCTCCCTGCAAGCCCACCTTTTGTGTAGGCCTCAGGCCAACTTCTGTCCCAAGAGCATGTTGCTGCTTGGTTCATATAACATGAACCAAGATAAGCTGGGGGCTGGTCTCCTTTCTCTTCTGCTTCTTGGCCGAGGCCTAAGCCTAGTTCTGAGAGACCTTAATGCTAGATGAGGGTTTTGTTTGGTTGGTTTTGGTTTTTGGTGGTGGTGGTGGGGTATCATGGCCACTTTTCTTTGCTTCTCAGGAGCTGGCTCTCAAGACACTCATGAAGTTTGTGCAACTGGAAGGAGCAAAACCCCTAGAGAAGCCCCAGTGGGAAAACCACTACCTCTTCCCCCACACACTCTTCAGGGTGAGGACTTGGTGGGACCTGGAGAACTGTGGTGGCCACAGCCTAAGATGGTCCCACAAGCCAGCTACCTGAATAGATAGCTAGAGGATATTATGCTCCTGTCTTGCCTTGACCTAGGAGCTGAGCAAGACTCAGTGCTTGCTGGTCTTTGAGTGTCTTGTCAGTTAGAGAGGAAATGACAGGCAGTCTGGTGGCTTGTGGCACCCTTTCTGGCCATGCTAGGACCACTATGTGGGAGAGCGCCATTCACTCTATCTCTGTTTCCAGGCAGTGGTAGGAGGCCTGCTTATACCTGCAGATGACCATAGCCTGCTCATCTCCCAGTTCTGCGAGTACTTAGAGTATGATGACATCCGGTTCCACACAATGCAGGTGGCCACCAGCACTGTGGCCCGGGCCACCAGCCAGCAACCTGAGGTAAACAGCTGAGTCCCATCACTGTCCTATGTCTTTGCACCCCAGGGAGGCAGGTAGGTGGTAGCAGCCCGGCCAGCTGCTCAGGTTAGGCTTCCCATAGGTGTCACTCACCTTCTGGAACAATGCCTTCATGCTGCTGTCTGCTGTGAACCTGCCCCTCCAAGAGCGCAGCCTTACCAACTTCTATGTGAAGCATGCACGTGAGTTCCGGGCAAGTTAAGGTCCACTGGAGCCTGTCTCCTGGTAGGTGGGCTGCTGAACAAACGCCAGGTCTGTCAGCCTGGATAGCCACTGTCATCCCCTCTTGCAAGTTTTGATCTCTGCTTGCTGCAATTACAGAGACATCAGACAAGTGGAAGGTCGTGCACTTAAAGGTGAGATAAATTCACTCTCTTGGGTACCTTCCTGGGCATAGTCTTCTGTGGGTAGATTACAGGCCATAGCATGTACTCTACAGTAGCAATTGATGCCCCTCTTATGTATCACTGTGACTAGGTTCAGACCTGAGTCCTTATGATCTCTGTACCTTGTCCCTTCTTGTGCTGAGACATGGCATTACAGATTGCAATGAAGCTGTCAGGGTGAAAGGCCCACAGTTGACTGCCGGGTGGGTGAGTAGGTGGGTGGGTGTGTCAGGATATACATACTGCCTGGTCCCATTGCAGGAACACAGAAAAGCTTTCCAGGAGATGTGGCTTGGCTTCCTCAAGCACAAGGTAGGGTCTAGTGGATGGAAATTCCCAGTTTTGATGTGGGGAGTGGGAGCAATGGGAATAACTTTCATGATGGACACAATCTCTGCAGCTGCCCCTGAGCCTCTACAAGAAGGTGTTGGTGGCAATGCATGACTCGATCCTGCCCCACCTGGCTCAACCCACACTCATGATTGACTTCCTCACAAGTGCCTGTGATGTGGGTGAGTGAGACTTCCATCTAGGCTATTTAGCAAGGGGAACTCAACCATACCAAGCCGCATCTCCTGACTGTGGCAGACCTGAGCTAAACTCCATGCCCTTCTTGCTTGTGGCCTTAGGTAGTCACCCTGTAGATGGGCACCTGCAACTACAGACATCCCTCCCTTACCTGCTCAGGCACAGGGTCAGCAAATTGTAACCTCATGTCTTCCTGTGTTTTTGCAGGTGGTGCCATCAGCCTCCTGGCCTTGAATGGGCTTTTCATCCTAATCCATAAGCATAACCTGTGAGTGTCAGGAACGTATTTGTCTGCTCTCTAGTTTCTCTTCAAGGGCCTGCATTGTTCACCTGGGGGAGGTTGAGGCAGAAGAGGTGCAAGAGGAGGAGGAGGGAGGATGAAGCCTTGGTTGCCTGGGGTCCTGTTACCTCATGTATCCTCTCTGGTCTCTCCCTCAGGGAATACCCTGACTTCTACCAAAAGCTCTATGGCCTCCTGGATCCATCCATCTTTCATGTCAAGTACCGAGCCCGTTTCTTTCACTTGGCTGACCTCTTCCTTTCCTCCTCGTGAGTGTTGGGGGATATCTGGCTCCATTGTCTGGAAAGGTTATAGTCCTGGTTGGGGAGGAGGTGGAAGAATAGTTGGGGGACTATTTTCTCATCTGTTGCTCTCCCAGCCACCTCCCTGCCTACCTGGTGGCTGCCTTTGCTAAACGCCTGGCCCGGCTGGCCCTAACAGCACCTCCTGAGGCCCTGCTTATGGTCCTGCCTTTCATCTGCAACTTGCTGCGTAGACACCCTGCCTGCCGAGTTATGGTACACCGCCCACAGGGCCCTGGTGAGCACATGAGTAGCTGGGCATGGTGGCACACCGTGGCAGTAATCCTACCTGGCTCCTGAGGTCCGAAAGACCAGGTGGAAGATGGAACCTTGATCTGTTTATAGAGCTAGATGCTGATCCATATGACCCAGTGGAGAAGGACCCGGCCAGGAGCCATGCCTTGGAGAGCTGCTTGTGGGAACTGCAGGTGAGTTACCTGCCTGTCCAGATTCTGGAGGCATTTGAGTTTCCACTGACATCTGCAGCAGCCCACAGGGATTTTGCCCACACAGGGCACCATGCCAGGGTGTACCAAGGTGCTTAGTCACTGGCAACTCCATACTGCCTCAGGACTTCAAGGTCCATCCCAGGTTCCTGCTGCTGTGTCTTGAGGTCCCTGTTTACATCACTGTTTACTACTTCTAGGCCCTCCAGCAACACTATCACCCAGAGGTGTCCAAAGCTGCCAGTGTCATCAACCAGGTGCTATCTGTCCCTGAGGTCAGCATTGCGCCACTCTTGGAACTTACTGCATATGAGGTGAGGGTCATGCACAGGGATGCTGGGGTACATGCCACGGGTACCGCTGTATTCAGCCCAGGATGAGAGTCTGTCCTTTGCAGATCTTTGAGCAGGACCTGAAGAAGAAGGTACCTGAATCAGTACCCCTGGAGTTCATCCCCACTAAAGGCCTGCTGGGCCAGCAGGGCGACCTGTGCACCCAGTTCTTCAACCTCAGCTGACCTGGCTGTCATCTAAGAATTGTCTTTTTGTGTCTGAGACAAGATCTCACTACGTGAGGCTGGCCTGTAACTTGTGGTGCTCCTGCCAGAGCCTTCCTGGTGCTGAGGTTACGAGGGAGTACCATCATGCCTGATTCAAATAAATGGTTTGTTTTTGGTGTTTTGGTTTGAGTTTTGAGATAGCATTTCTTGTGTAGCCCTGGCTGTCCTGGAACTCACACTGAAGACCAGGCTAGCCTTGAACCTGATCGGATATCTGCCTGCCTCTGCCTCCTGAGTGCTGGAATATTAAAGGTGTGTGCCACCACAGCTCAGCTTAAATAAATGTTTTTATGTTTGTTTTTTCGAGACAGGGTTTCTCTATGTAGCCTGGATGTCCTAGAACTTTGTAGGACAGGCTGGCCTTAAACTCATAGAGATCCACCTACCTCTGCCTCTGAAGTGCTGGGATTAAAGGTGTGTACCACTACACCCTACAAATAAATGTTTGGGTTTTATAGTATTATTATTTTTATTTCACGTGCATTGGTGTTTTACGAGCATGTGTGTCTGTGGGGTTGTCAGATCTCCTAGAACTGGAGTTACAGACAGCTATGAGCTGCCATGTGGGTTCTGGAAATTAAACCCAGGTCCCCTGAAAAGACAGCCAGTGCTCCTAACCACTGAGCCATTTTTCCAGCTCCAATAAATGTGTTTTGTTTGTTTGTTTGTTTGTTTTAAGGGAGTATATATGGTCAGTTGGATCTTGAACAAGGCTGACATCTTTGGGCCAGGCTCACATCCCTGTTAGTTGAAGAGGGCCTGCCAGAGTCCTCTGCCTTTCCTGTAATCTGGAGGGCAGCATGGAGGGCCTGGACACTTCCACAGGGATCCTGACAGAGGTGGCACAGGAGCACTGGGCCCACTTTCTAATGGGGCAACCCTACTATATCCAGCTATGCTTAGTTTAGACTTAGTTTAGGCAAGGTACCCAAGTGGAGTCCTGGGGACATAGATCCCCCATCCTCTGGGCTCCTGGGAGTTAATAGTTCATCTACTACTCTTTACCACAGAGAGCCTGGTTCCCATTGAGGACAAGGTTCCTCAGTTTCATCTCAGGGTTGTTCAAAGAGAGATGTCTTGCAACTGTGAGAATGCAGGCAGATGAGTATACTGCCCCGTGTCTACTCTAAATTTGGCTGTTTGGATTCTAAGTAAATCCATTGCAAGGGGTCAGCCAACAGGTCCTACTCTGCACAGCTTGCAAGAAACTTCAAAGAAAATGATGTTGGGTGAATATGCCTGCTATCTTTTATGATTCAGGGACACAGGGTTTAGCTTCCGTATGTCACATTCCCTTAGCCATGGTGCTCTCTTACGGCGAGGCTGGTTCCTGCCTATTGGCATTTCTAATGGCCACATTCTGTCCCAAATCATTCCTTTGAGCTGTCCCATTATTCAAGCTCCAGTTTTAATGTGGCCTTTGGGAATGCTCTTAGGTGGTACTCAGCCTGGAGGGTAAGATGGTTCGTGTCAGCAAGAGGCCCCTGGAAGCAACATGGCCTGCCCAGAACTTCCTAAGGGCTGAGCTTTGATGGGATGTGTAGAATAAAAGATACAAGGTGAACAAGCTGCAGTGGAATAAAACGGGAGACTCCCCCATGGCAGTGACTACAGTTGAATGTGAGGGCCCTGTTAGTGCTTTGTGAGCGAAACACTGAGGAGTCAGGCTCTATATGGCACCCTCACATGTTGCTTGCTTGCAGAAAAAGGCCTGTGTAAGCCCTGTGGTGTCTACACAATTAAGAACATACACCACTCACTGACTGGCAGGAGTCCTATATATTTGGCAGACCCTTAGCATGTAGGTTGGCTCATACATGCATCCTATCATAATATCCATGCACAGGGGCCATTGCTCAGAGTAAGCCTCACAGGATAGCATCCTGATGGTTGGAATGCCAGCACTTGGTATTTTCCACCCCATCCCGTGCTGGCTCCTGTGGGCAATTTCATATGCATCCAGCAACCTGCTTCTTGGTGCACCTGGGGGCTTGTGGCCCTTGCCTTTGTAAGGGTATCAGTTTTCCAATTTCCTGGAGGTCTCAGAAGGTGGTGGGGCAGGTGTCCCGGCCTACAGCCACCAGGGACTCCAGCCTCCCTGTATTTGCCTCAGTATCTGTTCTCCCTACAGGGCCTCCCTACCGCTTGACAGCTTTTCCTTTACTGAGCCACCATAAAGTTGAATACTGCCCGGCTATGAGTAGATTGTCGCTGACCCAGGTTCCTGAACCACCAGCCCACAGGTGTCCTTCCCCCATCAATCAAGAATCAAGAAAATGCCCTGTAGGCTTGCCTACAGCTTAGTCTTATGAATGCACTTTCCCAGTTGAGGCTCCCTCCTCTTTGAGGATTCTAGCCTGTGTCACATTGATATAAAACTAGCCACAAAACTTGGCACACAAATACATCACTGTTGAGCTACAACCATCCCTGTTTTGTTCATCCTAAGATTACACATTAATAAAGACATCAAAACATAAAACACTTTACAAACTTAAAAAGTACCACAGCCTTACAAATTTAAACATGTTAAAAGTTGTCTCTTGGCTGGAGAGATGGTTCAGAGGTTAAGAGCACTTGTCTGTTCTTCAGGAGGTCCTGAGTTCAATTCCCAGCAACCAGATGGTGGCTCACAACCACAATACTGGAATCCGATGCCCTCTTCTGGCATGGAGGTGTGTATGCAGATAGAGCACTCGAAGAAATAACTGCATGCCAGAAGAGGGCATCATAGATGGTTGTGAGCCACCATGGGGTTGCTGGAAATGAACTCAGGAACCCCAGGAAGAACAGACAGTGCTCTTATCCACTGAGCCATCTCTCCAGCCCAAAAAGTTGTCTCTTAAAAAATATCTAGTCATGGGGAGGAGGGAGTGGGGATACAAAGGATACAAAGTGAATAAACTATAATTAATAAAATAATTTAAAAAATATCCAGTCTTGCCAGACAGTGGTGGTACACACCTTTAATCCCAGCAATCGAGAGGCAAAGGCAGGTGGATCTCTGTGGCCAGCCTGGTCTACAAAGCAAGTCCAGGACAGCCAGGGCAAAATCCAAAAACTAAAAACCAAAAAAAAAAAAAAAGGTCCTCGGCCTCGGCTTGTGTCACACAAAACAACTGGAGCTCCCTCCCTTACTCCTGGTCCTTATTCCTTGGTGAGCCACTGTGATGGACACTCTCCTCACTGATAGGCGCGCACATCTGCCACTTGCTGGTCTTCCTATGTCTGTCACCACCTTATTGATTTCATTTTGAGACTATGATCAAGTATTTGCTTCATCTCCTGGAGGTTTCATCTCTTTCTGGTTTATTGGAAACAGGATTCTTGGACCCAGATTGAATGTTAAACATGTGACATGGTGTTTCTAGCAGAAGAGATGTCTGTGACCACCAATTGGGGCCATTCTTCATCTTCACACTCCGTAGCCCACAGGAGTTGACACAGGTCTGCATGGGCCAGGAGTTAGGTCAGGAAAGGCCTTGCTCAGTGGAGAGGGAACCCGTGAGGCTTTTCCCAATTGCTCAGTTGGCCCTGCCTAGAAGCTTTGGTTTTTGCTCCTATGACTGCTGGCTTTTTGTTGAACACAGTCCAGGAATGAAGTCATGTGAAGAGAATATGCTTGTGAGAACACCCCAAGAAAAAGACAAAGAGTCCTGTGACCTCAGGCTCCTCAAACACGGAACTGTTCCTAGAATGTGTGATGGCTAATCATACTACATCTGGAATGAACCACAGTCCAGAAATGGAGGGCACACCTGTAATCTGGATATTGCGCCAGGAAGACAACATGCCTTTGATCTGGATCTTCGGTCTGGAAGTCACAGGCCTTGATCCAGATCTAAAGGCGCACCTTTAATCTGGGCCATACCTTCTGCTGGAGGCCTATATAAGGACAATGGAGGATGGACAGGTTCGTTTGTTCTTTGCCTCCTTGCACTCACTTTGCCAGAACATCCCTTGGAGACTACTTCTTTGGGGTCCCAGCTTACACAGAAGACCAGCTGAGACACCCAGTCCCGTGAGACTGAGCAACTACTAGATTCTTGGATTTTCCATTCACAGCTAACCATTGTTGGATTGGTTGAATTTAGTGAAGGAAAGTGTTGAACACAGAAGACTGGTGAAGGAAGATGTAATTGAATGAGGGGACCATGTTCCAGCCCTAGCAAGCAGAACTTGAAAGCTTCTGCCATGTGGTACTGTTTTTGGTTGTTGTTGGTAGTGGTCTTTTTCTTTTTTCTTTTCTTTTCCTTCCTCTCCCTCTCCCCCTCTCTACCTCCCTCCTCTCTCTCTCTCTCTCTCTCTCTCTCTCTCTCTCTCTCTCTCTCTTTCTCTCTCTTTCCTTTCTCGGTTTTGCAAGACAGGGTTTCTCTGTGTAGCCTTGGCTGTCCTGGACTCACTTTGTAGACCAGGCTGGCCTTAACAGAGATCTGCTTGCCTCTGCCTCCCTGAGTGCTGGGATTACAGGCGTGAGCCACTGCACCCAGCTTGTTGATTTTTCAAGACAGGGTTTCTTTGTATAGTTCTGGCTGCCCTGGAACTCACTCTGTAGACCAGGCTTGGCTCATAGAGATCTGCCTGACTCTACCTCCCAAATGCTGGGATTAAAGGCATGCACCACCACCACCCAGCTTGGTTCTGCTTTACAGTTAAGGATAGAAGAAAGGGGTTATGGCATCTCTCTTCACAGCTAAGGAAAGCTGCTGAGGCCAGGCATATGCCAGGGTCTTCCTGCATGGAGGCCCAGAGAGGCCATCGTGTGAAGCCTCCGAGACCCCAAGAGGTTAGAGATAACAAAGCCATGGGATATGCTGAGGAGAGCTGCTAACAGGCAGTGGAACCAGACCAAGAGAGAAGTGTGTCACAGCCAAAAAAGATGAAAGGCACTGGAGATCTGAAGAGTGTTTTGATGTCAGACATGGAGATGCAGAGTTTGGAGTTTGCCCAGCTGGTTTTTGGTCTTGCTTTGGTCCAGTACTTCCTCACTATGCTCCCTTCCTAACATGTTGGAATAGTAATATATATCCTGTGCCAAGGTATGTTGGGAGTATGGGATCTACTTTTTAATTTTGATTGTATAAGGGATTAATTTCAAGAGAAACTTTGGACTTTAAACATTGTTGATACTATGCTAGATTATGAAGTTGGACTAAATGCATTTTGCGTTATGTAATGGCTACAAGCCTATGGGAGCCAGGGAGTGGAATGAATTCATGTATGTGAATCTTTGGCTCATAGGGAGTGGCACTATTAGGAGGTTGGCCTTGTTGGAGGAAGTGTGACACTGTGGGGTCCAGCTTTGAGGTCTCATATAAGCTCAAGTTCTGCCCAGTGTGGAACACAGTCTTCTCCTGGCTGCCTACAGATCAAGATGCGGAACTCTCAGCTTCGTCTCTAGCAGCATGCCTGCCTGCATGCCACCATTTCATTTCACACATGATGATAATCTGAAACTGTAGGGCAGCCCCAGTGAAATGTTTACCTTTGTAAGAGCTGCTGTGGTCATGGTGTCTCCTCACAGCAACGAAACCCTAACCCAGACAGTGCGGCGCCCTCCAGGTGTAGTGGGTAGAACTGAGTTTACATCAGATTGCTCATCATTACTTGCTGTTGTTACTCAGTTAAATGTCTATATGCCTTTATGGGAAAACGTGTTTCTGTCACATGTAGCATGATCATGTATGTGTGTACAGCTTGTACTCACAAAAACTTTACTCATGTGACTTTTTTAGGAGTGGGGAGGGGACATTTTGAATCAGGGTTTCTCTGTCCTGGAACTTGCTCTGCAGAGCAGGCTGGCTTCAAAGTCAGATCTGCCTGCCTCTGCCTCCCAAGTGCTGGAATTAAAGGACTGTGCCACCACCACCCAGGTTCACGTGACCTTTCTTAACCCTCAGAGTGTAACTGTCTGAGGCTCTGAATAAAGTTGGCTATCTCATGAGACATTAGTCCACCTCATTTACCTGCTCCATTCTCCCGGATCCCACCGCCTCTAGAGCAGTGTCAGCTCTACACACTGGCACGAGCCATAACATCCTGTTGGGGAGGAAAATTAACATTTCCCAGCCTTCTTTGGCTTGGTGTAGACAGCCCATAGCAAAGTCAAGAGACAAGAAGTCTAATCACACCTGCCCCTCCCCCATCCCCTGCCTCTTTCTAGATGAATGAAAAACTATTGGGCCTCCTGAGTAAACTCAACACTGTCAGTTCCAGACCTGGGCTGTGTCTGTGTGAGCAGCCATCGTGCCTGCCCTTTACTGAGCAGGTGCGGTGTTAAGTCTGCCTTCCTGGTGTGCAGGAGGCACCTGGCTGAGAAAGGGGCCAGCTCTGAGTCTGAAATTCCTCAAAACAATCCTTATTCTGAGACCTATCTGGGATGGTGTGGCCCGAGTCCAGTCATGCCTCATTGGCAGCTGTAAGCCCTGTGGCTGCTCACACGGAGAGGAGACTTTCCAACGGCACCCAAAGCTTTGCTTTCCAATGCTGTCATGGCAGCTGGGAGACTGCTGGAAGCCAAGACTCCTCATCCAGGTACCGCCACAGTAAGGGCCTTACTCTCAAGCGCTCCATCAAAGACCTGGGATATGTCTAATGCGGCTAATGCAGGACTGTCCGATCCTGAGCCAGCAGAGTGGCAGGACAGAGAGACTCTCAGGACAGACACGAGTTGAGAGCAATCCTTTCAATACTAGCTAGAGAAATTCTACCTTACAACAAGCTGCCGCTTAGCTGTGTCAAGAGTCAGACTGGCGAAACAGGCCATCCTCCCTGCTATGTGACTGCCCAGAGCAGGACAGTTTTCGGCTCTTCTTTATCTTGAGTCACTTCTCCTTCTGAACACTGGGTGGCGCTCTAAAACCAGGTCTGCCTCAATTTTGAGCAGCCTTCGGACCTTTGTAATTAGAAACGTAAAGAGAAACAGAACAAAACAAGAACTCCAGAGGTTGGTGACTTGGGGAGAGTGCAGCAATTGGTGCTGTCCTTCACCCCGTCAAGCTCACTTAATTTGCCAAGCTGGACTTGAGTTCATTTCTGACTCTGGGCAAATTGGCCCAGGGAATTTCCTTTACCTCCGTCTATCTAGGAAAGCTGGCTAACAAGCAAGGACGCTGGTGGCCGAAGGCCCCTCACGACTAGACAGCCAGGGTCAAGCCCGGCCCTGGCTTCTCTTCATGAGACATTAGGACTAGGAGGCTGTGCTTGGTAAACCTGCCACAGACCTCACCTCTCTTGGGTAGTGCCCCTCACTGAGTCTCAGCAAGCCATGTTCTGCTGGCACACTCCTGTATCCGGGCAGTCACGGGTGCCCATCTGCCAGGCTGGTGTCTGGGGTCCCAGTGTCACATCTGCTCAGTCCAAGGACATGTTCACACAGGGCTGCGAACAGCAGAGGGGACGTGGGGTGTGGGGAGGAATAAGTGACAGTCAGTTTTCTTTGAACTTAATGACATGCTATCCTGCCCAAAGATTTGGGAAGCCTCTTTGGGAACAAAAAAGTATCACAGGAGGCCACACCTGCTTGTGGTCATGGGGTCTGTAGCATGTTTGTGATGTGTTTGCAGTGTGTATGTACATGCACTTCACATAGATATAGATACATGTGCATGCCTGGTATGTGATTATGTGTGTAGCAGCACATGTACATGTATGATGTGTGGGACACATGTGATGAGTACATGTGGGGTGTACATGTGTGGGTGTGCATGCCTTTATGTAGTATATGAGTGCATGGGGTATACATGTGTGACATGTACGTGAGTGTACATGCCTTTATGCATCATGTATGAGTCTATATGGGGGTCTACATGCACGTATGTGGTGTGTGCTGCACCTGTCTTGGACAGAGCCTGATGACCTGAGTTTGATTCCTAGAACTCCTGGTGGCAGGAGAGAATGGACTTCCACAAGATGCATGTCTGCTGACCTCCAAGGCAAGCTGTGGCACCCACATCTACCCCCCCACACGGTAAATACAAAGATATGCACATTAAACACAACACATATGTACATACATATATAAGCATATGTACATTAAAACATACTTATTTAAAAAGAAAGAAAATGACAGGCAGGGCAGCTCTTTGCCTTGGACCTGCCTCCTAGTTCCTAGTTGGAACTGTGTCAGAGTCTTGCAGTGGAGAGACTGAAGCAGGAGGATTGCTGCAAGTTTGAGGCCAGGCTAGGCTACATAATGAGATACTGTGTTACCCCCACTCAGAAAAAAAGAGAACATTCATTTTATCAGCAGCATCCTGAGTCCTGGTCCCAGCCTGAAGTGCTTTCCATGGGACAGGGTGGAGAAGTGGGGTCTGTGTGGAGCTGCCATCTCTTAGGACACAGGCAGGCCCCGTTCTTCACGGGTGTGGCGGATGGGTGGTGTTTGCCGAGCAGCCTTGCTACCCCTGGGTACAGGCTGGGGCCAGCCTAGCACAGCTCACACGGTTTGCGCCGTATGAGGCAGAGGGGTTTGGACAGTGGCCCAGAGGTAGGTACAGCCTGCAAAGCCTATGATGTCAGTACCCTGTTCCAGGACGGGTAGCGACTGGTTTGCTGCGTCTGGGCTATTGGTGAGAATGGCTGGCCTGGCTTGCTGACGGTGGGTGGGAGGCCTCCTTGTGTCTGCTCTGTCGGAGATACAGGCGCCTGAGAACTTCAGCCACCGTGACGGAGGGGATCTCAGCTGACAAAGAACTGGAACGGTGGGATTATTGTTCAGCATAAGTGCTGATGGCAGTCTTACTCAGGCCTTGCTAGAAGCTGGTTTCAGACTAAACTATTCCTTTCGTCTAGATCCAAAGGTAAGAACAAGTTCTAGTCACAGAAAAAAAATAACTAAAACTTCCTTCTGCTACTCGTGTCCTCACTCTGTCCTCAGGGCTCACCCCTTCCCATACTAGTCCAAGCGCCATTAATTGATCTTCTTGATGTTTACGGGAATCTTTAAGTGACCATCTGTTTCCTTGCTTCCTCTGCTCTGCAGTCCCACTCCCATACCACACAGAGCTGTGCGATCAATGGTAGAATTACACAAAATGCGATTTACTGACCTAATGAGCAGGCAAGTAAATAACTCAGCCATGCAGGAGATCAATCGTTGGTTGGATTTCCCCCACCTGCACGTAGGAATCTCTCCTCAGAGGAGAGCCACACATGTGGGCCTGGCCAATTTTATTTTGAAGGCCAAGGTCCTGTCTGTCCCCATTGCGTGCCTTTCCTGATCTGGGAGGCAGGTCATCTCAATGCCCGGGGCTCCAGCCAACCCACTAAGGCCAGTCAGCAGTTCCTTTACTATTTAAAACACCCCAGCTGGGGATGGGTAGCTAGGAGTTAACAGCATTTGCTGCTCTTGCAGAGGAACAGAATTAGGTTCCCAGCAACCCTGTGATGTAACTCACTGTAAATTGTAACTCCAGCTCCAGGGCATCTGATGACCTCTTCTAGTCTCCAAATGTATATACACACACACATAAATAAAAATTTTAAAGAAAAATCACAGTTGGTGATCAACTGTCCTATAGGTCAGCAGTCCATGGTGGTTTCTTGTGGGGACCCAGGGAACAATTTGTCCCTTCCTTTTCAGTTCCAGAGGTGTGTCCTGGGCCTGGGTCCATCATCCAAATTATTTTGATTTTTCTTCTGCCAGGCTACCTCCGTCAGGCCCTCCATATTTTAATTTTAACTGTGTGTGTGGTGTTTAGGATGCAACTCTGGACCTCCAGCATGCTAAGCAAGCATTCTAATAGTTGTGCCACAGCCCAGCTCCCTGACATCTTTTAATAAAGACTGTCTTAGGTTTCCACTGCCATGATGAAACATCAGGACCAAAGCAACTTGGGGCCGAAAGGGTTTACTCAACTCACACTTCCCTATCAATCACTGCTCATCATCAAAGGAACTCGGGGCTAGAACTCAAACAGGGCAGGAACCTGGAGGCAGGAGCTGAAGCAGAGGCCATGGAGGGTGCTGCTGACTGGCTTGATTCCCATGGCTTGCACAGCCTGCTTTCTTATAGAACGGGACCACCAGCCCAGGGAGGGCACTGGCAATCATCAATCAAGAAAATGCCACTCTGGTGGAAGCATTTTCTCACTCAAGTTTCCCTCTTCCAAAATGACTGTAGCCTGTGTGGAATTGACATAAACTAGCCAGCACAGGCTCTTAGGAATAAGCTCCAGGCCCAGTCACAACCCAGGACTTTTACCTGTCTCCTTTTTATGTCTCCTCTTAGCCTTGCAGGGCATGTCCCTAGCACTAGTCTACTTTCCCCATAGCCCTGTGACCGCCAACCCTGCCTCCACGCCCCTGGCAGAATGGGTATTTGCCTGGAACTGGGTGTTGGCAGATGTTAAAACTCACCCTTACAGTAAGTATAGAATTTCCTAATGAAATTACAATCCATGTTGTGAGGTAGACAGGGAATTAAATCAGAGCATGGCGGGAAGAGGCTGGTCAGAGCAGGGAGGAAGAGTGCTGGGCTTCAGAGAAGCGCATATAACACCAGCAGAGAGCTCACTCTCAGGACCACGGCCTTCAGCTTCTCAGGGTCAATGAGCTGGTCTGCACGGCCCCTGACTAGAGGAAAGGGGAGGGGAGGATAGAGAACGGCAGGGTTCTTTTTTCTTTTTCTTGATTTACTTATTCTTTATCTTATGTGTATGATTATTTAGCTTGCATGTATGTGGGGGCCAGAAGAGAATGTTTGATCCTCTGGCAATGGAGTTATGGACAGTTATGGAGTTGTGTGTGGGTACTGAGTCCACTGCAAGAACAAAATCTCTTTACTGATGAGCCTGTCTTTTCAGTCCCAACAGGGTATTCCTGTCAGGACCTAGCTCTGCCCTCTGGGTCTCTGGACAGGTCATTTATTCCCAAAGCCTTAGCTTTCTTGACACATGATGGGTAAGTATTGGAGCTCAGGTGAGCAAATATTTTGAGGAAGGATTCAAGGAGAGGGGTCCTGTACCCAGAGCCCTGAGCAGATGAGTCCTAGGCACTTTCCTGTTTTGTTTTTTGAGTTAGAGTTTTTCTGTGTAGCCCTGACTCTCCTGGACTCACTTTGTAGACCAGACTGGCCTCAAACTCAGGGATTCCCTGCCTCTGCCTCCCCAAGTGCTGGGATTACAGGCGTGCGCTACTGCACCTGGCTCCTGGCTCCTAGGTGCGTTCTAGGGCCCCTTCAGTTCAGCAGACTCTACCCCACTCATTAATTTCAAACTCCACCCATGCCATTCTTTTCTTCTTCTTCCTTTTTTTTTTTTTTTTGTGGTTTTTGCTGTTGTTGTTTTTCTTAAGGTAGGGCCTTGCTGGGAAGGCCAGGCTTCAAACCTACTATGTAAATCAGTCTGGCTTCAAATTAACTATGTAGTCTGAGGCTGACCTCAAATTTATAGCAACCCTCTGCCTCAGCCTCCTGAATGCCTCCTGAATGAGCCACCATGCCAAGCTAATTATTTCTTTCTTTAGTTTTGTTCATTTGTGGGGCAGCGTCTCATGTTCCAGGGCTGGCCTTGAATACCCTGTGCAGAGCAGGGTCTTACACTTCTGACTCTCGTGCCTCCTGAAGTCTACACACCACATCAAGTGCTGAAGATCAGGCCTAGAGCTTCGTGCATGCTAGGAGATCACTCCAGCCTAAGCAGCTTCTCACCACAAACGTCTCCTTATTCCAGAGTAACCATGGAAGGTGTGATTCTAACATTATCACAATGACACAGTGGCCAACGATATTGTGTAGTTGTTAATTACAGTGGCAATCTTAACTGTGGCAAGATGACAGGATTCTGTTTCCTTATTATAGAAAGCAAAATGAAGCTGTGAGGACTCTCTGGGAAAGACATGAGGAAGGCATACCCACAAGGGTTAGTCTAAACCTTCCCCACACATGTGTGTGACATGATAGATGACATACATGCAAGCATTCTTTATGTTTCGAACAAAATTGCAGACAACAATTAGATGTAATAAATGTGCTTTAATTTTGTCTCAGCTTTTCATTGTCTTCATTTTGAATGATTGGTACCACATAGAAGTACCCTCACCATGTAGAATCCAGGGATTTGAACTTAGGTTGTTGAGTTTGGAGGCGAATGCCTTACCCGCAGAGTCATCTTGTTAGCCTTTTTGATGCCTAATCTTGGTTGTCAACTTGACTACATCTGGAATAAACTAAAACCCAAACAGTTGATAACGTTATGGAAGAGAAGATCCGAGTCTAGGCCATGTTTTCTGGAATGGAATATGGAGCTTTTATTTGTTGCCTGATTGCCTTCATTCTCACTGGCAATCTCATCTCTCATGCTAGTGAGGTGTTCCTTCACTGATATCAGAACCCAGTTCTTCGGGATCCCAGTGTAGACTGAAGACCAACTGCTCTTTAAAAATTCTCTGGGAAAGACATGCATGGTATGTACTCACTAATAAGTGGATATTATCCATAAAGTACAGGATAATCCTTTTCAACCCACAGACCCCAAGAAACCAAAGAGGTCCCAAGGGAGGAAGCTTGAGTCTCACTCAGAAAGGGAAATAAAACAGACATCTGAAGTAAATGGAAGGAGGGACCTGGGTGGAAAAGAGGGTGGGGAGGGTGATAGGGGTGGGGATTAGGTGTGGAAAGGGAAGAGAGGAATGGGAAAGAGAACAGAAATCAGTGTGTGTGTGGGGTGCATCTCTGGGACAGGAGAGACGCCCAGGAGTCTATGGGGCTGACCCTAGCTGAGATTTCTAGCAGCATGGGATTTGGAACCAGCAGTCACCACCTCCTGTAGCCCGGTGTGACTTCCACTGGAGGGAGGGGGACACCAACCCACCCATAAAACCTTCCACCCAAAATTTGTCTCACCTACAAGAAGTGTAGGATAAAGATGGAGCAGAGATTGAGGGAATGGCCAACCAATGACTGGCCCAACTTGAGACCCACCCCATGGGAGAGAGCTAGCCCCTGATACTATTAATGATACTCTGCTATGTTTGCAGACAGGAGCCTAGTATAACTGTCCTCTGAGAGCCTTCACCCACCAGCTGATGGAAACAGATGCAAAGACCCACAGCTGAACAATATGCAGATCTCGGTGTCTTGTGAAAGAGTGGAAGGAAGGCTTGAGGGAGCTGGAGGGGTCAAGGACACCACAAGAAGAGCTACAGAATAAACTAACCTGGGCCCATGGGGCCTCACAGAGACTGAATCACCAACCAAGAACATTCATGGGCTGGATATAGACCCCTACACATATGTAGCAGACATGCAGCTTGGTCATCGTGGGGGTCTCCTAACAATGGGAGGAGGGGCTATCTCTGACTTCAGTGCCTGCCTTTGGATTCCTTTTCTCTAGCTGGGCTGCCTTGGCAGCCTTCAGTGGGAGAGGATGAGCTTAGTCCTGCTACGACTTGAGGTGTGAGGGTGGATTGGCACCCCTTAGGGGACTTTCTTTCTGAGAAGAAGGATCAGGATCGTAGGAGAGCAGGAGAGGGGGGTGTGAGAGTGAGACTGGGAGGAGAGGAGAGGAGAAGAGAGGAGAGGAGAGGAGAGGAGAGGAGAGGAGAGGAGAGGAGAGGAGAGGAGAGGAGAGGAGAGGAGAGGAGAAGAGAGGAGAAGAGAGGAGAAGAGAGGAGAAGAGAGGAGAAGAGAGGAGAAGAGAGGAGAAGAGAGGAGAAGAGAGGAGAGAGGAGGGGAGGGGAGGGGAGGAGAGAGGGGAGAGAGGGGAGAGAGGGGAGAGAGGGGAGAGAGGGGAGAGAGAGAGGAGAGAGAGGAGAGAGAGGAGAGGAGAGAGAGGAGAGAGAGGAGAGAAAGGAGAGAAAGGAGAGAGAGGAGAGAGGAGAGGCTGGGATTAGGCTGTAAAGTGATCAAATAAATGGAAAAATTCTCTGGGGCTCCAGTACCAAACTTTTGCTGCCAAGACAGCCAGTCTTGCAGACTGAACAACTACCAGATTCTTAGCCTCCCACCCCCAGAGATAGGCACTGTTGGACAACCCAGATCATAGTCCTCAAATCATTAATAATAAATCCCTTTTAACATATACATATCCTTACATATAGCTAGCTATAGATAATATTCTTGTTTGTTTGTTTGTTTTTGTCTCTTTGTTTTGTTTTGTTGTTGTTTTCAAGAAAAGATTTCTGTGTGTGTGTGTAGCTTTGGCTGTCCTGGACCTCACTCTGTAAACCAGGCTGGCCTTGAACTCACAGAGATCCACCCGCCTCTGCCTCCTGAGTGTTGGGATTAAAGGCACATCACCATCACCGCCAACACCACCCAGTTAGATATATTCATCCTATCAGTCTGTTCCTTTAGAAAACACTAATACAGCCTCTTTGCTATTTTCTGTTCTCCTTGATGGGGGGGGTGCTCGCACGTGCACACACACACATATGTGGGCCAGAGGACAGCCTTGAGTGCCATTCCTCAGGAGCCACTCACCTTGCTTTTTGAGACAGGCTTTCTCAGTGACCTGAATCTCCGGGAGCTTCAGGGATCCTCCTGTCTCTATCTCCCTAGTGCTGGGATTACAAGTTTCAGTTACTGTCTTAGTCAAGGTTTCTATTGGTGTGACGAAACACCGTGACCAAAAGCAAGTTAGAAAGGAAAGGGTTTCTGACTTGGGCTGACATTTCCACACCATAGTCCATCATTGAAAGAAGTAGGACAGGAACTCAACAGGGCAGGGACCTGGAGGCAGAGCTGGTGCAGAGGCCATGGAGGGGTGCTGATTGCTCACTAGCTTGCTCAATCTGCTTCCTTTTTTTTTTTTTTTTTTACTTAAGCAATCATTTTAATCAGGTGTCTTAACAGAAGAACGCTGCACACCAACACTACAAAATCACAGATATAGAACTTCCCGTTTTCTTTTATTTCATTTCAGGAAATGGGGTCACATGTTTCCCAGATTGCCCTTGAGTTGACTGTGTGCCTGTGGATGACCTTGAACTTTCCATCCTCCTGTCTCCACTTCCCAAATGCTGAGATTATAAGCCTATCCCACACACCTAGTGTTTCCTGTGCCAGGAACTGAACTCAGGTCCGCATGCACGAGAGACAGCACTCTACCAACTGAGCTGCATCCCCAACACCACAGGAATACAACTTTGACCTCAGTTTAAGTTTTGATTAGCTATTTGAAGGTCTGACATTGTTATGAAAGCAAACACTTCTAAGACTAAGCAAATCTGATATGGAAACCACGACTCTGTGTATAAACAAATATGAGAAAATGCTCTGAATAAAGATGACTGAAGCAATAACACAGAGCAGAAAGTGAACCATGTCTCAGAGAGGCCACAGTTTGACAGAGCTTTCCTTTGTGGTTGTGACAGGGGAGGCCCCAGGTTCTTTGGCATCATGGGAAATCTAGGATGCATGGGAAAGCTCTTCAACCTGCTTCCTTATAGAATTCAGGACCACCAGTCCAGGAATGGACCTACTCACAATGGGCCCTCCAACATCAATCACTAATTAAGAAAATGCTCTACAGGCTTTTCTACAGCCTAATCTTATGGAGGCATTTTTTTTTCAGTTGGGGTCTCCCCCCTTCTCAGATGATCCTAGCCTGTGTCAAGTTGACATAAAATTAGCCAGCACAATTGACTTCTGGTCAACTTTACAAACAACATTTTTTAAAACATAACCTTTCCTTTTTTTTTTTTTTTTTTTGGTTCATTCCCAAGATCTTAGATTAACATCACAGATGTAAAACATTATAAACTTAAAAGTCCCACAGTCTTTACCAATTCTAACACTTTAAAATTTCAGTGTCTGTAAAAATCCAAAGTCTCAACTGGGTATGATGGCACACGCTTTAATCCCAGAACTCGAAAGACAGAGGAAGATCAATCTGAGTTCGAGGCCAGCCTGATCTACAAAGTGAGTTCCAGGACAGCTAGGGCTGTCACACACACAGAAACCTTGTCTGGTAAAACAAATCAAAACAAACAAAAATTCAAAGTCTCTATTTAAAATCTAAACTCTCTTTTAAAAACTCAGTCTCCCAACTGTGGGATCCTATAAAATCAAAAATAAGCTAAAAACTTTCATACTTCAAGAGGGAAGAACCAAGGCACAGCCGCAATCAGAACGAAGCAAAACCACACTCCAACAGAGTAAATATCCAATGTACAGCATTTGGGGTCTCTTACACTCACCATCTTCTGGGTTCCTCCCAAGAGCTTGGGTCACTTCTCCAGCTCCATCCTTTCCAGCACACACAGCTTATCTTCCAAGCTCCAGTTCTACTGCTTCCAAGTCCATTCTACTGCTGCTGCTGTCCTTGGCGGTCATCCCAGGGTACAGAAATCTCCAAAGTGCTGGGGTCTTCTGCCGCAGCTGGGCTGACGTTTCACCAGTGGCCTCTCCTGGACTCTCCAGTGCAAAGCCTCATCTTCTCTCCATGACGCCCTCATGCCTTCAAAACCTGAACGACCTGGGGAACTTCCACATGGCCTGCTGCCCGCCCAAGGTACAACCTTGGGAACCTCCGAGCACAGCTTGTATGTGCCGACTCTGAAGAAACACTTTCCAGAAGACTTCAGTGATTGCTGGTCTTTTAACACGGCTGATTCTCCGGCCCCAGCTGAGAATGATGGATGCTGATGACCTGCATCCATTCTCCTACCAAAACAAAGGTTTTACTTGAGTGGTTCTGGTTTCTTGTTAACCACAGAGGACTCTTCGGCTCCGGCTAACCAGAAGACCAGAAGCACAGATTCTTCACAGGAAAGGCTCTCTAGAGTCTTTGCTTCCCTCTGAGACTTCACAAGCCAGCCGGTGCCATCTGCACTGCTTTCAACGCTTTTCTAAGCTCCCCTGGAGCAGCCCACTGAGCTAGTACAGCCACCATGCCTGCCTTTCTTATGTGACTCTGAGGCTCCAGTGAGGTCCTTAGGCTGGCTCTGTATTGAGGGGTCCATGTCCTCAGCCTCATGTTGTAGTTTTTATTATTACAGTTTGAAACTCATTTGTTTCTTAAATCCTGCAGTGTGCCTTTACTCCATCCCCTGGGTCCTTTTTTCAGAATTCTACCCACACAAGTTCTCCAAGGGCATTTCTTCGCTTCTGTGGGGCGTATTTTCTTCCAGTCTGGTTCTTCCTCTGTCTTTTATCAGCACCTCCCACCCTCTATCCGGACCTTGCTTCACTTCCCTCTTTCTGCCACCTTTCCTCTCCCTTTTTTCTTTACTGAAGAGAATTCAAATCACTGTGGTGTAATAGTAAAACCTGAAGTGAAGTGTGTGCTCCCCGCCCCGCGCCCCCCGGGGTGTCCTAGCGTCTCAGCGGGGCGCCGCAGGGGTCCGGAAGCCGTCAATGCAAACTGCCAGATACTGAGTAGTCCCAGTTGTCCGGCTGCCTCAGCCCGACCGGGAGCTGCTCCGGGGTCACTAAGTCTCCTAAGCACGCTCCCCACGGTCCTGCGCGCCCCCTCCCCTCTTCCTCCCTCACCCCTGCCTGGCAGGGGCTTGGCTGGTGTAGTTTGAGCTAGGCGTGGGGCCGGTGAGGAGAGGGCTTCTCAGGCAGAACAGCGGCAGGAGAAGGCGCTGAGGATGAGTCAGGGGAGTGTAGCCAGGCAGCTCGCTTGCTCAGCCCAGCGCTCACCCTGTCGGGAAGAGTCCTAGGAAGCCCTTCATGCTCCTCCTGGCTCTACCCCGATCCTGCCAAGTTCTAAAGGGGGCATCCTCAGCGGTGCGAAGAAGTATGAGAATCCCTGCTGCCAAAGTTATCGACTTTAAAAAACTTTCTGCTAGGGAGAATTTTGTCAGTCCTTAGAAAGAAGCGTGGTCCATTCATCTTCAGCAGACCTTTGGGTTTCTGTTAGAGAGGCATGCTTTAGCTGATCTTCAGATCAGTCATTGCGATGTGCAGGCTGATGTTTTCTTCCTCTCCTCTGTCCTTGTCCTCCGTTATAAATAGTTTGGATTTGGTTGTCTTCGTTCTAAAAAATTACTAAGTTTGTAAACAAAACACTGTGGTGCCACTTTTTCTGATCTCACACATGTGAGGACACCGTCTCCACAGAGCAGGCATGCTGTCTCATGGTGGGGAACCACAGACACCCCATGGAAGGCTGAGAGAACAAAATGCCATCCCACACAACTCTGACCTTTGAGGGGAGAAATGAACTAGACTTTGGAATTTATCATTCGAAGCTGGTAAACATGGCCTGGCCAAGCCGTGCCTCCATGAGGAATGCATGTCGGCAAGCACAGCCTGCCAGCGCTCAGCCGCTGAAGAAAGATGGCCTGTCGATTTGTGTTAGCACAGATAAGCCATTTAATTTAATTTTAAAAATGACTATCAGGTGCTTAAAAGAGCAAGAAGAAATAAGAAACAAGCCTTCTCATCTTCTTTCTCCCCAGGCAGCTAACAGGGACTTAGTGAAATTGTCAACTTAATTAACTCTGGCCACGAGGAAGCCGTCCTCAGCAGCATGAGGAGGCTGTCCTCAGGACGATACACCACTGTGCAGGCACGGCAAGATGCCTGCACCATCAGCTTCTCTGGGGGTATTTGGGGCTTTGGGGAGTCCTGCCTCAGGAGCAGTTTGATGTTGCTCTCTTCCCAGCTCCACTCTCAGGTTCCTGAGCTCTGCCTCGGCCTGCAGCTGTGAACCCCAAAGGCACGGGTGTCAGTCCCCAACCTTAAGGCTTCTTTCGAGCCAGGCACTTGGGAAATGCCACTGTGTTCCTCTAACTTCTTATCCTGGAAGACCAGGTCCTCTGCAAGGGGCAGCGTAGCACAGCTCTGTCGGGGGAGCTTCCTCTGCGCTGCCCAGGATCCAGGGTCCTCTCTGCCTGACTCCCAGAGCTGCGCCATGATAGTGCCCCAGGCTGGCCCTCCGCAGCTCTCGGCTCAGATGGGTGCTTGTTACCTCACTAACTTTAAAATTATGCCTTGGGTTCCTCCCTGTCAGTGGTGGTGACACCTCTCAGAGTCACTGTGAACACCACAGTAGCCGGTATGGATGTTCTTAGCAACACATAGGTTCCTGCCAGCCTATCGTCACCACAGAGGTCCCACAATCATGGATGCTGGTCTTGCCTGTTGTTTTTTGAGACAGGAGACTCACTATCCACCCCAGGCTGGCTGAACTCAAGAGCTCTGCCTGCCTCTGCCTTCCTGAGTGCTGGGATTAAAAGAGCATGCCACCACACCCAGCTATTTGTTTGGTTTTAACAACAATTTTATTACATTTCTTTATCATGAGTAGTGAGTGAGCATGTATGTGTATATGTGTGTGTGTGTCCCCCCAGAATGTATGAGGAAGTCAGAGGACAAATTTGCACAAAGTTGGTTCTCTCTTTCCACCATGTGTGATCTGGGGGTTGAACTTAGGTCAAAAGATATGGCAGCAGATTTCTTTACCCAACGAGCCATATTGCAGGCTCCTGGTCATTTTATAAAGAGCAGAGATGGAACCAGGGCCTGTGCACGCCAGGCAAGTACTCTACCACTGAGCTACTCACAGCCCTCCTTTTAAGATAGGGTCTCACTAAGTTGCCCAAGTTGAGCTTTCAATCATTCTACCTCAGCCTTCTTGGAGGATGGGGTGCAGCTTGGAATACCAGGGCCAGAGTATGCAGTCACTCCATTCAATTCAATTCTTAGCTCCTCTTAGAGATGAGGGAAGTTTCTGGGTTTGTTCTGAAAGGAGAACATGAAGATGCTGTCTTCTCCAAGTTCCTGCTCTCTGGCACCTAAGGACCTTACTTAGAAGTAGGATCTTTGCAAATGTAATATGAGTGGAGGTCAAACTGGAGCTAGACAGCTAGGGGCTGCTGTCCTTACGACAAGAGGGGACACAGGGCGATGGAAAGATGATGATGGAGGCAGAGCCTGGAGTGCCACAACCCAAGAGGGCTCATTACCTCTGGAAGCAGGATCCTGCCTGGCACCTTGTTCCTTCCCATCCTTCAGCAGGTGCTTGGCCTCTGGAACAGGAAGGGGGTCACATGCCTGTCACTGTGATTCCACGATGGGTGGCCCTTTCTGTGGTAGCCGCAGGATACCAGTGCAGGAAGAAGGCATGGAAGCTTTTGAGCTGCTCCCCAGTGGGAGAAGAAGGGTGTGGGTACAGATCAAAGGGCAGAAGGTAGGCACCAAGAGATTCCTCCTGGGAAGCCTGGATGCCACCTGGGTGCTGAGTGCCAGGTGCCAGGTGAGATTTGTCATTGCTATTCCCTTGTGCTCACTGAGTCTGGTTGCTTCCCACGGGGCCCACTCCCAAAGACAGTCTGAGCCATCAGCGAAGCTTTTGCTGGCAAGTTGAACATTTTTATTAGGCAGAATTAAATTCTGATGCATCATGCCTACCAAGAGCAGAAGAAAACAGCAGCGCCCTGCATGTAAGTGCTCTCCCGGGGAGTCCTTCCTGTTCTGTCTCCTAGAACAGCCAGAGTTCTGGCCACAAATGAGCCATTTTCTGTCCAAACTGCATGGATTCTTCCACACTAGCTGTGAAGCTGATTTATAATTGAATTAATGAAAGAAACAGACTCATTCAGTCTTATTAAATTGTATTTGTTTGATTATTGCCATTTAAAACATGACTATAGTGTAAGAAAGAAAGGAGAGGAAGGAAAGAAGAGAAGAAGAAGCAATGAGAGGTAGCCAGGCAGGATGGAAGGAGCCTATAGGCTGAGTTTTTTTTTTTTTTTTTTTTTTTAACAAACCTACTTTATTTAGGAAATAAAGGAAAGGTGGGTTGTGGATTTTTTTATAAGTAGTTCCTTGGGGTGAGTCCACTCTTTGTTATCCGGATACCAGCAGTCTAGTCCAAATGCCAAACAGCAACACCAATCAGCATGATTCAGCAGTTTGGGACAAGTCAGCAAAAGCCACAAGACTGAGCTGGATTGCCCCGAGAGAATGCAATGGTTTTTTTTTCTCTGTGAAGTGTCGAAGAACGAAGGCTAGCACAGCGATTTCGATCCAAAAAGTGTTTGTCTCACTATCCGTCGGCTTCTATATATCTCTTCTCCTCAAAGTCCACCCACGGATGTTTTCAGCTGGCTAAAGCCACCCCCTAGCACAGACAGCTCTCAGCAAAACATCGTGTGCCCTCTCACAAGACAGCTTCCAGCAAAACTTCACTTGACCCAACTGAGTCTTCAAGGAAACCAGAAACTTGTACTTCAGGAACCCAGTTTGGGCATGGAGAGGTATACCTCATGTACCCTGGGACTGTGGGTGTCTTGTACAACTTCACTTTCTTCCTCTGGGCCTCTGCTTGGTCAGCCTGTGCTTGGTCAGCCTGTGTTCTCAGTGCTACTTAAATGTATATCGAGACCTGAATGCCACACCAATGTAAATAGCTTTCTTCCTCTTTCTTTCCTCTCTCCTCCTTCCTCCCCCTCGCTGGCTTTAGCTCAGCCCACAATGGTATCAGATATTACTCTGAACCCAAGATTTATGGATTTAAGATTTATGAAGAACCAACACACATGCATGCCCCATGTCACCATGAATTCAAGCTGATGCCAGCATGGAACATCTCTGGGACAGACAGGGTCTAGGCCAGCAAGTACGTTTACCCACCATAGCAAAACCAAGAAGCACTAAGCTGGAGCAGGACCTTCCCCATCCCCCTCAACACCCTTTGTTCATCTTTGGCCTGAACTGTCCCCTAGCATTCTTAGGCAGGTAGGTGTCAAGAGAAATATACTCATTTGTGAGCAGGTGAGGACTGTAAAAGACCGAACTATCTCAGAAAGCAGGTACCCAATTGTGCCTGTGCCATAGCAGATGGAAGGCCTCAGGCCAGGGACATGGATGCCTCAGCCCCTGTTTCACAGTCCTTCCCAAGCCAGGAAGATGCTGAGAAGACAGGTGTCTGGTTTGTGAAGGTTTGACAACTGTGTGTGTGTGTGTGTGTGTGTGTGTGTGAGAGAGAGAGAGAGAGAGAGAGAGAGAGAGAGAGAGAGAGAGAGATCCAGTGTGGCTATAGCCTGGTGGCCTCACTTTACTGTAATTTGTCCAGTGGGTACACATCAATGTAAAATCAACTTTTATTTGCCTGTTTCAGTTGTTGTCTTGGAGGCTAATTGCCTCCTTCTGCTAACCTAGGCCTAGCCCTGGAAGCTTCTACCTAGATTGTAGGGATACTATCCCCTACAATCTAACCCACGCATAGAATGTTTTCAGCCTCTGAGACTTACTGCTTGATAAGCTCACCCTTTCTTGTTCTTACTGAGCTCTGGGCTGGCTGGTTCAACTCAGCTGTTCTGCCTCAAACTCCTCTCCCAGATAACTTATTCAATTTGGCTTTTCTCTCCACCTCTAGGTTGCTCTGTTTGGCCTCAAACTAACTCAAGTGATCCGCTCCAATCTTCTGGCTCCTCCTTCTCTGGCTCATTCCATCTTCACCTAAGTTCTCTCTCTGTAACCCATCTCTCTATTACTGTCCCAGTATAACTGCCTCCTCTCTCTCTTTCTCATTGCCCCTTAAGTAGCTTCCCTTTCCTCTCTCTTCTTCTTGTCAAGTCTTTCTCTGATTCATCACTTTTTCTGCCACTTAATTAGATATCACTTTCAAACATGGGTGCTTTCTTCTACAAACTAACTTTACCATCATTGTTTGGGAATAAAGGCGTGTACCACTACACCTGGACCTTAGCTTTCTTTCATTTTTTTAACCTGAAACTTGTTCTATACAAGTCTGGCCTTAAACTCACTCAGATCTTCTTGCCTCTCTCTCCCGGATTAAAGGTCTGTTTGTATTCCAGCTGGATCACACAGATCTAGAAGGTCTTTGGATGTGATCTCTTGCCAGAACAGCCATGTTCTGAATTGAAATTCCTCTACACATCAAGACAGCTCTGCGGCTTTGAGCCTGTAACATTTTCCATATAAAGGCACAGACCATGTTTACTCAGTAATGGATGTCAGTATCACCTCCTCACCTCATATGAACATCAGGCCTGTGGATTTTTTTCCTGAGTTCTCCTATTAGAACTCTGGGAAGATCTGGACCAGAAGGAGGTAGTCTTGTGGTTAGAGGGTAGTGAGGACCCCCTGCTGAGAAGGATACATGAAGCCCAGAGCTTCTCAGGCTACAGGAGGGGAGGGACTCAGGAGCTATGTTCCGGGGTCCCAGAGGAGCTTTGGAAGGAAGGAGACATTCATCTGTGTCTCCCTCATGATAAGAGAGGATTATGGTACACCTCTGGAAATAGCTCCCTCCAAGAGGCCAGGAGCCTGAACTATGGGACTTGGCCCACATCGAAGCAGTTGAGGGATGCCCTGCCGTTTGCTGGCCCTTGTAGCAGTTTCCTTCCTGAATCTGATATCCTGAGCAAGATGAGGTTGGATACCTTCTTTCCTGGAAAGAAACATGTTAGGAGAGGCACTGACAGGCCCATGGCCCCTCTGAAATCTGGGCTGCTCAGCTAAAACAGGTATGGACACAGTGTGACAGAGGGAGGCCCAGTTGAATAGAAACCATCCTTTCCTGCTGACTCCATGGAGGGGCATAGGAAGCCAGCAGTGTCCTCTGTAGGCAGGGCTTGCTGGCTTTCAGCAGCCAGCAGTGAGTGGTGAGTTCAAATGTCTGATGGGGGCTAAGGGGGAGCCAGTCTATTTCCTCCTAGCAAGGGACAAGGTACTCTCACCGTTCTTATTTAGGAAGCATTGCTGCTAAGACCAGTTTGGAAACCCTGGAATGCCAGTGTTTTAGGGTAGTAGCCAAAGCCAGAGCCCTACCACAAAGCACACCTACCTCTAGCTTCCCAGCCAGAATGGTGCCTGCCAATGCTTAGTATTGGCACTATGGTGCCTGGTCAATGGCCACGAGTGTCAGTGATTGCAAAGAGGCATGATGGGCCACTGCCTATGCACATTCACTGTATTCATACAGCTCTCCTGCCCTGTATCTTAGAAGCCCTGGCTTTCAGCTGCAAAGCCCAGCTGCCCAGTGATAGGCCACATTCTCCAGCTCTGGCCAGCAGGGATGACAACAGAGACAAACAGTTCCAAGGCCCAGTGCCTCCATGTCTACCCTGCCACCTCACCAGCTGGGCTATAACACAGTGAGGCCAGTTCTGCTGGACTACAAGAGCGAACACATGCTAGCAAAGGCATCTGGAAGGGTTCCCTAACGTTCAAGTCATTCGGAGCCACGTAGCCTGGTCTCTGCTGTGTGCTGCAGCTCAAACACTGCAGCCACGGGTTATCTCAGACAACAGGGATGGCTGTATGCCGATAAAACTTTATTTATAAAACAAGTGAGGGTCCGGAGGGATCATTTGGTGATGCTTGCTGCAGAAATGGCAGAGCAACAACAGACTCACTTCCCAGGCTGAGACCCATGCCCAGTGATGGCAAGCTGACCCTCAGGAAGGAAAAGTGCAGGTGTTGCTCACTGGGTCTGTCTGTCCCTGTGGTGCCTTCCCACTCCTTGTTACCAGAGCACAAGGGCCACCCTCTAAGTTCGCCTTAGATTATGGTGAGGCTGAGTGGGTGTGTGAGGGGGCAGCTAGGCTGAGAGGCCTGAAATTGCCAGGAGGAAAGGGTGCTTGGCATGAGGGCGCACCCGCCCTCAGCACTGGATAGCTGAGTTGGTTTCCATGTAGGTTATGTACAGGGACTTAGCACATGCGCGGCTGCTCTCCTTTGCAGCCGGTTGGGAAACACTGTAGAAAAGGCACGTGATTTGGCATGGGTGTGCGTTGTCCTCAGATGTCCTCCCCCAGGCAGAGCTGCTTGTTCCAGAAAAGTTTGGTTCCTAATGCAGGCTGGAGCTGCTGTTCCCAGGCCTCTGCTGTCCCAGGTGACAGGGCCCAGCCCTGAGGTGTGCAGGGCCCACATTGCTTTGGGTCTGTGGGAGTGGGAGAGAAGTTCCCATCCTGGCTCCAGTCCAGGACCTGACTCTTGCAGCCGTCAAGCATCCAAGGGCCGGAGTGTGTGGTGGTGGGGTGGGGGCAGAGGTCAGTGCCTGGTATGTTTGATCCAGTTCCGGATCATCCACTTCTGCCCCGAGCAGCGCTGTACCACTAACCGAAGCCCAAAGTTGGCGTCTTTAGACATCTCTACCTCCAGACACCGACCTGTGTCTCGGCTCACGATGGGGCCACTCTGTAGGACAGGAGAAACAGTCAGTTTGGGAGTTCAGGATGTGTTCCTGATGAGGGGTGATCCTGGTCCCACCCTGCTTCCTACACTACCACCATGAAGATGCAGCTCTCCTTCCCGGCTTCAGCCAGGTGCTAGCTATTCTCTTCAGTTCTCTGGCGTTCAAAGAGCTTCTAAGAACACATCTAGGGACTGTAAGGCTGTTCTTTTCCCAGGTGCCCTTGGGTCCATTTAATTACTTGGTATCTTTGTGCCTCCCTGGCTTAAGTCTGGTAATTTTGAAGCCATCTTCAGCAGGTTTTCCAAGCTGGCCCTCACTGTCCACCCAGCCAGCCTCCTGGGAACCTTAGGTCCTCGGTGGCTTAGCAAACAACTCTACACCAGAGTAGCCAACCCCGCCTCTCTGCTCCTACAAATTGCTCAGGGCAGCAGAGAACTCCCAAGGGAGCCTCTGTGTGGGATCTTTAGAGGCTAGGGGCCAGGAGAAGATCAGAGGATGTGTGACCCATAGAGGCTGGTGCTGAGGGGTCAGGGTGTACAGGAAGGGATGGTGAGTGGACTGGACCTGCATCAGGGCCCAGAGACCCAGAGGACTAGGGCTTGAGGTGAGGGGTGGTGGGGCAATGGTCAGATTCAAACGCATCAGAGCCTTGAGTGGGTTTCTTAAACCCACCTTCTCTCTCTGCCCGAGTCAAGGTGCTGGGGCAGGCAAGGCTGTGCCTCTCTCTTCCTGTGTGACTCTGAGCCAGTTTTATAAACTTTCTGTACCATGGGCATGAGACCTTGGCTATCAACCTGATTGAGAAGTGCCTAGGGCAGTAAACACACCTCTGGTGTGTCTGGGGTGGGGTGGGTTGTTTGCAAAGGTTAACCAGACAAGTGCTGTCCTCATACACCCTGTGGGCTGGGGTCCAGATGAAATAGCAGATGGCAAGGAGGAAGCCAGCTGGCATAGTCTCCTTTTCTCCCTCTGCCCGTGATGTGAGCTGCCCTGCTCTGCTGCTATGGTGAACCCTCAAGAACCATGAGCTCAAATACATCTCTCCCTTCAGCTGTTTTTCTTGGTATTTGCCCGAAGCCACGAAGTCTGACTTCTCAGAGCTGTTAGCACCCCCCCACACACACACACACACACTGACCTGGGTGAAGTCCCATAGCCTCTGCGTAGGCCTGGCTACATCCTCACACTTCTTCAGGGTGGGCATGCGTCCCCGGCCATCATCTACCAGGCACTTGGAGTCTGGCAGAAAGGCTGTAGAGCCCAGGGGTCCCAGCTGCAGGAGGCCATCAGCATTGTAACGCACCAGCTGGGGAGACAGCGGAGCTGTGAGTGGAACCAAGGTTCAGGCCCAAGGTTCCTCATCCTGTGTATCCATGGCCAGGCCTTCATCAACGCTCTCTCTAGCAGAGAACATGGTGTTGACGTGGCCATGTCCACCCTGGTCACTTCACGAGTCATCTTTTCAGGGGCTCACGTTCCACCAGCACAGGCTTGCTCATCTTGGACCTGAGAAAATGGTGCCAGCCAGGGGCTGACACCCAGGTTTTGACAAGAGACTGGAGGGACAGCATTCTACAACTCCACTCTTAGCACCCTCTGCCTTCAAAGGGAGACCACTGTGCTGAAAACCCAGTGGGAGGAGCCAGTCCAGACAGCTTAACAAGGCCACTACAGTGGGTGGCATGGAGGAAAGCAATCTCCCACTCACAGGGGCCATTGTCTCAAAGCAGGCATCTTGCAGCCCGAGATTTAAAAAGCACCCAGCAGGTACTGGCCATCTATAGCAGACAATGGCTGTCTCTATCCATGGGGGACACAGCAAAACCAGGGGCTCACAGAGATCCAGGGTCTACCCCCATGGATGTTCATGAATGAGGCTCAGGTTCAGAGAAGACAGGCCTACTGAGCTCAGCTCCTGCTGGGGAGATGCCATTGTCAACAGCAGCAGAATGGGACGGACCAGCCACCTTGAGGTGAACGACCCCAGCCCTGAGCAGCACGAGGCACTGAGTCGAGTCTGGAAGCCTCTTGGCTGACCTAATGAGAACGGAATGGAAAACAACTTTTTCCCTCCACCGTGTCTAGACCAGGCAGTACCTCATCATGACGTCCAGTTAATCCACAAGACCACCAGAGAAAGCTCGTGCTGCCTCTGTCCCATTTAACTGATGGGGAAACTGAGGCACAGGGCTGTTCATGACTCACCATCTTAACTTACGGCACCTGCTGCCTTCAGAGTCCCAGGCTGCTCCAGCCTCTTTTGAGCTTGGCTCCAAAAGCACAGGAACTCTTTGTGACCCATTCCATGCCCACCCTCCCTTCACTATGAGGCCTAGGCGCTGCCTACCTGTGAGGACATGCCGTGGCAGGGATAGAGGATGGCTCGGTCATCGTCTTCTGCCCCCTGGTCCAGGCAGTAGCCACTGGCTTTGCTGTTTCTCACCTATACCCAGAAGCAGCAGAGAAACTGCAAGTCACTGAGGAGGGAAGGCTTTCAGGAGCTCTCTCGCCCTGTCTCCCACTAACGGGAAGAGGTGACCACTTGGTAGCTGGCTGTGGGCTGCCTGTGATGACACAGGGATGAAATTCATATCCAGAATCCTTCCCTTGGGATAAAAGCCCCGGGGCTTGGCATCTGCCTGGGGTAGGGCAGGAATGTGGTGCAGTGTGGGTACATGGGGAGGAGGTAGAAAAGAAGGCCAGGTGAGGCAGCCCTGGCTCCCTCAGCAGCCTGGGGAGAGACGACTGTGCTTCTCACTGTGCTCTGTGAGTGTATGGAGAGTTAGCTGGCCCCAGTAGGTGAGGCTGGATTTGTTATAGAATGGCTTGGGTCCCTAACTCAGTGACACCCCTGCCCTAGCATCTCCTCCTGAGTGGATGCAGAGGCTATTTTGCCAAGACACTTTGGCTAAGGACTGCAGCAAAAGGGACTGTGTGCAGCCCTGAGCTCAGGAGATAGTTGCGGGTTTCCGCAGAGGACACACTTGGAACGCTCACTCCAGCTCCCAGCTGGTGGCAGAGTGACACGACCCAACCAACGGCCACATGATCTCTAGCACGCATGGCGGCACCCACACTGTAGCCCATGCCAAGCAGAACAGTGGTGACCTTGGACTCTGTCCCAGGAGAGCTGTACTCTGTTTCACCCCATTGAGTTCCGGGCTGTGCAGTTTGCAACATGTCAGTCACAGAGCACAGCTCCCTGAAGGGACCCGTGGGCCTGACCCTAGAGCAGGAAAAGTTCTCAGGTCGCAGCATCCAGAGTTGGGTATGGATCCCACAGTGGACAGAAATGGGAAGGACAGCACAGGAGAGTAGGGAAACAGTTGCTTCTCTCTCCACTTGCACTTCCGGGGAAAGCTTTGTGCCCATAGGCTGGATCTGGCTAAGGGGTAACACCAAAGGGTAATGGTTCTGCAAGGACTGACCACCAGGCCCACCAACCCTGTCCCCAAGTGCTGTCTCGGGGCCAGATGTATGCCACCTGCCTGTGGGGACACTGGGCTGCACTCCTGCAGCTGAGAAGCTGGGAGCAGGAGGTTTTGCTGTCTGTGGGGATGCCGTCCCTTCTCCCTGCCAGTTCTGTAGTGAGAGACCTTAGATCCAGGCCGAGGTAGGAAAGCAGCGCCTCCTCCCTGGCTTTAGAGAAGGCTCTGTGCACAGCTGTGCACTTGGGAGCTCGGGGTGACACTACAGCTGATGTGCCAGCTCTCCAGCATGCATGCTTCTGTGTGTGCTCATAATGCATGCATAATTTGGTGTGAGTGTCACTACGTGTGCACCCCATGTTTGATGGAGGCTTTTATACATGGATGAAAGTGAGTGTTTGGGGAGCTCTATGTACATGAACAGGAACAGTTATGCACCCGTGTGTGCACCTTACCCATAGGAGTACATGCTTCAGCATGTGTTTGTATGGCCTCATGCACAGGTATGCATGTGATGAACACCATATGTACATATATATACATATACACACACATATATACATATACATACACGCACACATGTATATAAGTTCATGCATTCATACACATATGAATGCGTGTTCACATGTAATAATGCATTTGTGCACACACGCATCTTGATATGTGTATGGATGTGTGAGTGTGTGTGATAGGCATGCATTTTATCTCATGCATTTGTCAGCACGTGTGCGATTGCATGTCTATATACACACGTATAAGCACGCGTGAATGTTTATCCATGTCATTATGTATACATAGACCTATCTATTTGGGAATATTCCTTTAAACTTTTTTATTTATTTTGCCAGCACTGAAGTGTACACTTTTAATCCCAGCAAGTGGATCCCTGTGAGCTTGATCCCAACATGGTCTACATTGAAAGTTCTAGGACAGCCAAGGCTACAAAGAGAGACTCAAAGAAAAAAAAAAACAACTCAATTAATTAATTAATTAGTATTCATTTTGTGTGTGGATGCATGCTTGTTATGGTGTGCATGTGGAGGTCAGAGGGCAACTTGAGGGAGTTGGTTCTCTGCTTCTACCTTGTAGGTCCCGGGGTCTAAACACAGTCCTCAGGCCGGGCAGGAAGCACCTTCGCCTGCCGAGCCGTCTCACTGGCCCATTTATCCAGGGTATATTTCTGCATGCAAATGTGTGGTTAGGTTTCTGTGTGGACTCAGCAGTGGTGCGTCTCATCAGCACGAGCATACCCACGCTATTTGGGGTCTCAGGGTCCGGGAATGTGCTCAAGAATATACGCGTTCATGCAGGTGCGACTATGGTGTCAGGGCACAGGGCGCTGGAGCATGGGATCTTGGGGCGTAGGTCTCGGGTAGCGGGCAGAAAGCCCAGCACCCCAGCAGGGCCCGTGTGCAGAGGCGGTACCTCTCCGTACGTGAGGGTGTTGTTGTAGATCCTCATCTCAGGGTACACGTTCTCCAGGTACCATTTAAAGCTGCGGCATTTCAACCTCTGGCGCAGGGCCAACCTCTCAGACACATCCCCGAAGTCCACTCCTGGGTTCTGCGGGCACGAGCATGTGGGAGAGCGTAAGTGCTGCGGGTCCATTTCACCCTGTGGTTCGGTCTTTCCCGTGTCAGGGCTCCCCACCCTTAAGAGTGGCCCCAGTTGTAGCCTTGGGTTGCACAGCCTCATCTTGGCCTCCTGACCTGGAGCTCACAGAGGATTCTGGCTATGGGTACCGATTTGGCCTATTCATACCTGCCCCGCTTTGGGGAAGAGACCTGGGCTCTGTCCTTCCTGCCTGGTCTGTGTTGGCTTTGCCTGTGCTTCAGTGACATTCATGGTGGGACCACAAAGTATCAGCTGGACACAGTTTGACTCCGGAGGGGGGGTTGTCACCATGACTGAGCCCCAGACACAGAAGCTTGGGGAACAGGGTAGCTCCACTCATAGGCTCTTACATGTCAGTCCTGGGAAGGCTAGGAGGGGACCGTGGGTGCTGTGAATCCATGCCTTTCCTCCATAGCTATGCCTACACAGCAGCTGTCTGAGTCTGAGTTGATGGTCTTTTCGCTGAGTTTCTGTGGGGCCCAGTACTCTTTGTGGGCCCTGAGCTATCAAGATGAGGTAGCTTAAGAACTCCTGCCCCATCCAGGGCTCTCTGAGGCTCCATCTCCCCTCAGGTCAGGGTAGAGCAGGCTTAGGCCTAGGCTACCTACTTTGAGTCCTGTCACTTTTTGTATTGTGGCCTTGGAATAGTCTCTTATCCTCACTGTGCCTGTTGCCTGACTTGCAAGACTAGACACTTGGATTGCCTTGTTTTGAGGATTAAGTGAGTTGGGGCACTCCCAAGTGACCTTGGGATCACAGGCCATAAAAAGGCAAATCACGAGAGGGACATGACTTCCCTCCAGCTTGACTAAGTGGATCAGGGGCTAGGGCACCTCATGTGTGGCTCCCATGATTGACTGTTGATGTCCCATGTTCTCTTCCAATGTTAACAGAGATATAGATGTGTATTTTCCAAATCAGCTTTGTTATAGACAACAGGATCCTTAGGCTTTGCCTCTACGGTTAAGACTGTCCATTCTACGGGGATCCCGATCTTTGAGGCTGGAGGGAAGCCCAGAAGCAGACCTTAGGGTGGTCAGTCCTGTGCATCCCGGCAGGGTTGCAAGGGACGGGGTGTGGTGCAGCGCAGATGCTCCACGGGTTATCCAATGCCAGGAGTGCTGCCTCAGTAAAGGTGAGCCGACTTAGGAGGGTGAAGAGAGGCATTTAACAAGATTAAGCAGGCCAGACGTGGCGAGGCACATCTGTGACCCCAGCACAAGCGGGGAGAAGCAGACTATTGAGTCAAGGCCAACTGGGCAGCAGAGTAAGACCCCTTTAATAAAAAATATCCAAACAGGAAAAAGTACACATTTACACCAAATCAGGATACAAGGCCTGGTTCTGACTATGGTGCAAGGAGAGAAGGGAGAGGCTGGACCAGCTGGATTGGCATGGGACACTGGGGTGAGGCTTAGGGAGTGGCTGACCTGTACTTACAACCTTTGGTGGCTACTTGTAGCCCAAACAGTTACCTACAGAGAAGGTAGGCCACAGTGAGAAGCCCTTTCCTATATGAGCCGCCGGGCGGGGAAGGCTGCCTGGATGTGGCACAGTATTCTGGAGTCCCTCACTTCAGTTCCCTTCCCAGGGTCCATGTGCTTCCTCTTATCTGCCCACCCCACCCAGCACCCGCCTTACTGTCATGGGGATGTTCCACGCCATGTACACGTGGGACTTGAAATCATCCATCCACACCTCCGCAGCTCTCAGTGCATTTCGCTTGGCATAGTAGTCAATGTCGTTGTTGTATGGCTTCTTGGTACGCTCGATATGGGCCACACGGGAGCAGGGGAGTACCTCCATGCTGCCGCCACACTGCCACACCTGGGGTGAGAGGGTTGGACCTGGTTAGAGGCGTAGGGCCCACCTGACATGCCCATCGTATGTTGGCTAACCCAGGGGCCTGGACACTTTGACATTTTGCATGTGTTAGAGGAAGGTGTATCCACCAGGACTTGGGCATCAGGCTGCCTCCCCCCCCCCCGCCTTGGGATTGCCTGTCATGCCTGATTTCTCTTCCATGTTGTATGACACGCATTTGTATCTGTCCACCCCACTCAGTGCTCTGGGTAGGGACTCCCAGCCCAGTTTGCCAGAGCCAACCTAAAGCTGATTTGAGTTGGTTAAAAAAGGGACCAGTTGCCTGAAAACAACTGAATTGGGACCCCCAGCCACCCTGGCTCATTTTTAGACAATTTCTTACCAGTATGTCTTGCTGTTTTGACAACTTGTGAAAATACTAAGAGAGGGGACCAGGCTGCAGGGATTGAATCCGTAGGGGTGAAGCCTGCTTCCTGTTGCGCGCTAGTCAACCATGATGTGAATGCCCACCTCACGTTCCTGCCACCAAAGACACACCTACTTCTGTCCCATGCCTTCCCACCATGATGGACTGAGACTGTATAAAACCTTGCATCCGATTAGATGTTTCCTTGAGTAAGCTGCTGCTGTTGGGTGCTCCAGAGACAATGAACTGAAGATAACTATCACGCACAGCTTCTGGTACCCTAAGCAAACACATGTATCCAACAGAAAGTAGAGTAGCTTGCTTTCTCGGCGAGTACACACTGAAGCCCTTCACCGCGTGCAGCTCTGCGGTAGGAAAGGATTTCGCACTCTGGGTCCCAAGCTCGGGCTCGCTCCACTCATTTCAATTATACTTAGCTCTCCACAGCTAACCTCCATGATTGTCTTGAGCTGGGCCAGCAAGTGGCTCATTTATGTTGCCTTCTCTCTGCCAAGGAATGAGATGGTTGAACAAGTGTTATCTGGAGTGTGTTGGGTAAGAGCTGCCACACACCTGCGTGACAAGTAGGCCAGAGAAGATGGAGAGAGGGAGAGGAGTTTGCGCTCAGCCTGACCCTGGGGCTAGATGCATCAAGTCAACATCTTGAACTGGGACTTACATCCTTATCTCCCTGAGCTCCTGGAGCCGACACAGACCTTGAGACTTCTCAGCACCTATAATTGTGAGCTGGTTCCAAGGTCCACCTATGTCTTGCCGGTTTGCTTCTCTAGGAAACTCTGGCCCATCCCCTTTTTGTCCTGTGCCAGTCCCTCCTTCCATCAAAATAGTGTCCTGTGGCCCACACAAACACATCACGTTGAACTCAACCACAGCAGAGGCAATGGGATTTTTTAAGTGTTGACAAGTTTCACAGGCAATTTCACAAGTAACAATGCCTGAGAGAAACAAGTTCAGGGAGGAGAAGGTGTAATTGTCACTCATGGCCTCAGAGGTTGTACTGTAGTCATTTGACTCTGCTGCTGTGGGCATGAGGTGAAGCTGAGCAGCATGGCAGGAGCAAGGCTGTTTGCCTCACGGACAGGGAGACACAGAAAGGGCCTTGGGCGTGATGCGCCCCCTCCTGTGATCTACTTCCTCCAGCATGGTCCCACCTCCTTAAAGTTTTCATCACCTCCTAAAATTGTACCACTAGCTGGGGACCACGCCTTCAATATACAAGCCTGGGGGAGGGGGCATTTCATTTTCAAACCATAACACAGGAATGAAAACAAGAGGATGGCCAAGAAAATCCTAGACAGATAATGAGGACATAATCAGTCACTAGACAAAAAGTGTTTTATAAAACAATAAGGTAATGGCTAAAAGTAGACAGCTGAAAACAGACACAACATACCTATATACACAAAACACATATGCACATATATATACACAAACATATATACATACGTATATGTAGATATATGTACATACTACTCATACATCAACACACACGCACACACCACACACACACATGTATACACACACACACATGTATACACACACAGAAGGTACAACAGTGTTCTTGGGGCAAAGGATAGGGGACTCTACTTTAAAACAGTGTAGCAGCAACAAGGACCTCAGGCCTGTACGAGCCCTGGGCGCCGATCAAGCTCGTAGAGCAGGGATTGTGTGCTGCCAACAGGAAGGTATTTAAAGGGCTGTTGGCTTTAAGCTGTCCCTCCAGAGAACACCAGGAGAGGCCCAGCGCCCAGAATGGAAGCCAGATGCAACAGGAAGGGGCTTCCCCGCCACACAGGGAGCTGATCTCCCTGAGGGCCAGAAGGAGGGGCAGGCAAGCAGCACAGCCAGGGGAGGGAAAGACATATGGTGAACACATGCACACACGGCTTCACGCTTATTCACAACCACAAAGCCACGTCCTCAGTGTCTGTCTCCTTTGCAGAACATGAAAAGGACAGCTGATCAGCCCCCACCTGTCACAGGGCCTAGACAGTGGCCTTCCTCAGGCATCACTGCCAAGAAAATAATCCGCATACACCACACCCAGGTACACATTCCCATGCATAGATCATACCTGTACACACAACACATTCCACACGCATACCGAAAGCCCACAACACATACATACCATACACGTACACACATACCATACACACATAAATATGTATACACATACACACATACCACACCTATACAAATATGCTCAAAGACCACATTGTACACCATACACATGCACACACACATACATACATACATCACATGAATGCCCAGACGTATCAAAATGTATACATACAACACACAGACATACACACGCACTACTCATTCCACAGATGTACACACTACACTCCCATGTACATAGAGATGTATAATACACAAACATATACCACATGCGTGCACACACATATATATGCGCACACAGAGATCATGTAGCACATGTCCTCACATGCACACACATACACCACATCCATATATATGTACTCATATATACACACATACATATACCCACATTGAAATATAACACACACATATACATATATCCTTTTGAGGGCAAAAAAGGGTGTAGCATTTGTATCAAAAGCTATAAAAATGCTAGTCACATCTTACTGGGTAACTCCATTTCCAGAGACATATTACGAGGGGTTGACTGGGCTGTGAGAGTAGTCAGACCAAGCCACCACTTCTGGGCTGGTGACACAGAGAGGCCACAAGTACCTGTCAGGCAGGTACCACTAGTCTGAGGATGTAGAAGGGGACAAGGAACTATGGATACATGTCTGGAGCAGACGTGCTGTGCCAATGGGTCACCTCAGGGACATCTGCAGGCCCACACCTAAAGGCACAGGCATAAGTAACACACGCATGTTCACAAACAGGCTCTGAGCAGGGGCGCGCCTCTGACAAACTGTGGGCCATTCCGGTTCTAGTTGAGCCGATCTCACAAAGGGAAGTAAAACGGTGCTGAAGAGGGTGGGCAAACCTCTGTCACGGCCTCCGTGAGCACCACAACATTCGGTCCTTAAACCGATCCAGGAGTTAGCTCTCACGTGCTCCTCTGATGGGGAGACAGGCTGAGACAGATGGAGTGCAACAGACACACAACCAGAGTCCACCTGGAACGTCAGTCTCGGCGAGCTTTGAAGACACGGTGCTTGTGACACCCGAGGCAGCAGCTAACCCTCGTCCTCTCCTCCCCCCTTGCCCCCCCCCGTCCTGGGCAATGCCTATTCACCACAGCTGGGGCTTTGTTAAGACCCCGCTAGCTGACCGGTGAGGCGGCTCATTGGATGGCCACTTTTGTCCAACACCCAGAAGGCAAGGGACCCCTCTGCTCTGCCCCACACGGGCATTCTCAGTGAGGACGGCAGCTGCATGGCACACACAGTGTGCTTTGTCAGACGTGCCCAGGCTAGCCCTGCTGCTTGCATGGTAGAGTGGCCATGTAGCCAGTGCCCCTAAAGCTCTTGGCAGCCTAAAGCAGGTAATGTCAGAGCTGTTGGAAGCAGACTGCTTCTAGGCCACCCACTTGCAGGGGGCAGCGGAGGCACCCCAAAATAGATAGCACCAGTGTGGTGATAAGCTCAGATCTGACACACAACTTTAAGGTGCTGGCTCAGCCCCCCTCACCTCGGGCTCAGATCAGATGCCCTCTTGGGCCTCAAATGTCCTGGGAACGGCCTGCTCCCTGCCTCAGGCTCACACCTTGTTAGTGCTCATCAAATTAACTGCTCAGTTTTAGCTTCCTGTCTCCTGTCCGCTCTCTTTGCTCTCATAAGGCCTGGAGATATAGCTCAGTGCAAACATTTGCATCTCCCAAGTCTAAAAGTCCTTGGTCCATGGTGCACACAGTCAGTGATTGTGTAGCTCAGGAACGAATTCAGGATCGGTCTAAAGCCAGTGGCAGCACTGGCTGGAAAGGGTGAGGAGAAGGGAGCTACCTACAGACTCTTGTGGTATGTTCGGGGAGTTGCAGGTGGCATGACCTAGCAGAGAATCATGCCAGGGAAGTGTACGCCCTTGAGGGGCTCCCTTAGCCAACAGACAGAACTCTTCCCATGCAGACTGCGTGTGCTTTGGCTAAACAGAAGCATGGAGGGGCTGAGGGATTTCCAAGAGGACATGAAGGAACAGTGGGGACCAATCAAGCTGTGAGGCCTGCAGGGTAAAGTGTCCCCGGTAGAGAAAAAGCAGTGCACGGACTTCTGTGGTGTGCAGTTTAGAGAGCGGGTGTGTATACCTGTTCAGGATATGTGCCTGCAGCCACAGGCCCAGGCTCTGCCACCCATTCCCTGTTCTCACCGTCTCTGACCTGTGATTAAGACGATGGCACAAGTGGCCTTTCTAATCGACTCAACCCAATTAGAGGGACTCTGTGGTCTCGAGGTCAATTTTCATTCCTGTGATTGTAGAAATGCCAGCTGCACGTCCCCTAATGAGGAAAGTCCTGGAGCCAATTAGGGGGAAATGATTCTGTCACGTCCATTAAGTTTAATAAAGGTCAGGATAAAATCTAACGAAGTCTGGTCTGGAAAGCCAGCTGCAGAGCAGAAACTCAAGCGCTTGCCTCTGCGCTGTAAACTGCCTCCGGCCTGAGGAGCAGCCCCTGTGCTCCGTGCTGTTCTGAGAATCACTGCTGGACCAGGACGCCTTGCAGGAACTTGCCTTAGCCTCGGAACTGATTTTTAGAAGGAAGGATAAGGAAGAGACTGTGAGATGCTGTCTTTTTGGTTTTTGTTTTTCGAGACAGTGTTTCTATGTGGGTAGCCCTGGCTGTCCTGGAACTCACTATGTACACCAGGCTGGCCTCTAATTCACAGAGATCCACCTGCCTCTGCCTCCTGAGTGGTGAGATTAAAGGTGTGCACCACTGCCCAGCTGAGACCCTGTTCTTATTCTGTAAAGCCACTTTCAGAAAGTGTGTTCTTGGGGCTGAAAAGATAGCTCAGTGGTTAAGAGCGCTGTACAAACAGGACAGTGATTGGAGCAAGCATCATTATCCGTTTGCACAGTGGACAGCTGATTGGTGCCAGAGGACCTATGCCACGACTGGGTAGGCACAGTCCCTCAATTTGTACAAAGGATTGCAGTAATTGGTGCAGACACCCTGGCCACACCCACTTGCTGGCTATGTAAGCAAACTGTTCAGCTGTTTGTGAGTCTCTGGGAGACTCCCTTCCGTGTTGTGGCCAGACGTGACAGCCACAGGCTGAACTGGTGGTGGGGCAGCAGGGGCCGCTGAGACTCCTGCAGGAGCAGTGACAAGAGGCAGCGAGAGCTCCACGGAGGGTCAAGGGTGAAGGGACAAGGAGCAGAAACAACACAGAGGAGCACAGGTCGAGACCAAGCGAGAGCAGGTGGAGAGTCGAGACTGGGAAGAGGAAGAAGGAAGAGAGCCTAGACAAGGAAGGCTCTGGTCACTGGAAGAACTGCAGAGAGCTGCAAAGCTTTAAGGGCTAAAGATCCTGACATCCAAAGCCTGAGAACTGTGACTCTTGTCACTCTAGGCCAAAGGACCCAGCACTCACAGCTTGCTTCAGAGCTGTATCACCAGCTGCTCTGAGCTATCTGTCTGCGGCCGGAAGCCGAGGAGGACAGAAGCTGCCAAGTGCCTGGGCTGCTGGTAGAGTTAAGGCCCAGGGCAATATGCCTCCAGCTGGAGTGTCGAGAGCAGTGCGGTTCTGCCTTCTGAAGGCCTGGAGCCGTGAGCCTCTGGGTCTGCCAGTCCAGTCCCCAGGCCTTGGGTGATACAAGGCCTGGGACTGCTAAGCCCTGAGAGAGCATCTCCCTGCTACTCAGGTTTCCTATCCGGGTAGAGCAGAAGGAGCCATCAGCTGTTGGTAACACCGTGAACGCTGCCCCCGTGTGAGCACTCACACACATGTCCCCCGCTGCCTCTCAAGAGGAGGTCCACGTTAAGGCTAGACAAGCATTGCGATGATGGGGTGTTACATTACTCCCCAGCATGGATCTCAGCCCATGAATAAGTGAGCCGTGACAGGACAGCGGGTCCTTGGAGACACCACAGCCACAGCCAAGTTCTCACATGGGGACATGTGGAGGCATGGGCCCTGGACAGGAAGAGGCATCAATCATCCAGCGGGGTGAGTGCTGGGACCTTTAGACTTGTGACTGCCGACTTGGTAGGACTTAACATCACCATGAAAACACCTCTGGCCTGTCTGTGAGGGAGTTTCTAGACTCGGTTCTCTGAGGAAGGAAGATCTCCCCCTTCAAGTGTGGACAGCTCCATCCCACGGGTTGGGGGACCAGGCTGAATAGAAGAGAAAGCAGCTGAGAGATAGTGTCCATCTCTCTGCTTCCTGGACACAGTGAGATCAGCTGCCTCATACTCCTGCTGCTCTGACTTCAGCCTGCGGTAGCAGGCTGCACTTTCAAGCTACAAGCCAAAATAACTTCTCTCTCTCTCTCTCTCTCTCTCTCTCTCTCTTTCCAGAAGTTGTTTTCTTTTTTTGGGGGGGGGGAATTTGGTCACAGCAAGAGTGACTAAGACAGGAGGCCAGTACAGAGTCCCAGGACACAGCATGCCAGTCCACCAAGACCCCAAGGCTTGGGCGTGGTCACTGGTCTCCCTGAAGATGACAACGGGCCCGCTCTCCCGAGTCATCATGGAGGTGAGCCCCATACCTGCTCAGCTCTCTGCTCACTTCTGACTTCCTTTGTCTTTTATTTTCAAGTCCCCAGCAGCAGCTTTCTCTCCTGAAAAAGCTACTCTCCATCCATCTGCTTAAAGAATGAAAGGGATCCAGAAGACCTCGCCCCACAGGCAGTTCCTGGCTGCTGCCCTACCCTCTCAATCATCCCTGTGCCGTCCGCCCCCTTCCAGTGTAAGGCACAGGCACGCTATGAAGGGCCAGCCAGCAGTGATGGCTTGCGCCCACCGTCATCCCCCAGTCTTCTGCCGTCTCCACTTTGGGTCTGTCCTGACTTTCCGTGTTTGCTTCCAGATCATCCAGGTACTATGAGAGAGGGTGATGCCAGAGCTGCCCAAATCCCAGGACGCCCTGGCTTAGCAGGGGGCTGCCCCCACAGTTAAAGGGACCTGGAGCCACACGGGTGTCAGATGGAATCAAACTGGGTGCCTTGGAGGGAGGGCAGGTCACCTTGTTTCCTCTCCATAGGCCAGGCCTGTTGCTGGGCTCCCACACACTCTGCCCTGTGCAGCAGGCTCCGGGGTTGGGGCCCCCTCCCAGTGCTCTTGGTCCCTGGATGATGTAGAGTTCCTCCCTGCAGGGCCCTTTGGAATTCAGACTCCAATCTTTAACAATGGAAACAGAGCACCTGGGCTCAGCCTTCCAAGCCTTAGGGTAGGGCAGGAAAGCAGAGCAGCCGGTTCAGAGGAGAGCCGGTCTCCCTATTGCCCAGCTCTGCTGGGTTTTGTAAGTATGTCACCCTGTCCCACCTCCCTCCCTCCCTCCTCTGATTTATTTTATCTTGCTAAAACTGTCCATTTCCATGCATGCCCCTCGAAACGCAGTCAGGAATAAAAATAGAATACACTCGCTCGGCTCACTTGTGCGCTTTACACATGAGCGGTCTGAGCGACACGCAGTCATAGAGCATGCGGGCCTGTGATTGCACCCTCTTGAATTCCGTGTGCAGGTCTCTGTGAAGAGCAGAATTTACCTCTGGCTGGAGCCATGGTCTTATCTCCTCCCTTAAGAGTTAACAGTGGGGCAGGTCAGAACTACCCTAGAAAGGTGGGTTTACCTTAAGAGTATGTACTTTTCCTGATACAGAAAAAACTCAAAGCAACAGAGCTGCTCTTATAAAGGATTTGTTAATAGATTTGCCTTGGAGATAGAAAATCACACAAAGCAGACTTTTAGTTAAGGGGTGCTGCCCCCAAATACTCCAAAGATGAGTAGTTTGCTAGCCAGGCCTGTTAGAGAGAAGCAAATTTACAATGCTAGGATGTTTGTTTACCAGGACTGAGCAGCTGTTAGGCTCGTCCCCAAAGAACGTGCCTCTGACATGCTCAAGGGGGCAGTGCAGGGCCACAGCCAATGTTAATTCCTGGCCTGCCATTAAGCCCCCAGTTCTCTTCTGGAGAAAAGCATAGTTCTGCCAGATGGACAGGATGAACCCAGATAACAGCTAGTTGACAAGAACAATGCTGGTTTACTTAAATCATTCCAGCAATATCTTGTTATGGAGAATCCCCCATCTGCCCAAGCGGCCAGGCTTGCAGTCTCCTGTCTGTTTACATTGCTCCAAGTGTAACCTGGGACCCGGACCTAAAAGAGATTTAAGGATGACTGTAAAATTGCACGAGCCTAAGTTTTACTTAGATTTTGCCAACTTAGAAAAATCTATTAGCGGCCAACTCATATTTGGCCATCAGCCCTAGTAGGCTGTGCGCTTTGGTAAAAAGCCTCTCCTTCATCTCTAGGTGTGCAGAGAGATTGCTCAATGAAAAGGACAATTATTTCTACAACATTCCTTCCCGGAATTTCAGCTCCTCAGTGCAGTGCCTGTGAGCCGTGGGTTCTGCTGGGTCTGCCCGCCTTTGTGCATTCTGACCCAGAAAGATTAACAATCTGCTCTCTTCTCCTTTTTTATCTGGGATGCTGGTCAGAGCCTGACTGTGCAAGCTTAGGACTTCCCCCCTCTCCCTAGAGTTTCCCTCCCCACAGTCTGGCTGCCTGCCACCAAGCGGCTGACCTCTGTGCCTGCTTATCTTCTCTACTCCCCTCCTTCCAACAGCTGTGACCGTCACAGCTTACCTGTCCTTGGGTTTTCCCACGAAACTCTAAATTGATCTCAAGCTTTCCTCTCAGTCTGCCTGTTGTCCCCCAGGAGGCCAGAGCCTAGCACAGGCCTGCCACACGCAGCCCCTGTCCCTAGTGTGAGCAGAGCGCTGACTTGCCGGCTTCCAATTCCAACCTGATTTTTTTTTTTTTTTTTTAGAATAAAACAAGGCGTTGGACAACTGTTTTCTTCACAAATACTCACAACCCAGATGGAGCAACTGAGGCGTGGGGAAGGCTTCGTGAGGTCTCTCTCAGAGTGACAAGACTGCATGGATGCTGTAGTTGGAGGGACTTAAAGGGCCTGTGTGTTGTGGATATAAACATGGTTTTCGTTTTGGTCCCAGGTGTGGGATGTGGGACTGATTCGGATGGTCCACAGCAGCAGACTATTTAACTCATGCGGGCTCTGAGAGGAGCTCTTTGCCAGCTGCAGATAGTTTGAATCTGAGGACTCTGTAGACAGAATAAATGCCAGGGCCCAGAGAGTGTTAAGGAGCTCGAGAAAGAACAAGGCTGCTACTCCCCCCCCCCCCCCCGGCTCCTGTTGCTGTTGTTGCAGTGAGGCAAAAAGTTGGAGATCTTCTGGACTGAGGATTGGACTGGCTCCAAGGAACCCGACGAGCCTAACCAGCAGGAAGCAGCTGAGAGAACTGTGCACCCTCTCCCACTAGCCCTTTCTCTCTCCTACCTTGTGTTGGAAGGGATTGGGGTGGAGTAGGGAGAAAGAGATATAAGAAATGTAAACAAAAGAGTTTTTAAAAAGTATGTCAACATCTGTGGGATACACTCAGTCAGCACGACCACCCCGAGACACCTCTATCCTTCCACATGCTCAAGACCAATATGGCAGGGAAGCGGTTTTCCACCACTCTGTCCACTGCCCACCAGCAAACATGGCTGTCCTCTTTCAGGGTAGCTCAGAGTCTGAGGAGCCAGCCTACTCCCCTTCTCTACCTCTTTCTCAATTCTTCTCAGCTACGTCTTGTACTCCCTCTCCCATGCTACAAGTCAGAGGCATCCTGGGAAAAGGCATCAGCAGCCTAGGAGTCTGGTGCTCCAAGCCCTGGACACAGCCCCTCCTCCCCCATCTCTGAGGTACAGCCGCACTGCCTCAGAGTCTTGAGTTGGTCAGTCCTTGCCTGCCACATCCTGCCTTGTTGTCCAGGCTCCTGTGGCTCACTAGAGTGTTTCCCTAACATCTTCCTCATGATCAGGGCGCCCACCCTGCCTCCTCCCTGCTTCATGTCCTATTCCGTCTTTCCTTCTAAGGGTCGCACTTTCTTTTCTCGGTCATCGCCTTCCCTAGAAGCCAGGATGTGGAAAGACAGGCCGTCAGCTCCTGTTCCTTCTGTAGCCATAAAACTTAGCTATGAGGTGTACAGCACATCTGTTACTGATGGTTCCAAGAGGCCCAGTGCCCTAGGGACACAGAGGCAGAGGCTTGGGACACGGGTTGTACCCACATTGACTACAGGGGTTGCATAACAGCTCACGGCTGCTTAATCTCCATTCCACAACCTCTCTGCTTGAGGTCAAGGTCCACCCTCTGGGAGGCCCCTGTGCTCAGCTCTGCCTGTCACCGCCACCACAGGCTGTTCTGATGCTCCCCTCATAGAGACAACCTGTGCCTTCTGTGGATGCGCTACCTTCCCCTGTAACCAAGCTGGTAGGTGTGTCGAGCTGTATAGCTGGAGGACTAATTTTCCCCACTGTGTCCACCTGGGCCCACTGCTCTAGAATGAGTTTTTTCCCAGGCAATCCCACCAACCAATGTGCCTAGCACAGGAAATGACAGTTTGGAGCACTAACAGACATACGGGCGCCATCTGCTTTGATTGGCTCACAGGCAGAGCTTCACTTTGAAAGCGCTGGCGAGGACTCCCACGGGGCCTCTGTCTTGGCTTACATAGTCTTCCATGCAGCTCGAGGCCTCGGGCCCACCCCTGGGCACAGTCTTGGCTTCCCAAATCATGCCAGCCCTCCGCCTACTCACCCGCATCCCCAGCTCAATGTTCTCTGCGCCGTACACCTCCATGCCTGGGTCCAGCAGGCCAATGTCCCTGAAGTACTCCCGGTCCACCACAAATGAGCAGCCAATCATGGCGGGTGTCCTGGGGAAGGAGAGATACCAAGTGAGGGTGTCACCAGGGTGTGGCCCGGAGTCCTGCCTGCCTACGAGACCACAACCTCTCCGCCCCCTCAGCATTTCCGCGCTTCTCGTTCCCGCCAACGTCAGTGTGTTCTGGTATAGTGAGAAGCCATTTCTCCAGCTGCCTTGGACCTGTCCTTATGTGCCTCAGGCCCTGGCAGAACAGTATTGTGCAGGCGATTCTGTGGGCCTGCCCCCAGGCGCCCAGCAACGCCTTATGTCATCACCAGGTGCCGCCAGATGTGCGAGGGCCAGAAAAGGACCCCAGCACTCTCAGTCTCTCTGTTCTCTCTGCCTTTTCTCTGTCTGTCCTTCTCTGCCCTCATGGCTCTGCCCTTGTCTGTCTACCTGTCGATGTGTCCAATGTTTGCCTCTACCCTTCTCCAGGCCCTAAGTCCTCTCTCCTCTTCCCCAAATAAACCTTATACCAGATATGTTGCGTAGCGTAATTATATCAAACAGTACAGACCAGAGTCTAAGCTTGGCTTTGGTTGTATGACTCCAACAGATAACAGTGTCTTGGACATGTTTTCCGCATGTCACTCCCTAGCCTCCGCCTTCAGGGTCTTGTCTTGTCGGTGTGCGTGAATTCAGGGCTACACAGCTCAGTGTGTAAGTTGCACTCTACTTGGCTCCTTGAACCTTTACTAGCATCTAGTAAAGGTTGTCTGAGTGACAAGCTCTGAAGTTGCAGAGCACACAGCTCTGCAGCTGTAGTCAACAGACTGCCAATTGCCGTGTAATATTTCAATTTAAACCCACACACACTTAAAAATGGCAGCAAAAAGCCTTTCAGCATTTTGTTGAAATCATGAATGGATATGCTAATTATCTAGGTACCAAAAATCCATCAGTGTCAGCCAAGTGGCAGTGGCTCATGTCTTTAATCCTAGCAGCACTTGGGAGGCAGAGGCAGGTGGATTTCTGGTTCAAGGGCAGCAGCTTGGTCTACAGAGTGAGTCCCAGGCCAGCCAGGGCTGCACAGAGAAAACTCGTCTCTAAACAAAGTAAAGCAAAGCAAAGCAAAATAAAGTAATCCATCAATGTGCATAACCCTGGGAAGCGGCAGCATGGAGAGTCAAAGATCACTAAAGGACCTGGCTGTGAGTGGCCACCATCATGATGACACTTTGCATGTGTGGATGGGTGGGCTCAGGGCGGAGTGTGCTAAGCCTGTCAGGCAGGATTAAAAAAGACTGAAAAGATGAAGAAAAAGCAGCGCCCAAATGCAGACCAGAAGTTACTTGTGGACTGTGGGCCACTTAACATACTTTGACCTCCTAAGCTCTGCGTGGCAGATTTGGCCTCAGAACAAAGGCGTCTGTCAGTGCCCAGGGCTTCGTCTCCCCCAGGCCAGCGCACTCTGAGAGACTTGCCATGGTCTTCGTGGCACCTGATGCTGAAGCCAGTGAAGGCTGCTCATGCCTTCTCCTCCCCAGCCTTCCTCAGACCTGAATCTTTCCAATAAAAGGAATGAAAAGACATTGGTCTGCACCGAATTTAATAGAAACATTCTGCTCTCACTGACTGAAAGGCAGCAGTAAATATTCATCTGAGATCACAGCAGAATTAAAAAGCAGTTGTCCTTTTATAAAGGACAATAAAGATACATTTATTTTTTTCAGTTCACAAAGCTAACCGTAACAAGATTTCAATGGCATTTTTGAATTTTAATAGCAGGTACTCGACTGGTTAAGGTCTGATCCCAATGTATAACAGGTATGTCTCTCATCTTCTTAGCAACAATGACAACCCCGGGATGATTTCTAAGAGGGGCCAAATTCCCCACCAAGGCTATTCTAGCCAGTAATGACTTTTTATTATTGCTCTGCTCCAAAATAAACTCATGAGGCCACAGTGCTTGAGTCGATGCACTGACTTGATTTGCATGAGAAATTCTTGCTGCGATTACAGAAGAGCAGAACCGAGCGATGTCTCAGATGATGTCTTCTCTGGTTAGGGGATGCGCCCTGGCCGCTGTGGGGATGGCCCCCTACTTCTGCAGCATCCAGAGGACAGTGAGACACAGCAGCAGGTCCCCAAGGGTCCTGGCCATGGGATCTGTTTGTCCCAATACCAGATCTCTTGCCTCTAACCTCATCTTCTGGGCCGTTAGCATCCACTAGGTCCCAGATGTTTCTGTCCTCAGACTAAAAAGTGGATCAGCCCAAATGGCCTCTGTGGCTGATTAAATAAACCAACAATGGTTTATGCACAGCACAGAATATTATTTGGCCGTTACAGGAGTATATCGGGCCATCAAGGAATGGCCAGGGAGAAACTGGCTTTCGGTGGGTGCATTTGAGCCCTGGTTCACAGGCTCCCCCCACCTTTCCACACCTCTCTCCCCCATGTCTCTCTCTCTCTCATTCACTTATGGTAGTTCTATTATTTGTGTGAAACCTGACTCCAATATTCTGCTCCAGTTACGTATCTGAAGACTGCAGGGGTGATTCTGGGGACCCACTGCGGTCATGGCATGACGGTGGGCCAGGAGCAGTGTTCCATGGACACCTGACTTGCAGAAGCCATAGCTCTGAGTAGTGGAGGCCATGAGGAGTCAGTTCAGAACCGGTGTTCAAAATGGGCAAGTTCTGGTATTTCTCACCCCCAGAACAGCCTTTTAAACAACCTCTGGATCTTCATGGCAGACCTTAGAGGACAGGCATGCTGGTGTCTGACTGTCTGGGAGGTGCTTTCTCCTTAGGGCCTGGTCAGCATTTTTTTTAAGCTTGAAGAGAATTTTATTAGAGTTTTACCAGATAAACTTTAGGGCAGACAAACACCCTTAATCCCAGCACAGGGGAAGCAGAAACTGGATCTCTGTGAGTACAAGGCCATCCTGTCAAGATCTAGGCCAGCCAGAGTGTCATGGTGAGACCCTGCTTCGAAAGGATCAGGAGGAGGAGGCAAAGGAGGACGGGGAGGGGAAAACCATGCCCTTTGCCATTTGAGTTAAGCCAGCATGGAAGAGAAAGCAGCTACATGGTGGGAAGGGCTTCAGAGGAAGAGCTGAAAGCACAAAGAGAGGGAAAGCACAGCTAGGCTTAGAAAGAGAGAGACAGAAAAGAAAAAGTTACGCCTTCCTGAGTCCCTACTCAGAGAGGTGGGCAGACCTAATAGGAGCTCACGTTAGTTCTGTTATGACTGCATCAGGGACAGGCTTTCCAGGAAGGGGAGGTGCATTATCTTATTAAAGGGCTAATTAGTCCTCCCATCCCTTTAGCATGGTGTTAGGTCAATCTGCCTTCCGGAAGGGTGGTCCCTTTGGCGAGGCCATTTATTGGCCCAGCTGGCTTAATTAATAGAATATAAGGCATGTCTACACCCACAGGCAGATGACATTCTTTTGCTGTCACACTTTTGAGAAATCAACACAGATCTTCTCATGTGAGAGGAAGTGATCTTGCTCAGGAGCAATAACCAGCCCAGATCCTCAGCTGTGAGAGAAGCCACACTTGACAGAAGCCATGGCTCCTGACAACACAGGGTAAGTACTGTCTGATCAGTAAGTACTGCCTTTGATTTCTGATCCTCCAAAGAGAGCAGGCTTCATCCCTGTTGCTCCAGGTATTATAGAGTGAGGGAGGCGATAAGCATCAGGGTTCTTCCTCCTGTTGCTCCTGCTCCAACACTGCGAGGGAGGAAACTTCTGACAGGATTCTCCCCCACATTTCCTCATATTCCAGAGTGAGGGAGGCAGTGTCTGAGTGGATTCTCCTTATGCGTCAGAGGGAGGGAGGCAGGAAATGATGAATTCCCCACTGCCGTAGCTCCTAGTACTCCAGAGTTTAGAGAGATGGTGCCTGACTGGGTTCTCCCTTGGACTCTCAGGCAGAAGAGACAGTAACATTAGGACAGAGATGTACACCATCAAACCACCTCCAAAGGGCAAAATTGTGAGGGAGGTGAAGACTGTAAGGACCCTCTCCTCTGTGACTCCCGATTTTCCAGAGCAAGGCAGGCTATGTCTGACAGGACTCACCTGGTCAAAACTTTCAGCTTATTTTGACAGTGAGTCTTTTTAAAAACTGCCATTATAAGCACTTGTCTATAAGCCTTTTGATGGACTGTGTTTTCATTCATTTTTAAAAACCTGCCAGGGATAGAGTATCTAGATGATACGGGAAATTCTTGTGAATTTACAAGACACTGCCAGATCTTCAAAATGGCTTCTACCAGCTGGGCATGAGCTTCTGTGTGTTACACCCTTTAGGCACCCTCATGGGTACACAGTCGTATCTCTGTCCCACGTCTTTCCAGCGGGGTGTCACTGTCCCACATCTTCTTCAGTGCCATACCTGCTAGGTTAGCTGGGTTTTGGCAGCATGGTTAACAGCTCCGGGGTGATTTGGGAGCCACCATCCCGCAAGACTCAATCAGGCCAGCAGGCTTGTTCCGCACTTGTTCCCTTGGGTATCCAGAGCCTGCCACAAACTGTAGGAGATGCTTCCCGTTGGGCCTCTGCCTTCCTCTGATTTCTAAAATGTCACACATAAAGCATTTATCTTGCTACTAATTGGGATCATGAAATGAATCTCAAATGAAGAAGAATAACTTTCAGACTGTCACTCTCTGCTTCAATGAGTCCCTTGGGACACATCTGTAGGCACTGTGCTTCAGGGAGCTCTGTGCTCTGCCTTTGCTGGAAAGCCCAGAGCCTAGCGTCCTGCCTAGCAAATCACTGCAGCCCAGGCAACTCCAAGATTCCCGGTCCATCTCCAAGAAAACAATCATGCAGAGTTAGGAGCGTTGGGAGATGGCACTTTGCCAACTTTTGAGCTTCCTAGTATTAACACTGTGAAACCATTTCCTCTGAGATGAGAAGCTTTTTCCCCCCCTCTTCTGGGCCAAATAATTTCAGCTGAGCTCTGGATTTACAGCCAATAGCTCTTTGCCAGTGGAGAGGTAATGAGCAAGGTACTTCGAGGAACTAGTTCTTCAGTCTGCAGGGTTAAGCTGTGCGCCAGCCTGGAAGGCCTCAGGAGATCCTCCTAGAGGAGAAACTGGCCCAGGTACGGCAGCATTCCAGCCCCAAAGCACCATTTCCACCAGGAGGCAAGGATGATGGTCCCACCAAGACCCACAGCGCTGTGGGCAGATAGGGCAAGGTGGCAACAGCACCATGGGCCCAGCAGCACCTGGGGATGTTCATCCATTCCAAAGACAGCTCTGGAACCCATGTGGTTCCCCAGGAGAAAGCAGAGCAAGCTACCAGACCGTGAAGGCACACGGTCCCAGGGGCTCATCCAGTGGGGCGGTGGGAGGTGGGAGTTCTGAGGAAGAGCCTGAAAACTACAGAAACTGTCCTGATGGGAGCGACGACACAGGCAGGTGAAAGAAAATTGACTGACTGCCAATGCCATCAAAATCCAGCAGGATGACAGGTATTGGCAGGGTCTTCCACAAACGAGTTCCCACGGCCCCTGCTGGGCAGAACCCATAATTCTTTTGGATGGATGGGGCTCCCAGATCTCACGAAATGCTGGCATCATGTATTTTTTAAACCTCAAACTTCCTCTCCTCAAGTCTGAGGAACCAATTCAAACTAAAAGAAAATGTTCCACAGGGCAGTGTGAGATCAGAGCACTCTCTTTACCGAACACAATCCACAGCCATGGGCTGCCCTCTCTGCCTAGACTCAGCTTCTCCACGGCTGCCTCCTCTGCTCTCTACCATTCTCTAGCTCTATCTCTGCCTCTCTCTGTGTGTTTCTGCCTTTGTTTATATAACTCTGACCTTAGTCTTGTCTCTCAGTCTTTTCTGTCTCCTGTCACTATCTCTCAGTTTGTATTGTTTTTCTGTCTGTCTCAGTGTCTGTCGCTCACTCAGCCTAGCTCTGTCTCTTTTAATCTCTCTCTCCCTCTCTTCCTTTCTCCTTCTTCCAAGCTCACACAACCAGACCACAACCTACTCTGACCCAGTCATTAGCCTGCCAGCCCTGTCCAGGTTCCCCAGCCATGGCCACTCTGCAGTCTTGGCGGTCCCTAACCCTGTGAGACGCACTTTTTTTTTTTTTTTTTTTTAATCTAGGGGGAGGCTGGGGCTTCTTCAAGGAACCGATCCTCCTGTGGCAGCACCTCCCCACCGCTAGTGATCCTGGCTCACCTGATGGGCGCTGCCTCGTCGCCTCGGTCCAGCCAGTCCTGCGGAGGAATGATGTACATGCACCACAGGCCCCAGTTGTAGCCGTGGGCAGCGCTGGCATACTGCTGTACCTCGAATGTGCTGTACTTGATGTTGTCAATGGCTGGCAGGATGATGCGCCGGCGGTCCTCCTGGATCCGCGCAAGGGCGGGCTCGGCCCTGGGAAAGGCACTGGTCGTGAGCGAGAGTCTCCCCAGAACCCCCAGCAACCCACAGAAGGAGCTCTGCTGGCCATGATCCTTCAGCTGGGCCTGGTATCTAGCTTGGTTTGCCCCCCATCTGATGAGCACGGCACCCAGCCATGGCAGATTGGGAATGGCTAATCCACAACGCTGCCCTGACCAAAGCCTGAGCCTTCTTGACTGGTCAGTGCTCTGCACAGGGACATGTGAAGTTTCTTCCTGGGTCACCTAGGGCCCTGGCGATGCACAGGGAGACTTCTTAGCCTACTCCTACTCTCCCGTCTATTCCTGTCCCTGTGATAGGTACATCCATTTGCAAGCGCTAACCAAAGACCTATTGTGGGCCACACTAATTGTAACAGATTGCATTCATAAGATTAAAAAGAAAAAACTACCCACGCCTCCTGGTGCTTACACAAACTGTATGCAACGCACAGCCTACACAACAGGCCGTGGTTGGGGGAACAAGGATGACGAGGCTTGAGTAGAGGCTGTGTGGGAGGTGGAAGGCACTGTGGGAAACAGGAAGCAGTGAGTGGGGTGAGCTCCGCTGCTCTAGGTGATCCCCAGTGTGGAGTGCTCTGACCAGGAGGATGCTAGGGCATGGGGATGGATGGTCTACACTGACAGAGCAGCTTTGCCAGCTGCTGGCACATGTCCAGTAAGCCTGGGGGTGGGCTGTGTCAGGAGGCCGTAGGAGAGATGGGCAGGAGAGGCTCTGAAGGCAGAGGTGAAGGGCCAGAACACCAGGCATTCTCTCCATGACATCAGCCGAGCTGATGCCTGTGCAGTATCTTGGAGGTGACAGGGACAACCCTGGCCTTTGGGGACATATTGTCTACCACATGGACAAGGTGGATGGCTACATCCAAACCGGGGTTCGCCTAAGATCTGAGATTGAGGGCTAAAGGTCTGTTTGCTGCAGCGAAGGAAGGGTCAAGACTCAGGGCGATACGGGAGGGGCCATCCCCTCCCACTGCCAGGAGCAGCCTTGTCCCTCTAGGTGAGCCTCTATTGACCTGCCTCCTCATTGATGAATGAATGAATTCATGAATAAATGAACAAAGCACACCAGAGACACTGCAAATGCCATTTCTGCCAACCTGTAGGATCTGCAATAAAGGCCATGCTAGGAGGGTGCTATTCGCAGATAATGGGGATTTCCAATTATGAAAACGAGAGTTAGTTACACAGGTTTTAAAAATTGCATTCTGGCTGATAAATTCAGCTCTCCCACGCGCCTACTCTCCCTCGGGGAGCGGATGGGAGACTGTGTCAGTTGACGCGAAGCGCGCAACCCACACCACAGCGTGAGGAGACTGTGGGAGGACAGACGATGACGCGTAATTGGTACAGGATTTGAGGAGGCCACAGAATAACGGAGAGAGAAGAGCCATGTCGCAGAGCGGCAGAGGAGGCCTAGGAGGAGAGGGGTGTGAAGAGCAGAAGGAAGCCAGCTCTGTCAGACACCTGTTGAGAACAACCACCAAAGTCATCGTTCAAGGGAAGCTGAGATAGCTCGGGTGTCACCGTAGCTGCAGAAGAGAAGCTTCGTCAGAGCCACACCCGTCTGACAGGCCAAACCGGGGTGAACCAGGAAATGCCGTACAACTGGGAGTACACACGAGGGGACGGTCCACAGATTTGTGCACTGAGCCCCTTTGTAGCCCTCCAACCCCCACGTTGACCCCATGTGACCTGGTGACCTGGGCCCAGGTAGGCCCTTCACTGTGGACCCTGAGAGGATCTACCACCCTTCTGCAGGCTCAAGTTAAGGCAGGGGCTTCCTGGCTGAGCCAGTGACCAGGGTTCTAATAAGGGACAGGCGGCCACGTGAAGGCCAGTGGAGGAGGAATAGAGCAGTCACACTCTGGCCACCAGGAACTGAGAGGGAAAGACCCTCCCTAGAGCCTTGGAGGGATGCACCCAAAGCGCCTTGACCACAGGTGCCTGAGCTGGCAGAGACAAACCCCCATTATCTTCAGCAGCTAGGAAGGGGCTTCGGTGGCGCTGGCCCCACAGCACCACTATTCCAAGCCACCTCCCCTCTGCCCTACTCTGCTCTCTGCACCCCACAGTACCCACTCTCACTTCCCATGACACCTTGCCCTAAAGCGGTCTCGGCATCTTGGCTTGTGGTCCCAGTTGCTCATGTGACATGCATAGATGTGATAGCAGGTACCACTCGGGGGTCTTGACAAGCACAGAGAAACTGAGTCCCAGGCGGAGTCACAAGTAGGGATTCTAATGGCGCTTCTCCACATGAGAAACAAGGGCATAGGTGTTCACTGCCAGTCACAGCCATAGGTACAGCACAGCCGACAGATTAATACCTGGGGACCCCGGTCACAGTAGGAGGGCATTGCCGAAGCAGGAAGCTCCCTGCTGTTCTGTCTGCCCAGCTTCTGCCCAGGGTCAGCAGGAGAACATGCTCTTTCCTAGCAGCATGGAACAAAGAGCCAGCTCTGGTCCCAAACCTCTGACATGGCTTCCCCAGTATGGGTCACTTGCTGTACAAAAGATACTGTCCTCTGGGCATCCTTTGTTGAATGAGCATGAGAAAGCCCAGTACAGAGCTCTATGTCGTCACTCAGCCCCTGTGGATGTCTTGGGCTTACCAAGGCCTGCTCTGGTTTAGGGTCCCTGCCTCCGTGGATTACAGGGTCCCAATCCATCCTGGAGAGGTAGAGATTGGTCCTGTAATGGATGTCTTGCATACCTGCTGGCCTATGACCACAGGACAGGGATGCTTTTTCACTTCCTGGCCACAGGAACCCCTTGGTTTCTCATTTGAGCCCAATGCTTTCCCTGAATAAGAAGTAATATCTAGTATTCCCCACAAGCTCAAGACAATACTTCCTTTTATGCCTAACTGCTATCAGCAGAGCCCATCTCTGGAAGCCCCCAGAGCCCCACCCGGCCCTATGTGGTCTGATCCGAATCCCGCAGGATGTCCAGGTGTTCACACACCCCAGCCCTTACCAGCCAGTGTTGAACTCCACGTGGGCATCAAAAAAGCCAACAATGGGAGCTGTGGCCACCTTCCATCCCTGCAGCCGGGCACGGATCAGACCTTCCCGACGGCTGTTGCGCACGACCTTCACCAGGCCTGGGTACCTTTTGTGGACATACTGGTCCAGATTGAACTTGAGTTCCGCTGGAGGAGAAAGACATGTATGTCAGCACGCTGCACCGCCGAGAGCCTGAGCCACGTCCGGGAGGTTTGAGCCCTGCTTTCAAGTTGGAGTTTCGAAAAGGTACTGTAAAGTCACATTGGACTGGGTGAGCGCCAACAAGCTGGCAAGACTATGAGAGGACAAGACCAAGGTCCTCTGAAGCTGGTTCTCCAGTGGGAAAGGTAGCGAAGAAACAAGTAAGACCAACTCAGATCAGAGTGAGAGACGCAGTGTAGGCAGCGGGACTGGCCACTGAGCAACAAACAAGAACGAAGACCCTGTGCAGATGAGGGGCAGCCAGCAAGGTCCCTCCACACAAGGGGGTCACTCGGCCATAATGAGAGAGGACATGCTGATACTGCTGCAACACGGAGGGACTGGGTCACGCTGCTAAGCCACACACACCAGCCACTAACAGATAAGTGTGGTTTGATTGTCTTCGCGAGATGTCTATAGGTGTTGAGTCTCCAGAGGGACAGTGGGAAGGTGCTGGATGCTGGGGCGGGTACGGAGCTGGTTTCTGTGAGAACACTTTCAGTTTGGGAAGATGAAAGAGTTCTGAGGCCAGAATATGGTGGCCTATGCCCGTGATCCCAGAACTCAAGCAGTTGAGGCAGAAGGCCCTCCGTGAGTCTGACATCAGCTTAGGCTATGTAATGAGTCCCCAGCTAGCCTGAGCTAAAGAATGAGGCTCAACAGACCCTCCACCAACGTTCTGAGGTGGTGGATACCCTCCATATCATTGAACCATACACTTGAAAATGGTTAAAGTGATAAATGAGGGAGTGTCTGGATTGGGTCAGTTGAGGCGGGGGCCATCCTCGCTGTGGGCAGCACCACCCCTGGGCAGCAATCCAGGACTAAATAAATAGCAGTTGAACAGAGCACCAGCACTCATCTTTCTCTGCTTTCTGAATGTGGATGGGACCAGCTTCCGTATGCTCCTTCTGCCATGCCTTCCCCATCACGGTGAACCACACCCTCAAACTTCGAGCCAAACCAGACCCTAAGTCCCTTAGGTTGACTTTGCCAGACACTACGTCATAGCACTTCGAAGAGTAACTAATTCAGGCCCACTGGTAGCTTTGAGAAGAAGAGGCACCGTGGAGTCTATGCAGCAACACAAAGACAGAGCAAAGGGTCACAGCCCAGAACCCCAAGTGTTGCAGCCATCAGCAGAAGATGAGAGGATGCTCTGCAGGTGCTTTCCCAGGCCACACCTCCAAGCTGCTGCCTCACAACTTAGCGAGCCGATTCCATGGCTTCAAGCCCCTAGTTAGAAGGCCTTGGCTGGGGCAGCCACGGGAACCCACACACCCGGAGAGCCAGCCCACAGCTGCAAAGCTGTGCGCTGCCCTTAAGGCATGGTAAGCACTCACCATTGTCGCTGTTGTCATCCACCAAGATGACTTCCTTCAGGAGCTGGGAGGGAGTGTGGTTGATCACGCTGTGCACAGAGCGCAGGATGACTGAAAGTGCCTCGTTGACAAAGATGAAGACCACGGAGATCTGGGGAAGGTCTTCAGAATACGTTATCTGTTTGCACCTGTGGGAGGTATGGTGGCCGTCAGGAGATGCAGTGGGCTGCTGGGATTGGGGTGGTCCCTATGGGAGGCCAACCTGGAGGCTCTAGACCCTGAGGCCAGCAGAAGAGCAAGAAATACTATGGAAACCAAGAAATACTATGAGAGGAAAGAGAGCAACCTTTGGAAGCTGCTGCTTCTCACATGCTGAGCCTGTGCCCACCCACTTCAGGTTTTTCCTACCGAAGGATGCTTGGCTGGGCATTCCAGGAACCGCTGGGTAAGGAGAGCATGGGGGCTCATGAGGCCCATTGGAGGGAGCTGTGCTGCTCAGGCCCAGCACACTAATTCCTCAGTGTTGTTCCAGTGCTGTCCAGAGCAGGAGAAACAGGTAATGGGCCCTAGATAACCTGCATATACTGTAGAATCTTCCCCACCTAGCATCTGTCACCTGAGGTTCATCCAGGCAGACAGCAACACGGGGCTCAGAACAGCTTGGTGCGACTGTCTAATAAGGGCTGCTGAGCTGGGGAAGGATAGTATACAGGAGGCACCTGGCTGTTGGGAACAAATGCTTGGGGTACCACAAGGGTCCAGAGTGAAAGACAGGGAGGAAGCCCCGAGCCTCTGGGAGTGCAGAGGGAAGGACAGGGGGAAAAACCAGAGCACTATGGAACCCAGGACCAGAGACAGAGAGCCTTGTGATGGAGTGGGAGGAGTCAAAGCCCTGCTTCGAACAGAGGCAAACACAGCCGAAAAACTACACGGAGGTGTGACAAACAAAAACCAAGGGGGTAGAGGCAGGAGGATCAGGAATTTAAGGTCATCTTGGCTACGTAGCAGGCTCTAGCCAACCTGAGTGTGCTGCCTAGTTGCATGTCAACTAGACACAAGCTAGAGTTGTCAGGGAAGAGAGAACCACGATGGTGAAAAGTCTGCGCAAGACTGGCCTATAGGCACGTCTCTGGGATACTGTCTTGATTGACTGTTGCTGTGGGAGGACCCAGATCACTGTGAGTAGTGCCACTCCTGGGCAGGTAGTCCTGAGTGCTATAACAAAGCAGGCTGGGAGAACCACGGAAAGCAAGCCAGCAAGGAGCAGCCCTCCATGGCCTCTGTGTCAGTTGCCACCTCCAGGTCCCTGCCCTGCTTGAATTCGGGCCTCAGTTTCCCTCAGTGATGGGCTGTTACCTGGAAGCATGGGATGAAAAAACCCCTTCCTCCCCCAAGTTCCTTTTGGTCATGGTATTTATCATAGCTACTGGAATGTGTAAGTCCCTGTCTCAAAAAAAAAAAAAAAATCCAACCTGGACCCTAGAGAGATAGCTCAGTAGTTAAGAGCACTGACTGCTCTTCCACAGGACCCAGGTTTGATACCCAGCACCGACATGGGAGCTCACTACCATCTGCAACTATTGTTCCAGGGGATCTGATGCCCTCTTCTGACCTTCAAAACACCAGGAATGCATGTGACACACAGACATATACATGTATACATGCAGGCAAAACATCCATAAACACAAAATAAAATCCGAATAAGAAAGGAGTGAGGTCAGGTGGTATACTGGTAATTCTAGCACTCAGAGGACGAGGCAGGAGGATCACTGTGAGTTTGAGGCCAGCCTAGATACAGAGTGAGTTCCAGACCAATCTGTGCTGGAATGAAATCCTGTCTCAACACAGCAACAAAGAAGAAGTGGATAAAAGGAGAGGCAAAACTCAGATAATGAGGTGAAACTAGGGTTGGAGCCCACTGAAAGCTGTTAGACTCGTCCAAAAGCAGATGAAGTTTCCTTCCTCAAAATGGGAAAGCTGTTCAGCTCAGTTAGACACGCCCACCTTTGTGTGACACAGAGTGCTACAGGAGAGAGATGCTGGGTGGTACCACGCAACTCCCTCAGAAGCAGGAATGTGAATGAATAGCAGGGGTAAATGGTGGCGTGATGACACTGGATGGGAGGGTGGATAATACAGAGGGAGACAAAACCATTACAGGCCTCATCACTAAGGAGGGAAAGACTGGAGGAGAGCTCGGGGGTCTGGCCAAAGATGCAGCGTCGGCATCCAGAACGGCACTGGTGCTGGGGGCAAGAGACTGCAGGGGCCACACGACATGTTTGTAATACCTCCTGGGAATGTTCCTGTTTGTTCCAATGCCCAACGCCTAAAGGCGCTTGCCCAATCTGACAACCTGGGTTCAATTCCCAAGACCCATGAAGTGGAAGGGAAGAGATAATTTCTACAAGTTGTCCTCTGACTCCCAGACGTGTGCTGTGACATGCCTGACCCTCCAACCTGCAAATAAATAAGATTTTGTCTATATAGGTAAAGAAAATTATGGGGGTGCACATCGGGCAGCCCCCCATCCAGCCTCTGCCTCCTCCTCTTCACAGCCACATGGGGTTTGCGGGTCCCTCCTTAACTAACCTCGTACATTGTAGCTCTGCTTCCAAATGAAGCATCTGAAGTCCCGTAGGTTAATATTTCAAAGTAAATTGGGGGACATAGATCAGCCTGTGACACTAATAACAGCAATGTCCAATCCATATTCAGACTGAGAGTTAGAGTCCAAGAGACTGTTGTGTCACTCGAGAACAGGGACAGTATTCGCTCACTGTCACTCTTGGTGGACTCAGTCTTTTCAGCCCAAGAACCCTAGACACCCCTGTTAGAGATGAGGGCCCTTTCCCCCAGCTGCGGGGATTCAAACCCAAGACATCAGTGTCAGGAGCGGAGCACGGATGGATGCCCTGTACACAACATGGTTAGGGACTCAGCCTCCCCCTGCAGTCGCTGTCTTCATGGCCAGGCTGCAAAAACAGACAGCCTGGGCTGCCTGTGCGACTTTCAAGGGACAACTGCTGCGTGGCTCCACATTGATATGGGCTGCATGTGCTCAGCCGTGGCGATTTCATCACTCAGACAAACGCTTCCTGACAAGAAGACCTAGGTCCATTTATCCGTGGAGGGAGAAAGTAGGGACACATGATTTTCATGAAGTTGCAGCGCATGTAAATCAGGGGGAAACCAGCAGGCTTGCAGGAGCTGCAGCCACACCAAAGGGACCCCATACCTGCCTGTGGGAGGGGTGCAACTGTTTTCTGCAGCCCACCTACAGGCCACTGTGTCCCTGCGCCCATCATTCTAGTCCCTTATCCCTTATCCAGCTCTCATTGTTGCCAAAGTTCCTCCCTGGAGGAGGATGCAGGATATAAGTAATGTCTACTTCACCTCCTCAGGACCTAACCACAAACAGACAATCTTGCTAACAGACACTCTGGAGAACCAGCTGGGCTTTCCTAGAGAGCACAGGTTACTCACAGGGCTGTGAGTGCTAGCCTCAAACGGCCACGGTGGAACGTCTTCAGCTAGAAGGGATGTCGATTTTTCCACAGCTTCAGATGGGGCCTCTCTCACGCAGCCTACACACTTTAGCCCTTTCCTGAGGCCACGTGCAATTACCGCAGAATTGCATACAACAGGTTGTAGGAAGAAACTATATACTCGTGGTCATCTTGTAATCGTTCCTACCCCTCTGTGAGGGGTGGAAACAGTCAACCAGCCCGGCTGGGATGATCTTTTGCAGTGAGATGGTGGCTGGTTTGCTCTGAGGGTAGTGATGTACAGCTCTAACCCAGCACACAGAACTCACGACCACGTGCCTCCTCTGTCAGGGTCTTCTCTCCACTAGGCCTTCATGAGAGGGATGATGGTGGACATACAGGCCAATTACCATTTGAGCATCTGCAAAATTACTACCGTGTGCTATTGGGAGGCAGTAGCTGGCTGGGTCAGGATGGACTACCAATTCTTCTGTTTCTGGGTTAGTTGGCTAGAAGCCCATGGCCTGGCCATTGGCATAGGCACTGGCTCCAAAGAACCTTTCACCAGGCATGACTGGCTTACTAAGTTGTATGCTTTAAGAGTGTCCTGTCTTTGGCCCTCAATCTAGTGAGGGCTGTCAAGAGGGAGAGGCTCAGCCGCTGCTCACTGCCTTTCCTTCAGGGATGGAGGCAGCATTACTGGTGGCAGCAATGTTCTTCTTACAAACACATTGCCTTCACTGAGGAAGGCTAGACTTTCCCCCCATTTGCCATCTACTGGGCTGGGAAGCGGGCACAGGCCACTGGACCCCTGATCACCTGCAGAAGGGCCAGGGTCTCCCAGGAGTGGAAGGGGAATGGGCCCTTCCCAGACACTGATAAAAGTGTGTCCAGCAGTAGTGAGATGGCCCCCTCATGCCAGAACCTGGCCTCAAGGCCAGGAGACCCCAGGAGAGATGGTGGGAAATAGCTTCATTCTGGCTTGGACCCAATCCTGTAATTCTCTCCATGAAAGACAGAGTCAGAGATAAACATGAGCTGAGTCTCACACAGAGAGAAAGACAGAGACAGAGGCAAATGCACAGCAATAAAAAGAGAGGCCAGGCATGGTGACACACACCTTTAATCCCAGCACTCAGGAGGCAAAGGCAGGAGGATTTCTGGTTGTCCTGGTCCACAAAGTGAGTCCAGGACAGCCTTGTTATACAGAGATACTCTGTCTCCAAAAAAACACACAGAAAAACCACAAAAACAAAAACAAAACAAAACAAACAAACAAAAATGAGACAGGGACAACAGACAGAATAGTGATATGTGTTCTGTAAACACCCAACAAATAACAGAAATGAGTAGCTGTCGGCTCGTACCTCACATTCTTTGCCACACACACCCTGAGCCTTTCCCCTCATCTCCCAGCTTCCCTATTCCATTTTGAATCCAGTTTTTCACTAAAGAAGTTAATAGGGTGTCCTTTCCATTAAGCTCAGATATGACACAGAGCTGGACCCATTCCACCCCAGTCCTGCCCCCTCCTTAAGGTCACTGATGTGGGTCCGACAAATATCCTTGCTACTGTGTGTTACAAAAAGTTAGGTGAAAGCCAGGTGTGGTGGCCCACGCCTTTAATCCCAGCACTCAGGAGGCAGAGGCAGACGGATCTCTGTGACTTCAAGGCTAGCCTGGTCTACAGAGCAAGTCCAGGACAGTCAAGGCTGCCCAGAGAAACCCTGTCTTGAAAACCCTAAATAAATAAATAAATAAATAACCCAGCCCAAACAAGAGTTATATGTCATGTGCCTTGGAGGTAGCCTTTTCCTCCTCAGACAAATGATGACTTTACAATATGGAGTCAGTGTGGTTCTCTGGACTACATGTGTGAAAAGCATTTAGGAGGTAATTCTCAGACCATTCAGTGCCCACTCCTAACTTTGGGATCTCTAGAGGTACTGTGTGGGCTGAGACAATGCTCACAACCATTGGAGACCCCAGAACCCCAGAGTCACAGAGGAAAATAAACTGTGACTCCATGCCCCAGAAAGTATGGAAAACAGGGACTCCTCCCACCTTCAATAGCATCATGCCTGTTGGAGAGGAAATAAACCAGTTCTTAGGTCTTCTCATGGCTGGCCACACTGCCTTTCTGACCCGCCAAGTGCTGGGAGGTAGTGGATGTGCTTTGTTCCTATACCTGGGCAGAGTGCAGAGCTGTCCCCCAGCAGAACAAAGCAGTGTATTCAACCATGAGGACTGACGGACAGCAATCAACCAGCTAGTTTCCCCCAAGGTTGGGCCCACCACGGCTTTTCTGTGGATAGTGTCCCTTTCCATTGCTGGCACACAGTGGGGCTTCTGTGTCCCCTCCCTTTGCTGGCACACAGTGGGGCTTCTGAAACCCATGCTTGAGCATGAGCTAGGTGAGGAGGTAGTCGAGGCTAAGAAATGCACGAAGAGGACCTCGTGCTGCAGAGATTGCAGCTCACAGCAGGGAGATGGGGTGGCGGGGAGGAATCCTGTCAGAGAGAGGGAGGAGCAGCACACTTTCCAAGAGTCTGAGCACCTCTCCAGAGATGCTGATGGAAATGCATGGGGCTGCCCTTTGTGCCCTGGAAAGGTGGGTGTGGGGATGACAAGATGGGAGGTGGTGGCATGTCTCTGAGAGCCGCCTGGGTGAGACAATAGGACCCATGTCTCACGCTGGGCCGGGCCTCAGCAGACAGAAAGTTGCTCATTTGGAAACTATGCCTTCATTTATGGGAATGTTGTACAGGGAGATTCTTGGAAGATGGGTCCCTGGGGACAGTGCTGTTGCCACGCTGCATGGCAGGCTCCTGCCTTGCTGTGACACACACACTCATCCATGCAGAACACATGTGAGTTCAAAACCCTCAACTAGGCAGCCGCCTGTGCCACTGCCTTCTCATTGTCATCTAAGAAGCAGGGGAGCAGTGACTCCCACTAGCCGGAGGAAAGAGGCAGCAAGGATCCAGAAACTAGGGGGTCCCTCCCGTTTCCAATTGCCTTTCACAGACTCAGTTCATCCATGTTGCCTCTAATAAGTCCACACATACGCATACATACACAGGCACACACATTTACACAGATGGGCATACATTTCCCCATATGTCCGCATTCACACATGTACACATAGCATTTTGCCTTGAGACCCAGACACATCCCACAAAGAAACCTTAATTTGGCATGTTGTTGACCTGTGGAGGCACATGTATTTACACAGTGCCTGTCCCTAGAGTCACACACATACACACACACACACACACACACACACACACACACACAACAACAACAACACAGACACACACACATACACCACAGACACGTTTCCATGTGCAAAGACTGAAAGCCGCAAGAACTGAAAAGCTGAAGGCAAGCCCACATACTCTGGCCCCCACCAGCCCTCGTCTCACAGGCCCAGAAAAGTGGCACAAACATCTCAACATGTCAGAGGCAGGACGCACAAATGCAGGGCACTCTCACACTACCCACTGTCAAGGGATTCAGGAAGGGGCCTCAGACCGGTCATAGGGTCACCACCTGAGGGAAGTGGGGGACAGGCAGCCTCCCTTAGCTCCACAGGGATGTACGCACGGCCCCTGTCCCCCAGGCAGTGACAACCCTGCTGGGGTCACTGGTGCTGGAAGATCTCCCAGGTCCAGGGGACACATTATGCTCTGGACCAGCTCACCTCTTGTTGTCCTCTGTTGACTTTCAGCAGCTGTGCTGTCTTAGCTCAGGACCCCCTACAGGGCCCTGGTCAGAGGTCACACAGCAGGAAAGGGGAACAGCTGGACTGCAGGCCTAAGGTTGAAGGCATACCACAGCTAATGTACTCTGTGTCCTCTCAGTTCTGCCTGCTGAGAAGCCTAGGGCCAGCCCTGTGCTCCGTGGGCCCTACAAATCCAGTGGTCTGCATTTGAGAATGCAAAGACGGTGGCTTTCACTGTCAGGTTGGGCTTCATAACTCTAATCTGTGGTGTCAGCTACAGGTCCAGAGCACCAGAGATAGTTGCTGGGTTGCTGGAAGGCCATCCAGCTCTCCTATACAGCCCTACCGGAGTGTAGGCCTAGGAGGAGAGAGCTGGTAAGGACTAGCTGTGCAGTCAGGGCAAGGCCTTGTTGCCCACATCTCCACACCTAGTAAAAACCAGGGCCAAAATCCATGGCACATACCTGTCATCCCAGGACACAGGAGGCCGAGGCAAGAAATTCAGGCCAGCCTAGACTACATGAGGAGACCCTCCAGAAAACCAACACCAAAACAAAACAGAGAAAACCATGTGCCACAGAACACTGATCATGGGTCATGTCTTCAGGGAACCCCAGTTTCCCTGACACTTGCAGTGTCCAAAATTCCTGCCTTTCTCACAAGGACCAAGAGCACAAGGGTATGGGGGCAGGGTTTGTCCAGAAGACAGTGCAGATCTATCTGCCAGCTTGGATCCAAGGAGCCAGTTCAGCCTTCTGTTTGCCATGCTCTCAGTCTGCACTTATCAGAGCTGACAGCCAAGCTGTTCCTAGCTCAGACGATGAATATGCATGGAGACTGCAAACATGAGACAAGGGACATCATGGCTGTGGCTTCTGAGGAAGGTTGTTCGTTTTGATGACACTGTTTAATTTGGATTTACCGGCCTCCTTTCGTCATCCCCAGGGGCAGGCTTCGTAACAGACATCTATGTGGTACGCTTTGTGCCATAATTAAAGCTGCTGCTTAATTAGAAAAGCTGTCCACCTCAAGACGAAAGGAGTCCAGGAAGCATCGGAGTGGACAGTGCACCTGTGGGCGCTGGGACACACAGACACACGCACATACACACACACACACACGCAGACACATACGCACACACACACACACGCACACACATACGCACACACACACGTGCATACCCCTGCAGCCCAGTTTCTGACAACCATGCTCCTCAGTCCTACAGGCATGTTCTGGCCATGACTGCAGGTGAAGCCCTTGAGGAAATCATAGTGAGAAAGCTTTAGGGGAGCTTGGACTGAGCTTGCAATTATCAGTTTTCCCACTTGGCCACCCACAGACACCTGTCACTAAATACTGGGTGTTTTGTTTGCTGAGGAGGCAATGTTCACAGACACCACTGACATCATAGCCCACGTGTTCACCTTGGTTCTTCACCGGATGTCCTACCACTGACTGTACACAGCAGCCTCCTCGCTTATGACTCAACCATTTCTTGCCCGTGGTTCTGAGAGGCGGGACAGGAATTTAGAGGGTTCTACCAAGATTCTAGGTTGGGGACTTTCATGTGGTGCTGTCACATGAGGGCTAAACAGGACATGAAAGGACTGAACCCCTGGGAGGTATGGGTGTGCCTCCACGGCATCATCTCAAAGCCTGCCCACAACTCTTGCCCATCAGCCTGCATGCTCGGGTGTCCCACTTGTTTCTGTTTCGTTTCTCAATAGCTCCAACGTGTTCCTGGCTCAGTCTCCCTGGGCTGGTTCCCATCATGCCTACGCTCTGATTGGCCAGTCCTGGCACTCGGGCCTCACCTGGAGTAGGGCTTCTGCCACACATGGGAGGACACGGTCCAAGAGCTGAGTGATGAAGCTCTGAACAAACTTGTCCTTGGCTTACTCACTGAGAGGGGAAAGTCCATCAGGGAGAGCCCACTGTGGGATGTCCATCATGGAGAGCCCACTGTGGAAATGTCTGGCAGGAAGAGCTCACTGCTTCTTGGCAAGATAAGTGGCCGACGTTCTGATACAGGTGGACTGTCCAGGTCAGGACCCTACCCACATTTTTCATAGCTCTTCCTCACCCTCCCAACCCCGTGAGAAAGACAACAGGGACCCAGCAGGCTCCCTCAAAGCAGGTCATAAACCTTTGTACAACCTCAAATCTGAAGGCAGCAGCTAGCTTCCTGGGTCTGTCTCAGGATGTAAATAATTCAACTTCTGAATTTCAAAAAAATGCCCCAAAATAAAAGAATCACACATAAAAAAAAAAAAAGGTTATTTTGAGACTTAAAAAAAAAAAAAATAGCACAGCTACCAGAATAATCCTGGAGGTGCAGTCTCCGCTTTGCCGCTTAGAGGATCCCCACAGCCCAGGCATCATCCTGGGAGCTGGTTCAAGCACAGCCCCAGAGAACTGTTCCAGATTCCGGGCCTTCACAGTCACCTGGGGCTGACTCTGGGTTTTAGCCATCTTTTACTACCTTAGCCCATACACAGAGCAGGCTGTGGGCAGAGAAGGAAATCTCAAAAGGAGCCTAAAGATTGAGACTCAGAAGAACCCAGTGTGCGTGAAGAGGGATCCATTCCTTTTTTGTCCGTCATTGTACCCATTGATCTGGTGAGGCACCTCCTTGAGCTTCTCATTTCATCTTCTTCCCAGCCCTGCCCTCTTCAGCAAGCTCCTTGGCAGAGCTCTAGTCCTTAGGTCCCCTGGGCAGCAGAGGAGCTGCACACAGACCCAATATTCATTTATCTCTGTCAGGGTGCTGAGCCCTGAGCTCAGGCATCAGGGAGATGCTGAGAGTTTCTCTATCTAGGCCTCATGTCCTGGTAGTCTGTGAAGGAGCAGAAGAGCGGCCAGCTTGCTGCTGATGACTGAGAGTCTTGATGCCATGGATGCTGGACCTGTCTGGTCCTCCTATAAAGATATTTGTTCAAGTTCAGCTCTGGTCTGGCCCCTTGTGTGCTTTTGGAATGAGGCAATCATTAGGGATAAGAACCCAGTTCTCAGAGACACAGCAAGGCCATAGGAATGAGCATTTTTTTCATCTGTGGGGAGAAACAAGATGGTCACAGCCTCTTGAAGGACTGGTGAAAACTTTTAGACACTTAAGGCTCACTGGGCAATAACAGCACTTACATACCAGCAATAGTTACAAAGCCAGTCAGAAGAACATACTAAGCAGGGAACAAGGCCTCTATCTCAGGTGTTCAAGTACACCTGAGTGTCTGTGTGCATATGTATATGCACATGGCTGTAGCTGGGCTCACACAGATAGCCCAGCCATCTCCAGCCTGCCAGCCTCTGGGTCCAAAGGGAAAGGGGACTGATCCTGTGGCTGGATGTCAAAAGGATGAGCATAGAAGACAGCGGAGGGGCAAGAGACGGAGTGACAAAAAGAAACAGAGAAAGAGACAGACAGAAACTTAGGAAAATTGAGGGAGACAGAGAAGAGACACAGAGAGAGATACAGAGACTGAGGGATCCAGGGACACAGAGACACAGAGAGACCAAGGGACTGCGTGCAGCAGGATCCCACCTCCAGTCTTCAGCTGCGGAGGCCAGCCTGCTCACCTCTTGGGCCTGTAGTCGGGGATGCTCCTATCCAGGGAGATGCGGTCACTGAGCTGTGCATTGTACCCAAACTCCTCGAACTTGCCCTCGGTCTCTTGGCTATCATCCTGCAGAGTGGCCGCCACTCCTCCCTGGCCCAGGCCACCCGGTCCCTCCACCAGCCCAATGGGCTTTGCAAGGCCTGGAGAAGACAAGAAAAGACAGGTCAGGAGAGCCTAGGAGTTGCTCCCAGCACACCCACCCCATGCCCAGTGTGTTCCGGAAGAGACTGGCTGTGGAGTCAAAAGACACAAGTCTAGCAAGGTTGTGAGAGGGTTAACAAGGGGAGCATAAGCCAGGGCAGTTTGGCTACGCTATATGATGCCATGATGGCAAGGGTACGTCACTATGCTTCCACCACAGAACCCCGGAATCACAGGAAGGTCTAGTAAGAGCCTTAACCTCAGCTAGTCATATGCGTTCACCAATTGTAAAAGGCCATTGCACTGACCTAAAATGTTACCAGAGGAGATGCAGAGGCTGGACTGTGAACTTCCCTGGACTCTATGCTCACTCTTTCCTTAAGCCTAAAGCTGTTTGTAAAGGGTACATTCAGGGGTAGGGGAATTTGGGGGTGGTGCAGAAACCTAGGGCAGTGGAAACTCCCTGGAATCTAGGACAGTGACCCTGTATGAGCCTCAGTTGGCTTGTATAACCAGGCAAGGCTCCCAGCAATGGGACTGACTGGAACATCAACCCAGCCACAAAACCTTCCGCCTAGAATATATCCTGTCTGAAGGATATGCCGGGGTAATGGAGGCACAGGACTTGTGGAAGTGGCCAACCAATGACTGGCCCAGCTTGAGCCCATGCCTGACACTGTGTACATGGCCAGCAACTAGAGGCTTGTCAGCTCAGAGACCCAAAATAGATCCAAACATGACTGGAAAAAAGGTCAACGAAATGATTCCTAATGATACTCTGCTATGCCCATAGATCGGTGCCTAGGCCAACTGTCCTCAGGAAAACATTGTCCAGCAACTGAGAGGAGCAGATGCAGAGATAATTCCCCCCCCCCCCCCGCCAAACAACCAGGCAAAGCCAGGAGAAAAAGCGGGGAAGAAGGATTGTAGGAGGCAGAAGGTTTGCGGACACCATGAGTACACAACCCACAGAACTAAGCAGGGTTCATAGGGGCTCCCAGAGATTGAGGCAACAGTCATGAACCCTGTACGTGTCTGAGCCAGGTCCTTTGCATATACATTATGGTTGCGTAGCTTGGTGTTCTTTTTAGACCCTAACAGCTAGAGTGGTGGGTATCTCTGACTCTTCTTGCTTGCACTTGGGACCCTTTTCCAGGCTTGCCTCATCCAGCCTTGATATGAAGGTTTGTGCCTAGCCTTAATTTGTTTTGTCATGTTGGGTTGATATCCCTAACAGGCCTGCTCCTCCTCATCTTCATCTTCATCTTTTTAAAAAAGAAATGGAGGAGAGGAAAGGTTGGGAGGGGAGATTGGGAGGAATGGAGCTAGGGAAAACTGTGGTCAGGTTGTAATGTACATTAAAAAATCAGAAAATAAAAATAGGCAAGTAGATAGATGAAGGAAGGAAGGGAGGAAGGAAGGAAGGAAAAAAGTCAGAGCCAGTGAGATGGCTCAGAGGGTAAGGTGTGTGCTGCCAAGCCTGATGACCTGAGTTCAATCCCTGAAACCATACAGTGGAAGGAGTGAAATGACCCCTTAAAACTGTCCTCTGAGTTCTACCCGCATGCTGTGGCACACATGAGCACATGAGCGCACACGAAGACACACACTAACTAAACAAACAACTGTAATAAAATCTGAAATAAAGAGTGAAGTTAACTAATGTATAAAATTTTAATTGCAGGCTAGGTGGCGGTGACACATGCCTGTAATCTCAGTACTGGAGAGACAGAGGCAGGTAGATATCTGAGTTTGAGGCTAGCCTGGTCTATAGAGTGAGTTCCAGGACAACCAGGGCTACATAGAAAACTCTGTCTCAAAGGACAAAAAATAAATAAATAAATAAATAAATAAATAAATAAATAAATAAATAAATAAAATTGTAAAGAACTAAAAGAAATTAAACTTCTAAATCCAAAGCCATTGTCCCCTCCCTGGGTATGGGTAATGTTTATCCTCCAGACCAATTGCAAACTGCTGCCACAACAGTTTCAACCTGAGGCCCCAGGTGATAACTTGGGGAACAAAGGAAACAAGGCATCGGAGGAGAGAAGCCAGGGAAGTGGGCACAGGACTCTCCAGAAAGCTAGGACAGAGGGCTGCTCTGTGTAGGTGAGGCACGGACCATGGAACCAGGGCACCCCAGCTAGGCAGGTTCTCGGTAGTCACTGGTGGTAGTCACTGTAGACCTAATGGTGGACATGGCTCAGCGCATCCGTCCTATAAGAGCTGTAGTCCAGCTCGGCAACAGCCGCATGCAGAGAGGTTTTGCTCTCTTCAGTGGACATCCAGGCAGGTGGTGTGAGATGTGAACCTCCACACTCCAAATAGCCGGAGGGCTTCTCCACTCAGGGCAGGCTGCCAGATCTCTGCATGTTCCGTAACATCCCACTTTAATTGCTCATACATAGAGCTAATGTTTGTATAGGATTAAAGAATATGCATCGAATGTAAAATAGAGAAGTTATGAGACACATCACTTCACTTGCTTATTTTTATCTCAATACTGCAACACACCTAAAAACCACGCTTTAGACATGGTCTCTCCCACAGCCCAGGCTGGCCTGGAACTCACTATGTAGCCCTGAATGGCTCCCTTCTGCCTCACCACCATACCTGGCAAAATCATACTATTTTAAAACACGTTATACTTTTGCCTTTCATTTTGAAAGGTAAAAAACAGCTCCCCCGCCCCCAGGAAAGACACACAGCAGCTTACAAGCTATCAGGAGAGCAGCCTTGACACCCTCAGAGCGTGTCCTCAGATCCTGCTGCCTGGCTGGAGGGGAGCTGGGGGCTGGAGGGAGGCTGTTTGGGGTGCTGGTGCCCAGCTTTGGGGCTTCACTTATGAAAGGAAAACATACCCTTGATGAGCTATCCAGTCAGTGCAGAACATATCACTGTGCCCACTGGCCTATAAACCCTGTTCTTCAAAGTACTTGGCTCTTGGTGGCCTGCTGGCCAGTACATAAGCATTGTAGCCGTGATAGCCATACAGATCTGGTTCCTGCATTGTGAGCCAGGGACAAGTCCCAGGGCTCCTCAGTGTGAAAAATGAGTGGAGTCTGTTTTCACCTCCGCCTACATCTCCTCCCCTGCACCACCTTCCTCCGATTTTTCTCAGCTCTGTTGTATTTTTAGTGATGCTTGTAGATGCCCTTGTGACTTCAAGAGGAATGCTGCGGGCTTTATTTCTGGGAAAATCAACTTTTGCCTTGCCCCTCGATGCCCAACATGTAAGATGAGGGACATACAGGCTTCTTGCTCATGGAGCCACACTGTTCCCCAAAGTCGTCAGCAATGGCCCTATTCATGCTCTGCAAGGGCAGGCAAGATTCCATGAGATTTCAAAACAAGAAATGGATCAGTACTTATCCCATGAAATTACATGAACAGAACTCGCTTCGGAATACCACCTGGATCAAAAGGTAATTCTATCACTAACCAATCTCAGGCCACGTAATGAAGAATTTTCAAATATCAAGGCAATATTGATTTTATCACCAATGTTCTAAATTCCCAGAACCACACACACTTTGGTTTCTGACACGCCATCTTGCTCTGACATGGGCACGCAAGTGTGGTAGAGACACTGTTTGTTGGCACATGCTTCTGCAGACATGTCTACTCCCTCATTCTCTACAGCACCCCTAGGTGAGTCTCTGGGGCCCTTCAATCTGTAGATGAGGAAACTGAGATGCAAAGAGTCAAATAACACACCCAGTGTCATGGTGTTAGTGATCGAATGACCACACTCAGGCAGCATGGCTGAAACAGCTGGTCTCCATGTTGTACCCCAGGTGGCTTAACAAGGTGTGGGGTAGACTCTAGCCTTTCTCACTGCCGAGCAGGGACAAGTGGTAGAATCATAGGCGGTTCCCAGCACCCGCCGTCCAGGAACCCTTTTACTCCCTCCATCATTTGTATTGTCTTTCCCAGATACCATCTTTGGGAACTTTCTTACGCTCCACCTGGGTAGGCTCTCTGATTTTGTGAATTCCACGTCTCCTTAGGTCTGGGACTTGCTTTTTATTTGACTGAAGAACATTACCAAATCATATTTCAAAAGGATTGTATGGAAAGAGAATTTTCTTAAGCTATAAGGCAGTTGGAAAACTTGTTTTTTTTTTTTTCCTCCTTAGGAGTGGAGGATAACTTTGCTGGATATAAAATTCCTAGTAAGCCTTTCCCCTCACCCAGTCCCGAGACTGAATTCCAACACAGAAGACCCTTTTCCTTGTATTCATTGTCATTTATATGAACAATGTCTCTGTCCATATCTGTGACATCTCTGCCTGCCTGAGGGCCTCTTGCATCTGGAGTTTATTATGGTCATGTTCAGGAGACATTTCATTCTGGGAGATGTGTTCTGTTAACTGTAAGATTAACTTCCTTTAAATATTTCTTTTATCTTTTAAAAATATTTTTATATTTTATTTTGTTTGTATCTATGTGTATGAGTGTGTGAATGTGTACTCTCTGTGTGTGCAGGTACCACTGAAGGCCAGAAGAGGGCATCAAAACTTCTGGAGCCGGAGTTACAGGTGGTTGTGAGCCACTGGACATAGGTTCTGGGAATGGAGCTTGGGTCCTCTGGGAGAGCAGCAGTCCTCTTCAGCACTGATCCCAGCCCTGGAATTCCCTTAGAGAGTCCTCCTCTTGATGACCCTTCCTCTTGTTGACATCCTCGTGGCTAACTAGCCCACTTATGTTATTCTTTCTTGTTACGGTATTTTTAATCCTGGAGAACTGGTCCTTATTCTCTGCCTTCCACGGATGCGTGCTGTCTTTCTGCTGGATACTGAGCAAGCAGACTCCTGCCCCTGGAGATCTGTCTGAACTCATACAGCCCTGGGGCATGACCTCCACAACAGCTGAGAACAGCTGAGGAAACAGACCCAGAGTCATGAAACAGCCCAGACAAAGCCTCCCTCAAGCTGCTCAGTGAAGGTGGTGGACTGGGGTGCCAGGCTAGCTCCTGCTCAGGAAGCTCCACTGCCCTGGTGGCTCTGCTGGTCCAGGCCTGGCCCACAGCAGGATATACTACACACGACACACCTTACTCTTCTCAGACAAGTCCTGTCTACTATTGTTCTCGTGGCTAGGACAAAATGCCCAGCAAAAGCAGCGTAAGGGAGGAAGGACAGATTGAGAGCACAGTCTACCAAGGTGGTGGGAGCACAAGGCAGCGGGTCACTCACTCCGCATGCACCGTCAGGAATCAGGGAGACGAATGAATGCTGGTGCTTTTTGTTCAGGACACCAGCTGGTGAGAGGTGAGCACCCGTTCGGGGTGAGTCTTCCCATGTCAGCTAACCTAACCAGAAACTCTTTCACAGAGTCCCAACAGACCATGTGAGGCAGCAATGCAGTTCCTGGGGAGATTCACAAGTGGGTTCCAAACAGACCCACGTCTGAGGCTGTGAAATGTCAAGGTGCACTGTCAGGGCTGCCAGTGGAGAAGGGTAAGTAAAGGCAGGGCAAATCTCCAAAACCAGCCTGGGGGTGGGGCCTCAAGCGAGCCTCAGCTCTGCTCACAGTTCTCTGGAGCTGGAATCTGTACCAGTTACACTGACTGAAAACTCCAGATTGGATTTTGCCTTTAAGGAAGGTCACTCTGGCACCTCCCTGCCGGGATCCTGGCCTCTCATCTTCCTGTATTCTCCCGGCATCCGCTCAGATTCTATTTCACAAAGATTTCTTGTAAAGAGATGGAATTGCTTGATCTCACCAGGAAATGAGGGCAAGCCTGGAAGGAAACCGAGATGACCTCTCTGTGATAGAAAAGTCACGAGGCCTGTTTTACCATGCTAACAGTATATAGGGCCGCCCAGACCCTGTGGTTCTGCAAAAACCCATGCTGAGCTGGGAGCCACTTCTGGCCGGACTGTGGGACTCTGGGATTACAGCTGTGGAATTTCCTCCTACTCCGCACTGGAGCCCTGTCTTCACTGTAGGCTCCAGACACAGTACCAACTGGGTGGGAGGGGCATGTGGGCACAGGGTAGGGGGTAGTTTCATTCCTTCCTGGTTCTCAGGATCCCCAGCTCCAATGAGCAGAAAGCATTGTACCCACAAAGCACCCAAGACCAGGATACACACTACTGTGGGCTGAACCGCATCTTAGTCACATGGGCTGAGGCTGGGCCTCAAGTCTAGCACAGCTGGTGTCCTCAGAACTGGGGGATTTGAGAAGGTTATCTGCATACGAGGCACAGATAGACCTGGGCCCACAAGCTAGGGACACCTGGGACTTCCTGGCTTTCCCTGAAACCAATTAGAAGTGAAACTCCTTGACTTCAGAGCCCATTGTTTTAGCCGGTTTGTGGTGTTAGCCACACAGCCACAGCCTGTACCACACACTGTCACTTGGACCGGACCTGGCTCTGCTGGTATCTGGGGGCAGGAGATTCTGCTGTGTGGACTGTCCTTCATACAGGGCGACCCAGTGTGTGTCGTTCCCTGAGGGCTTAGCTGCCTTGTGGTTACCCCCTGTGCAGAACAGTTTCCAAGCAGGGCAGTTCCTGGAAAAGCTAGGATGGAATATTTTCCAGGTTCCAGTCCCCAGATCTCCCCTAGCTGAATGACACTGCAGCCTCAATGTCATATGACCCCAAGAACAACGGGAAGTGTACATTCCTTAGCTAAAACATCGTCCTGCATCTTTCCTAGAAGACAAACAGAAACCAACATAAGATGGCTGAGCGGTCTAAGGGCCAGGTCCTCACGCTCAATCCAAGGTCAGGGATCTGGTGCCCTGCAGAAAAGATGGGGCCACCCAAGGCCCCAGCACCATGGTATAAGGAGCCCAACTGGCCACCCAGGCACAGATGTCCTCAATGGAGGACAGAAGACCACCAGCACCTCATTCCAACAGGCAAAGCATCAACTGAAGAGCTGAGTCTTTAATCCCACCAGGCCAGTCAAGGAGAGAGAACCGTGAGTAAGTGAAAACTCCTGGGGAATGAGGACCATGTTTCTTTCACCCTGGCAGGGAGACCTTGCAGGCACATCGAGTCACCCAAGGGTCCCATCAGAGAGAGAAAATCAATATCCTCAGTTTAGTGTCCCACATTATTTCTACAAGGCTATGACCGTGGTGAACACAGGGTACGAATTAAGTTCACATTTGCCCTCCTCACTTGTCTGCCACTGAAGATACTTTTCAAACTTCACTTGGATAGCCATAAACATAAAAAAAGCCAGTGTGAAACGGCACCTTTTACTGGACATGGAGAAGGGTTAGAGAGATGGCTCCTGACGCATGCATGCTCACGTACACACAGGCACACACACATGCACACAAATTCTTGTGCGTACATAAAGATTATGTAAGGAGTCTCTGACAAGAGCTATCCCATAGCAATGGGCAGACACATGCTCTCTTCAGGAAACTCGGCAGGCCCCAGGAACCAAGTGTGGTGCAGACTGTGGCAGCCTGTGAGCAGCAGCTGTGGGGCCAGCTGTGGGTGGGTGGCAGCTCCACCGCTTGGGTCAGGACAGGGAGAAGAGGAGTAGGGCAGGACAAGGCATTCTGGGAAGAAACCAGGACACGGTAGGCTAGAGTAGCGTGTTTGTAAAACCTCAAAAGGTTGGTATGGGGAGACAATGGGAGGTTGGTGGGGCTTTGTCCTTAGAGAAGGGGCTACAGGAGGGTATGTGCCTGCGGAGTGTGGGGCCAGGGACACTGTCCGGTCTCACACATGGGTAAGTCACTGAGGTGAACGTGCTGGGGCTCAGGGCGGTACAGGGGTCATAATGCAAAAGTAGGCTTTCTGTTGCAGGGAGAGGGGATGATGGTGTTGCTGAAGAATTGGGGCAGCAGGAAAGAGCTAGACATGAGAAAATGAGGGCTTATGTGGAGGGTTTTTCTGTTGTTGTTTTCTTTTATTCCCATGCTCCTAGGAGGCAGTGGCTAGAAGGCAGAGGAGCTTTGATAAATGAGGTTGGATTCTAGCTTAACACTGAGACCTGGCTGCATGGAGGGGCAGCTCTGCTCAGGAGAGGGAGGACGCCCAGAGCCACCACAGAAGTGACTGAAGTACGCACAGGATCCATACGGAGGTATGTGAGATTTAGAGACAATGCCCAGGAGCGACCCCACTCTCTAGGCTGCCAGGATAGAAAAGCCTCACACTTTTACGGGTGTCCCGTTTTCTATTTCATTAATTTCTATTTATTGTCTCCTTCCCGATTTATTTAATGACTCTGTGCTTTCCCTAAGACCTTAGATAATATAATTCACTTTAACCTTAGCTGTTTTTCAGTGTATTAATGTAAACAGTAAAGTTAAATACAGATCGGGCCGAACCTAACAAAATTGTTTATCATTTGGTTTCTGAGAATTTTATGATGTTCAATATCATATCCCTTTCTGCTCTCGGGAAATTCAAAGTTATGGCTTTATGTGAGCATGTGTGAAGTACCGGTGTCTCTCTTCTACAGAGTCTACTAGCTGTGTTCTGAGAAGAAAACACTCTTTTTAGTGGGCTGCAGTTGGGGCTCGCCTGTGGCCTAGTGCAGGCTCAAGTTTTGGGAGTTTTGTTTTGTTTTTGTTTTTAGAGACAGGTTCTCTCTCTACATAGCCCTGGCTGTTTTGGAACTCACTATGTAGACCAGGTTGGTTTTGAACTCACAGAGATCCACCTACCTCTGCCTCCCAAATGCTGGGTTTAAAGGAATGTGCCACCACACCTGGCTCAGGCTCACTCTAATTCAAAATTTTTCTTTTTACATTATTGGATGTGTGGGTACACGCACATGTCACAGCACAGGTGCGGAAGACAGGATAATTTTCAGGAGTAGGTTCTACCCTTCCACCATGTGGGTTCTGGGGATAAAACTCAACTTTTAGGCTTGAGTGCTACTACCATTTCCTCCTGAGCCATCTTGTTGGCCCTGCAGGGTCAAGTCTCGAGAACAGTCTGTGTATTTCTAAAGAATGCAAGTCTTGTTGCTGAGTTCTTCATGTTTGACCTGATAGAGCGGAGAAGTCTCCCCTCACTCAGTTTCCCGAGATGGTCTTAGTTCTTTCAATGCTTTCTTCCTGTCTGGGGACAGGGTGAGGCCACTGCAGCCCTTCCCTAGGGAGCTGTTCGTCACCGAGGCTTTTACTGTTCGAAGCACCTTTGTCCTACTCTTGCACAAGGCTTTTAATGACAGCTCCTCAGTTTTCTGCAGGCACACGTGCCTCTTACAGCCTAAGGTCACTATCTTTGAATAACTCATAGCCTGTGCAGTGATGGCTGATAGGCTTCACGTCCCGAGTGGCCCTTGTCCTAAATGTTGCTTCAACCGCCAGGGGCTGCAGACTCTTGAAACGTTATTCACAGACTTGCCACTTCTGGCCTCTGAACCCAGCGCTCCTTCTTCCTACGATGCAGGCTACAGGCTGGGGACCTATTAGCCACATCTGTGCACAGCACCTCTTCCCCGCCCCGCCAACATGCCATTATCTTAACCCTCTTAGGTTACAATTTGCTGACTTGCTGTTAGGTCTGATCACACCTTGGCCTTTCGGCTGAGGTCAAGTTATAGCACTCAGGGCTGGCCCTAGCCTCCCATGGAGTTCATGCCAGTGTCTGCGCAAAGAGGCCTCTGTACCCACACCAGTTCATATTCCCAGGAGTCTGGCTTCTTCCTCATTTTCCTTGGCTTTCCACAGCCTCCTGCACATGGCTAAGCCCATGCTAGGATGCTGTCACAGAGGAGTAAAAGTGGGGAGTTTTTCCCAGTAAATGGCTAAACTTTTGCAGCTAATTGGGAAGAAGTGGAAGGAGAAGTAGCAGCAGTAGTTGTCATCGGGGCTGGCAGTTACTTCCTTACCAATCTGCAGAACTGCCCAGGCGCCTCCAGACCCCTTACTACACAGCGACCATCCCTTTGAACCCTCTCTATGTTCTCCACAGGAGCTAGGGTTTTTCCTCCTGGGGTAGGGGGTGGGGGCTGCCAGTCTGTAGTTTCACTAGGCCGTGTGTGTGTGATGGATTAATCTAACGTGTCCCAAGCTTGGCTGGTTTATTTTCCACGCCCCATCTTCCAGTTATCCCAGGTCTTCTCTTTTTCAGGGATCTGTCTCTTTCTGCCCTTGGCACCCAGCAGGATTCGGCTGCCTCTCTATGTGCCTTGCCTTCACCCATACACTTGCTTTCTTCTTCCTCAATGTACAGTAGCCCAAGACCATCTTCCAGGTACTACATCTTTTCTTTAGCAGTGTCTGGTTCCTTGAGTAATCCACCCAATGAGTCTTTAGTTTTAATGGCAATATATTTCAATGTTAGCAGTTTTTATATATTTGCCCTTTCCTCTTCCTTTTTTTTTTTTTTTTTTTATTGTTGAGACAAGGTCTCTCTATAGCCTGGGCTTACTTCGAATTTGCAAGCCACCTGCCACCACACCAGAGCTACTACATATTTTTCTAACGTATGCTTTCATGTTTCACAATCTTCTTGTAATTTGTATCCCTTTTCTCTTTAAACTATTTCACAGAGAACAGTTAACTGTCTGTCAAAACATCCGTCGTCCTGACCTGTGGGTGTGTCCCTCGGCCATACCCATCAGCTCCAGCAGCGGCTGGCTCCTCACTCCCTGCATGTACGGTCAGCTTCCACAGGAAATAATCCTTCGAGGAGGACTTTTGATCTGGGAGGACTCTATGTGGTTCACGATGCAGAGGGAAGTGTCCTGAGCACTTCCACATCAGCTAGGGAGCACTGGGGCAGAGCTGACCCTCCCCTTTTTTTGAGCAACCAGTCAGCTAAGGTCCTGTAGGGCCATTTCCATGCATGAGCCAAGTGACCCTGGACGCAGGCAAACACACCCAAGGAAAAATAAATAAATCTTTAAGACAGAGAGAGAAAGAAATACCCTGAGCAAGGCCTGGGCCCTGAGCGTCATGCAGCTGAGATTGAAGATGGCTACTCTAGGTCTCTGAACCACTGAACTCACCAGGAAGTCTGAAAAGCACTAGTTAGAAATCTAAAACCCAGCATCCAGCCCCACCACAGATCTGGACCTGACTTGCCTGGCGTCATTAGACAATGGAATTCTTCAGCTTTTGTGGGGGCAGACAGGATTCTCAATTCTGTAATCCTCCTGCTTCAGCTTCCTAGATGATGGGGTTACAGACACCTGCCACTGCACCTGGCTGGTTTCTGGAATCCTTTAACCACCCCCAGATCATTCTCATGAATGAAAGTGCCGGGCAAGGAGGGCTTTGGAGTAGCTCTGGTTCTGGGATTTCTGGATCTCAGGTGACGTGACAGCAGGAGCAGACTGCTCTATGTCAGTGCTCTAGCTCAGAGCTTAGGTCTTCATCTGGTTTGACTTGCAAGCAGCCTCAGTGTGAGACTTAGGCGAGTTATAGAGCCTCCACCCCGGATCCAATCCAGTGGCAGCACAGCCACTGAAGGCAAGGGCTCAGGGAAATGAAAAGCTAGCAGTAATTTCACCTTTACAGAACAGTTTCTATCCTGTGACCTGGGGGCAGGGAACACACTCTTCTCTAATTACAAGAGATCGCTGGGGGTGGAGCTGTTGCCAGAGGGTGGGTGTGAGATTGTTTACACAAGGGGCTGACTCAGTTTGGAAGCAGGATGGCAGGCAAGGGTGACTCAGGAGTTGAGGTGTGTCTTGGATCTGTTTTCCATGCACACCTCCTCAAGCTGCACTCTGAGAAAAAAAAAGATGGCAGGAATTCCAGGATAAGTATGCCAGTCACTGTCATGCTGCGGACTACATATGGTGGTGAGGATCCGGTTGACGGCTACATAGAGCCGCTAAGATCTAACCAATTATTGCCGGCCAGAATTGGGACTAAGGCTGCCAGGAGATCTAAGATTTCAGGAAAGCGTCATGACATAGTGTGGAAGAAATGGTTAACAGACAAACATGGAACATAAATATGGGTACCCGGCTGGGTTTGGCTGGCTAAGTAGTGGACGCTGGGAAGCTGTGTGTATGGCTGTTCACGGTCATAGGGTCTCTGTGGGCGTGATTAAGTCCAGCAGGTTGAGATGGTAAACGAGGTGAGGGCTGAATGCAGCCATATGTAGTGCAAATTCTACCTGATAACCAGGCAGCTCCTGCAGCAACACAGCCACAAAGCAGGAATGCTGGGATGGTGGGGGGTTCTGGGAGAGACCAGCCCAGCGTCTCTGCAGGCAGCACAGCTTCCAGGCGCCTAGGTTTCAGCTCAGTGAAACCTACTTTGGGCTTCTGCACTCCAGGCATTCATTTATGGTAATTTGTTTCCACAGGCCCAAGAACAGCAGGGTCCAGCAGACCCTGGATGCAGACCCCTCCATGGGACTCCTGTACCCTGAGGCACCTGCAAATGGCTACAGCAGGGTTGGGGCGAATAGGAGCAGAGCACTTCCTATAGGCCTGGACCAGAAGACATAGCGGCTGAAGGCTGTATGATGGCCAAGAGTTTGCCACCACCTGTCGCCTCTGCTCCTGTTAAGTGGCTCTGTGCACTTTGACATGGGGCTAGGAAAACCTTCAGAGCAAATGACTTCAGCAGCGTCTTACAGAGAAAGAGCAGTGTGGCGGAGTAACAGCCAACTCTGGAGGAAGCAGCGAGGATGGAAAGCGGTGTTTCGGGCCTGTCCACCAGGCACAGGTATATGCCGGCTGCAAACGCTGCTCAGAAATCTGGCTGCTGCCACATTCCAAGCCTGCCTGCCGGTTCCCAGTTTAAGTATGGACACCCAGCCTCTTTAGTGGATACAGTAATCTGGTAGCAAGGATCTGTTTCCTGCAGGACAGGGATAGGCTTATATGAGGGCTACCTGAGCCCACAGGAAGCAGCTCCCAGCAGCTGCTTGAGAGCCTAAGTTGTACCCTAGACTATGGATGTATTCCTCAAAAAATGCAAATGCAGCATTCTCTGCAAAAGGGGCTGTTGCTGATATTATTCAGTGGGAGTGTGGAGATGAGAGTGTTCTGGAGGAAGAAACTCCAGATCCCGTAGTCAGTATCCTTGTGACAGGCATGTCCAGCAGGCAAAATGAATAAATAAATAAAATAATGATGGCAAGCCTAGGAGCCCTGGATGTCCAAGACCACCAAACAAAAGGTCGAGGGAGGGAAGGCTACCTGTGCCTCCATCTTGGCACCTTGCAGATTTGTCATTTGTTCGGCCAGCCCCAGGAAATAAGAAATTAAAGGGAGAAGGGAAGTAGCAGGTGGGTGCTGGTGGTGAGCTCTGGCAGTCTCTGCTCCCTGTACTGTTTGCTTCGGGTAGAATGGTTTGGATGGCTCTGGTGAGCCCCTCGCCTCCACCAGGGCCTTGCAGGCAGGCGTGACTCTGATCAAAGGCTGTCAACAGTTACATGGGACCTGAGGAATGCTGACAGACATGTCTAAAGAGTATACCCACCACCGTAACCTGTGAGCTTTGCTGCTTATCCACAGTCCCCTGCCCCTTTCCTGTTTGGAACTAGAACTCAATGCCTGGGGCAGGAGCAGCCGTGATGAGAGCATTAAACACACTGCCACATGGCAGGGATTCAGAGGGGGCTGGCCCTGGAAGCTAGCCACCATCCGTCTGGAGTCCATGTGCCACAGAAAGACCACAATGCAGGGATGCTGTTCAGCTGTGGCTTCAAGCATGCAGAGACAAAGAACCCGTCATAGAGTCTCTAGTTATCAGACCGAATTCCCTCTTGTAGAAAGCAAAAGGACCGATGCAAGGAAGACAAGATCTCAGCACAGAAAAACCCAGGCTGCCAACAACAGCAATAGTGGCCCTGCCAAGAAGAGCTCTGCTAGTGTCTCCTGGCAAGAGCCCCCGCAGGAACAGAAGTGCTGCCAGCTCCCGCCAAGCCCCAGCAAGCTTCCCTGCCCCCAGCAGAGTCGGTTCACACTTGGCCAGCCCACCTCTTCCGCACTGAGTACCTGGGCTCGTGGGCGGCTGTGATTTTCAACTTGGAAGGCAGTGTGGCTCTGGAGCTCCCTGCTTCTCCTTGAGTCACTGGTTTCCATCTGTCCCCGCAGCATCAGCCAATGTTCTGAGAGAGGAAACAGCCTTAAGTACCCAGGCTGCCAGCCACAAGTCCATCACAGAGGAAGAAAGGCCCCAGGGATGAAGGGTGGTCGGCCTTGAAAGCCAAGGTGGTAGGTATGACAACCAGGTTCCAGGGACAGCTTCCCCTAGCCTGCCACGATTCAGCTGGCATCACCATCGACACCCACAGCCCCCAACAAGCCCAGGTGTGCTCACTGAAGACAAGTAAGAATGTAACAGGCAACAGAACCAAGTTCTCAAAAGCAATGGACCGGGCTGGAGAGATGGCTCAGTGGTTAGGAACACTATCTATCCACTTCCAGAGGACCTGGGTTTGATTCCCAGAACCTACATGGCAGCTCAAAACCATCTATGACTCCAGTCCTAGGGGGTCCGACACCACCTTCTGGATTACGTGGGCTCAGGCACACATGCGGCACATAGATTTTCACATGCCGACAAAAGCACCTACACACATAAAATAAATACATTTAAATTTTTAAGTAATAAACATCTGATGAAGTAGCAAGAAATATGTGATCCAAAGAGAAGGCAGCAGAGCAGGAGTATGTGTGTGGGGGGGATCTAGGTAGCACTTGTACTTTGCCCTGATATAGGGACTCTGAATGCTAGGAAGCTGACATTTCAAGCGGAAGAAACCAGCAGGATCATTTTATCTCTCCACAGCCCGGTGAGAGAGAAACCTCTGTGTCCTACCACAAACGAACACCGTTTTGGCCTGAATGACCTTGGGGGTGGACTCAACATCCTCAGGAGCCCAGAGAAACAACTATGTTCCTCCCCAAGGGAATCTGTCCATCCTCAGGGCTCTGCAAAGCAGGCCTGCAGATCAGATTTCATCACAATGGCCACATCCTGTATAACAAGGCACACCAAGCAGACAAGACACTGTGAGTGAGTCTCACAGGAGCAATGGAGGCTGGCTTCAGACAGTAGGCCTCCTTTGCCCTTGGACCTCAAAAGGTCTCCATCTTTGTCCAGTTACCAGAACCCCTACTGTCTTTAGTGGGAAAATGATCATTTTACCTGCCAGGGCCTATACAAGCTTCCCTTTTGGTTCCGAGGTATTGGCTGCCAGTCTTGCAGAGTGTGTGGGTGGAACAAGAAGGCCAGGGATGCACAGAACATCCCTCCAGCCCTCCTTGCTCATCCTCTCTCTTGTCCCCCCTAAAAATGCAGACTGATTTAATGTGCCTGGCTATTCATTTTGAGTATAGATAATAATGACAGCCCCTGGTTTGCCTCTGTGGATAATGTCTCATATGGCTTCCATTTTATCTACTTTCCCCAAACAACAGCTCATTTCATTATGGTTGGTCTTTTAAGAGTCCCTGGGGACCCAAACTAATAACAGGTTGTCAATATCATAGACCAATATCCTTAAATGATGAGGTCACTGACATTTTGCAGGATATAGCAGTAACTGGGAAATGCCCTCAGAGACGGTATCTGATAAATCCTCCCACAGAGTTCCTGGAACACAGGATTTCACAGCTCTCCCCTACACTGTAAGCCTACAGATGTCACACAGCCTCAACATAGTAACCAGCGCCCACAAACCCAGGTTGGGTCTAAGAACCATTGACAGCAAGGACAGGGTGGGATAGGGTGACCTCCACAGTGACACCTGAGGAAACTGGCGGTGGAAATCACAACACAGATGTCCACCCATCTGTTCATGTATCCATCCCCTCATCCACCCATTCATATCGTCCATCCATCCACCCATAGATCTGTCTATCATTCAGTCATGCAACTCTCCCACCAGACAATATTTACCTAGCGTATGTCCGGCACTATCCTACCCATTTATCCACATCCTCCCTCATTTTAATGGTTTCTCCTACATCTTCATTAACATTTCTGAGGATCGACTTGGCTTCGCCGAGCCCTCGACAGGCATCTCTTATGTAATCGCAGTGCCCACATTTCACAGATGTGGGAGCCAAGGCTCAAAGACAGACAATAACTTCCCCAAGGTCATCCAGTTAGAAATTGTGCCCAGACAGCTCCATCCAATATGAGATGGGTAGCTTGAATGCTTCTCCTCCCGTGAAGCCCTCTCACTCGTCATGAAAACATCCCTCCATTGTGTTCTTGTGGGTTTTCACACCCCTGAGAGCACACTGCCCGTAGAACGGGGACACTGGCTCCTGCTTCTCACGCCTGAGTGGAGGCACTTGTAGAAAGGCTCAGAATTGCTCTTGGGCTTAGAGCATACCCCGGGCTGACACCCACTGCCTCCTCCCCGGCTTCCTGTGGAAGCACAAAACTCGAGACTTGCGTTCCCATGAAAGATGAATCAGAAAAGGACTACACTGGGCTAGAGAGGTGAGTCGGTAGCTAGGAGAGCTGGTCGCTCTCACCGAGGAAGTGTGTTTGGTTTCCCAGCACCCAGATAAGAGCTCACAACTCTCGGCAACTCCAGTTCCAGGGGCATTCAATGCTCTCTTCTGGCCTCTGTAGGCACTGCACACATTTGCTGCACATAGACATAAGATAAAAATGAGTTTTTGTTTGTTTTTTTGAGACAGAGTTTCTCTGTGTAACAGCTCTGACTGTCTTGGAAATTGCACTGTAGACCAGGATGGACTCGAACTCTTTAAAGATCCACCTGCCTCTGCCTCCATAGTGCTGGGATTACAGGCATGTGCCACCACTGCCCAGGAAAAAAAAAAAAAATGAGTGAATCTTTTTAGAAATGCTTTTTAAACAGCAATACAGTTGGTCCCTGTGGAATTGGGTAGGAAGGTTGAGTGGACAGTGAATGGCAAAAATGACAGCACTGAGGAAATGATAGCCAGAATCCATGAGAGCCAGCCCTTCTGTTAAAGAAGACACCTCATGCCAGGCACTGCATGTACACACATATACACGGTAAATAAATACAACTTTTTAAATAATTTAAAATTTAAAAAATTTCTTCTTACTATTAGAAGTGGAAGATATGACACATCTAGCCCTGACCCAACTCTCCTTAGCCATGCTCAGTGAGGGATGGAAGTCACACCTGGGTTCCAATCCCACCTCTGCCATCACTGATCTGTAAAGTCTGAGTCCTGGACTCTTCTTGGGCTAAACAAGTTAAAAACCCGTGTCATCAAGGGTGTCTGTGGGCCCAAGAGTATGTACACATACACACACACACACACACACACACACACACACACCTTGGTTTTAATTGTTCCTTTGTGCTCCTCTATTATTAATTAACCTTAACCTTGAGGCCTCACTAAGAACTAGGAGGAGATGGGTGACTTGGGATATGTGAAGGAAGGCTGGTTTGACCCTAAAACTTTCTCTAGAGGGCCAGCACTCACCAGTGAAGATGCTGGGAAGGGTGTCGAGGAGAGTCCAGGAAGCATCCTACCCCAGCCATCCTCACCCTTGAAGTCTGCTGAGTGAGCCTTTGATTCCATTTGTCTCCCCATCTCTCTCTATCTCAGAAAAGGCCCGGGAGTGGCACAGCTGAGCCCTGTGGGCCATGCAAAACACTTTGGAATTGCAGTTGGTCTGGTGTGCTCAGAAGCCCCTGGGATCCTGGCCTTGAAGAAGCAGTGCCACAGCTTAGAAGCACAGACCATGAGGCTGGAGAAACTGCTCAGTGATTAAGAACACTAACTACTCTTCCAGAAGACCAGGAGTTCCTGGTTCAGTTCCCAGCAACCACATGGCAGCTCACAACCATCGATAACTAGTTCCAGGGAAGCTCTGACCAACGCCTCTGGCATCCACAGGCACCAGGCATGCAACTGATACATGGCCATACATACAGGAAAACACTCAAACACATAAAATAAAATTTAATTTAAAAAAAAAAAACCAGACCACACTTCTCCACCTTGTAGACTGGTGGTCTCAATCCAATACAATCCAACGTTCCCACAAGAGGAAAAGGCTCAGTTTGTTACATCCCTACTTGAAAGGAAACATGCATTCTAACACATACTTTAAAAAAAAAACAAACTGGGGGCTGGAGAGATGGCTCAGCGGTTAAGAGCACTGGCTGTTCATCTAGAGGATCCAGGTTCAATTCCCAGCACCTACCCAATCCCCTCCTCCCATTGTTAGGAGACCCCCACAATGACCAGGCTGCACATCTGCTACATATGTGTAGGGGTCTATATCCAGCCCATGAATGTTCTTGGTTGGTGATTCAGTCTCTGTGAGGCCCCATGGGCCCAGGTTAGTTTATTCTGTAGCTCTTCTTGTGGTGTCCTTGACCCCTCCAGCTCCCTCAATCCTTCCTTTCACTCTTTCACAAGACACCAAGATCTGCATATTGTTCAGCTGTGGGTCTCTGCATCTGTTTCCATCAGCTGCTGGGTGAAGGCTCTCAGAGGACAATTATGCTAGGCTCCCATCTACAAACATAGCAGAGTATCATTAATAGTTACAGGGGTTGGCTCTCTCCCATGGGGTGGGTCTCAGGTTGGACCATTCCCTCAATCTCTGCTCCATCATTATCCCTACATCTTTATCTTCTTGTAGACAAGATAAATTTGGGGTCAAAGGTTTTATGGGTGGGTTGGTATCCCCCTCCCTCCATTGGAAGTCCCACCTGGCTGCAGGAGTTGGCTAGTTCAGGCTCCATATCCCATGCTGCTAGGACTATCAGCTAGGGTCATCCCACATATATCTGAAGTACATGGATGGAGGGAACTGGATGAGAGAGGAGTTGGGGAGGGTAACAGGGGTGGGTATCAGGTGTATAAAGAGTGGGGTTAGGGGGAAGACCAGGAGAGAGAGTGGAAATTGGTGTGTGGGGCCATCTCTGGGACAGGGGATATAGCGGTGACTAGGACCTGTTTCTTGCCTCCCTGTGGGGGGAAAAATATATTTGGAGAAAGCCCAGCCCACAGGATCAGCAGCAGCAGCCTACTCCACAAACAGCCAGCAGGGAGCTGTCCAAGGTGTTAAGAAGCCTGGCTCTCCCCTTGCCCTGTCCCCCACTCAAGGACTGAGGCCATCAGCGTGGCCCTCTTGTCTTATCAAATGCCCTGTCTTTCCTAGCAGAGCATGCTGCCTCCTTCCATCTTAAAGGCATACACCCTTTAGCCACTGAGTACTTTAACCTGTACTGAACTGGCTCTCAGGGGGGATGTCTGTCCTCAGGGAGATAGTCTGATTTCACAACAAAGAGACAAGGTGCATCAGTCTCTGCTGAGTAGAGATCAGGGCTACAGCCCACCCAGAGGGCTAACAGCACCCAGACATCACATACTACATCCCACACTCTGCTCCAGACCGAGTGTTTCCTGACTCTAAGAGCACTTGAAAGGAAACACAGACTCAATGTCCCCATGACCTGGTGCCCCTGGCCTTTCCTGGCCACGCCTTGGGCACTCCTGCCCCAGGACATTTGCACTGGCTGAGTCTGAGGATGCTGCCTCAGACACTGCTATTTACCCTTCTTCTCACTTCGGGCTGAGAAGTCACTACCATGCAGGGCCTCTCTAGGCAGCATTGAAAATGCCAAGACCTCCCATCCCTCCCTCAGCCTACTGGTTACCTGCTTTCTCCTGAACCCTGGACACACTGAGCAGTCTGTTGCTTACTGGACATCACAGTAGCAGCCCCTTCCCAAATCTGGGCACGTCCACCCCAAAAGTTGGGAGTGGGAGTGAGAAGACAGATGTCCCAGAGAGAAAGCAGAGGAGACAGGTTGCTGATTGGGGGCTCTCAGTGTGATCCTGAGGTCTTGGAAGTGGAATGGGAAGTATATGGAGGTTGCCAAGTGTAAAGATAATCAGGGGCTCAAGTGGCACCTCTAAGGCCCAGGAGAATGACCAGCACTCGCCTCAGCTCACACCTGGATCTGAGCCTACACCAGACACTGGAAATTGGTCCTCTTTGTCTCTGCTGCTCTGGCCCTCACCAAGACATGGGGACCATGGCACTCTTAGCAACCTTCCTTGGGGCAGCATTTTGCACCTTGAGTGTGGCCAGGAGCACATTGGACAATGGGTGTTACTAAAAGATAAATGAGACTAGGCATACCACTTCAATGTGGAACTCGTCTGGGCCACTCAGAGGCACGACAGAAGTGAGAAAGCAACAGAACAGACACTGGTTGACCTGCTGCATGTGTCTTTAAGAAGATGCTCACAACCCACACTACAACCAAGTTTATATATTTTGAACCAAACACATTATGTGTATCTTCTTGGAATTTACTCTGATTGACTGTATAGAAATTTGAATGAAAATTTACTGGGTTTACATTTAAAAAAAAATGGGCTCAGCTAGTCATACAGACTTGACAATTTCATAGTGTTCCATCTGAAAGTCATACGTGCTGGACCAGTCTCTACCATGAGCCCAGCCTGCCTTGTTCCCTCAGCCCTGCCTTCTCATAAGCACTGGTACATGGGCAGAGTGAGTGGCCCTCTGGCTTGGGGGTAATGCTGAGAGGCGTCAGTAGGCTAACAGGTGCCCTCACCACACCACACTGCATTCATGGATGCCCTCAGGCCCTCCATGGCCAGCACCAGTGATCTCCTGGGCTCCGTTATCACTTGCTGAAGAGCACAGTGTAGCATGTCCCATGCATCTGCCCAAAGCACCAACCGAATGCACAGCATCCTCAAAAACACTTAATTGTTCTTGGATTACGCTTTCAGGCCCCTCCCAGGTGTAGCGGATAGGAGTGGGTTTACTTCATCACAACTGGCTATTGTTATTCATCTATATGCCTCTTTGGGGGGGGGGGAACATGTTTTAGTCCCTTGGGGCTTTGCCTGCTACATGTGGTTTGCCCTTGTGTCTGTACACTTTACTTATGTGATTCCTCTTAACCCTCAGAATATTAATTGTCTGATGCCCTAAATAAAGTTGGCCACTGCATGAAACCAGTCCACCTCATTTATCAGCTCCATTCTCCCAGGTCTCACTTCCTCTAGAGCAGTAAACAATCAAAATCTCAGTCAAACTCCAATTATGGTCCCCACTTCGTGATCAATGCCTCTTAGACAAGTAATGTATTGCTACCAATGAAAGACAACCTGCATCATTTGTCAAAAAAAAGAAAATACTAGTAAATAGAAAATGAAATGAAAAAATACAGCAATGACAACCAGTCATATATACACACACACAGGGATGGCCTCTTGGAGGTCACTAGGGAGTCAGGCTTGGAAACTGCCACAGGGTAGACAGGGCTGTTGCTGGTTCTACCTGGGAAGCTGGAGACTGTGACAAGGATGCGTTCCCCACGCTGTGACTTTACAGATGAGGAGTGCATATGTCACAGAATTCTTTCCTTATGTGGTAAGCCTCCCGCCTATACTAACTCCTTCAGCCCCTACAAGACTCCCATATCCACTTCACGAGTTAAGAAATTGAAGCTCAGAGAGGCAGATGATGCTCACAGGGAGGGCAAGAGCTGGAGAGGAACCCAGCTGGTCAATGGCCACACTCTTAATGAAAACAGAGGAGCTCAGCTAGCCAGGGCTTCCCTGGGGACATAGCTAGATTTGCAGCTGTGAAGGGGTTGCCTCTGGCAGATGGTGGGCGCAGGGACAGTATTCAACATCTCACAGTCCATAATTCAATAAACTGGACACATGGGACACCTGGGACTGGACCACGGAATTTAGAAGTCCTGACTGGGGTTTGGTCAGGTCATAGGTAGCGTGGACCAGATCAACACCATCCAGAATGAACAGAGCTCTTGGGTTGCCTGGGAACCTCACTCTTTTCCCTCTGCTAATCAACAAAAGCATCACTGGCCAGGTCACACTCATCTGGTCTGAAACATGCAAGAGAAATCATGGATGCCTTTCAAAACCAGTCAGCAAGGCAGAGGCAGAATTCTAGCTAAAGTCCAGCTGTCTGGGATGAAGAAAGGACTCAATAGTTAAGAGCACTTTCTGCTCTTTCAGAGAACCCAAGTTCAGAGAACAAACACACACGAACGAATGAACACACACACATAACACACACACCAAACAAAATATTTAAGAAAAAAATCAGGCACCCCTCAGAGCACTTCCATTGTCATCTCCCTCCCTAGGAACCTCCCAGAAGCCAAGGAAAACAGCAGATACCTGCTGACCTAACAAGCCACCAAGAAGGCCCAAGATGGGCTCTGTCCGCCTCCCTGAAGACACCTCACTATTCACGCTGGGACCCTTATGACACCATAGGGCAGTGGTTCTCAACCTGTGGGTCGGGACACCTTTGGCAAACCTCTATCTCTCCAAAAGTGTTTACATTATTATTCATAACAGTAGCAAAATTACAGTCAAGAAGTAGCAACAAAAATAAATGCATGGTTGGGGATCACCACAACATAAGGAAGTGTATTAAAGAGCTGCAGCATTAGGAAGGGTGATAGCCACTACAATGGGGCCTTTGCATCTACTGACAACCACTGTTTCCCAGGACACTCCCAGGTCACTCTCTCCCTTCATTTACATCTCAGTTCATTTCCTGGATTGGGTCCCTGGCTGTCCCTTTGTGTGAAAGTCCTCAGCCACACAGCACGTCATCACACCTGGAGGCCTGATGGATAGATTTCTTGATTTCTCTCCAGTTGGAAGTACAGAAGTCTGAGATTTAGGCATAACAAATAGAGTCCTGTCCCTGTGGGAGTTCTGAGGAAGGCCTTTCTCCACTCCTGGCAGATCCCGGAATCCCTTGGCTTGTGGCTACACTGCTCTGTCTCTGCCTCTGACCTTATAAGCCACTTCCTGTGTCTTCTCTCTTTTTTCAAAGATTTGTTTTTATCTTTGCATGTGCACATGTGCATGCAGGTGCCCACAGAGGCCTGATGAGGATTCAGATCCCCCGGAGCTGGAATGATGGACGACTGTGAGTCACCTGATGTGGCACTGGGAACCAAGCCCCAGTCCTCTGAAAGAACAGCAAGTGTTCTTAACTACTGAGCCATCTTTCCACCTGCTTTTCTCCCCTTCTCATGGAGACAGATGTCATTAGATTTAGTCTCAGCCCAGACAGCATCATCTCATAGTCAATATCTACAAAAAGACCCTCTCTCCATAGAAGGCCATATCCTAAGTTTTGGGGGATGTGAATTTTAGAGCACATAGTTCAACCCATGTCAAGTGGCATCTCAAGTCCTTCACCTACTAATTGCTCTGTCACTCACTGCCTTTGTAGTATCATCTCTGCTGGAAACGCTTTACCTGGGCTCTGTACCCACCCTCTACTTCTGGGAGGTCACTTTGTTTGGCCATAGAGGTAAAGAGCTGCTACCTGGATCAGCCTGCTGTATTTTGAATGAATGGATCCTGTCAGTGCAGTGTTGGGCATCACCAGGCCCCTGACAGCACAGGGTGGGCTTACAGGGCTCCCACCTTGGAGGGATCCCAGGATAAGTGCTCATGTATTCCCCTCACACGTCTCCATTGGCTGCCCCCTCCCTTCACAGGGTGAGCATCCCATGGAACAGGAATCTGTTGGCTTGGTCAGCAGGGGATGCAGAACAAGAGCCACTGAGCAATCCCGGGATGCCCCATAGAGGAAGAGGCAGCAGAGAGCTTGGGAAGGTGCTGATGACCACTGTGCCCTCTGCTAGAATACAAGGCCATCTCCCTCCGGAAATTGGAGTGACTTGCAAAGCAAGTCTCTCCTAAAAGAGTTTTAATGGAACGTCACACTCATCTTCATAGAGGTCAAGGACCTCGCTGAGAAAGTGGGCAAATGCTGACTTCTGCCAGCCTCATCCTACCCCTTTCTGATGGTGGTAGCCACACCTGTTTTTCCTTTCAAGGCATCTTTGCTTCTTTTGAGACAGAATAAGGAGGATGCATGCTGGCTCTGGTTGTGAGACCTAGAACCTACTTGCATTTTTTTTTGAGGGTTTCCTTTTAAATGTATATGGGTGTTTGGCCTGCACGTATGTCTGGGCACCACCTGCCTCCAGTGCCTCTGGATGCCCTAGAACTGGAGTTACAGACAGTTGTGAGCCACCATATGAGTACTGAGCATTAAACTCTGATCCCCTGGAAGAACAGCCAGTGCTCATAACCACCTCCGCCCTCACCCTGCATGCCCGTGGAGGCAGACACAGTAAAGGAATTCATTGAGGCTTATTTTATCTGGTTTCCAACCAATGAATGATAAACCGTCTTTTACAATTCTGTAGTGCATCTCTAACAGACTGAAATATGCTGATTATAACCCAGATTGTAAGCATAATCGCTCCACGACAGCATGCCCCGAGGCCCGGGGCCACCACCTATGAGTGCTTTTCTACACGTTTGCCTCTCCTGCCCATCCCCAGATTCGGTCAGACTAGGCCCACTGCTCACAGGGAGATGGCGTGGCAGTGTGCTTCAGCTTCATGTCTGATAGCTGCTTGTCTTGTGGAGGCTCAGGGGTCTCCATACTACTGTGGTCAAGTGCAGTCAGGGTCTCTGCTGAAGACGGGTGTCCAGGAGACTGCAGCCCACTGGGAGGAGCAAGGTAGAGCCAAAATGCTTCCGGCTGAAGAAACCATAACCACAGCTGCTGTAGGAGCTGTGCGCGCGGCAGTGAGCAGGGACAGAATGGCAGCCATCATATACTCTGAACCTGCCCAGATGGAGCCGGGCCATACTCCAGTGGGAGAGTCACTGTTCTGTCACTTTTTGCAGTTTTTTGTCATGCTGTAAAAGGGGGAAGGGTGGGTAGAGGCCAGCCAATGCAACAAATTGCAGCCACTTTCCCAGCTGCCATCACTCTTGCCCTTTGAGTGGGTCATGCAGGACCATATGCTCTGAGAAGGGGAAAAATGAACAGGTCTGGGCTGAGAAGGCTGCCTGTAACCATCAGTGAGCCTCTTTAGGAAGTAAAGCTTGCAGGAGAATAAGAATCCTTGTGCCACATCATATTCCCTGCAAGCAGGGTATCCTTCCTGTTTCTCCAGTGTGCAGAGAAGCTCCAAAGGCCCCTTTCTGGGAGCTCATACTCTGGTATGACCAGAGGATCAAGGGGATGTATGCTGGACCTGCGTTGGAGAAGGAAGCAATCCCCAGGCCCACACCCTCCTCCTCTGCCTCACACGAGATCCACTCGCCCCTGCCTCCTGTCTTTGGTCACCTGAATAACAGAAGTGAATAAAAGAAGGCTACCCCTTGTGTGGACATCCAGAGGTAAGCTCACTGTACTGGGTTTGTGTTCTAGGGACACAGCTGCGCTCTGAACAAATGCCCACTGGTAGGAGAGGGATTTGAGGCATGTCCTGTCACATCTGCCGCAGCAGCAGGTAGGAAGCTGCCACATTCCGCAGCCATAGCATCAAGCCATCCCTAACTCCAGCACCTTGCCTTAGGCTCAGTCCTCATTACTCTGAAGCCAAAGGTTACGAGGGAAAGCCACACCGCTGCTTGACATTCCTCCCCCCTCCTCATCCCTCCTTTGGGCCTCTGCTCCAGCTCCCAAAGTCCTACTAAGTGGGAATTCATTGTGACCAAGACAAGATGGCTGGGAGACTGGTGCTTAGCAACAGTCCTGGTCTTGCTGCCATGGAAGGCGACTCAGAACTCATGACAATTGCCTCAGTTCTCCCACCTGGCCTCCAGCAACTCCATCGTAACCCTAGATGCGGGATGCTGAAGCCCACTTATCAAGCTGCGCACACTGGGAAGTTTGGGCTTCGGGATACACTTCTAAGCGGGAAGCAGACAAGGTCTGAGTGACCCAGGATCACAGCTTGATCACTGCCCATCCTGCACTGTTCTGCAGCATGGCTCACTCCACACGGCCTGCATCCCCTCCACTCAGGCTGCTTCCTTTGCCACACTGTGTGACCTCCCACAACACCTTTCATTCAGCACTTCTGCCAACAAGCATGGCAGTGATGGCCTAAAAAATAAACGTATTCTCGGCCATGTGACAGCACATGCCTTTGATCCCAATACTCAAGGCAGAGGCAGGTCAATCTCTGTGAGTTTGAGGCCAGCCTGGTATACACGGAGTTCCAAGATGGCTAGTGCTATGTAGAGAAAGACTGTTTCAAAAACAAAACAAAACGAAGACAAACAAGAAAACCAAACTTATTCTTTCAAAAGCATTGTGTAGCTCAAAGAAATGCCCACTTACTCAAATATCCAAGGGTGTGCCACCCTGCCTGGGCACTAGAGATGGAACTGCAGACAAAAGTATTTAAAGGGGACTAAAGAGGCTGACTGTGGTGGCACCCTCCTTTGATCCCAGTACTCAGAAGGCAGGAGCAAGTGGATGTCATACATTTGGGGCCAGCCTGGTCTACACACTAGAGAGACAATACAGCCAGGGCTACATAATAGAGAGACACTGTCTCTAAAGCACCAAAGGACAGGACTTTGCACAGGTGTAGTGGGCAGTAGAAGTAGTGGAACAAGTACTTGGTCAGGAGAGCTAGGCCAGCATCCCAGAGGGGGGCAAGCAAGTATGAAGTAGAGAAATGCCATCTGTGCCAGGACACCCGTGGTCAGCCTCAAGAGGTCACACTAAGATCCCCTGATTCGGTTTGGTTTCTAACTTGAACTTGTGATAAAGTCAGAAATTTGGGTAATGCTTGTTCTTCAAGCAGCTGCCATCACCAACTTCCTATACAACCCTGGCAGCTCATTCTACTTCCTGGATTCTACTTTTTCTGTCCCAACCATAAGACCAACCACAGCTTTGAATGTTGCCAACTGTAGAGTATGATGAATGCACATGGGCCAGGGCAGTGTAAATTATAGAGAATTAACATGCACGTGTGCTCTGATTTTAAAAATGACTCTTCAAGAGCAACCATCTGCCCTAGTTCACCTTTCATGCCTTTTTCCTCCTCAGGTCACCAGGTACATGGAGGAAGAGGGGACCACCTCTAAATTCAGGGTAAGGCCTACCCACCTCCAGCCCCCAGAAGACCTTGGGCCAAATGGTTCCCTCCACCATACAAAGCTTTCAGCAGCAGAGGGCTGAGCCTTCACTCTGCCGAGGCTTCACACAGACTCAGAGGGGTAAACCAAGTATATACAAATGCCCCAATTATCCCCTCTCACCCCATCACCCAAGGAAAGGGTTGAATTCTCAGCATCAGACTGGAAGCTGCACCAAGCTTGGAGAATTTCAAATTTACTTCTCCTGAGAGCCTAGGCCAGCCACTCACATAGCCATGGGCGCTGGGCTTTATGTGCAGTTTAAGGTATTCAGAGGATGAGTTTTTCCCATAAACATTTTTTCTTGCCTTGAGCACTGAATTCAGAAGCAATTCTCAAGCACATATAAGAGGGACCACGTACCCTTTCCCACAAAATGTTTCCTCCAGTCCTATGAGCGTGAATCTGCACCACATTGGGGTGCTCTGCCAGGGCCAATAAAACATGCTATGAGGTCATGGGGCCAAAGAGAACGAGGAGAATGGCACACCACCAAACCAGAGCACCATCCTGTGTCGCCTGGGTCTAAAGCTAGTCCTTGTTCCCCAGGACTTCCTCTTCCCATCTCCCCAGCCAGGAGAGAGTTCAGAGGAGGAGTCCAGGCCCAGCAGGTGTAAGCCATTGCTTCCTCTTAGTGTTTTAACGCAGGTGAGAAAAGTTATCAGGTAGAAACCACTGGGGAGTAAGCTCACATCCCTAGGATCTAGAATTGAACAAGTTGTGAGAAGCAGAGCCTGCCTCCTCCAGGAAGTTCCCATGGCTTTCCTCCATGCCTTCGATCAGAGGCCCGAGCCAAGCCTGGAGCAGGGTAAGAATATTGACTTCTCTTGAAGAGTTGGCCCCCGGAATACCCTGTGCTCTCCCATAGGAGCCAACCAGAGACCAATGCTTTGTTTATCTCATAAGACAACTATTGAGCGACAGAGTTTAGACTCTGCTGAGCATATGAATCAGAGAGGAAGGCAAGGCTGTCTCAGCAAAGAGAAAGAGGAGAAAAGGGGAACTGGAGGAGCCAGGGAGGAAAGGGAAGGGATTTAGTGAGGGGTGGAAGAAACGAAAGGTGAAGAAAGGGAGGGAATAGGAAAAGAGAAGCAGAAGAAGCTGGCGGGAGCAGAGGAGCAAGGGAAAGAGAGCACAGAGGAAAGAACTTCACTCTGTTTGCCTCGGTGTCAGGAAAGTTGATCTAGGGTCCCAGCTTTTTCTTCCACCAAGTACTGGCCCCTCTTGTCCTTGGGGAACTAGGGAAGGGAACAGCTCATGAGGCTGGCTGTCCAGCATGATGTTACACAAGCCTAAATGGTGCCAATGTTTTTATATAATCCTCTGGTTCACCCCATAAAACAGACCATAACACCCTGGCAAATGCACTTCAATAAAGCTCCGTGCTATTACGGGACCCAGTGTCTTCCAGAAGATGAATCATACTGGCAGCGTGGCCAAGCCACTGCTCCAACTCAACTCCTTTCCTCTGTGCCTTCAGCTGAATGGCTGATGGTGAAGCCACAGAGCTGGTCAGGGCTGCAGTGGGTTGCTCAAGCTCCATGGGTGGTGAGGAAGCCCTCAGGAAGTTAGGGTTTGTTATCTGAGGAGACATGAGCTGCCTGTATCCACCTATGGCACCTGGTGCCTCCAGGCTGTGCTCAGAGGTGTGCCTGGAACCCAGTTCTCTCAGGAGACCCCAGCTGACCCTGCCACAGCAAGCAGGCAACACATGACCTAGGCCCTGCTGAAAATGCCCTCCCTACCTAGTCAATGCCCAGTACTTGCAGAAAGGGGCACGCTGGGGCTGCTTCTGCTGAGAGCCACACAGAACAGGAAGTCTGCTGGTACTGCAGGCATGCACCAACTGTCTCCTTCCTGAAACCCAACAGAGCTGTCCTTGGGGACAGAGAGGATGCATCCATCCTGCACCCAAAAATGTAAATATTCTATTCCCCAAAGCTACCACCATCCACTGTGACCTGCTGTGACCCAGATGCTGAGTGCCCCTTTCTTCAAAGAAAAGCAAAGAGGCCACCAGAAGCTGACACTTTCATGCCTCAGGGGTTCCCAGGCACTGTGACCTCAGTCCATGTGAGCGCTTGGCTCCTACCCATCCCTGCTACCCACTTAAGTCCATCTGTCCACACAGCACCACACTTCTCCCGCAACGGAACTTTCTGCAGGAGCCCCGAGCTCTCTGGGTCAGAGGTCACAACTTTACTGGACAGGACACCCTCTGCAGTGAGGAAGACGGGAGCAGTCACTTTAGAGGGGGCGGCAGTCACCCCGTCCTTCTGTATCTCCAGGGAGAGAGGAGTGAGTCTGGTCTAAGTCCACAGCTCGGAAAGATTCCCTGGGTCCTTGCTGTGGACCTAGGCGTCGCCTCCACCCTCACTCTGGAAGGTACCCCTGGTCCCTGGCTGTGAACCTAGGCACTGTCTGGACCTCCCCTGTGGATCTAGGCACTGCCTAAGCCCCCTCACTGCCCTCTTGGCAGCTCTTGAGAGTCTTCCTTGAGAAGTTCGAGTTCTCTTGGGTAGGAAGTTTGGAGGTACTGTGGGGGAGGCAGGAGACAGTTCCCAAGAGTTCACAGGATGAGTGAATGGTGCGGTCACCCTTCCACCGTCGTCTGCCAATGAAGGCCTGCCAGCATTCCCACTAGGTCCTGTATCCCCTCTGCAGGACCCAGAGTAGCTTCCACCCAGGACCCTGGAAGATACTGTGGGGTGGGTGTGGGCAGCCACCCCCGAACACAGTAATGTGCCGACACGGGACTCTCCTCCCCTCCATCCCGCGGCTCACCATTCAGCTGGTTGTAGACCACCTCCTCCAGATGGTCCAGGCGCTGCAGGATGGCCTCGCGGTCAGCCAGAGCACTCGCCTTGGAGAGCCGATTGCGCATCCGGCGGTCGGCGCCTCGCACGACCTGCACCAGTGCCTCAGAACGGTCCTGCAGGCGGCAGTACACCGAGAAGAGGATGATGCCCACGAACACCAGGATGTTGACCGTCAGCAAAGTTTTGATCTTCCTGGCCACCGCCATGAGAGCGGCTCGGACGGCGCCGCCTCACCCGCGGGGCATCCCCGGGGCCCCGGGGCCTCAGGAGCCTGGGAGCGACCGGCCGCGGTGGGGACCATGGGCCGGGCAAGGGCGGGAGCTGTTCCTTCAGCACCGCCGCGCGAGCCGCCCTTCTTCAGCGCGCAGAAACCGCTCGGGGCTGGGGGCACAGGGCGCCGCCCGCATAGTCAGCGGGGCCCGCCCGCCAGGAGCTTCCTGAGCCAGGAGGCGGCGCGAGGCCTTGGCTGCTGCGCCCCGCTCCTGCGCGCCCCGTTCCTGCGCGCCCGGCTCCTGCGCGCCCCGAAACCACGGCGCCGGTGCGCAGTGACGCGGCCTGCGCTCATCAGCATGCACGCGGCGCCCGCCGCCCCGCCCGCCGCCCCAAACCGATCCCGCGCGCCACCCCTGGCCAGGATAGGCCCGCGTGGAGGGAGGTCCAGGGCGCGGCACCGCGCACAGCCTCCGACTTCCACGCCCGGGCTTATCTTCGGGGATGAACCCCACACTTGACCCCCGTGGGCACGAAGCCGTAGGGAAAGCCTGTCGAGACTGTGCTGTGGGCGCACGCCGCCGGGGTGTGGTGAGGTGCCTTTGTGAGCACAGGAGTGAGTCAGAACCACCTTGCTTTGCCTGCCCACCGCGCCTGGCCAAACCTAATCTGATTGGTCGCCGTCCTCTGGGACAGAGAGATAAGGAGAGTAGAGTAGGCTGGAGAGTGAGCATTGTTGCAGCATAAGGACAAACAAATACAGGAGAAGCCAATCTTGACCAGGTTTCCCAAGCCCTCAGAGCTCAGGTGCACGCTCAGCCCGAAGAAAAACAACAACAAACACCTGCTTCTCAATCAGTGAAGGAGAGATGGGACAGAGCATGGGTTGTGAACCTGGATCACAGGATGTGAGCTCCTGAAACGATTTCTGACACATAGCCGGGGCTTAGCAAATATTTTACCGAACAAATAAATGATGGAGCATTTATTAGGAGCTTACTTTGTGGTGGGCCTTTCACATCGAAAGACAAAGTCTCTGGGACTTTGTAGCTCTTGATTCGGTATGTGAGTATCTGTGCATACGTGTATCTGCTGTGTGTGCATGCATGTTTATGTGTCCACTGTGTGTGCACATGCCCGTGTGTCTGCATATGTATCTGTTTGTACATGGGTATGCATATGTATTTGTGTTTGTGTACACATGTGTTCCTGTGTTCATGAGTCTCCTTTGTGTGTGAATGTGCATGTATGTAAGAAGGATTATGACATGTCTATGTGCACATATGTGTATGTATGTGGTATGTCTTCACAGTGTATAAGCACATGAGTAATGTGTGATGTGTCTACATGTGCACATATGTATGGATGTGCTGCATCCCTATGTGTGGTGTGCAATGTGTATGTGATGTATGTATATATGTTTGTGCCTGTGTGTTCAGGGTTGAGGCTCTGGCTCCTACTTCAAGCTTTCTCCTCTACGCTCTTTTCTGAAGGCCAACATGTCCTGTAGCACTTAGAGACATTCTACTTTTCGATGGAAGTAGCAAGAATGAAAGTCACACTGCTTCTTCTCTGACTAAACTTTTCCTTCCTTTCACAGAAAATGTGGCCAGCTGTGGCGGCACACGCTGGTAGGCTTTGCTGAAGGAGGTGGAGGCAGGAGAATCACGCATTCGAGGCCAGTCTGGTCCACAGAGCCAGCCCCAGGACAGCCAGAGCTATACAGAGAAACCCCGTCTCGAAAAAACCAAAAAGGAAAAAGAAAATGTGTCTCGGTGGTTCGGAGCAAGGCTCCAACAGCTGGCACTGAGGCCAGGTCTCCACAGCCACTCAACATAGAGAGCGTGCCTGCTGAGATGGAGCCCGATACGCCTCACACTTCACGAGTTGTGGACAGCAGGGTAGCTCACTGACACCGGCTTGTTTCCATACATTGTCATCCCTGCGCCCCTCATTTGATATCATGTGTTGCTCTATAGAAACACAGCAGGGTCTGAGATGTCTACAGGTTTACGTGGCAGCCTTTGGATCACAGAACCGAGCTCACTCACACAGCTCACTCACCGCTTTAGGTATCGGCACTGTTTGGGGCTGGGATTGCTACTGACTGCTTATTTCTAACAGTAATTGGATGGAGGTAGAAATGGATATAGCCTAACCTTCCACCAGAGAAAACTGAGGCTCCAAGGAGAATGTATCCATATTCAAGGTCATGCTGGCAGTGGAGTCTTGGTCTGGATGTAAGCCCAGACAACTTGGCTCCAGAATCAAATTTATTAGCCACTGATGCTCAAAAAAAAAAAAAAAACAAGAACTTTTCATTATATGTTTATAGAAAGTGATGTGAATGTGGTTCATGTGAATACCCAGCAGCAGGTCCTGAGTCAGTATTTGGCTGAATTCCATTGGCAGTGTAAGCACATAGACCTGGCGGTGAGCAAGAGGAGACTCGTTTGAAGGTCTGACAAACCTTTGGGAGTGACACCGAGTGCTTAGTGTTGAATGCAGCCTGTGGTCACAGGACATGCAAAAGGTAGCACTGTTGGGGTGGGGGGCAGAGAGCCACGTTTGGAATATAACACCTAGAGTGCACATGTGCCCTCTTCCATGATGCCAAATCTGTCCTTGGCATCCCTGCCTCAGTCAGCAATGCCCCCAGAGTCTCTGTGGGTCACAGTGCCAATTGCACATGGAAGTGTCACCTGGAAAGGCCCAACAGGTCATGGGAGCCACAGTCACTTTTTGGGTACAGGGCAGTGGGGGTTCGGGTGCACCTGGAGAGACTCTGAGGTCATCCTTCAGGGAGACAGGGTACTATGGGGTGCTTGGCCTCAAACATTTCCCAAAAATTTGCACTAAATACCCTTTAGCAGGCCAGTTCTTGCTGAGTCACACACAGTTGAGTAGCTCAGTTCAGTTCTTGTAGGTCACAGAAAGGGGCTCCCACTCAGTTTGCCCACACCACAACCATGACAGGCGAGAGCTAAGATGACGCGTGTTGGTGACAATTCTAGAACACACAGCCACCAGTCAAACGGCTGGAACCAAATGCGATAATCCTTTCCTGGATGTCATATCTCATGTGGCCCGCTAGGAAGACTTACTCACTGGAATCACTCAAAATGTAGCTAGCCTGGAGATACCAAGAGATGGAGAACAGCGGAGACCATAGAGCCGCCACAAGACACCTAACCTCTGGCTGTTCCTACTCCAGACACACTGCAGAAAAAAAGGCCATTGGTGCTGAAGTAACATGCAAAAGAAGTAGGATCTGGCCCAAGTGAAACAGAAAGCTGGAAACTAGGGAGGAGGCGACTGTCCTCTAGTAGTGAAGCAGACTCCACCAGGTCCTATTCCAAACTCACCGTACTGGTTACTTTTCTCTTGTTGCTATAACAAAATACCTGACAAAAGAAACTTAAGAAGGGTTTATTTTGATTCACTATTTGAAGGCACAGTCTATCACAGAGTGGAAGTCATGGCAACAGGCGTGTGAGACAGCCGGTCACATGGCATCCACAATCAGGAAGCAGAAAGATACGGATGAATGCTAGAACCAACCTCGCCTGGAATTCACTATGTAGAGTAGGCTGGCCTATAGCTCAGCAGAGATCTTGCCTCATTCTCCTGAGGGCTGGGATCAAAGGCAAGTACCACCACACCCAGCTTCACTTTCTCCTTTTATTCATTCCAGGATCCTAGCCCACGAAAAGGCACAGCCACATTCTGGTGGGTCTTCCTGCCTAACCTAGAACTTAGCCTAACCTAGAACTTCCTCATAGACAAGCTAGAGGCCAGGGAGGGGAGAATGCTAAGAGGGCAATAGACAGGCTCCATGCCATAGGCCCAGTGCAGGTGGTGGTAGATTCATCTGCTCGGGGCGTGATTCTTAAAATCCAAGTGCCCACGTGGGCAGGGTGGCACACGCTTGTAATCCCAGCGCTCGGGAAAGCAGAGACAGGAGGATCTCTGTGAGTTTAAGGCCAGCCTAGTCTAGAAATCGAGTCCATGACAGCCAAGGCCACACAGAGAAACCCTGTCTCGAAACAGAACAAATCCTAGTGCCCCGGCTGGAGAGCTCGCTCAGTGGTTAAAGCACTGCCTGTTCTTCCAGAGATCACAGGCTCAATCCCTAGCACACACGTAGCAAAAGAGATGTGACACCCTCTTCTGGCCTCTGCGGAGAGAAGCACACGTGATGCACAGACGGGCATGCAGCCGAAACACACCAACAAAACAACAAAATTAAGTTAAAATTAAAGTGCTGTTGAGAGCTAGTGCGACTTCTCTGGCCTCTCCTCCGACTCACTTATCTCCCGTGAGCTAGGCCATCCCTGTGCTGTCAAGAGGCGTCTCAGCAGGTGAGGTTTCTTAACCTGGAGAGATGGCTCACCCTTGCTCCTGAAGGCTCCAGATGATCTGTCACCCTGCCCAGATCAGGAGTGGCGGTTCGCATCGACCTTAATCTTGGGTCACTATGACACTTGACAAGTCCCCTGCCCTCCAGACCTTCTTTCTTCACTGCTGTCCCAGGCCAATCATTTCCTTCCACTGAGCTGAATCGGTCACCCATCTTTATGAACCACATCTTCAGCCTGTTGACAAACAGACACAGGAGCCACAGGCAGGCATCATCTCCCTTGACATGAGTGGAACTAAACGGCCTAGGGAGGCATTCCAGTCTGGGAACTAAGACTGCCCAGGCTGGCAGAAGGTGCTGTTGGATCACGAGGGGTGAGTTGACAACACTATTCCTGTGTCCCACCCTGATTCCTGGACCCGAGGGTCCTGGCTATAGGAAGAACAATGCAATGTATTGGATAGTTCAGAGGGAATACAGGCTTCTGAGGAAGCCTGCCCCAGCCCTCTAGGGTACTGCCACCTAGCTGTGTAATAAGTACAACTTTAAAAGGCCATTCCACCATTCCATCAAGCCATGTACCTGGTCGTCTAGCGGGGAATAGACTGAAGATCTGTCCATAAGGAAGGCCTGGAAGCTAGAAATGAGTTGCTTCTGGCTGTCTTATGAGCAGGGATAAAGACAGGGTGAACTTCCGGGGTCAGTAGCAGCACACTGGGGCACAGGGTGGGGCTGGGTGGCTTGGAAGAGCCATTGGTGTCAGCCCTGGTTAAATGTATTCTACTGTCACTCCCCAGTGTTCACCTAACTTCTGCACGGGTCACATAGGAGAGGTTGGTGGGGTCTGTGGGGACCCTTCCCCAGCATCCTCTCAGTCCTTGGTGGCACTGATCTCTGTGATCCTCCGTGGTTGCCATGATGCCCTCAGTTGGCCTGTTTCTCAGACAGAGGCGGTTCTAGTGGCCTCTACAGGTCAAGCCCTATGTGGAGACTCTGCCAGGTGCTTGTCCACCAAAGTGATGCATTCTGGGATGGGACACTGAGTATGGATTTGAGGACTGAGATGTACTGGTTTCCTCCAGGATCACAGAGGTTGCTGGTGCCTCTTCATAACTTTATTTCTTGTCCTGGTAAGAAGCTATCCTTTGATCCTGCCGGATGGCAAAAGGGTCTCATGTGACAAACCCAATCCAACGTCCCTTTCTAAGTATTTGGAGCCTTGCAGAGCTGAGGGAGATACAACCTTTCATTTCCAGCATGTCAGTGAGGCCTAGAGACAAACTGAGCCACAAAGACACCGGGAGCGGCATTTCCTCCAAGCACCCCCACAGTCTTGAAACCCATGGTACTTAGGTCTTGTACTTCCAGGCTTCCGAGCTGAGAGAGAACAAATATCAATTATTTTTTAAGCTGCAATTTGTCCTCACCTGGAAGAAAGCCCTGCAAGAAAATCCAAAGCCTTTAAAATAAAACTTAACTCTAAATAGCAACAATGGTCAACGGGGATAAATAAAAAAACCTATTACTCTATCAAATATCAGGGTCCTGGAGTCATGACCTCATGAGGGAAAATGGAGGCACTGGAGGGCCGTCTCTCCCCTGTGCCACTGGCCTGTTAAGCCTGCACACAGGTACCTCACAAGTAAGTCATCTCCAGCTGGCTGCGACAACATGGGAATGCAGTCCAGTTCTGTCAGCTCTTCCACAGGTGTTCCAAAGCCTGTACTTCATGTGAATATCTCCAGACGTAAAGGTCGAAAATACTGGGGCACTATGGGGCCACTCCCATCAAGCTTCCCACAGGCTTGTGCTTGCTTCAGGGTATCTTACTGAGGCCTGGTAGAAGCAGATGTGGGAACATGAGCTGAGGTCCCCGACTCAGCCAGATGTCACATGGGTCATGGAGGATGTGTGTGTAGCTCAGGTGAGGCAGAAACTCCAGGCTGGGATCCCCATTTGCCACATCCCCTGTCACAGCTGAGCATCGCCCAGAGCCACCTTTCACCTTTCCCTCCAGTGCTGCCCTTTCTCCCAAGAGAGGCTAGGGTGGGGAGAAAGGTAATGTCACTGAGAATACCAAAATACTTACACCCCAAAATACTTACATGAGCCAGAGGAGCGCAGTGTTTTGGGTCTGAGAGCAGATTAAAAGAGCAGATCAGGCCTTGCATAACTCAGCTGAGGACATGTGTGTCAGGATTTTGTGCCTGTGGTCTGTGGCTGCAGAACCTAGTCAGGTGGCCTGACGGTGTATGCTGAGACAGCCTATGTCTCTCACAGCTACCTCCCAACAGAGCGCCACCCACCCAGGCCCGAGGTCAGTAGGAATACTCATTAGTATATTAGCATATCAGAATACCTAATAAGTACCAAAAACTGTGTCTTTAGACAGAAACACACATAAACCAGGGTCACGTACTGGCAGGTTGATGAAAAGGCCATACCAGAGCAATCTGCTCAGGCGCACAACAGGGATGACTCCTGAGGATACTGAGAACCACAAACACAGACACGCACCCAAGGACCACCATGACATCACTTCAACTCCTGGATCCAGATATGCCTAGAGCTCGCCATTCATTGCACAACTTCTGCATATATATATATATATATATATGTATATATATATATATATATATATGTATATATATATATATATTTCTCTCTCTCTCTCTCTCTCTCTCTCTCTCTCTCTCTTCTGATTAATCTGGCTTGGGCTTAGTCTCTGCTGCTTACTTAATAAAATCTGCCTTACTAACTCCAAATCCAGTTTAGTCAGAATGTCAGCAGAGGGTGAGGAGTAGAGGGAGGGATCTTTCTTCTGAGATCTCCCCAGGCACCAGAGAAGGACTTTCATCGGCTTTGCACGGATTATCATGCCCACTGCCCACACAGGCTACCAGGCTCAGCATGTAGGACATATTGGGAGACTGAGAACAACAGCAGAGCAGGGACAGGCCAAGCTGGCTCTCTCAAGCCATCTTTCTCTCTCTTCATAATTATATTCACGTTGTCTCCCTCCATCTCCCCTCCTGGCAATCTTTCCAACCCTGGTTTCTTCACAGAACTCCCCAAAGATAAGCCACAAAGCACAGCTGTCATAAGGAAGATTCATGGCTGGACTGTACTCGTGTGGTGCTCGCAGACGCTGGGCCCGGTGCCGTCTTTTCATTTTATTTAGTACCTAGGAGCAAGCTGGTCCCAAATCACATTTATGCTTTCTTCATAAATCAGCTGGTTTGGAGCGGCCGTACCTGCCTTGGTGTCCTTGCCCTGCTCTCTGAGTGGGCGGGGTGTGCTAAGGACGATACGCCCAGTTCAGAGCTCAGTTCATTGTCTTTGCTCTCACACCAGGGCACCAGCGATCAGGGGTGTGTGGGAGGAGGAGTTCCAGAGAACAGGGATTTCTGGCTAACATCTTCACCTAAGGGTTACAGGATCCTCTCCTTGTCTGCATCCATGTAGAGCCAGTAGCTTCCTGAAGCTCATAGAGACTGGCCCTGCAGGCCAGCATCTTTCTCTGTGCTTGGGGATCCCAGATACTACTGGTCACCATCCAGTGCTGCTCTCCAGCATCTGATTCCAGCCCCTGGATGCACTCACTGTGTGCTCCGTGCCTGTTTATAGAGCACCACGCATCTTTGGATTTCATGGTGAATTTGTCTCCAGTAGCTCTCAAAGAGGGCTGAGCATCTTCCTAGGAACAGCTAAGGGAGAAGGAATCTAGAGCCCATGCTCCACACTGGAGCCAGATGGACCACATCCCCGTACCTTTCCCCTTATTAGGAACCAAGGGTCGGGTCAGGGACCAGGTAACCAACTGGGTCCTGAGAGTGATTCTGGCATTTGTGTAAAAACAGAAGATTGTGTCAGGAATACTAGGCCCTTCCCTGGCTGGGACAGAGGGTCACCACATACACAGACAGACATGTGAGTTTGAAGATAGCTTAAGCTATATGAGACACTGTCTTGGAGGAAGGAATAACATAGTAAGACTCGGTCTTATATATATATATATATATATATATATATATATATATATATATATTATGTGTATGTGTGAATGCATATATGTGTGTGAGTACCCGGAAAGGCCAGACATGGCATTGGATCCTCTACAGCTAGAGTTGTAAGTAACCTGGCATGGGTGCTGGGAACTGAACTCAAGTCCTATGAATGAGCAGCAAGTGCTCTTAACTTCTGAGTCATTTCTCCAGTGCCCTCCCCCCCACATTGGGGTTTGTCTTAAACCCAATGGGGTTTGATAAGATAAAACTGTTGCATTGGAGTTAAGATTAGACCTAGCCAGTGTTGTTTTACAAAAATGAAACTCCCAACCGTTCTATTTTACCAATAAAGACTCGGGAGCCAGATGCTGGGGTGAAAACCTGCAAGCTCAGAGAGGCAGAGAAAGCACCCAGTTGACCTTCCTTCTCAGCTCAGGCCCAGATAGGAAAAAACCCCAACAGCTCACTAGTACAACTGACAGCCCAGGAGCAAAAGGCCAAAAAAACCCAAGGCCAAAAACTTGCTAGCTCAAAGCCCAAAAACCAGGGAGCTGAGTAGCTGAAGCCTAAGCTAAAGCCAGAGCTTGAGCTAAAAGCTCTTTCTTCTTTCTCTTTCTTCTGTCTTAAGTACCCCTCAGCTCGAAATCTCTCCTAATCTTTAATCCCTGTCAGTTGGTTTCTTGTTCTGCCTCTTGACCTAGGGTTAACTTTATTAAATCCTATGAAAAGAAAGCTCTTGGATTAAAGGTGTGTGCTAGGGCTGGGTGAACCATACCATAATCACCTGTTTACAATAAAAAGTTCCAGGACTAAAGGTGTGTGATAGGGCTCAACCACACCAAACAAGAAACAGGGTTTTACAGTTCACAGTTTGGGGGTTCACAATGGGACCAAATATCCTGCAACAATCCAGGGTCCCACCCAGCTTTGATATGCTTTTAGCCACACACAAGAACACAGTACACACCCTTGTGGACACATGAGCCCTTCTGTCACATTTGTCACTAGGAATAGACAATCAGTGTTTTCATATGCTGACGCTCTGTTGAGGTGACTCACAGATATTATCTGATATGCACTAGCCCTTCTAGGCCATCATATGTAAAGTTGTTTCACTTACAAATAAAAACACAAGAAAGCTGACTTTATTTTTGGAGGGAGGGGTAGGGTTGAGACACGGTTTCTTTGTGTAAAAGAGCCCTGGCTGTCCTGGACTTGCTTTGTAGCCCAGGCTGGCCTCGAATTCACAGATATCTGCCAGTCTCTGCCTTCCAAGTGCTGGGATTACAGGCACATGCTGCCATACCAGGCAACTTCTTTTGTCTTAACCCTTCACTGTTTTCTGGTATTTTATGGGTTTGTCACCTATGAGGACCAAAGGACTAGAGTTCAGTTCCTAGCACTGACATTGGCTCACAATACTTCTACCTCAAACTTGAACTGCAGGGCTTCAAATGCCCTCTTCTAACTTCCATAAGTACCTGCATTCATACACACACACACACACACACACACACACACACTCAGAGAGAGAAAGAGAGAGAGAGAGACTTTTTTCGAGACGGACTTTTTTCAAGACAGGGTTTCTCTATGTAGATTCCTGGCTGTCCTGAAACTCACTCTGTAGACCAGGCTAGCCTTGAACTCACAGAGACCTGCCTGCCTCTACCTCCCAAGTGCTGGGATTAAAGATGTGTGCCACCACTACCACAGCTTAAAAAAATTTTTTTAAGATTTATTTCTTATTATTTATACTCTGCCTCCATGTGTGCCTGCACGCCAGAAGAGGACACCAGATCTTGCTATAGATGGTTATGAGCCACCATGTGGTTGCTGGGAATTGAACTCAGGACCTTTGGAAGAACAGCCATTGCTCTTGACCTCTAAGCCATCTCTCCAGCCCTTAATATTTTTTTTAATCTAAAAATTTTTTTAAAAATTATGCTTGATATTAGGCTTCTGTGCCAGGACTGTGTGCTATTCAAATTCTACCAGTGCTGGCCTGGGCTTTTGCCAGCTTTCACTACTATATAATTTAATCTAATTGATCAATTAAATCCAGATAATTTTTAAACAACTCATAATAACAGTTATATAATTTCAGTACCACATATAATTTTCTTAAGATCTTTATCAAAGGAAATTGCTCATGAGGCTGTGCCATCCGCCTCATGAAATCCGTCGCCTCCAGCACTCTTTCTTAGGTGCCTAAGAGCGCGGGACCCCACAAAAAAAGAGGCAGCTTGGTGGTCAGACTCTCAGAGCCCCCTTGATTACTCCCTGGAAACCCCGCAGGAAAATACTGGTTCTCTTGTCCAGTGAGAATGAGAAACTGCAGCTCTTGAGTTATATGCCAACTCACCCCACAGCTGCCTGGGATAAGACAGACATTAGAGGCGTGCAGGGAGCATCCACCTTTGCTCCTGTGACTGCCTGTGGGCTCTTCTGTGTTCCATGAATGTCCTCCCAGAATGTCTAACCTTAGTTGAGATGCCACATCCTCTTCCTGTAGGCTGGCTGACCTCACTCCACCCAGACAAAAGAACTCATGTGCTAACGTCAGCTTTCTGCTACCGTGACACAATATCTGAGACAAATAACTTACAAGAAAGAAAGGTTGGTTTGGTTCATGAGTTTAGAGATTTCATTCCATGGCTGCTTTGCCCAATTGCTTTAGACCAGTGAAGGAGCATCATGGGGGAGAAGGGGACAGAGGAAGTTGCTCACCTCATAGCAGGAAGGAAGCAGGAGAGAGGGGAGGAAGAGAGGGAAGGAGGGAGGAAGGGAGGGAGAGAGGAAAGGAAGGAGGGAGGGAGAAGAAATAAAAAAGAAAAAGGCAGAGATCTGAGTCCCAATAGTCTTAGATAGTGCTAGAGGCTTAAGATCAAGATTTTAACATGGGTGCCCTTAAAATCTATTTACATTCTTGCTGTCACCATCCTTGGTCTATAGAAGTCACAGCATCCAGAGGAAGGAATCTGTGAAAGCCCAGTCAGAGGGCAAGGACCATCCCCTGGGTACAGATGCCTTCAGCTGCCCATGGTCTTCAGCTGCAGGAATCGGGAACTGAGTTTAACAACTAGAGTGGAAACTGCATTGACAAGGCAGCCTCTAAGAGGAAACAAAGACCAGACTTGAAAAACGCAGAAAGTGAAATCAAGGAGCCAGCCTCAGCAATGGAACAGGCCTGGAAAATGGGTGTGGACTTTCTGGGCATTGGTTACGCCATGCAGGTTCATACAGGCTGGTGAGCTTCTCTTTGGCATCATATGCCTGAAGGGTTCCTCCAAGTGCCCACAGAGCAGGAAAGAGAAAGATCAGGATCAGACGTGATGGCAAGCACAGGACCAGCCACCTCCTTCCCGGCCATATGACACCAGTAGCCTGGAGGAACACTCCATCAGGGCTCATTGCTATACAGAGTACCCCAGCTGACTGCTCCTCTAGAGTTAGAGACAGTGGACAGAAGACAGCTTCACGATTGGAACGGGCCTCGCTGCCCAGCTCGGCAGTAGTGGGCATTCCCGTGTCATCGCCATGTGTTGCGTGACAGGTCCTGCCACCTCCCGTTGACTGTGGCAGATGCCGATGCCCTGCCCCCGTTTCACAGGTGTTACAGGTTTAAAGTTCCCCAAAACTTCTGTGATATGGCCCTGCCCTGCACAACACCTCAGAATGCGACCTCATTGTCAACATCATCAGTTGTGCCGAATGATCAAAGTTGTGCCGGAGTGAGGTGCCCTACTCCAGTGACTGGTGGCCTCAGAGAGGAGGGAGGTCTGAACACAAAAGAAAACAGTGAAAAGACACAGAAAGGCCCAGAAGAGTAGCCTTGGGAGGACATGATGATCTCTGCTTTCTGTTACTCAATCTTGTCCTCTGGTGTCCTTGTGGCCACTCTGGGAGACAGGACCAGCAGAGGAGGTCTCCAGAGTTTAGGCACTGCAAGATTAGGTGACTAACAGGCACACAGAGGGCCTGGCCCCACCTATCATAAGCAGGAGCTGGGACTGTAGCCCAGCATGTCACCTCTTGCTGTGTTGTTGTCTCTACTGGAGCCTTGCCTAGCTGAGTGGTCAGAGGAGAGTGAAGAAGGGCCCACCCTGAGAGTGGAGCAACCTTGGAGAAGAGTCAGGAGTGAGGGGTCACGCAGTAGGGCCCTGTCAGAGACGTAAAGGCCAGTGTCTCAGAACCATCGTCAGAATAGGTAAGAGGAGGTGGAAGCCAGAGCCCCTGTGAGCCAGGGCAACATGGAAACAGGGGCAGGTCCTGGAAGGGAGCCTGGCTCCTGGCTCTGTGTGTACATCCATGTTTGCCTGAATATGTATGTGCCTGCATGTATGTGTTTATGTGTATGTATCTGAATATGTGTGCTAACATGTAGGTGTCTACATGTATATACTTTTTTGTGTTTGTGTATGTACATGTATATATGCCTACATATGTAACTTCTTGTATGAGTGTGCCTGTATGTATGCCCCTGTATATGTATGTGTGCCTGTATGTATATTACCACATGAATGTATTCCTTCACTTGTGTGGTTGTATGTACATTCTTTCCTGTGTCTACTTAGTGTGTGTATATGTACATGAGCATGCCTGCATGTCTATTCGTCATCCATGTGCACACGCTTCTTTGTGAGTGCCTGCGTGTGTCTACATGTACATTTCAACATTGTGTGCCTGCACAGGTGAGCTTGCATGTGTGTGCACCTGTACTTACATTCATTTGTGTATGTGTGCCTACATGTATATACCTTCATGTGTGTGTCTCAGCTTATGTCTTCCTTCATGAACACATGCCTATATGTGTACATTTTTATGTGTGTGTGTGCGCGCAGGCAAGTGTGTCTTTTTGCATGTATGGAAGTGTTCGTGACTGTGTGTGACTTGGCATGTAAGCATATATAATGTGTTGTGTCATGTGCATGTCTGTGTCCAGTCATCGTTCTACAAAAAAATGTTTTAGTCAACAGCATGTCACAAACACCACAGTGCACCCATGATTACATCACCTAATGACGTCATCCCTTCTTTTTCTTCTTCTTCTTCTTCTTCTTCTTCTTCTTCTTCTTCTTCTTCTTCTTCTTCTTCTTCTTCTTGTTTTGGTTTCAAAACAGGGTTTCTCTGTGTAACAGAGCCCTGGTTGTCTGGGACTCACCTTGTAGACCACCAGGTTGGCCTCAAACCCACAGAGATTCACCTACCTCTGCCTCCCAAGTGCTGGGATTAAAGGTGCGCACCACCATGCCTGGCTCACATTTTTTTAATTGATGATTGATGTGAGAACTTCGGAACAAACATGTGCAAAGATGAATAGCAGCGTCTTGCCTCCAGTGGCCTCAGTAGATGCCAGCCATCATTAGTGTTGATCAGAATGTGAGCCCAGCTCCGCATGTTCAACTGCTTATCTATGCTTCCTCCATCCTCCTCCCTCCAGCCACCCTCTTGGCTTCGTGTTCTGCCTCAGAATTCCATGACCAAGGCCCAAAGAGGGCCATCTACTCCCTACAGGGCCCAGCAATGGAGAGCCATCTGTAGCTCTGTTTCCTTCATTGTCCCCTTGCAGGGATAGAAATGGGATCTCAGAGTGGCTGGTGCTGATAGCAAAATTCCCAAGATTTCTGCTTAAATGCAGCAACGAAGTTTTCATTAATTCTCCATAAGTGTAAATGTTCCCACAGGCACCAATTAAAGTCTTCTGTGGAGCCCAAACAAGCACCATTTTAATTTGAATATCAAACACTTTGCGCAGTGGGCCGCTGAGATTCCCACAGAGCCAGGCCCTGAGAGGGAGATGGCTGCCCTGGTCCTGTTTCCCCCACCTCCTCTAGGTTTATCTTCCATTTGGGTCCTTCAATAACTCCCACCTGTCTTCTCCAAGAAAGTGACCCAAGACCCAGAATTCCCCAGGCCTTGGAAATGTAGGTACATGTATTTGGGGGGCTTGGAGTTGCTGGAGGTTGAAGCCTTGACCAGCCTCCCCTCACACTGAAGGGGTCTCGAGGCCCCATGCTCTCTGTCCATCTGTTCATTACCCATTTGTCACAAAGAGAGCTTTCCATTGTTCCCAGCAGATAAACCTTTACCAACCAACACGTCTTCAAAACTTTAAGTTGTCAACCTTTATAAACTTTTGTGTGCATGTGTGTGTGTGCACATTGTGTGCATTTGTATGTGTGAGTGCGTGCAGGTAGGGGCCAGATATCAACACAAGGCGTCTTCCTCTATTACTCTCCACTTTATATTTTGAAACAGGGTCTCTCATTGAGCCTAGTGCTCACTAAATGGCTAGACCAGATTACCAGCAAGCCCCAGGAATCTGCATGTTTCCCCGGTACTGGGGTTACAGATGTGTGCCATCATGCCTTGCTGAGAATCCAAACCCAGGTCCTCAAGCCTTTGTGGCAAGGACATTACTGAGTGAACTATCTCCTTAGCAATCCTCACCTAAAACCTCTGGTGTCCCTGTAAGTGTTCAGCAATGTGGCCAAGTGGGCCTGAGCAACCAGTGCTGCTTCTAAAAGAACGTTGTGCAAATTCAGTTTTCAACAAGTCTTGTGCAGCCAGCTTTGGCCATTCATTTCTCCTCCCTGCCACGTGGTTTTGGATTGTGTTTGTAGATGCCTCTGACTTATCTTCAGATCTCCTAGACTAGTAACAATGTAATACTGTCATTATCTTCAGAAGCAGCAGCATCAACATTGCCACCATCACCATCATCATCATCTCCATAACCAGAACCACCATCTCGTTACCATCACCATTGTTATTGTCACTGCCATCTCTTTTTGTTGATTTCTTTCTGGTTTTTTTTTTTTTTTTTTTTTTTTTTTTTTTTTTTTTTTTTTTTTTTGAGGCACAGTCTCTCTCCGTAGCCCTGGCTGTCCTGTAACTCATTATATTGACTATGTAGATCAGGATGGCCTGGATTTGAACTTACAGATATCTGCCTACCTCTGTCCCCCCACCCCAAGTGCTGGGATTAAAGTCATGCACCACTATACCTGGTCTTCATCACTGTCATTTTCATCACCATCATCACCCATCACCACCATGGCTGATGATCACCATACTTTCACAGTGGAGTCTCTCTTCTTCAGGTTGACTTGGGTACCTCTGGCCTGATGAGAGCTCGATCATTACATCGGTCTTGTCAGTCCATAGAAGTACATTTGTGTCAGAGTTGGGGCATGAACAGGTTGAGTGGAGGCAGGTTTGGAATCCGTTGTTAATAATGTTCAGGGCAGCCGGAACAGCTCCGAAGCTATTAGTAAAACCTGAGTAGACACTGTGCCTAGCTTTGCCTTTATGTCTAACTGACAAAGAATGACCATGCCATTTCTTATATTACATTATTTGGTCACCTCTATTACTTGGCTAGCCAGCATCCATTTTCCCCTCTTGTTGTTGTTGTTTATTTGTTGTTTGTTTGTTTCTTGAGACAGGGTTTCCCTGTGTAGACTGGCTGTCCTGGAACCTCACGCTGTAGGCCAGGCCAGCCTGGAACTCTTAGAAATCCTCCGCCTGCCTCTGCCTTCCAAGTGTTGGGATTAAAATGTGTACCACCACCTCCCAGCTTCCCTCTTCATGAACTATAAGATGTCTTTGAGGAGCCACTTACTGTAAATCCATTGGTGGAGATAATATTAACCATCTCCCAGCTCCAACAATGATTCATGTATCCCAGCCCATTAACATAGTCCCTCCAAGTCCTTGCCTTTATTGGCCTTTTTGGCTTTAGGGAAGCCCATAGCCCAAGCCATGGCCTTCTTTAGAAATGCCAAATCTACCCTTTCACCATCTGTTCTGTGTGCCATGTAGAGGATGGGTAAGAAGTTTCTGGGTATGCCTTCCCTAGCAACAGAAAGCTGGACTGAGGAGCTAGTAGCAGGAGACAGCTGAGCTCTTCAGAGGCCTTCTAGCCTGTGGCAGCCGTGCCTGAGGCAGCTGCACAAGCAAAATGCTTGCTCTGATGTGTTTGGCTGAGCCCTGCCACATACAATCAAAACAGTCTTGGCACGTCCATCTCCTGTGGAGGACTTTCCTGGGAGAGTCCCCACCAGGCTGGCTTCTTGCAGCACTTGAACATCACTTGAACATCTGCTCAGCTTCAATTTCCTTCTCCCTGCAGTGGGACAAATGTTCCCACCTCTATCAGCTAAGGCACAGGCTGTGTCAGCCAAATGGCCTCTTTGGAATCAGCAGAATATGGAGGCTCAGAGGCCTGGGCTCTGCCTGTTAATCAACCTTGGCCTGTGTTTGGGACCCTTGGAAACAAATTGACCCATAATCTCCCTATCCAGTCACTACCTTCCCAATACACCTAATCTTTGAGATTATGAGATAAGCCAACAGTATCTCCTCAGGTAGGTCTGAGAATAGTCATTGCTCCCCTGAGAGTCAGGCCTGGCAGCATCTGGTCTTTTTAGTAATCTTGTTCCATCCCTGGAACCCACTGCCCAGGAATGCCTCTGAAGAGCCCTGGGCACCTTGTCTCTGCTCTGGGCAAGCACGTCTTCCAGGCTCCTGAATCTGTGGTCTCATCGCAAATCCTGCTCCTCTGCCAAGGAGCCCTGCCAGACACTCTTCCCCTGCATATATTGAGAAGCGTTGTGGTCTGGGTGTGATTTTCATGAATCCCCTCCCCCCCCCCCCCCCCGCACTGGGAGAATGGATCTGATGAATGAGGTCTCATAGAAAAGTCTCAAACTTTATCAGAGCATCAGACAATTTATACTGGGGATTAAGAGGCGTAAAGTGTATAATCACAAGGGCAAACCCCACGTGGCTAAACCAAGTTTTTCCATAGAGGTGTATAAACAAACACTAGCCAGGTGTAAACTCACTCCTATGTGCTATACCTGGAAGGGGCACGAAAGCATAATCCAAGACCAATTTGGCCTAGAAGAAACTGAGCTCACAAGACTCTCTTGTTTCTTGGAGTTTTCTTACAAGCACTCAGAGTCCTTCTCATACAACTCCATTCTTGGACCGTGTCCTGACACCGCAAACTTCATGGTCTGTAAGCTTGGTCCCCAGTCTAAGGTGGCATTAAGGTAGCAGGGACTTTAAGAGGCAGGATCTAACGGAAAGCGGCTGAGCCAGCACTGTGTTCTTGAGCCTGCAGAACTCTCAGCTATATACACTTGTTGTCCTGAAGCGCTCTGCCTCGGTGTCTTGTTGTAGGAGATAAAGTAAGATAGCAACTTTTAATTAAAAGATAGTCTTCTCCCCTGTGTGCTACCTCATTGTGAACGTATCAGTCTCACATCCATGTCTCAATATCCAGTGATTCAAATGAGCGTTCGATTTTCTTGTCTGTGAATTCAGCATGACCTGAAGGTGAGAAGCTACAGGCGTAGCTCAGTGGTAGAGCACTTGTCTAGCCCAAGTAAGACCCCAGGTGTGCGTCACAGAGTTATAAACAATTAAAGGTTCTTATGATGAAAATATCTGATGAAAAAATATTCAGGAAATAGGAGGCATCCAGCCCAGGCAAGCCACACACCCCACTGCATCAGGATCTCTTTATCCTTTCCTTATTCTGCTCTTTTCATCTGTTCTTTTCATCTTCCCCCTGTGTGCTTGGTGTTCCACTGTCTCAAGCAAGCCTTAGCTGCCTGATGTCCCTTCAATGAAAGCTGAACACTAGAAAATTTGGGGGATTTGTGGAGAGGTGTGTGCACACATGCACACGCGCGCACTCGGCACGCACACACACACACACACACGCACACGAACAACTCCTTATTCTCAGGAGAACTTTCTGGACATGTCAGACACTGTAGTAGCCCAGAAGTGAAACAGTCTGAATTTCTGCATCTCTAAGCACCAGGGAGAAGGGCTGGAGCTTCCCTGGATAGAAGGATTCATCTCCAGGTTGTTTCTGCCTGTATCACCCCTCACCTTGGGATTCCAAGGACAGTCTACCTCTCATCCATCACGTGAACACCCTCTGAGCCCCTCCAGCTGGCCATGGGTTAGGCATCTTTCCCCTGCAAACCTAAAGCTGTGGTCTGAGGACCAGACTGTCCTTGTAATTTGCCAGGCTTCTCCACACATAATTTATTTTATCTGAGCCTGCCTCCCATTTCCAATCTACACAGAACGCTGTGAGTGGCGCATGTATCTCAAGGACACTTGTCACACACGGCCTTCCTCACATGGTACAACAATCTCCCGAATAGAGCGAGATGGGCATCATCATAGCCGTTTCTGGATAATTGCTAGCATCAGAGACAAAACAGGCCTCAGAAATGGCTAGAAACAAAACTAGAAGAGCCAGTATCCTGACATGAACCTCTTGAGTCAGGGGCCCCTGACCCCGAGCATCACATTTCTACTTCCCAAATCCAGAAGCCAGAGCCCACCGCTGCCTCAAATACGGCAGGAACACCGCAGGACCTTCGACCTACTACTGCCCTTGCCCTCCTCCTTTCTGCTATCCACGGCCCCTCAGCCCTAGACTTGGCTGCTAATGGATGACGCTGGAAAGGATGATGCCCTCAATCCGGCTCAGCCATATGCTCCTTCTCAAAGACTTTCTTCTCAAGTGGATGGATTTAAAGCCCCTCTGTTCCTGCCAATATCGCATGCCTCTCTTTTCCAGCAGGCTGGTCCAAACACTTCCTCCCCTGCCTTCCCAACACGGGGGAGGAAGGCAGTCAGGATAGATTAATAAGACAGGCCTTCCTGAATACTCTCCTCCTCCACAGGATGGGCCTAAAGATAAGATGAGGTTGCCAGGAACTGACTTTTCAATCTGGGTCCCCAAGGGGAACTGTCATGCTCCAGGCCATGGCTGCACAATATGCAGTCACCAGGACCCTGTTCCCGAGCTAAAGCTGGGATCCGCCCAGACTCTGCAGGGACTCTGTTGACCTTTCCCTCGCCTCCAGGAAAGTCCCCAAAGATCAGACTGCTCCCCTTAAAAGCACTCCACCATGGCTCATTTGTAGGGACAGTTCCCCCTTGGCCCTGCCTTAAAAGCAGGAGCCAGAACTGTCCAAAATGAAGCACATTGAGCCCTGAGCTCAGACACAGTGTGAAAAAGGATATGTCTCCAAAGAGAGGGCCTCCATCACTGGCACCCCCACAGGGACAGAAGTGGTGAACGACCTGAGTTTCTATGGATAGGAGGCGCTGCCTAACTTGGGGACCCAAGAAGTGCCCTTCGAAGCGCCTCTTCGCATTCTGCCAAGGGGTGCCTAGGCGGTCACAGCTTGTAGCAACCCACACCAACTTCCACAACTGGAGTGATGATGAGCCTCTCCAGAGATATTTTAAAAGTTCTGCGACAGAGCCACACAGAGGGAGGGGTCCATTTGTAGCGAAAGCCACACTGAGAAACAAATTCAGTGAACTCAGCACCCCTAGAGCCCACAGCTGGCTCTGTATGAGCTATGTGTATATACGGCTATATGCTCTATATGGCTCTATATGCTCTGCCCTCCACCCACAGCCTCTTCTAGTGAGCACCTGCAGCAGGAATAATACGAAAAGCCAGAGCTGCTCTCAGGTGGGTCTTTTCTCATGACTGTAATACCCTCATCTACCCAGAGCTTGTCCCCTTGGCTATGTCCCTGAAGGCAACATCCCATGCTCAAGAATAAACCCTTCATGAGCAAGCAGGAGTCCCAATCCCCTAACCTAGCCACAGGAATCTTCCAGGCCCTTGGATCCCTCCTATCCCACTTGACCCAATGACCTCATGAGCCACTGTTAACCAGTACTGATCATCTTCCTGTGACATAAACATCCCATCAATTTTACATTATAAATGTGAAGTGTAGCTTCAGAAAACATGGCTAGACCCTGTGGTTTCTTCTGTGGTCTGGATGTCACTGCAGTATTCCCCAGAAGTTCATGTACTGAAAGGCAGAAAGTTGACTGCCACCCTATCCTCATCTTTTATTCCTGAACCCCAGGGACATCTGAATAGGTAGAGACAGAGGAGAGGCAAGGAGCCCCAGCCCTGCATGCAGGGTCCAGCCTCTGCAAGCCGGCTCTATCATTTCAGCCCACCATCTGGCACTCAGCTTGGATCTGCAGTGTTTACTGTCTGAAACTTTGCAGTCATGGGGTCTGAGAGAGGAAGCGACTGTGTGTGGAAAACTGTGCTTCCTCTCATATGTTCCAGTGGCACAGAACAGCTTGCTTGCTGTACTTTAAGAACAAACCAGAAAGGAAAAATGAAAAAGGCTTGCCAAACCTTTTCCCCACTGAGGCAGGAAGCCTAGAGACTCCAGAAAGTATGGAACCTCTCTCTCTTTCTGAAAGGTGGGTCATCTGGTATCTGGTGTGAGGGGGCGGTGTCAGCAGGTGCCTTGTCCCATTAAGGGTACCCTCTGGCCCTCTTCAGGTGAGCTGGGTGGGTGCTGAGACACGACACCTGTGCTGTAGAGCAGTGAACCCTGGGAACCCTAAGAATGGAGCAGTGGGTCTTCAGCTCCTGCAGGGAAACCTGAGCACCAGCTGGTCCTCTCCCCCCAACTATTTGCACTGTCAGTGGGGTGTAATGGAAACCCTCTGGTGTATAACCAAGACCCAAGCTTTGGAACTGAGGATGGGGGACCCTGTAAGCTCCATTCTCCATCACACATCCTGCTCCGTTCTCCCTCTGCCTAACTCATCCTTGCCTGCTTCTTCCATGATGTGTTCCTGGAAGCTCCCAGACCCACGTTCCATGAGGCAGGAGATCTGGGCCACATTTGCATCTTGTCTTCTACTTCTGTACCCACTTTGGACAGTGGTAGAACCCCATGTGGGCTGTGCAGAACGAAGGACCCTTGTCAGCCTCTCTCGCAGTGGGCATAAGCCCCCTGGAGGAGAAAATCCAGCATGTGGTGTCCATGAGTGATACAGAAATGAAGGAGGGCTGGTGAACCAGCTGATACCACAACTAAATGGCCATCGAGGTTACCAAGACCAGTGGCTATAGGCATGGCTATGTTGTCTTTCAGTTCTCTGGTCCTAAGTTGAGACCCCAGGGCTCTAGTTGACCTTTTGTGGGTCAGGGCTAGCAAAGATCACTTCCAGTGTCAGGAAATCAGGGCAGTGAGAGAAACTGGTATCTCCAAGTGGCAAGAGCCAGAGGAACAGGCCTGTTTCACAATTCTGATTAAAGATGTCACACTAAGCCCCAGGCCTGCACAGAGCCCTAACCATTATGGCACCACTAGGTCTACACAGGTTTCCTTGTCCACACAGTGGAACCTCTGTTCTTGGCTGCCCACTCTCAGCCCCACAGTCCTACTAAAGCCGTTTGTGGTCATGTCTCTTGTCAGAATGACAGGAATTTTCTCTGTCTTCAGAGTGCACCAAAGGGACAGAAGGCCCCCAGTTGTGTAGGTGGGAATGGTCCACCTCCAGGTCTCAGCAAACCCCTTGTCAGTCCAAATCTCTCCAATTGGCAGATCTTATTAGTGTGTCCCCTAGGAGCTGTCTCTGTCAGTTCCAGGCAGCAGATCTTCTGTGGGTCTATAATCCCCTCCCTAAATTATTCATGAGACCAGCTACCATGGACAGGAGCAGGCCCAGCACACCGCCCTAGATATCATGGTTGGATATGGGCCTAGAGATTATGGATGGAAGTGGACCCAGTACACTCACCACGCTATCATGCGCGGGAGTGCTCACCTAGCTATCATGGATGAGAGCAGGCCCCGTGTACTCACCCAGTCCCACCGCCCTTCCTCTGAGAAGCTAATGTGCCCTGGGAGACACATATCAGTATCTAGAAGCCCAGAGTGCTTTTAGACCAGATGGCATCTCCAAAAGCCATGCAGACCGACCCTGCTGCCTCTCCCATCTCCTCTCTCACTCCTCTCTTCCCTTCTCACTGCCCACTCCTGTCCTCTAGCCTCCTCTCTTGTCTTGGGGCCTTTCTAGATAGTACAGATGGTGTTACAATGCTCCGTATTCTGTACCCCCCCCCCACACCTTAAAGTCCCCTTCCGTCAAGCTAACTGCTGCTGGTCCTTTACATTGCAGCCTTTCTCACTCCCAGAATGTAGCAGGACCCTCGATCTTCCCCTAACAGTCTCAACCAGCACTTACCAACCTTCATAGCAACATGGGTGTGCTTGTTTGGTTGCTATCTTCCCAATGGTCAAAAGCCCTGGAGAAGAGAGAACTGTCCCAAGGCCAGGGACACTGAGAAGGAGGGAGGACACATGCGCACAGCCCATCTCACCCACCTCAGACACTGCCACCTAGAAGCGTCCCCTTCTGAAGCTCCATTCTGTCTATCCTCATCACAGCTGTTTCTGACTCTCCTTGTGGCCTGGCTTAGAGGAAAAGGAAGGAGGTCAGACACGTGTCCCTCACAGGGACAAAGCAGTTTAATTGTTCCCATTATCTCTGAGCTCTCACTATTCATGCTGTTGACCTTCCCTTTTAAAGACAGAGGATGCTGCAATGGGTCCTGACGAGCATGCTCACAGGCTTGACTCAGCAGGCCATGAAGGAGAAAGCCTGTCTGGTCCTTTTATCCAGTAGCTGGTATGAAGGGCGAGGTGCGGGAGCTACGTGCAGAGGGCACCCTCAGGGGATCTCCTGGCACTGTCAGCACTCCAGAAGGGGAGGCCCAGCCTCAGGAGGACCTGCATGGGAGGATACTGAGCAGGCTCTTCTTCCCCTGAGGTAAACACAGGGATCCCTTTCTCATCCCTCAGCCAGGCACTGGGCCTAGTTGGTGTGTGGGACACTTGCTCAGAACACGGTGCTCCCCTTTCCCCAGCTCTCCTCTGGAAGTCAGTACAGCTCCCAGCACCTGGTTTTTGGTGACCTTGACCTACTGTCTGCTTCCAGAGCAAACATCTGCCATCACTCTGGCCAGCTAATGCAGTCTATACACTCCAGAGACAGAGAGGAGGAGAGCAGGTTCAAGCTAGGCAAGAAGGTATTCAAGTCCCATATTTTTGCTCCGGCTATTGAAAGAGGGGTTCCTGGAGGCCAACTATGGAGATCCAGCTTGTGGATGAGAGAGCCAAAAGAGGACAAAGATGAAAGAAGGACAAGGGGGGGGGCCTTGAAACACGATTGAAGCGCCTGCATACTGCTATCTGTGGAGCGATCTGTACTGGAATTTTCAGTCACAAGGAGCCTTGCTGGAAGATTCTATACAAATTACATTTCTGTTCACTAAATCTGGAATAGGAAAAAAAAAAATCAATAAAGAAAGGAGAGTGCTACAGGTGGCTCATGCTGATGATCTCAGCACTTGGGAGGCTGAGGCAGGAGGATTGCCATGCGTTTGTCGCCTGAGCCACACTGTGAAACCATATCTTGGAACTGTCCAGTAGTGCCAGCCCACATCCTGAAGGGGCAGTGATGAGGGTGTGAGTTCAGCTCCTGTCTCCTGTCTGGATTTCATAAACTGTCATAAACGTGACCCTTTGAGCTGACCACCCAGCTGCCCACGAGCAGTCTCAAGATGTCTGCTCAGCTAGCAGACCCAGCATGTATAAACCCTGAGTTTGGTCCCCGCGTAGCTTAAATCAGGAGGGAGTGGCACATACTAGTAACCTAAGCCCCAGAAGGTGGAGGAGACAGGGGGTTCAAGATCATCGTCAGCTATGGCAAGTTTGAGGACAGCATGAACTGTATGAGAGCTGTCTCAGGGGTAAAAAAAAAAAAAAAAAAAAAGGAGGAAGGAATGGAGGGAGGGAGGGAAAGAGCAAGGAAGAGGAAAAGGAATGAAAAGAAAAGAAAGCATGTTCTGCCACAAGGGATCTGGTAACCTCGAACCTTAGAAAAGAGGCTGGCGCTGGAGAAACAAGCCTGGGAAGTTGCTGGCCCAGAGCGTGGGTGGAAACAGTGCCTGAAGTTTCCAGGCCAGGTACCGACACACAGTACCTTTGCCACACTCCTCCATATAGCTTTCAGGATCTAAAGACAAACCATTCGTGATATTTAAAGGGTCACACTTTAAGAAGGTACCATGCGGTCTCCTACTGTCCTGACCACCCACCTGTTTGTCCTCCTCAAGGTCAGCTCAGGGCAGACACCAGCTCCTCCTAGCTGAGGGCTCTGGAGCCTCTGTGCTCTAGAGGGCGGTCCTGCCAGACCCTCACTGGGCCTAGAGGTCACGTATCTTTTATTCTCATGTAACAGCTGTCAAGTTGTCCACTCTTCTGCCAACCTCCAATAGACAACTTGGCAGTTTTTTGGGGTATTTTTTTGTTTTTTTCTCTGAAAACACAACACACACCTTAGAGCATGGCATCAGGAACCAGTGGCAAGTTCAGTCAGGTGCCCCTTGGGACAGACCCAGGCATCTAGAATTCCTCACCAAATTGGAATTTCAGGCAGCAGCCCCATAGCTGACAATTGGCTGCTGGTACCACATACCTCACACAAGGGTGCTTCAGGCATCCTCCAAGGGCTCGGAGTTTCTGCAAGAGACAGCACATTCATCCAAGATTCTCCCCAAAACTGTAAGGTGGTTACAAGTTTCCTTCCCTCCTCAAATTATGAGTAATTGCACCGGGACCAAGTGCACAAAGTTGTTGGTGCCGTCACTGGCTCCATGATTACTCAGCAAACCTGCCCTGCATGGGGTAGCAGGAGCCGTACATAGAAAGAACCCTGGCTGAACCCTCTCTATTCAGCCCTTGCGGGAGGCCGCTAGAATGCTAGCTCCAGCTGTCCTGCTGGGGATCCGTCAGGCCTGAACTCTCTAGCTTTACTCCTTGATGGCTGCGCAGCACTCTGGGGTGAGACCATTTCAGCACTTCATTGCATGAAGTGAGCACAATAAAATTCAGGCTCTGCGGGGCTAAGTAAACAGCATCGGCCTTGGAGCTGAGAGTTTGCCCTAGGGCGCATCATGACACATACATGTTACCATGCCTCTACCTCCCACACACAGCGAGTGACAGAGCAACCCTTCCATGACCCCTGGGAGGAGTCAACTTTGGCTCAAAACAACGCATCAATAGTGACATCCGCTCTCACACAGCTGGCTAACAGTTGGGGATGATACTTGGGCCCACCACGCTTTCTGCTCTGCTTCCTCTCTGTAGATAAAGTGTGGCACTCTCCAAAGCCAGCCCAAATCGTCCATCTTCACACCCAAGCCCCTCGGGTTATGTCTCCTACCTCCCCGCCCCCTCTCGCAGATGGCGGGGTCCCTGCTCTGCACAGAGACGCTTCTCCCGCATCTGTCAGGGCCTGCAGTCATCAGCTGTCCACCTAATCCAGCCCCATCTCCTCACACAGCCCAACACAGTCTGATGTCTGGTGCTTCTGTAGTTCAACCGTAAATAATGGCATTTGCCTGGTGCCCTGAAATGAGGTTATGCATCAGAGTCTGAGCCCAAAGGCATGAAAAGAAATATCTCTGGGGAATTTCTGGGAAAGCTTTGTCCTGACATAGAAATTGCTTCTTCTTCTTCTTCTTCTTCTTCTTCTTCTTCTTCTTCTTCTTCTTCTTCTTCTTCTTCTTCTTCTTCTTCTTCTTCTTGTTCTTCTTCTTGTTCTTCTTCTTGTTCTTGTTCTTGTTCTTCTTCTTCTTCTTCTTCTTCTTCTTTTTTTCCTTTCTATTTTGAATGTCGATGTGATGGTTAGGGTGTGGTGGCCAGTTTTCAGCAAAGAAGTTTAAAGGTTCTCACAAAAATGACGTCTCGGGAAGCAAGCCTGAGCTTTCATTGACATCCTCCAGAAGTTCTTGGAGCCCCACATTTCCTATCTGTCCCAAAGTGCTGAAGTTATTGTACTTGTCTTTCTGTTCAGTGCAGCTGGACTCAACCTCAAGTGAAATCAGCTCCCCTAGATCCATCATCAACCATGATTCATGGAAGATAGTCCTAATTACCTACCGTGGCCAATGCACCCCAGTGACTCAGGCTTCAAGCCAATTACTTGGAAGTATCAAGTCCTCCAGAATGCACAGAGAAAGCCTAGTTTCCTGTAGTGAGCTCTCCCTAGAGCTGAGGGTGGAGGGATGTGGGTGGGGGCCTCTGGAGGTCCTCAGCCAGTTCATGATGAGGGAAGGAGTCGCCGACTGGCCGTCATAAGGCTCCTATTCCTCAGCTGAGCAGGGTGGGAATGCCAGGCTTCTGATCATCAGAAGCAGAATCAGAGAAGCCACACCCAAGCCCCAACGCTGCTCTCCTCTGGATGCAGCAGACAGGTCTCCTCAGCATCCAGTTAGTGCAGGCGGCACCAGCAGATGGGTGCAGGCCCTACTTCCTCTTAATTCGATTCGTTTAAACAAAAAGGAACTTCATATTTTCACAAAACATTTTGCCTCTCACTTACCTGATGGGCTCCACAGCACATCCTGAGTCTCTGGCTCAGCCTTCCTGGCCTTTCCCAGGTGACAGAGCCTTTTTAGAGGAGCTCAAAGGGGGCTCGACCTTGGAGGCCAGTTCTGCAAAGTTGACTTCAGGAAACTGTACCGCTGTAGACCAGGCTCCAAGGGCGCTGCCTGAAAGAAGGAAGGACCTCCCATCTCTTTCCGAAGGTCACTGGCAGGTGGCTTCACGCACTCCATAGCTTTGGGTAAAGGCCACCCTCCACCACCCTCCCCTGGCCAGTAGGACAGAGGGCACAGTCAGGAAGCCAGGATTCTGCTTGCTGCCCCCACATTAACTCACCACGAAGCCTCAAGCCTCTGTACCCACATCTCAGAAATGTAGTTACTTCTGTTAGAACGGTGGCTGCAGGGGCCAGAGAGACGGCTCTGGAGAGGCTCTGGATTCACTTCCCAGTACCTGCATGGTGGCTTACAACCATTCCTAACTCCAGTTCTAAAGGATCTGACAGCCTTTTTGAACTTGAGGAGCACTGGGCATGCATGCAGCATGCATGCATACATACAGGCAAAACATTACTGTACATAAAATAAAAATCGACTCCACAAGTTTTGAAAAGGGTGAGTTTGCAACAGTCAGGCTCTTTCAGTAGCTGCAGAGAGCAGACTCCTCAACTAGGAATGGCAGAAATCAGAAAAGAAAAGGGGGTGGGGTGGGGAGGGATGTACTCCTGCTCAGGGGTAGTGTAACTTCAGGCACATCAAAATCCAGGAGCTTAGCCAACACCATCAAGATTAAGCCTTGATCTCTCCTGCCTGATGTCTCATAGCTGGCCTGGCTGTTTCCAGATTTCTTTGCCTGTTCTGGTGACAAGATGGTGCCAGCTGTCCGGACTTCTATCTTAACAGCCCCAAGCACTTGGCTCAGAGAACAATCTCCTCTGTTCACGTGTGCCGTGGATTAACTCTCTGTTGCTCTGACCAAACAAAGAGAAGCTGCTGAGTTGAGTCACAGTTTTGAACAGCTGCTCTTAACCACTAAGCCATCTCTTTAGCCCTTTCTGTAGCATTCTTAAAGCCACTGCAGAGCACCCCCTCCACCAAAATGGCCAGGAAGAAACCAGGCAAGCTACATAGCTTACACAGCGAGCAGAGGCTGTGAGCAGAGCCTGTGTCCTTAACAGTTTGTGAACACCCCCGGCCACTGCCTGCCGAGTGACAGGGCATCTCTGCAGGAAAAGCCACCAGCACCTGAAACCCCCACTTTGGGCAGGGACCTCATGGGCCCCCAAAACATTTCCCAGAAGCACTAAGAGTGCTTGGACTGGTCACTACTGGAGAGGAGGAAGAGGGAAATTTCCCCCAGATGATGCCATGAGACAGCATCACCTTCACAGAGCGGCCCGGCAGATGACAGGCATGAACCCATTAGGTAACACCTTTGATTCAGACTGTGTATGAAATCCCCGTACACTCTCAGCTGGGACAAAAGCCCAACTGATTATCCTAGAGCAATAGGGGCAGGCTACCTCCTTTCTCTGCGGTTCTGAACACAGCTGAAAAGTGCTTCCTGAGACAGCGTCCAACGTCCCAGGAGCCCATGTTCACAACATCATCTATGGCCTCCCATGACTGTTTCTGGGGTAGAGACCATTTCCGTAGCCCTGCCACACTCTGCTCGGGTCCCTCCACTGCAGATGCCTGGCCGATTCCACTCACCTGCTGCCTGGAGCCCTAGGATTGGTTGAGCTGTTCGGTAGGTCAGGAGTCCAGTTGCTCTGGTTGCCTCAGCAACAGGCAGGCTCACTCCATTTCTACAACTCCTGAGCTGTTCTGCTAGTACAGCCCAGTGATGGAAAGGAGGAAAGGTAAACCCACAGAAGGCCACCAGCCAGGAGGACAGTGACCCACAATACCCTGTGGAAGCCGTCTGGTGTATGCAGCCATACTGTACTGGTCACTCTGTCCCCCAAAGCCCAAAGCCGACCAGGCTTCCAGTGGATGTGAGCCACTGAGTCCCTCCCCTGGGGATGCGTGGTCAGTTACACTCACCTTCCCTGGATGTCCAGCACATCCAGATTCTACCCTCTGCAGCAACAGGAGGCCGAGCCAGAGCCTATGCATGCTGAGTGCTGTGGGTTCTCCATGTCTTGAGCAAGCAGGGATGGAGAGGGAGTGGAAGTCAGCAAATATCTTCTGAAGGAGTGGGTTCCTCCCGTATACATACATGAACACATGCAGCATGTGCACACACACATGCATACACCCACACAAATGTATGCTCCTACACAAATGCACAGAACGCCTTACACATATGTCCGCATACATATGTATCCACATGCATCTGCACACCTCTGCCTGCCTCAGCCTCTCAAGTGCTGACAGTAAAGGTATGTTCTGCTGTTTATGCAGATGTGTGACTGAAAGCAACGTGTGTGTGGGTTGTCTGTGGAGGCCAGAAGAGGGCATCGGATCCCCTGGGGCTGAAGTTACAGGCGGTTTTAAGCCACCTAATGTGGGTATTGGGAACTGAACTGAGGTCTTCTGCAAGAGCAGCAAGGGCTCTTAAACACGAATCATCTCTCCAGCCCTTTTGTTGTTACTGTTTGGTTGGTTGTTTTTTTGTTTTGTTTTGTTTTGTTTTTTGTTTTTGTTTTTAAGCCTACAGCACTGAGTATTTTCCAGGAAATCTCCCATCCCACTACTACCTTGCTTAGTTTCTGATGTCAGATGAGACTGGGCTGGTTCCGGGTGATATAGCTGTGGCTTTTTACTTTTTTTCTTTTGAGACAAATTTCATAATCTCTATGTAAATGAAGAGCTCAAAATCTCTATGTAAATGAAGATGACCTTGATCTTTGGAGTTGTTTTGTTTTTGTTTTTGTTTTTGCTTTGAGGGGAGGGTGCTTGTTTGTCTTAGTTTTATTTTTTTGTTTCTTGAGACAGGGTCACAGTATGTGGCCCTGGCTGTCCTGGAACTCCCTGTGTATACCAGACTGACCTTGAACTCACAGAAAGCCATCTACCTCTGCCTCCAGAATACTGGAATTAAAGGTATCCAATTGTTTTGGTTTTGATAGAAGGTCCCATATAGCCTAGGCCGGCCTGAAACTTGATATTAATGTTGAATTCTTTTTGTTTGTTTGTTTGTTTGTTTGTTTGGTTGGTTGGTTGGTTGGTTTTATTTTTCAGGACATGGTTTCTCTGTGTAGCCTTGGCTGTCCAGGATCTCCCTTTGTAGACCAGGCTAGCCTCGAACTCAGAGAGAGCTGCCTGCCTCTGCCCCCTGAGTGCTAGGATTAAAGGTGTGGTGCACGACCATCCGGCTGATTTTTTACATATACTACATTAATTGACTTGATAGGGTGTGGAATATACATTTCCAGGACTCCTGTGGATGGCAGGGGACAACTTGGTGTTTTCTTCTCTTCCCAGGGAGCAAACTCAGGTCATACGCTTGACAGCAGGGGCCACTGCCCACTGAGCCAAGTCTAACCCTACCCTGAATTTCGGCTCCTCCTTCCTCCACGCCCAGAGTGCTCGGATTACAGTTTCCTGCATGCGAGGCAAACACTATGAGCTGAGCTAGCCCTCAGCCCACAAAAGAAACAACTAGCTCATCTATGTGTCCAATTACCAATATAATCACAGCCCTGAATCCATTAGTGTGACTGTTCTATGAATACACAGCTTGCTGTGTGGGAAACAGGGGTGAGATTCATGATTGCAGTCAAGCTAGCGCTGGGAATTTTAATTTTTATTTTACTCAAAATTCAAACACCAAATAATAACAGTGCTTCTGTGGTGGAATACATTTCCACTATGAATTAAAACCAGAGCCATTGGTCCAGGAGATGCCCCCAGACAGCCTGCTGAAGGCAGCTGTGCAGGACTGACGAAGAGCCACCTCCAGCAAAGGCGTCCCTCTGGAGAAGAGGCCCCCAATGTCAGAGACAGCAAAAGTGTGTGGCCCTGGTGATGGACGCCTAGCGCCATGGCCTAAGGAACAAGTGTGGGTGCAGCCTGATGTGGAACTCTGAACATGCTCTGATCACTGAGGAACAGAGAGCCGGGAAAACCCTGGCAGTTCATGTTCCTGCCAGCCAGGCATTCTCTTGGGCTCCACCCCAAGGCACTGGCCCTGACCATGGGGTCACAGTGCTCCATGAGAAGTTCCCAGTGTCCTTTGGATCCTAGCTGCAGTGATGACCCTTCCCTGAGGGTCTAGCCTGCTAGGAGACCCTGAGGACCACACTGTGGCCCTACAGAGGCAGCACGGCTCCTTAGGACATTAGCCTCAGCGCCTGGCCTGGCCTGGGTATTTCTTGAGGTACTATTAAGGCTGTTCCCCTCTCTCAGGCTCTCAGGCACTTTCAAGAATCTGGACATCACAGGCTGGAGAAACAGCTCAGTAGTTAAGAGTATGTACCGCTCTTACAAAGGATCTGGGTTTGGGTCCCGGTATCAATGGGAGACCATTGACAAATGCCTGACACCCCAGCTCCAGAGGACTTGATGCCCTTTTCTGGCCTCCGTAGGTACCTCCACAAATGGCATATGCTCTCTGTCTCTGTCTCTCTGTCTCTGTCTCTGTTTCTCTCCTCTCTCTCTCTCTCTCTCTCTCTCTCTCTCTCACACACACACACACACACATCAAGGGCTTCGTGATTTCAGGTGAGAAGTTTACATTCATACACTACCTGGCCTGACTCGGGCACCGTGGTTGACAGAGGCACAGCAATGGCCTCTGGTTCTGACAACCAGTGAAGCAGAGGACACTGCTTTTGGGTGGTAATGACCTGCCTTCTACTATCACAGCTGTCACCTCACACTCACAACCAACATCACCTTCAGCATGTGCTCCTCATCAGCCCTTCAACAAAGGTCTCCACACCAGTTTATAATCCTTTGCTGAAGCGGCAACATCATTAGCATTGGCTGAGTTATATTGGTCTGATTCTTTGACTCCTGTGTTATTTATCACTGACTATCTAAGGGCTACACAGAGAAACCTTGTCTTGAAAAGTGAAAGAGAGAGAGAAAGAGAGAGAGAGAGAGAGAGAGAAAGAAAATATGTATCTTTGTAATTAAGTAAGGGTGTCTAGGTGAGACCAACCTGAATTCTGGGTGGGTCCTAGCTAGATCCAGTAACATATCCTTATTAATATGAGGGAAGAGAGAGTAGCAGGTGTACAACATTAACCCCAGTGGTAGAGGCAGGTGGATCTCTGTGAGTTCCAGGGTAGCCAGGACTACATAGAAACCACAACAAATAATAAGATGAAGAGAGAATTGAGGCTCTCTTTCTTCATGCACAAATGTGCGTGTGCAGGCACACACATACACACACACACACTGGAGCTGTGAAGACAAGGATGGAGACTGACTCTGGAGGCCAGGGATCCTGACACCAGCAATGTTCTGAGAAAGGCCTGCATGACACACAGAGGCTCAAGAGCGTCTCCAGCTGAAAGGACGGGTGCCTGCTGCCTTGTTGTTTGTTAACATAAGGGGAAAACCCGCCAAATGGTTTCTCGCCAGCTGACTGGGTCTTTCTACTCAGAAAGGAATTGTGGGTAGTAAGAAAATGTTCTTTTAGTGCTGACAGATCTGAGCCCTGAGTGCCCACGGCCTGAGGGCTAGACTGGCAGACATAGAGGCTCACAACTCCAGGCCCTGGGAACTAGGGGCCTATTGCTCCAGCTTTAGGAGCCAAGAGCTCCCTCTCTTCAGTGTGGAGGCTATTGCTGTGGGCTTTAACGGCCCAAAGCCCTGGATCTTGGCAGCTATTGTAATCCTCAGCTCCCAGCAGCAGTGAATACAGCAGCAGCAGGCAGCAGTTATTAGAATTGCACCTTCTGGATGGACCTCAGTTTCCAGGACTCTTGGGCCCAGGGGAACTAGTTTTACAGCTCATGTGCCATGCCCTAGGCTGAGTAGAAGTGACTGCTAGAATTCACTGGGACGTCTGAAACAAGCTGCTGGAACAGTCCTGGCTTGGACAGAACCTTTAGAGGCCAGAGAGGTGCTTTGGCCACAAGCATCTATGGCCAAAGTATAGCTTCCTTGAGGCCTGCATGTAATGTTCAAGGCTCTCAGCTTGTCTTTCTGGGGGGGGTGGGGATGGACTGAAACAGAGTGTCACTGCCTAGTCCTGGCTGGCCTTGAACTCACAAGAGATCCACCTGTCTCTGCCTGCAGGATGCTGGGATTAAAGAAAGGTGTGTGCACCACCAGGCCTGACTCATCCAGCTTGTCTTGTAAAGGTAGTCTGGCCAGATGATAGGCCGGTAGCTCTCTGCTGAGGCAGCAGGACACCGGGGATAGTTACAAAATCAAACTGCCCTGATCCTTAACATTCTTGTTTACTTAAAGAAAAAATAAAATTAAAATTAAAATGGGTACTTATGCTGGGTAGTGGTGGAGCACACCTTTAATCCCATCACTCAGGAAGCAGAGGCAGGCAGATATTTATGAATTCGAGGTAGCCTGGTCTACAGAGCTAGTTCCAGGACAACCAGGGCTACATGGAGAAACCTTGACTTGAAAACCCAAAACACACACACACACACACACACACACACACACAGAGAGAGAGAGAGAGAGAGAGAGAGAGAGAGAGAGAGAGAGAGAGAGAGAGGGTACTTACAGTAAAGGCTTATTCCTTACATTAGTGGTGCTTTAGATGTATTTAATTATGTGCTATGATCTTAGCCAAATGCACTAAAGAGCTGGGTCATTCAACAACATCTCAATGTCAAGGCCTAAGATAAGTTTTAGGCAGAAGAAAAATGGTGTACAAAGGTCCTAGGCTAGTTTGGATGATGAAGCAGGAAGTCCTAGCCATTATTGGATATAGGAGAGGAAGTCATAGGACAAGTCCTTTAGGATCTGGGCTGAGTTCCCTGTGCTGAAGGAGCTGCTGGAGGAGTTTCAGGAAATTTCTTCAGAGCAGCCAGGATAGCCCCGGCTGCTCTGGTGTGTGTGTGTGTGTGTGTGTGTGTGTGTGTGTGTGTGTGTGTAAGGGACTCCTTGTGTCCTTACACCCCTCCATCCAGAGAGTGGACCAAACGAGCCGCAGCTGCTCCTGAGAAGACGCAAATGCGGCGGAAGCTGCTGCCACTCCTCAGAGCAGACAACAGGAAACAAAGCTTTTCATATGTTTGCTGATGCAGCAGAAGGCAGGCAATACCAGCCCTGATGCCACACAATGCCTGCAAATGAGACTTCCAGAAGGCCACACTTGCTAAAAAAGGACACCAGAGAGTCCAAATCAAGACCATGCTCTTGGTGGTTCTGCACGCAAAACTATTTTCAAGTTAGTGTCTCTTCCTAGGTGGCCTCACAATGTCCACCCAGCTCTGGAGGACTGGAGGGATGGAACCTGCCGGGCTGGTCATTCTGGAAAACTAGCCACCATGTTAATTGCTTCATAATGGACTACATGTTGATGTATGGAAACAATCAATGATTCAGGCGAATGCCCTGTGTCCACAGTAGAGATTTGATTACTTTTTTATCACTAAATTAAATTCCTTCTCCTGTTTGTCTTGTTACATTAAATCTCTTCAAATCTTAATAGACTGCAGCTTGTGCCTGCAGCTCAGCCTCTGATAACATGTCTGTAATTTGTAGGGTCCAGGGCTAGAGGTGCCAAGGAAGCCAACGCAGATGTACAGAGCTAAAAATAGGAAAGTGCTAGAGAAGCAGTTGGCCAGGAGGACAGACGCAGAAAGAGCAGAGGCTTCCATACCCATGGTGCCCCTTGTCCTCAAGCCACACCTGGATGGATTCCCATGCTGTGCATGAGGACCTCCCATGGGACACAGCTGGTTCCTGCAGATCAAGGCAGGCCTCCGGCCTTCTCCCTGAGACCAGCTCCAATCTTGCTTTCAGCCCCGTGCACTACTGATCCTGCCAGCAAGGCTGACTGTCCCGGAAGGTCAGCTAAGGACAGAGTTCAGGTATCTCCCAAGTCCAACTGTCCAGGAGCTCCCTGCAGACGCAGCAGATAGACTTATGTATAGTGTTGACTAACAGGATGAGGGAGAGCTATCACGAGCCCTGGACATATTGTTGGACACTTGTCCATGGATCCTCTGAAGACAGTTCATAACATCCCCAAAGAACAGGGTCAGCCAGCTGTGGTAGTGCACACCTTTAATCCCAACACTTGAGAGGCAAGGGCAGGTAGATCTCTGTGGGTTCAAGGCCAGCCGGACCTACATAGTGAGTTCTAGACCAGGAGGACTACATAGTGAGACCCTGTTTAAAAGAATAATAGTGCAGGGCCAACCCCAATGGCCTGTTGTGCGTGAAGGACCTATGAACTGATGCTGCAGTACCCGAAGCTGTTGGCAGCTTCCTCAAAGCTGAGTCTCAAGTAAGGTGCTGGCCTCGAGACTGGGCTACTCTCCCAGGCTGGGAGCCCTGAGTCTCTGAGCTCAATGTTGGTTTCTACTCGAGGGGTTACCACGACAACTGAGTGATGGTCATCACTCGGGATCACTGGTTTGAATGACATCACTAGAACGTGCCTGACTGCATAGGGGTCCGGGAGTTTTACCAAAAAAAAATAGCAAAAGCCAAAGCTCAGGTAGGTGACAAAGACATCAGCAATGTGGATAAAAGCCACAGACTTCCAGCAAGAAAATCGAAGGAGACACAGAGGGAGGCACTGTGGGAGCCACAGACTGATCCTGTCCCAGGTGACTGACAGGGAGAGGAGACTCTGGAAAGGGGAAGGGACTTTGGTAGGGGAAGAGGCAGTCAGTTTCAGAAGATCCAGCGCATCAGGCACACAGATGGTTTACCTACATATGTCCAGACAAAACAAATACTCACAAAAATGAAATAAATATTCTTTACAGATTTGCTTTGGTTTGCTGAGGTAGAGTTTCACCCTGTAGCCTAGGCCCACCTGACACTATAATCTTCCTTCTCAAGTTGCCTAAGTGCTGGTTTTACAGGGGACACTGTTCTACCCAGCTGACTATTCGTGTCCCCAAAACACCCACATTGGAAATGTTAACCACAAGACAATAGTGTTGGAGATGGGACCCTAGGGGGGCCAGGGAGGAATGCTTCGGCATGTCCCCAAGAACAGACCAATGAAGAAGGAAAAAGAGCTAGGACAGGAGAGAAGCACAGAAGACAGAAACAGATGGGAAGTGGAGCCAGCCCTCCCCCAACTGTGGAGCTGCAGGTCACAACAGGGATATGGGTGACTAGGAAGAGAGAAGACAACACCCAGGAAGTCACTGCTGACAGGTAGCTTCCTTTCCCTGTAGTGACAAATTGGCGACATTTCCTGGGGTAGTAACTATTGCTTTCTTGCTTACAAAAAGAGCCTGGACTCTGCCCAGTTCAATCTGGAATATGTCTGTTTATTATATTTAAACCAACTAAAAAACAAGAATCCCATTGCCACTGTTGTGCATCCATTATTTCGCTAAACAAAGTTGGCTAAAGAATTCTATGGAAAACATTTATCCTGGTAGAAGGAAATCTCTTCCACTCCACCCCTCCTCTGCCTTAAACAACACTTCGGGAGAATGTTACCTTCCCGATCCGTGTTATGGTCCTGCGGTGGTGGTACAAACCAACACCCTAAGAATAAAGAAGGAAGAACAGTCAGGGTAAAAACTCAGAACTGAGTCATCAGGCCAGGAGCTAGCCACCTCTAGGATTTATGTAAGAGCATTTGTGGAGAGCTACTTGTTTTCACCCTGGCCTTCGCCTGGAGACAGGGATAGGCAGGATGTTTCACCAAGTCCACTTCCTTTTGTTTGTGTGAGGACCACACAGACAAGTGGTCGAGGTAAACAAGTTTGATTTCTCGATGAACCCCTTCATTGTATTGAGGTGCTTTGCTGTGGCTGTAAAAAGGAATTGTGGAATGAACCGGTGTGACAGTTTCTCCTGGCAGCCCTCTGGAACTCATCTCCTGTGTAGTGTGTTGTTTTATTCAATCCTCATCCCCCACTAAGGAACTGTTCTACTCTGCTGGTGGCCCCGGCAAGCATTAATCTTTATTCAGAGCATTTTAAGAGTAGGAGAGTGGGAGTAGCCTTCCTTGGGGTGCATACAATTAGGGGGTGCATGATAAGCCAACTAAAGATCAGCCTGACTCTGGGGAGTCTGTAAAGTGCCTGTCATGAAAGTATAAGGTCCTGAGTTCAGATTCCCAGAATCCACACATGAGAGGGCACACACCTGAATCTTTAATGCTGGAGAGGCACAGACAGGAGGATCCCTGGAACTTGCTGGCCAGTCAGTCTAACAGGATCAATGAGCTCAAGGTTCAGTGAGATCCTATCTCAAAAACTCATAGCTCAACAGTTAAGACTGCAGATGCTCTTAATCTCCCTGCAGCTCACAACCATCTGTAACTCCAGTCCCAGAGGATCTGATGCCCTCTTCTGGCCTCAGAGTGTCCTGCATGCAAAAGGTATACGGATATACATGAAGGAAAAACACTCATGCACACAAAATAATAATAATAGTAACACTTTTTAAATAAGGAGGCAAAAGAAACGGCTCAGTGATTGAGCATACATGTTCTTACAGAGGGCCCAGTTTGGTTCCCAGCACCCAATGTTGCCTTATAACCTTCCATAACTCCAGTTCCAAGGGAGCAGTATGCGCCTATTGCCTGTGGAAGTCCTCTGGAAGTCAATCGGCACATATGTACATGTACACATGTAGTCAAAACACTCATACACATAAAATAAATTTTTGCATTATTTTAAGTTCTTAAAAATAAGGTGAGGAGTGGTCAAGCAAGACTCCCAACATTGACCCCTCTCTCTGTCTCTCTTTCTTTCTCTCTCTCTCTGTCTCTCTTTCTCTCTCTCTCTCACACACACATACATACACACACATCTGCACAAATGTGCACCGGCATACATACCACACACAAAAATAAATGTACTGGCCAGTTTTGTTTGTCCATGAGATCCAGTTGTAGGGCATTTTCTCAATTAGTGATCAATGGAGGAGAGCCCAGCTCACAGTGGGTGGGGCCATCCCTGGGCTGGTGGTCCTAGGTTCTATAAGAAAGCAGGCTGAGCAAGCCTTGGGGAGCAAGCCAGTGAGCAGCATTCCTCCATGGCTTCCGCATCTGCTCCTGCCTCCAAGATCCTGCTCTGTTTGAGTTCCTGTCCTGACTTCCTTCAGTGATCAAAAGCAATATGGAAGAATGAGGCAAATAAACTCTTTTCTCCACAACTAGCTTTTTTGGTCATGGTATTTCATCACAGTAATCAAAACCCTAACTAAGACAATAAATAAATAAAATTAAAGTCAGTCTGCTTACTAGTCTGTTCAAACTGTTCAAACTCTACCCACAAATGACAATACCTCACTGCCACCAGGGCCTGCAGCCTGCTTCAGGACCTACCACCTCCTTTCCTAACTGGAAGCTGTAGACTGATCTCTCTGTCTTGGGGTAAGTGAACCCCCTGTGAGATAAGTTTTAGCTTAGCAGCTTTTTTTTTTTTTTTTTTTTTTCCTTTTTAGAAAAGGAAGTCACCTATCAAGAGCAAATGGCAATTATGGACATCATCTCAGTGCTGAAGAAAAGATGACACTCTCCCTGTGCATTCTGGGACTCTGAGCAGGACAAGCAGCAGTCTGAGAGCCAATTGGCCAGTAACTGTGGTCAACAGTCTGTGTGGCTGCAGTGGTTCCTGGCACCTACAACAGATCCAAGATCAACAGACATACTCCAAGGGTATGCCTCCTTTCCAGAATAGGCTTGGCCCCTACTACTTCGTGGGGTGGGGCAGTAGACTAGCACACAGCCCACGCTGTAATCAAAACAGCACCAGATTCAGGGGCAGTGAGAGAGGCTTCAGAAGTCACAAAGGGACCAAGCCCAGTGGGGAACATTACCCAGACTTAGCAAGTTAAGAGCTAGCTTAGGACACACCGGAGAGTGGCATGCAGAACTACTCCATGACATGCTGAGGTGAGGGGCAGAGCTATGCCTTCACACACTGGCCATGACAGACTACGTTGTCCATTATCTGTTCATTATTACATCGATTATCCATCCTCCTTCTAGTCACTCATGTGTACCTCCCCCATCTACTCACCCATCATCTATTTTCCATTCATCAATCCGTCCATCCATCTATGCATGCTCTCAGACACCATTCATCCATTCACCTCTGTCCCTCCATCCATCTAGCAGACATTTTCCAGGCAACACAAGGTGTGGCTGTTCTCCATCCCGTGACAGCAGAGGCCTGCCAAGCAGACAAGCTTTACCTCATTCAGCTTGCTTTTGCTGTAAGTAGTAGGAGAGAAACAAATATGAATGAGTATTCTGCCCATCAAGGGAGGGCGCACCGGGAAGACTGGATATCTAGAAAAAGCTCCGCTCCCAGATGCTCAGATGGGACCCGGAATTATAGAAAGATTTTCTTATCTGTGTCCTCTCACCATCCATGCTGTGTGATCTGAACCCTGCAGCCACACAACCCCCTGCCAGGTAGAACAGTGACTGGCTGCAGAGACCCCCATGCTGAGCACACTGGGGCCCGCTCTACATTTGAGGGGGATTACGGGAGATTTGTTTGTGTTTGATCTCTTGCCCAGCAGTCGATAAAATGTAATTAATTTTAAAACAAGATTCACAGCTCTGGACTGCACACTGGGATGCGCTAGGTGAATACAGGAGAAGCTTGCACTGACCCTGCTGGAAGCAGGATGCATGAATGGCAGGCTCTGTTTTTATCTACATAAGAACAAGGCCAGAGCCTCCTTTCTGCAGCTGCCAAGTTAAGGCAGTGTCCTGTGGGTGGCAGCTCTCCAGTCAGGGTGGGGAAAGAGGTCACAGATACCTGTTAAGTGCCAAAACAGAGCAGGAAGTGGGTCAGGGAAGCTGCAGAATGACATCTTGGCATGTGGATGGGGGTTGAGGTATGATCTTAGATATACTCAAAGTCAGCCAGGTTCACAGATAGGTTCAAATTAGTGCAACAAAGAGCGCGTGAGGCAAGCTGGCGTGATTGAGCTGCTGGAGGAGAGCTGACTAACAGAGGGCAGGTGTCTTGAGGGGAGCGTTCCTAAGGAGGTTGAGCCTCAGGGAGCTGTGGCTTAGAAAGCCATAGTTCACATCCTAGGACTAAGAGCCACAAACTGTCACAAACAGCAGAGCCACTGAACTTCCCAGTTATGAGGCCTTAAAAATAAAGGAAAACTAAACTTTTTAGCTTCAAACTATAACAGAGAATTATGGGATTTAAATTGGTAGGTATTTTATATAACATTTAAACCAGTAGTGTGGGGTGCACCTGATACTAACCAGGGTGGAGCTTAAGACCCTTACTTACATGGACAGAGCTTGTACTCCTGTTTACTCACACAGACACCCACTGGGATTCACTGAGGCCCAGCAAAATATAGTAACAGAAAATCTGACCAAAACATCTGTCGTGCCCAGGAGAGTTGACCGCTAAGATCAGGCATCAGTAATGGCAGCACAGCTCTAGGGCCTTAAAGTCCCAGCAAAACTTCACACCCACTCCTGTGGTCCAGTCATGAGGCCATGAACAGTGTCCTGGTCTCCTGTAAGATCCACCCCTCCATACCAGAAGAAACGTGTCCTCAGACTGACAACCATGGGGTTGTTCCCCTGCACCCTAAAGCCTCCTAACACCGATCAATGGGGTACTGTCAGAGGAATCTGAGTTTGAGGTAGAAGTATACAGCAGCTGCATCTTCTTGGCCAGCCCTAAGGCCCAAGGTATACCATCCAAGCTGGCCCTCCCTGCTCTAACCCGCAGTCCTATCTCAGGCCCCAGAAAGGGCTAAACAGAGCAAGACAAAGCATTCCACATCAAATATAGCTTAAAAGCAGGAAGAAGCATAATGTTCTAGTTTGAAGACCTCCTGGAGAATGAAGCATCCCACCCCAGTGGCTACAGAAAGTTCTGCTTCCCTCGCCCAACCCCTGATGCTCAGCCACATCCTATCTGATCCCTCGGAATACTGAACCAAGTCCCCAAGGAGAGCTACAGTCCTCTTACTGAGGGCGCTGGCTTCCCAGGGGATGGGGTGGGGGTTGAGGTGGCAGGCCTCCCCAACCCAGCTAGGGGTAAGGACTGTTGACATAATAGGGCTATTGTGCCTTTGATGAGGCTCACTCATAGCGACCAGGATGATGGAACAGCCGTTATCAATATCGCATTCCCAAATCCACAGAAAGTCTCCTTCTGGTCTTACAGAGGTGACACCCACAGAGCCAAGAAGAGCCTAGACGACAGACTGAGAAAACAGCCCGGTGCTGCAGCTGCAAGGTCCTGAATTCTGTCTACCTCATGATCGTAGAAAGCGACGGACCTCAAGCCTCTGGCAAGACCTCAGCCATGACCTTAATTCCAGCTTATAGAGTCCCTAGCAAGGCACTCAGTTATGCCCAGTCTCTGACTTTGGACACTGGAGATGAGAAATGTGATTTTGAGTCTGTGATCTGCACCTAATACCAAATGAGGGCTGTTCCCTGAAGAGGGAGCACATGTACTTCTTGCCCTCAAAGAGTCATGATGTGTGTGGGAGGGAACAGTCAGAAGAACCCCAAGCTAGTGGAAGACAATCTACAGTGGACACAAAGCCCAGGGGAATATGAGGCATGGAATCCGGAAGAGGACCCCCATGGAATCTGCTAGAGGGAAATGCAGCCTAGCCCGCTGAAAGCTGAGCTCAAGAAGATGTCAGGGGTACTGCAGCAGAGGCTCCATTCAGGATAGTCGTCTGGGCTGTAAGCTTCAGAGCCTGGGAGCAGGGCTCAGGGAACCTGGGGCACATCTGAGCAGATCTGTGGGCCAGGGCCAGCCTGGCATGGGTCTGAGAGCACCAGGCTACTGCTCACTCTCTGACCCGCTCACAGCCTTGCACACTGCAAACAATGCTCCATGCCTGTGGGAAATAAAGTCACCTCCCTGTTCTAGAAATCGCATTTGTCCTCAGGTGTCAGGGACATTCCAGCTTCCCCTTCCTCTGCAGAGCCACTAATGTCAAAGCAATGATGAAGGCTCTACCTCCGCGGACTAGCGTTAAAGAGGAGAGGAAAGAATCACTGCGAAGGAACTGTGACTTTATGAAGACACATTGCTGAGGTGAAGTGCATTGGAGCAGAAAGGCCAAGCCGTGATGGATGGATCTAGTTCTAGCTGGGCGGGGTTTGGAGGGGAGCAGCAGCCACTAGATGCAGAGCAGACAGCTAGGCTGGAAACTGGGGAAAAGTGCTGGATATGAATATCCCCACATTAATGGAGATGAGAGGGAAGGGTCCATCCTAGAGGCACAAGAAAGGGATGCGCAGACCACAGCAGGCCACCTCAGAGAAGCAAAGTAACCAAAGGTTGCTGCTGCCGATAGGTAGTGTGGACAATGCAGCTCTGCAGTGGAAGTAAGTAGGCATGACAGCAAAGGCCAGTACTGGACTCTACTGGCACATGCATGCAAAGAACTTATTCTCACAGGGACAGACGGCAGCACCATAGGGACACTCCCGCCTCTCCCTACATGCTGAATCTCGGGCACAGGACTAGCATGTCTCTTGGATTTGGAGGGTCCAAACCATAAAGACCCTGTGGCCCTAAACCCTCACCATAGTCAGGGAGCCAAGTTGGCAGTGAGGTGCCTGTAAGTGTATTCTCCAGACCCTGGCGGGCCTAGGTCAGCTAGCATGAGGGAAGGTTCTGGCAAAGACCAGCAATGCAGATTTGAAGGTTGAGTAGCTCAAAGTCACTGTGCACCTATGCTGGGTATAGTCATTCTTCTGAAGCATGCCTGCCCTCTGATGAAAACTGTGGCTGAGGACATGCTAAGGGACCTGATCGTGACTCCTCTGTAGGAGGAATGTCAAGGCAAGGGACTACTTTCTCTGACTGCAGAGATAGCCTCAGCCATGCAACGTCTTAGATTTGCCTATATCATGAGGACCTGGTGGCCTCTTGAGGGCAAATGAGGCCGGGACTGAGCTGAGCAGCCACTGAGGATGTTCTGTATGGCACAGTGGATATGAACAAGCAGGATGCGGGAACACTAATGCTGGAGTTGAACAAGCCTGTTCTTCACAGAAGAGAGGATCCTTCCACATCCACCTGCTCACAGTCACCATAACGCCAGAAGCAGGAGGAAAGCAAAGGAGAGGACCTCCTTCCACAGGGAATATAGAACACCTAGCTTGAGAAAACAGACAGGGTTTGGAGGGCAGGGTCACCTTCATGAGGGTGTTAGAATTCTGCATAGCACATGGAGGAAGCCAAACCTTGGTATTGAAATGCCCACTGCCACCCACAGCGGCTAACACCTCTGCTTAAGGCCTTCCCAATAGTTTTACTTCCCAAAGTAAGCAAAGGTTGCTTCTGCCGATAGGTAGTGTGGACAATGCAGCTCTGCAGTGGAAGTAAGTAGGCATGACAGCAAAGGCCAGTACTGGACTCTACTGGCACATGCATGCAAAGAACTTATTCTCACAGGGACAGACGGCAGCACCATAGGGACACTTCCGCCTCTCCCTACATGCTGAATCTCGGGCACAGGACTAGCATGTCTCTTGGATTTGGAGGGTCCAAACCATAAAGACCCTGTGGCCCTAAACCCTCACCATAGTCAGGGAGCCACTTTCCCTTCCCCCCCCCAGATAGTACCCACTTCCATTGATGGTTTACACAGCAGGATTGAGGTCACAGCTGGGTTGTGAGCTGCCAGAGGAGGCTGGAAATCTTGAGTCCCTTGACTTACAGAAGCATTCCCCTGAATGTGCCTCCTACTTAGAAGGCTCCCCCCCTCTCGTGTGTGTGTGTGTGTGTGTGTGTTGGTGAAAATTTCTATAGCTTCAGGCTTAGAACACACTACTTCATTTTAACTTCATCCTAAAATTCCATCTGCAATCACCCATGTCCATCTACCACACTATGAAGTATTAGGTGGACCTTCACATGCCTTTTAAGCCCCTAACAGAAGTGGCGTTCCCTAGATGACTGAGTTGGAATTTCTCACCCATTCTGAGTGAGAAAACTCAACATGATTCTTATCCTCTGGGTCAGGGTTAGAATGGAGCCTACTGGGAACTTCAAGGCAGGGCAGGACCTTCCCATAGATCAAGCATCAAGGTTTGGCAGGGACCTCTGCATCAGGCCTGGCCCTTTTGCACCAAACACCTGAAGACCTTGTCCTTCTTTCTACTGAGGTCTTCCCAATATATACCCACTGCCGCTTGCTGGGAGCCAAGCCCCTCCAACCAGCTGAGCCACTGTTTCCGGAGCAGGCATGAAGCTGTGTCTTTGTAAGGCCCTTGGATGTGCATCACGTGACTAGAACTGAGCACCCCCGGGCACATTCTATGCACACACACGCACACGCACGCGCTTATGCATACACATAGCCCATCAATTAGCTGCTCAGAACAAAGAAAACCCACTTTAAGATAATTTGCTGCCTAGATGCTGAGACAGCGAGCAATTTTTAAAGGGCACCTTCTTTTAATTACAAACAGAATTAAAGTGTTGCCCCCGGGCCATCCATAGTAGCTAAGAGAAGAGATGTGGCCACGGGCCCCATGATTCTGGTGTCAGCTGGCTGTTACATGTGAGCCTCCCAGATCTGCCATGAAGACTACTTGCCTTAGGAACCTAGGCTGTGCAGGGCTTTTGGGCAGGGTCTGGACTATCAGAGTGGGTATCAGGTGGGGTCTTCTATGTCACCATGAGCTCCGGGGTATCAGTTGGGCTCTAGGGTGGATGCCAAGGTGTGGGCTGCCTTCCCTAGCAGTGTAGACTGTATTTTTGGAAGGTTTCAGGCCCTCACCTCTGAACAACAGAACAACTTCAGAGACATGAGCCAGGCCTAGGCTTCCGGGGCACTGGAGACCACAGCCCTAGGCTCTGAAACTACGAAGTCCACGCAGGTTACCAAGCTCAGCACATCTTTCTGCCAAGCCGCAGGGACAATGGGGCCCTCAGAGCTATGTGGAGCTGGACTGGTGCCTGGCTAGCCTCTCAACTCTCTCATCTGTACAAGGGACAAGGACGAGCTAACTGAGAAGGCCCGAAAATGTGCCTGGAACACATGTGCTCACTCAGAGGGCCTCAGACCACACAAAACAGAAGCTTCTTTACTTTAAGGTGACACTTTAACTTAATGCAAGACTGTGGTCCTCCAAGCCACACTTCTGCTCATCTGATTCCCATAGCAATCCTACCTACCACAGACCCTGGTTTCCCATGTGAGAGAGGAACTTGAAAGAGAGGAGGAACCAAACCACAGGCCTGAGCCTGAAGAAGTGGGTATTCTTTTTGTGAGGACCCCTACCTGCCCTCCATCTACTCCCTAAGTCAAGCCTCTGCAGGACACAGCTGGCCTGCTGCCAGCTTGAAAGGCAGGCAACCCCCTGTCCTACCTCCTGGCCAGGCCTCTTGGGCTGGTATGAAGGGTGCTGCTGTCACCTCGTGGCCATATCTGGTTCTACATGCCTGGAGCCCACAGGCATTCTGTTTCCATCACCAACTCTTTCCTGAAGGCCCTAGTTCTTACCGTATACCCCCCAGAAGACACTGACATTGGCCCTGCTTATGACAGGCTGCAGGGGTGCTGAGATCTCAGATTTCTTGCCAGCACCTCCATTCGAGATCAGGCCTGAAGACCCTGCTGTGTCTGGAAGGGCAGGTCTCCAGTTCTGGTAAAGACTGACTTTGGCAGGGTGCCACATGGGCCGCATGCATGTTTTTCAGGAAGGAGGACAGTCATGGGACAGGTTAGAATGCCTTTGTCCCTACAACACACACACACACACACACACCACATATCACATCACACAAGCAAAGCTACCCACCTGGGAAAATTAGTCCTTTAGCAAGTAGGTATTACACTTGCACACTCTGTGGAGCCTCAGCCTAGTACACAACCACAGAACTGGGTGCCTGGAGCTGTGTCGAGGCAGAGCCTACCCTTTCTGGGCTCCATCCTGGTCTTTGTTGGAGCCCAGCTCAATATGGGACCCAGCACACCGGGCTCAGGGCAGGGTGTTACGAAGCATGAAGTTCCCAGAGGCTCAAGCCTGGTCTGGGAAGTCTGTGCCCCTAACCTTCCACCCAGGCGATAGGTAGTACTGGGTCAGATGGACCCCAGCTGCAGATATCCAGGCTGATAAATAACGAGGAGAGCTAAACTTCAGCGCCTGAGACCAGGCCTCAGTGGTCCCCTTGTGAGGTGCTCTGCCCTCCTTGCATAAGCACAAAAGGGAAGGACAGCCTCATCTCCCTCCAACCACCTGACAAAGCCCGACTACCAACCCTCTCTACCTGTAGCTCTAGTCACTGCAGCTGTATGAGAATCCAAAGACTGAGCCATAATCCCCACTCTGGATCCTGACCTTGTGCCCTCTGACCTTGTGCTGCGACTCTAAGGTGGCTATAGTCTGGCAAGCTTTCTATCCTTGTATTCTGGGGGCTACAAGCTCTTGGGCCAGGCCTAAGGTGTCCAGTACCAGACACTTGGAAGGAACTGGAACCCAACTTACCAACAGGGCTGGAGACGGCTATCTCCCAGATCCCTCCCTTCCTCATCTAGCCTTTGCGTGGGATCTCCTGTTTCCATTGAGAATCCAAGGGCTTCCCTATTGCAGAGTACAGAGCGGAACACAACAGCAGAGCAGGCCAGCAGGGAGGACCTAGGGATTCCGAATCAAGAGAATGGCTGGGGAAATGAAGAAGTAGGCTCAGAGGTCTGTGCTGGTCAGAGACAGTGGGCTTTGCTTCTCTCTGCCATGGAAAGGAAGAGCCCCTGGGAACCTGGAGAACTGCAAGAGGCCAGAAGAGGGCACCAGCCTTCTTCCCACTGCCCAGCCACACACAGTGGTGTCCGGGTAGGGGTGAGGGTAATAGCTGCTAGCTCAGGCGTTGCGCCCCCTCCCCCAGTGTTCTTGCCCATCCCTTAACACAAGGCTGTCAACAACTGACCTCTACTTTTCTCAGCAACACAGAAGGGGGGCTGCAGACAGCAGGTGCTTAACAAGGGTCTTGGCAGAGAGGAGGGCATTAAAGAGCAGCACCCTGACATGCCAGATATCCACTGAGACTTCTGTCCCTCTCCTGGTCTGATGCCACTTAGGGAAAGCTCAGACCGCTTCCTTGGGGGAGATGCTGGAGGGGAGCATTGGCCTCCCTGAGCCCTTCAGTCCTGTGTACAGAGTCTGCTGATGGTGTTCAGGTCAGTCCCATGATGAGCTGTTTACCAAAGACAAAGTGCACGGAGGAGTGAGGCTGGAGGCCTGAAGGAAATGGAGGCCTGCCACTTGCTAGGGATTAGCTTCTTCAAAACCAACATCGCCCAGGCTTCCGAGAGCTATAGTGAGGTGCGTATGTTCCTGTCAGAACAGCTTCATCCTGGCATGAGCGAGGGAGGAGGAAAGCCAGAGCCCAGGGGACACCCTGACACACTGGACGGGGGATGTAAAAGGGGTGGGGGAAGGAAAGCTGAGCACAGGGGCACACACCAGCAATCCCTTCACTCAAGAGGTGAAGGCAGGACAGCCTGGCTATCGCTATCTTTTAAAAAGGAAAAGGAAAGAGAAGGAATGGAGAAGGAATGGCCTCATGCCCTGGTAGAGAGAACCCCAAGGGCAGACCTGTGGGAGGGTGAAAAAGCAGGGTTCTGAAGGATGTACAGGGGCCTGGTTAGGGGTGTGCAATGACAGGACAGCAGTGGGAAGGTGAGCCAGAGTGTGGGAGACATTGTAATCCCAGCACTCAAGAGGCCAAAGCACAAGGATCTCCAGTTTGAGAACAGACTGAGCTACAAACAGTTTTTTGAGACTCTGTCTCAAAAGAGGGAGGAGGCAGGCATGGTGGCACTTGGGAGTCAGAGGCAGGTGGATCTCTCTGGGTCCAAGGACAGTGTGATCTGTATTTGGAGCTCCAAGCTAGCCAAAGCTACATGGTAAAACCATTCTTATACCACCAAGCCTCTGAAGGTTCTAGAATTCCTCCCCGATCCCGGAGTTGCAGGTATGGTCGGCAAGCAGAAGGCTTCATTCATCCTGTGGTCGTACTTCCTTCTTCCTCCCTACCCTAGATGGGTATGGCCAGCACCACGTTGTCACCAGACCTTGTCACCAGCTGGCTGGGGACTGATGACAGGGCCAGGTGATAGATCTGTGGAAACCTTATTATCCATATTTCACACTAGCAACAGCTGCAATGAGTGTGGCCCTCCTACACCCACTACACAGAATCTCCATAGGAGTGGCATCAGGGCCCTGGGACTTTGTGGTCTGGAAGGAGAGCCCAAGGTTTTTTGCAGTGTCTTGCCCTCCACCCCTCGAGCTTACAATGAGGTACCAATTGTGTGTCAAGAGCCTCACCTGACTCCAGATCTGCTGAGCTATGATCGTGGACTTTCAGCTTCTAGAGAAGGGATGCCCTGGAGCCTGTGAGCCACCACCTGTGGCGCACTGCCAGGTGACCCGCAGGGACCAGACAGACAGACAGCTCACTAGCCAGCTGGCCAACACACTGCTCACTACTGTCCAAGTGCCAGGTGTGCAGGAGATGGAAGCATGCTGGCTAGCTCAGTGTGTTCCAGGACATCTTCTCCTGGCAGAAGGCCTGAAGTGACTCTACCCCACCACCAGACTCCGAGCATCTTCATCTTCAACACACACACACACACACACACAGTCTCCCACTCTCTCTAAATTGACTATCATTCTTAAGAGACCTTGAACAGTCTCCAGTCAGTGAGCTGTCTACCTGTCTCTTCCTGCTGATAAAATTCCCTGACCAAAGAAAAAGAAAAAACAAACAAACAAACAAACAAAAAACCTCACCAAGCATATACCTGTAATCCCAGCACTTAGGAGGCAGAGGCAGGATGATTTCTACGAGTTTGAGTCCAGCCTGGTCTACAATGCGAGTCCAGGAGAGCCAGGGCTACACAGAGAAACCCTGTCTTGAAAAACCAAAGAAAACAAACAAACAAACAAAACCTCAATGAATAATGAAATGGTAAGTTTATTTCGTTTACTTATTTATTTGGGGGTGTTCTATTTTGCTTGCAACAGAGTCTCTCATAGCCCTAGCTGTCATGGAACTCACTCACCATGTAGACCAGGTTGGCCTCTAACTCACAGAGGTTCATCCACCTCTGCCTCCTGAGCTCTGGAACTAAAGCTGTACATACCAAGCCTGGCTCAGGTTGGCCAGCAAATGTGGGAGCTGCCTGTAGGTGGAAGGTGATGGCTCCCCCCTCCCTGGGACAACTGACACATTTAGTGTCTGTCTCCCATCTGTAAACAGCATCTGCTTACAGGATTGAAGCGTGTGTAGAATTCAGTCTGGATTCTCCAATGGAAGCTTCCCACAACCAGGGTGGTAAGTTTCGTGTGGAAATACACAGAGCCAACTGGCTGCAGACATCAGAAAGCCCAGAGAGCACACCCGCAGGGCACGGTAGCTTCCTTTCCTGACAGTCAAAAATGTAAGGGCACCACAACCCTTATCAGGAAGGAGGGTTGTGACATATGTCAAGTCAGGAGGCCTCCCACTGAGTTTCCATCAGGCCTAATTAGATTTTGTTGTAAAGAGATAAAAAGCTGTTACTTTGTATCAGCAAGGCATCTTTTCTCAGGGTGATGAAAGGGAGAAGTTGGGAGACAGGTAGAAGGAGAGGACTGGGCATTAATAGACTTTGGAAGAAAATCCTGACAGATCCAAATTGATTCTGAAGCCTGAGAAAATTGAGTGCAGAGGAAATTAGATTTATGCACTGTAAAATGTACCTGCCTCTCAGTATCTACCAAAAGCTGTTAAAATGGTAATCTTTAGAGATGCATGGAAATTGTATGTGAATAGACCAATGAACCATCAAGGGAGCAGACTGCCTCTGCGGAGACACACACATAGCACTACCATAATGAATAGTATACAACAGATACTGTATATTAGCTCAAAGCATGTAGAAGTATGTGCTAAACTGAAAGCTCCTGGTAACTTTTCCATGAGCATGTTCTCAGAAATCTTGGGAGTATGGGGTGCAGCACAGACCTACCAGTCCCTGGGCTGTGGAGCCTCACCTTTACTTCTTGGGATACTGAAGGATGGCTCCATTTCCTCAGCTAGACCCAGGTTATTGCTCAGGAGAGAATGTGTGATTTGCTATTCTGTTGGAGATACAGTCCTAGGGAAATGTATTCCTAATCCTGAGGAGAGTCCACCAACCTTGCAATGTCTCCACTGACAACTCCTGTCTTGTTTCTTTTTACTATTTCTGAGGGACCTAGAAAATAAGGAGTTTTTTAATGCCTGTAAAACAGCTTTGTATCAGCCTGGTGCCTTGGCGCATGCCTTTAATCCCAGCATTCAGGGAGGCAGAGGCAGGCAGATCTCTGTGAGCTCAAGTCCAGCCTGGACTATAAAGAGTTCAGGATAGCCAAGGATACACAGAGAAACTTTGTCTCAAAAAAACAAAAACAAAAACAAAACAAAACAAAAAAACACCAGCTTTGTATCTTTGTGCTATAAAATAGGAATAGAAAGACAGACTCCCATTCATGATAGGAGAGGTGATATCAGTCATTCATGCAGCAATACGGAGCTGTGTAACAAACAGGCCCCACACAACACCAAGCACATAAGGGTGTGCTTACATACCATATGTCAGCATGTCACCTTTGCTCTCTGTGACTACTGAAGATCAAGGCAACACACACTGCCACAGCCATCAAATCAGGTCCACAGCCAAGGCCAAAGTCTAGAGAACAATAAGGATGGTCCTCTGTGTGTCACAGGGTCTGTAAACAGCTCCTGTATCTCCCATTCAGCATTCAGACCCCCAAGTTGCAGGGAGGAGGAGAGCAGAAGCCAGTGGAGCCTGCACTTGGGAACCTGTCACAGACTCAAGGCTTGGGCTCCATGCTCATAACTGGTAGCCCTGACACCATGAGGCGTTTGGAGGTGGGCCTTCGAGCAGGTTACAATGGTTTGATACATGGTGCTCAGGCAAGAAGAAGGAAGGATCAGAGGCCTCTCTCTCCCCCCCCCATCTCTGTTCTCTCCTCCCAACGCCCAGAGCCATGAGACATCAATGCCTGATGTTAAACCAACACAGCATGAACCCCTACTTAACTGTATGAGCTCAGGCACTCCCTGAAGACCTCCTGTGAGAGGTGAACATTGTAGAACCTGAAGAGACTCCCCTGCTGTGGCCTCCATCTCTCTGTGAAAATCACTGGTTCATAAACTCAGCCACTCTGGGAAAGACAGAGACCAGAGCTGGGCGTTGCTGTACATCAGACACTACCCAGCAGGGAAAAAAAAAATATATATATATATATATATATATATATATATATATAGAGAGAGAGAGAGAGAGAGAGAGAGAGATCCCTGCTCTCCTGATTGGCTATTTCCTGGTTGCAGAGGGGAGACAGCAAGCTGGGTGTGGTGGCACACACCTTTGATCCTAGCTTGGGAGGCAGAAGCAGGCAGGCAGGCAGTACTCTTTGAGTTTGAGGCCAACCTGGTCTACCAAGTGAGTCCAGGACAGTCAGAGCTGTTACACAGAGAAGCCCTGTCTTGAAAAATCAAGAAGAGGGGAAGCAACAACAGAGAGTCTGGTGCCAGCAAGTTCTTGGACAGTGGGAGGGGGTGTGAGTTTAGCAAGGCAGGGCTAGGAAGAAATCCAGAGGGAAGCTGACATTTGAAGACTGTGAACACGGAGCCAGCCGAGGGTCTTAGAGAACAGCATCTCCAGCAAAGGTCGTGACAGTGCAAGGACCCTGAATGAAAGCAGACTGGGTGTTCCGAGAACAGCCCACGGCAGCTGGAGCAGAGAAAGAGAACAGGATAGGGACACAGGATGCAGGAGGGGTGGTCATAAAGACAACGCTGATGGGAAGACACTGTGGCGCCCTGAACAGAAAACAAATGTGAGGGTCTTTTCAGAAAACTTCTCTGGCTGCTGGAGACAGAGCACTGGGTGCAATGGTCAGTTACTACAGTCAAATAAATAGCTCCTGAATTAGCAGCATAACACACATATGAATAGGCACACATATTCTGTAGGTCAGGAACTAGACTAGGTCCAGCCAGATCCCTGAGTTCAAGGCCCTGGTGTCAGCTGGGGCTGGGGTCATCTTCTGATGGCAGCTGGGGGAAGACACACGCCTCACGCCTCACACACACACGCTCTCAACTGGATTCTGACCCCAATGAGAGTGCTGGGGCAGGAAGGCAGAGCCAGGATCTTCCCGTAGCTATCCCCCTTCACTGTGTTTCTGTTTGTCAATAGTAACATGGGTCCTGCCTGCTGTCTCCCCAAGGAATACAAGAAGGTGCAAATGCTACCAGGTGGAGTCCTGGGGACAGTTGAGGCTGCACACCAACGACAATGAAAGCAGGAGCTAGAGACCAGCTCTCCTGCGATGGTCCAGACCTGAGATGGCAGCAGCTGAGGGGAAGCAGCCAGATGCTGTAAACAGCAGGACTCCACAAACAATGTGAGGAGTGTCCAGCCTTCGGCTTAAAGATGGGGTAGTCACAACAGGAAATAGAAACAATCCAGCCCCACCCAAGAAGAGGGTCACTCCCCTGCAGAAGCGTTAGATGGGGGAGAGCACCCTAAAGCCTGTTCTGCTTGGCAGAGGCTGACAGACTGCCACAGAGAGACCGGCACGCTGTAGGTAAACCCAACCGTAATCAAGGCAGCCCTCCCGTCAGCAAATAAGTAAATCTCTACTTGGGGCGGGCTGCCAGGGCCTGAGCCCAGGCCCAGCCCTAACCAATCAAACCTCCCACTAATTGCTTTAGGGAAGAGGCATGGCAGAGGGCTCCTAATGGGGTTTTAAGGAGAGAGACAATAGCCCCTCTCCAGCTGTTGCCCGGGGCAACTGCACAGAGGGCTCTAGCGCAGGCTGAGATTGGATTACCCTCCTGTTTATTCATCCACACACACTTACCCTGAGCCACCCAGGGTGGAGAGGGGATCTAGCATCTGTGTCACAGCCCATGAATGCAAAGAAGAATTTATGTGGGAAACGTGTAGGCATTGATGACAGGAATTCATCTCTGTCAGTTTCCGCTTCCTCTGTGACCTTCCCTTTCAAAGCACCTACCAGAGCTAATCTGCTCGGCATCCAGGAGACAAAAAAGAGAGCCTAACTCTGTGAAAAACTGAGTCAGACTACCTTTAGCTTCCAGGGGAGAAATTTAAGACAGGTCTGACAGAACCTCATCTTCCCCCAAGGGATGCCCTACTTAGAAAAGGGGAAGCCTGGCACCACCCCACATAAAATGGTCATGCACCAAGCTCCCTTCTTGCACTGGACCAGGTTCCCCCAGCCAACCTCGGGACAAGATACCTTTCACAGATTGGCACGGCTTCAGTTCACACTTTCCCATGTTACCTTCTTGACTAACGTAGCAAGGCATCTGTCACCACCTTGTCTTCTCACTCTAGAATTTGTAGAAGTCAAGCCCTGTGGAGGAAGGAAAGGAGTTGTCCAGACTGAAGGCCATCTCCTGGCTGATAATGAGCAGAGAGGCGGCAGGCAGGTCTCTCTTGGGAGAGGGTCCCGTCTTGTCCTCTCAGCCATGGGTCTGGGTGGGATGGAAGCTTTCAGTCCACAGTGACATGGAAGGGCAGAAAGAAAACCAATCCAAGATGGGCTTCGAGGGTCCCAAGGAGAATGTGGGTACTCAGAGATGGAGGATGGATTCAGGTGGCTGGGAATGACCCCAAAAGGCCTCCACAGAGGTGAAGGTACCCTGCTGGACCCACTAGGATGGGGCTCAGGGACTTCCCTTGAGCAACCTATAATCAAATGGTGATGTGGGTCCGTTCCCCCTCCAGCCATTCAGCCAAGCCTTCTTGAACTAACAGATAGCCAAGAACTAGGCGCGTAGTCATTCCTTCTAAGAACAGCTGTAGGGGAAGACACAGAAGGGTTCGGGGTCATGAGGCTGTCACTCAGATAACTCTGTCCACACTTAAATGGGCCTCACTGCATTGCCAGAGTAATACTGAGCAAGTGACCTAACCTGATTTCTGTATTTGTAACATGGGGCTGATAGTAGGACCACCATCACAGAGTCAGGAGGAGAAAATGAGATCACTCATGTAAAGCTGCTTCACCATTCTCATCACCTAACCCAAGGACATCTACACAAAAGCATGGTATGATCTGCAGCCTTGACATTCTCTCCAACAGGCCTTTCAGGAGGCAAATTCTGAAGGGCAAGAACCTAGACATCTCTGGTGTGAGGCAGAAGAAAACACCAGCTGTGAGGAAACCAGGAGGCTGAGCCCAAGGAGCAAAGCAGTCAGTGCTCATTCACTGACGGCTCCCGCTGCTACAGTAAGGAACCAATCATGGCTGCCTCTAAGTCTCCCTGGTTATAAAAGAAGCTCAAAGCGCAGATCTGGGGTGAAAACTTCACTTTTGGAAATACCACAGGAGAAACAAACATAGCTGTAGATTGCACTGGGCCCAAGAGCCGCAGGACAACATTGGCTTCAGAGTCCAGTAAGGTCAGCTTGTGCAACTATCTGAACTCACTGTGACCTGATGACCAGTTCCAAGCAGGTCTGAGCCAGAGCACTGCTAACCATGTACTGCAAAGACTGTGATGACAAGAGTTTCTGTGAAGACCCCACTTCCTTTGACCTGGCACACAGCCAGAAGTTGGCATATGTGAATAATTGTCTTTCCAAACTGCAGCTCTGGATTAGCAAGCTTGGGCTGGACCTTGTCAGTTTGCAGGGTTTGCTACATCAGCAAAGACCATACGCCTGTTTTCAACTCCACCTTCTCCACCAGAACATTACCCAGCATGCACCTAAAATGGGGCTAGAATTCCTCTCTGGAGGGTGGCCCAGCCTTTGAGATGCCTAGGTACACAGAACAGATCAGGAAAGGTTAGATCATACGCAGCACACTGAGCCCTGGATGCCCATTCATGGAACAAGCCCAACCCACACCAAGAGGCCATGGTTATAAGTTAGTTATAAGTGCCCAGCCATGGTCCTGAGAGGTGCTGGGAAGCCAGCATGGCACAGGAGCCTTCAGATAACCTTGGTACCAAGTATCTATGCAGTGCCAGCTCCTGCCAAGAGGAGCAGATGAGTGAGCTCTCACCACGACAGTCAGCCAAGACTGGAGAGGTGTAGTTCACTACGTACCAGGAGAGTTTTGGGGTGGTTTCCAGGATGACCTGGAACTTGCTATGTAGTCCAGGCTGGCCTCACACTCACAGAAATCCAACTGCCTCTGCCTCCCAGAGTGCTGGGATTACAGGCATGTGCCACCAAGCCTGGCTTCTTTGTTTGTTTGTTTGTTTGTTTGTTTGTTTGTTTTAAAGAATGGTGTGTGTGTGTGTGTGTGTGTGTGTGCGCGTGTGTTCAGTGCCTACAGAGTAAGAGGGTTGAGAAGAAGGTACCCCGGAGCTGAAGTTACAGGGGGTTGTGTGTGGGAATCACAGTTGGGTCTTCTGGAAGAGTAGGAAGAACTCTTAACAGCTGAGCCATCCATCTCTTCAGCCCTTCTGGATTTTTTCCTCTTTTTCTTTTCTTTTCTTCTGAGGTGGGGTCTTATGTTATCAAAAACTAGCCTCAAACTCACTATGCAAACAAAGATAACCTGGAACTTCTGATTCTCCTTCTTTCACCTCCTGAATGCTAGGATTACAGGGACAGGCTACCATGCCTGACCACTAACTGAATTCAGAATCCCCTGGAAGACACCATTCTAGATGTGTCTAGGAGAGCATTTCCAGAGGAAATTATGTGGAGGAGAAAGAACTACCCTGGATGTGGGGTGAGCTAGGGTCCTAAAATTAATAAAAAGGAAAAAGAAGAAAGCCATCTAAGTGCAGGCATCCCTCCTTCTCTGCTTCCCATCCCACAGACATGTGGGGATGTGGAGAACCTCAGGGGCACGCTCCCACTGCGTGGAGATGCTTTCGTGTCTTCCCACCATGGTGGACTGTAGCCCATCAGCCTGTGAACCAAAACAAACTCTTCCTCCCTTCATTTTCTTTTTCTTTAGACAGGGTCTCTCTATTGTGTACCATAACGCATGCATGCCCACACCACATGTTACACATCACACACATCATAAGTGCACATACACAACAATAATAATAATCTGGAATTTAAGATAGCAGTAAAAAAATAAAATCCTCTTCCAGAAGACCCACCAGCTCCTAATGGGATTCCATCTTTAATGCTTCTAGAACACTTTCTCCTGGGTAGAAATGATCTATTATTTGGTGGAATCTTTAAAACAGGGACTCCAGGCAGGGTGGTGGTGGTGCACACCTTTAGTCCCAGCACTCAGGAGGCAGAGGCAGGCGGATCTCTGTGAGTTCCCTGAGGCCAGCCTAGTCTACCAAACAAGTTCCAGGATAGCCAGGGCACACACAGAGAAACCCCTTTCCTCCGCCCAGAATATAGTGAGTTTCCTCTACATACGAAAGCCTTCAGGTGATTCCAGGAGATGTATCCTTACACATGTACACATAGCTTGCTGCATAGATACATGCCACATACCCATGTCCACATGCATGTTGTGTGTGTGTGCTCTTATGTGCAGGGAAGAAATGGCAGAAGCCTAGTGCTCGGCAGTATCAGGGCTGGGCCTGCCTTCTCTTTCTTTCCAGCAAGCATGGCAACACTCACCTGAGCAGGACCCTGCCTCCTCACTGCATCAGGAAAGACTTCTCACAGACTGCATTACTCACGAAGTTCCATCTCCAGTGCCTTGTCCTGGTGCTGCTGGACTCGGCATCGGCACCTATGGTAAGAACTAAAGGGTGTGGCCAAGGGACTACAACCATGCCTGACAATGCAAGGTGGAGCTGGCCACTGACCATGACCATGACACTGTTCCCTGCTCCCTTACCCAAGTCCCCTGCCTTCAGGGACATTCTCCCTAGAGAAGATTTGGGCAAATACTACAGGGTGGAGCAAATACAGAACTTCTTAAAGGGGCCCCATTCTGCAGTTCCTACCACTATGACTTTCTACTTTTCACTCTGAGAGCCGCCTGGAGCCTGACCGAACCACACAGGGTGGGTGGAAAGGTCAGAGGAGAGAAAAGAGGAAGCAGAAAACTTTCCAACTGAGGATGCGCCTTACCTGTGAGAACAACTCCCAAACAGGCCTTTCCTCATACTGCCTGGAAGTCCAGTGGGTTCAGCCTAGGAAGCTTGGGAGCCCAGACTGGGAATCCTTGACATTCTAACCTAGGAATCTGTCAGAGTTCAACCTAAGGGTCCTTGAGAGTTTGACTAGGGATCCCTGGAGGTTCAGCCCAGACATCCTGGCAGTCACATCTGAGGACTGCTTAATGTTATTGTTTAACAAAAATAGCAGCTGAAAGCTCTGATCTTCAGGTAACAGCAGAGAGAGAGAGAGAGAGAGAGAGAGAGATACTGAGCCTGGGCTTTTAAAACCTCAAGGCCCAACTGATACACCTCCTCCAACAAGGCCACACCTCCTAATCCTACCCAAACAGTCTCACCAACTGGAGACCAAGCTTTCAAACACTTGAGCTTCTGGGAGCCAGTCTCATTCAAACCACCACAGGCCTGTGTGCTGTGTGCGTGTGTACGTTTGCCACGGTGCAATATGTGGGGAGATCAGAGGACAATTTTCAGGATTTCCTCTCCCATCGTGGGGCCCAGGAACTCAAACAAGTACCTTTACCAACTCAGCTGCCTGTGGCCCATCTGTTTACTTTTTATTTTGAGATAGAGTATTACTACATTGCCCAGTCTGGTCCTAAGCTTACTCTATAGTCTAGTGATTTCCAACCTCTCCCCATTCCCAATACAGCCCACTGAGCTCTGATGGGACCCCCTCTTTTTTTCTTTTAAGATTTATTTATTATTATTTATAAGCATTCTACCTGTGTCTGCACACCAGAAGAGGGCACCAGATCTCACTATAGATGGTTGTGAGCCACCATGTTGTTGCTGGGAATTGAACTCAGCCAGTGCTCTTAACCTCTGAGCCATCTCTCCAGCCCCTGATGAGCCCGTTTTGTCTAACCATTATAGTCAACTAAAAATCTTGAGTTGTGGTTATTGCTTACCTGGTTCCTTTCACCAAGCTGTCTATAACCTCCTTGGCCTTGACACATTAATCTCTCTTTCCTGTCACTCAAGCTTCATTCAGTCCTGAGTATTTTGAGACTGGTTTCTTATTCTGATTTGATCTTCAGCCTCCTTCTCACCAGATCCTTCAGAGTGCTGGGAAATCACTGCTTTCCCCAGTGCCCTGTGCTCAGTCCTGATTACATTAAGTTTTAGATACATTCTGAGAACTGGGAACCAGATCTAGGTCTTCTGCAAGAACAGCAAGTGCTCTTAAGCACTGAGCCATTTCTCCGGCCCCTGGTTTTGTTTTGTTTTGAGACAAAGACCCACATTGTAGCCCAGGCTGGCCTCAAACTTTCAATCCTGCTCCTCAGCCTCCCAAGAGCTGAGATTGCAGGTATGAGCCACCATATCCAGCTCCCTTTTACTTGATTAACAAATGATTGCAAATGTACAGTGATTTCCTCCTTCCTTATTCCTGTGCCAACAGAGTGGGGCTCCCTTGCTCTAGGGATTGAGTTATCTTCCATGAAAACCCATGCAGGGAAATGTATTAGTTTGGGTCCAACAATGAAAACAGATGGACATCGGGTGACTCTAATGCAGCACAGGAAGCCAGTGAGAGAAGAGGTCACAGGGGTCACTTGTCCCTCTGACCCCCTCTGTGTATGATCCAAAAAGGAAGCCCTGCAGCTTTTGATCCTCTTTCCCAATAGGGACCGCTGACCCACAAAGACCCGACAGTCACCATGACTACTTATTTGGCTGCAGGTCAGTCACATATGAGGCCAAAAATGGGGCTGAAGAGATGGCTCAGAGATGAAGAGTATTGAGTGAGGCTGGGCATGTTGAAGAAGGCCCTTAATCCCAGCAGAGGCAGGCAGTTCTCTGTGAGTTCAAGGCCAGCCTGGTCTACAAGGTGTCCAGAACAGCCAAGGCTACACAGAGAAACCCTGTGTTGAAAAACAAAAATCAAAACTACAAACAAACAAGCAAACAAAACCAATGTCCAGCAGCTCTGAAACTGTCTGACCTCGGCTGATAGGTGGCTTGATCCTTCCTCAGCAGGTTTCCTAGGATCTGTCCTTTCCTATCCCTTCCTGCCTGAAGAGTTTTCCTAGATTATTTTGTTGGTTTTGTTCGTCTATTTTTGTTCATTTGTTTGTTTGTTTATTTATTTAGTTTTTAGGAGACAGGGTTTCTCTGTAGCCTTGGCTGTCCTGGACTCACTTTGTAGACCAGGCTGGCCTAAAACTCATGGAGTTCCTCCTGCTTCTGCCTTCCCAAGTGCTGGGATTACAGGTTGCGGCTCTGCTTTTGTTTTTTTAAATAGAGTCTCATGTGTCCCAGTTTTTATCTTGATGCTGTGTTCACTATAGTTAAGGATGACCTTGAACTCCTGATCTCACCGCCTCCATTTCCCAGGGACTGGGAATGTCCCTCATTACTTGGTTTTGTATGTGCTGGGAATCAGGGCTTCATGAGAGGGAGGCAGGGACTTCTGTCAGCTGAGCTACATCATCAGCTCCTGAAAGTCCTTTTTAAATGAAGACTTGCTTGCCCACTTTTTAATTTTTATTTTTTAGGATTTATTCTTGCCTGACATTTTGATGTGTGCCTTTAATCCCAGCATTCAGAAGGCTAAGTGAGACAGGCAGATCTCTGAGTTTGAGGCCTGCCTGAGTCTCAGGGGACGGCCAGGACTATACAAAGAAACCTTGTCTCTCCATGTAGGTAATATATTTTATTCTCTGTTATGTGCACATGTGTGTTCATGTTTATGGGTGCAGGTGCCCTTGGAGTCCAGAAGAAGGCGTCAGATCCCCTGGAGCTGAAGTTGCAGGCATCTGAGAGCTTTCTGATGTGGAAGCTGAGAACCAAACTCAGTTTCACTGCAAGAGCCGTATGTGCTTTTAACTGGTAAGCGTTCTCTCTAGCACCTTGCTCTTCTCAGGAAGAAGAGCGAGCTCTCTGAGAGAATGGAACTGCTGTGTTGATTCCATGATCTATATTAAAAATAGGCCTGTGTGGGAAACAATGTCGGAGACAGGACAGTAGAGAAGACTCGGGTCAGGCGTGCTGGTCACCCACTACGGGACCCTGTGTAGGCCTCATCACCTCTCTGTGCCCTGTGGCCCTGTCTCTAGGCAAAGCAAGGATACCAGTAACACCTTCTGCCCTGAGACTCCTTGAAGGCGTCATTCCCGGACTTCACACCTAGGTTCCGGAGGCCCTCACACCTGGCCCTCCAGCCTCTTGCATCTGGCCTCCAGCCCTTTATATATTTTCCTAGTGACACTATGGAGCTGACGTAGGCTTAGGAGGAGGGTAAGTTTGCTGTGGACACAGGCAGGCCTCACAGGAGCCTACCTACAGGAATCCCTGACCATCTGATGAACCGGCCTTTGCCAGGGCACTGAGTGTGTGTCAAAGTGTTGGCATGGTCTAGGACCTTAACTTAGAAAGACAGGGAATCTCCTAAGATGAGGGCCATAGGGACTGCCAGTGGAACCCCTAGAGCTCAGAGACCATGGACACATGCCCAAAGATGGACTCACCCCTACCCACCAGTTCATTGCCTTCCCTTTTGAGAATGGAGACATCTGTTTATCAACCTCATAACCCACTGCAAAACATATCCCAGTCAAAACAGGGCTGGTGTTAGGGAGGCAGACACACACACACACAAATAAGAAATCTTTTTTAAAGAGTAAAACAGAAAATCTGGGGACCATAAACACCAAATGACAAAAGAGTCTCAGAAGTTGTAGAAGTCTTTTACAGGGTTTTCTTTTTTGAATTATTATTATTTGTGTGTGTGTGTGTGTGTGTGTGTGTGTGTGTGTGTGTGTGTGTGTGTAATACCAGCACCCTGGGAGGTAGAAAAGCAAGAACAAGTAGCAATCTGTTGCTAGCAAGTTTGAAGCTAATCCAGGCTACATGAGACTTAACAAACAAATAAACAAAAAATACCAGTGAGCAACCAGTCTGCACAGGACTGTGGGCCAAGTGACAAAAGAGAGACACGCTCATGGGCAGGCCTGAGGTCACTGTGCAGTGAGCAGGCCCACTGTTGGTTCTGGAAGAGTATGTCCTAGGGAAAACACCCCCCCCCCATACACACACACATATCTAGTTCAAAATGTTTTCAGTATCTCAAACCGAACTCTTCTTCCCCATGGCCTGTGCACCCTGACAGCTCTTCAAACTTCTCAATTCTGGACATGTCTGGTAAAACAGATATACCCAATTTGTCCTTTTACATCTGATCTATTTCACTTTAGATTTGGAAGAGACAAGTAGGGTCTCAAATGGAAAGGTAGGCCTCCAGACAGGTGGAACAGACTTTTGCATAGGTGAGATCAGACCATGATGGGTGGGGCCAGGAGACCATAATGGTTCTGGCAGCTCATAGCTTCTCAAGCCTGGGAACTACTCTTTTATGAAGTTTTGGGTTCCAGGGATTTGGTTTGCTGTCTTTGGGTCCATATACTCCCAGAAACTACATGCCATGAGCGCCCAAAGACTGAAGTCTGTATAGAACCCTGGAGGAGCCAGAAGATGTTTCTGGAATTCTACAGACCACAGTGGCTGCTCTTCTCTTCTAGTTTCTGGGCCAGAATTGAGTCAAATATTTCTTTTCAAAGCAACCTTCTGGAGAGACACACTCACCGTGATGTGACAGTTAGGTACAATGTAGAATGCAAATCAGAGAGCCTGAGCATCACATGAGAGGAAGATAGCAGGGTAGAGCTGGGGAGGCGGCAGGGCAGGGAAAGAAGTCCTAGGCAGCACTGCTCCTGTTCCTAAGGAACTGGTCTTCCAATGTCCACCTTAGGCTGCCAAGGCCAGCAGATATCCCTGACCAAACTTACCCACACTGATGGAAGGCAAGCAGTCATCAGAGAGCAGCTAGCCTACATGGGAAGCTTGGGAAAGGAAGAGTTGGTGGCCTTACTCAGGGAGAAATCAGCTATTTCTCACCAGCGCGTCCTTCATTCATGGGCTTATCTCTGTCAGCAGCAGGGACCTGGGACTAGAAAGAGAAACATTCAGGGAGCTGCTTGAAGCAAGTCAAGGCGTTATCAAAGAAGATAATACATGCTCAGCCTCACAAAAGGTACTTATTCCACCTCAGGGATGTTCCAGAACCTTGGAGGAGACAGCATGGAGTTCCCACCTTCTTCGAAGGTCTTGTGGGACAGGAGCTGGGGGGCAGCTACCTAGTGCCCAACAGGAGATACAGTCCTGAGCATGATCTTGGACAGCCAGTGCCAACCAGTCCTTCCTGTCGCTGTTGAGGCTATATCCTCCTTTCAAGGCCCAGCAGGATAGGCTGCTCAGGATATGGTTTCTATCCTAACCCTCCCAACCAGTCTACCCACCAATAAGGATCTCAAGTGGCTTCCATCAATGCCACAGAGACCAGCCTAACCCCAGATCCACACAGTGCAAAACAGGCTAGTGGTCCAGCCTCGTGCTGTGACACCCGAGACGGTCTGCGCATTAGTAGCTAGCAACTGGGCCACTTCTCAGCTGGCCCTCTCCAGTTCGGTTTCTTCACTGGCCTGTTTCCCTCCCTCTCTCTTACCCTCTCTCATCCATCCACCCCCATTCACTTATCTTTTTTTTTTAAGGGTTTATTATTTATGCAGTGTTCTGCCTGCATGTGTGCCTATAGGCAAGAAGAGGGCACCAGACCTCAGTATTGGTGCTTATGAGCCACCAAATGACTGCTGGGATGTATTTATTTATTTTACATGAGTGCTCTATTTGCATATACACCTGCATGCCAGCAGAGGATACCAGATCTCATTATAGATGGTTGTGAGCCACCATGTGGTTGTTGGGAATTGAACTCAGGACCTCTGGAAGAACAGCCAGTGCTCTTAACCTCTGAGCCAGCTCCCCCAGCCTCAATTGGGTTCCTTAAGGCAGCCTAGAGGCCAGTAGGAACAACGAACCAAGTCTATTTTATTTTATTTATTATGTGTACAGTGTTCTGCCTACATGTAGGCCTGCACACCAGAACAGGGCACCAGACCTTGGTATAGATGCTTATGAGCTACCAGGTGGTTGCTAGGAATTGAACTCAGCACCTTTGGAAGGACAGCCAGTGCTCTTAACCTCTGAGCCATCTCTCCAGCCCCAAGGAACCAAGTCTTCTCTGGAATACCTGAAGAAACTGGGCTGCTGAGGAGAGAGGGGATAGGAAGTGGGGGTAGTGGCAGGCCTTCAGAGTATTCAGATTGTCTCCTTTCTGACTCAGCACCCATAGATAAAAGTCAAAGTCCTCAAAATATAGTCTTGGAAAATCTGGATATAATGGTAAAGACCTGTAATCACAGGGATTCCCCAGTCAAGGTGGCGCACGCCTGTAGTCCCAACACTCCGGGAGGCAGAGGCAGGCGGATCTCTGTGAATTCAAGGCCAGCCTGTTCTACAAAGTGAGTCCAGGACGACCAGGGCACACAGAGAAACAAAGCAAAAGACTTCCCAGTTAAACTACCAGCTGGCAAAGATCACACCCCTGCTAGTGCATGAGACAATCATAGTTAACAGCTGTGAACAAACTGAAGCAGCCCCATATCCCAAACCTGGGATTAAAACAAAACCATTCACATAACAGGTTTTTTGTTTGTTTCTTTGTTTGTTTTTGTTTTTTCTAGCCTTGGCCATCCTAGACTCCCTTTGTAGACCAGGCTGGCCTCGAACTCACAGAGATCTGCCTGCCTCTGCCTCCTGAGTGCTGCAACTACAGGCATGGGCCACTGTAAATGAGTTTCTAAGGAGAACAAAATTCTTACTACACCTGGCCCTCTTATCTCCCCACTCACTTGCTCCATGATTCTGTACTTAACCAGTTTCCCTCCTGCAGAGTCCCCAGTTCTTTTCCCTGCTGTTCCCTCTGTCTCATTCCCCCCCATACTCATTTTTGACACTTACTCCTTTATCCCTTCTAATATCACCCTTGGGGACACCTTCCTAATACCCATGAAACATTGTGAGCTCTCTGGAAGTCCCAAGGTGCCCTGGGAGCTTATTCTGTGTAACACACCACATGTGCGGTATTGCCAGGTTCCAAGCTCTTCACGGATGTATCTAAACAGACTGAGCCCCATGGGTCAAGGCTTAACCCCGTAAAAGCTGTGTTCCATGTGGCCACCCAGGTCCCAAATATTAAAGCAAAGGAGGGAGGATCCCGACAGGCCCCGAGATTCAAAGCCCGTGGCTAATTGAATTCCAGCATCCCCAAGAGGAGCCAGGAAATTTATTCCTGCAGTTTGTAGGGCTGAGCTGAGCAGACAGGCACCTTCGGGGCCTTGTTACTATCAAATGGGGATTTATTGAAGCTAGGGCGCTCCGCAGATGGCCTGGCAGCTGGCTGCCCAGGGCTTTGCTCCAATTAACCTCTCAGGCCCCAGAAGGGCTGTGAGACGCCGGGGCTGGCACCAGACCAGCTGTGCCTCTTCCATCCCTAGGCTGCAGCTGGCACTTAGGTGAAGTGAGTGTCCAGCCCTGGCCCTGCTCTGCCTACTGCACACTACCATAAAACAGTGGCCAAGGAGAGTGGGAATGGAGTCATGGAAACTGCTCACCTGGGGGTCCTTCCCCAAAGGCTGAACAATTTCCCAGTGCTGGAGCAGAAGCAGAGCCGGGCTCAGCAGCAGTTACCAAAGTAACATGTCCTTGTTAATGCTTCACAGAAAACTAAGACAGCTGTGGGGCTGCCCCACTGACCCAGAGATCTTTGGAGAGCTACCCTAGGCTCCTGGGCAAAAGGACAAGATCTAGTTATACCTGTCCCTGCCCCCTTTGGACAGGAATTTGCCCTTCTAGTTCCTCTGAGGTAGGGTCTGAAATGGGCAGGTTGGAAGGGAACTGAGAAAGTGGGCCTGGGCCTGGGACTCTCTATATAGTCCATGGGGGCTAAGCCTGGCTGTTTGTTTGGTTTTTTTGTTGTTGTTGTTGTTTTTTGTTTTTTGTTTTTTAATCCCAGTATTTGGGGGGCAGAGGTAGGCAGATATCTGAGTTCAAGGCTAGCCTGGTCTATAGAGGGAATGCCAGGATGGTCAAGGCTACAAAGAGAAACCCTGTTTCAAATAACGAACAAACAAAATAACAACAATAAAAAGGTTGTCACAAGAAAGACAAAACAAAGAAAGAATGAAAAACAAAGGGGGTGGATAAAGGGCTAAAGAGATGGCTCAGTGGTTAAGAGCACCGTCTGCTCTTCCAGAGAGAGGTCCTGAATTCAATATTCAATTCCCAGCATATATGAGAGAGAGAGAGAGAGAGAGAGAAAGAAGGGAGGGAGGGAGGGAGGGAGGGAGGGAGGGAGGGAGGAAGAAAGAAAGAAAGAAAGAAAGAAGGAAAGAAAAGAAAAGTTGTCTTATCAATATTCCTGCCTTAGCCACAGGGTTACGTCTCAAACCCTGGGGGACTGGAGAGATGGCTCAGAGGTTAAGAGGTTAAGAGCACAGGCTCTTCCTCCTAAAGGTCCTGAGTTCAATTTCCACAACCACATGGTGGCTCATAACCATCATAATGAGATCTGATGCCCTCTTCTGGCGTGCAGGCGTACATGTGGGCAGGATACTCTTATAAATAATATATTAAAAAAAAAAATCTCAAACCTGGATCAAATGGCTGAGGTGCCTATTTAACATATCAAAGTGGACCTGACCACCGAGTCCTCTCAGCCTTTTTTAGTTTCAGCCTCCTGGCTTGTCTACCCCGCCCTCTACCGTAAACTTCTTCAGCCCAGAATGCTGGCTGCCCTCCCCTAGCCAGCCATTTTGTTTATGCCTCCTAGCTGCTGTACCTGAGTCCCCTCTCTTGACTCTCTTTTCCCCTCCCCCCATGGCTCAAGGTCATGACCACTCAGGACTCTCCTAGATGTCTCTGCCTCTAGCTACAACAAACTTTCTCCTCCACCATACCTAAGCCATGTCATGTTCTTTCCTTTTTATTTATTTATTATTTTTATTTTTCCCACTCAGCTAGGATTACAGCCGTGTACCACACCAAATTCAGCAATTTTCTTTGAAATGCATCTCAAGGAGCCAGGTAGAGGAGGGCATAGCCAGGAGCCCTTAAATTGTATCTACTGAATTCCTCAAAATGTGGCCTCATTTGGGGAAATCTTTAGTGTCATTATATAAATTCTTCATTTTTGTTTGTTTGTTTTTTGTTTTGTTTTGTTTTGTCTTGTTGGTTTTTTGAGACAGGTTTCTCCGTGTCTAGCCCTGGCTGTCCTGGAACTCGATTTGTAGACCAGGCTGGCCTCCAACAGACAGAGAGCTGCCGGCCTCTGCCTCCCAAGTGCTGGGATTACAGGCATGCGGGACCATGCCCAGCTTCCACTGTTTTTTTGTTTGTTTGTTTGTTTTGGTTTGTTTTGGTTTTTCTTTTTTTTTTTTGACACTGAGTTTTCTCTGTGTAGTCTTGGCTGTCCTGGAACTCACTCTGTAGACACAGAGATCCACCTGCCTCTTCTTCCCCAGGGCTAGGATTAAAGATGAGTGCTACCACGGTTTCCGCATACCTTTAATCCCAGCATTCCAGAGACAGAGCCAGTGGATTTACATTCTAAGTTTCAGGACAACTAGGACCACATTCTCTCAAAACAAATAAAAATATCTCTGTAGGTCAGCCAGGGACCGGCAGGGGACCAAGGTCCAGTGCTTTTATCAGAGGAGGTGGGAAAAGGCGTACTAAGACCTTGAGGAGTAGAAGAGATAGGAGTAACAGAGCCACAAACCCTGGAGCCACTGGGAAGAAAGAAAAGGGAGGATGGCTTAGGAGCACAGCAGACATAGAAGTCCTGCAGCTTTTCTGGGGTCTGAAATCCTTTTATGATAAAACATTATTGGGGTTGGGGGAATGAGTCGTTAAGAATGCAAAACTATTTCCCACCCCCACTTGCTGAATTCAGACCAGTAGCTAAAGGGAGCTGGCCAGGAGCCTGTGGTAGGCACCAGTCTCTAGCAACAGTCATTGTTCTACTGTCGACCCCACAGGATGCTTTCCAACCTCAATCCACTAGCCCCCCGGCCTATGAGCCGCAGGTCACAATGCCTTGATTCCATTCCCAGAATAAAAGTTGAGGAGGATTTTCCTCTTTGCTTGGACCTATTTGTTTCCTATATTTCTGGGGCCTTTATATGTGGGTCTTTGCTTAAGATCAGTGATGAGGCCCTAAATGGTGCTACATATTGTAATTCAAGTGATAACTTAGGAGGTGGAGTAAGGAGGATCTTGGATTTCATCTTCAGCTATGAGAAAGTTTAAGGCCAGTTTGAGGTATGAAATTGTGCCTCAAAAACCAAAAACAAGCTAGGCATTGTGGGGCATGCCTTTAATCCCAGCACTCCAAAGAAAGAGAGGTAGGTGGATCTCTTGGGATTTAAGGCCAGCCTGGTCTACAAACCAAGGTCCAGAACAAAAACAAAACTAAACAAAACCTCAAAAACAAACAACAACAACATTGCAACACACACTTGAACGGACACCCACACCCACATCAAAACAAAAGGAGGAGGTTGTCTGGAGAGATGGCTCAGTGGTTAAGAGCACTGGCTGCTCTTCCAGAGAACCTGGGTTCAATTCCCAGCAACCACATGGTGGCTCATAACCATCTATAATGAGATCTAGTGCTCTCTTCTGGTGTGCAGGCAGAATACTGTATAAATAATAAATAAATATTGGGAAAAAAAAAAGAAGAAGAAAAACAGAACAAAACCTCACAGGAAGAAGGATTTATTTTGACTCACAGTTTCGGAGGCCTCAGTCCATGGCTACTTGGGTCCCTGAGCTGTACAGAACAGCACATAAAGGAGAAGCCTGCTCACTTCACGGCAGGCAAGAAACAGAGAGCAGACACCGGGTGAAGCCTTTAAAGTCATGCTCCCTGTGACCTCCTTCCTCCAGCTGGACAAGATCTCCTAAAGTCCCCACCACCTCCTCAAATAGGAACCACTTTCTCAGTATGATGGCTGCTACATATGAAGGTTGGGGCAGAAAAGGAGAATGTCAGGCCGATCTTCACAGCCCAGTTCCTATGCGCTCCAAGGGGCCAAGGAGCTGGTCCTAGGGTGGACATTTGACACAAGTGAGAAAGGAGTGAGAGCTGGTGCCAACCCTGACCAGCTGCCCCAGGGATCCTGTAGAGCCTCCCCCAGCCTTCTGGGCACACAGGTTCTAACTCTCACATTGGGATCTGTCCTGATATCTACTCATCAGGACATAGAGCCAGCTTCGCCACCTCTGGTCTTCTTAGAGGTCCACGAAAGGGTTGTCAGTTGCTGGAACTGGCCTGGTTATTACCATGGAAACACCCAGTGTGTGAACCCTGCTTGGCACACATAGCCTTATGACAGGGCACTTGCTACAAGAACCCCCAGTGAGAAGAGCAAAGAGCCTGGAAGAGGGTAGATAAAGGCAATAATGGACCTAGACTATGGGTGCCTGGGGCCACAGAGTCCTTTGAAGGCTATTGTACTCCCTGGATGTCCCTTTTTGTCTTCTTCTCCCACTAATTGTGCCTCAGTTACCTGAGAAACCTCCCAGCCTCCTCCAAGCAAAACCCACATTCAGTTCCCTGGGGCTAGGGAAACCCTCGGGAAGCTGGCAATAGGACCACAGGCCCAGACCTTGTTGGGTCCCTAAGCAAGCCATATCTGACATCCCCACACACGAACATTTCCATTTGTACTTAACATCTGACTGGGCTGTCTGTCCCTTCTATGTGATAACCCTCCTCCTGTCCTTGTGCTGGTGTCCTGCTTTCACCCAAGCTATTACGGCACTGAACAGATCATTCTCTCCAGATCTGTGATTCCTGGTACCCACAAGGAGCCCTCATTTTACTCACCTATTTTTGTGCCATCAGGACTTATGGGGACTGTTCCGGTGATGAGCCTCATCCCATCCCTGGAGGAAGGCTGGATCGTAAGCCGGTAAAGCTGGAAGCGGTAAGGTAAGAACCATTCTCGGCTGGCTCCAAGTCCTTTCCTCTCCCACAGGCCTGCAGGATCTCCCCTGTGCAGTCTGCAGTGACCCCATGCTCTGGAAAGACAAAAGTGCTTCTGTGAGCACAGCGGCTGTATATACCTGGTGCTCTGCGTGTGCATGCCTGTGCACAGACATGGTAAACATCATGCTATATGTACACCTGTGTGTCCAAGTGTGTGTGTATGTGTGTATGTGTGTGTGTATGTGAGAGAGAGAGAAAGAGAGAATGAATGAATGAGTGAATGAATGAGTGAACGGAAGCAAATGCCCATGCATGTTTGCCTGTTGGTACACGTGGGAAGTCTATGTACATATATGAAGTGTGTGCATGGTCACATGTGTATGCAGGGTGTGTACATGTGTTACCATGTAGGTTTGTGGGTAAGCTTCATGGTATGTGTTCACGGCTCAAGGACATATCAGGAGGCTGGCTGGATATGGTGTTAGGGTTAATAGTGGCTCAGAGCCCCTCTTCCCAACACCTAATCGGAGGGAGTGAGAGTGAGAGGCACCGATCTGGGTTTGGCCAAGGCAGACAGGAACATTTCTCATAGAGGAGGACACTGCTGCCAGCTGCCCAAGTCCTGCTAGCCTGAGGCACCGGAAAAGCAAGCCCCAAGGCAGTCTGTGAGGTTCTTTCTATAGGACTCAGGGAGGGGCACAGCAGCAGCCACAGAGGTCATCTGGCAGCCTTGACCTTGGGCCATCCAAGAGTATATAAATGCACAGTCAGCACTGGGAGGAGTAAGTTCCTGCTCTCAGGAAGCCTGTTTCCTAGTTAAGAGGCAACGATCTAGAGATGAGCTCATCAGGGGTGAGGTGGGCACCAAAGGGGAAGAGCCTTGTAGATGACCTTCAGTAGTCATTTGCCAGAATGCAGGGTTCCCTCCCCATATGGCACCTCTACCTGATCTGCAGGGCACACTGACAGGCTCCATTGCTTTCCCCACACTTGCCCTCCCTATGCAAACAAGGCTTCATTAAACTCTTAAAATTATCAACACTGAGATAACCATCTGCTTCCTGCAAGGCTTGTGACTGACTCTGAATCTCTGTGACCAGATATTGCCAGAGGGGTGCTGCGTGACCTTCTGACAGATCCAGGGTGTTATAACCTCCTCCATGTCTCCTGTGTATCCCCGGGGGGGGGGGGGGGGGGGGGAAAGAATTGTGTGTGGAGATGGCTCTGCAGTCCCAAAGGGAGCGTGTGACAGAATCAAGGCCTGAGCCTGGGCCAACTTACTAAACAGTGACTGCACCAAGGGTGGACCTCTGAACCTAGCCAAGGCCTCCACCAGCTGATAGAGTGACTGTGACCACTGGTCTATGCTATACCTCAATACTGACTCACCAAAGCTGAGAGGTAACAGACCTGAGTCTTCTTTAAGTACACTTGGTGCTGGATTATCTGTTACAATTTTACTCATGGAAGTAAAATTGTGGGAAGGGTCCACATGGGGAAGTCCCAGGAACAAACATTCCACCCTCACACTACCTCATCCTCACCTATGGCCAGGCCATCCTAGGTGACAAGGACTGCAGGTGTTCTGTTCCCCCTGTATCAGAACTTCCTGCAGGGCCATTCATCACAATGGAAGTCTGGGGACAGAGGGAAAACGTGGCTGGCCTTTTTCCTTACTCATATCTTGGTTCCTCTCTGCCCTGGCTTGCAGGAGCAGTTCTCTGAGCTGTCCACCCACCACTCTGACATGGTATACCCATCACTACCACATCCCACAGAGCTGGCTCCTCACTTGTCCCAGGCCTTGGCCTCAGTTCCCTGATAAGATGACCCAAGCTGGAACCCCAGTCTCCAGGAAACAGCCTGAAGGCACTCAAACAGAATAAACTATGTTTTTCAAAACAAAACAAAAAAACAAGTTGGAGGGCTGGGGATGTAATTTAGTTGATAGAGTGCCTAGCATGTGGAAAGGCCTAGTTTTTATCTCCAGCACCACGTAAACTGGGTATGATGCCACCTACCTGTAATCCCATTACCTGAGATGTAGAGGCCAGAAAATCAGAAGTTCAAGGTCATCCTCATTATAAGTATGACTTTAACTGAGCTATAAGAAACCCTCTCTTGCCAGGAGATGATGGCGCACATCTTTAATCCCAGCACTTGGGAAGCAGAGGCAGGTGGATCTCTGAGTTTGAGGCCAGCCTGATCTACACAGTGAATTCCAGGATAGCCAAGGCTACACAAAGAAATCCAGTCTTGGGGGGAAAAAAGTGAACAGTAGGCAAAGGGAGATGCCCTTATAAGGAAAGGAGAGACAGAGACACACCAGGAAACTCAAGTGAGAACAAGACACAGCTAGGTGAGAAGTTATGAGACAGGGTTCCTAGCAGGAAGATCCCAAGTTAGAGCAACAGGAGGGAGTGCTTGCAGACAGCTTGGGTCAGTCCTCTGGCCCTAAGGACAGTGCTAAGCTTGCCCCTGTGGTTTTAATCAGTCTTCTTCACCACCCTGTCAGGCGGCTCAGGATACTCATGCAGGGGTCTTCTCTAGGGTTCTGGGCAGACATTGGGCTCCAGTGGCAGAGGACATTCTGCTATGCTCTGAGGCTGGGTCTGGCAAGCCTATAGGGATGGTTGTGACTCTGTAACCCAGGCAGCAGGAATAGAGAGAAGGGAGAAAAAACAATGCACTTGCAGCAACTCCAGAACAAACAGGATCATGGGGATCCCGGAATGGGTCCAGGATGGCAAAATGTGCAAGCGCCCAGACACCTATCACATCCTTTCTGTGACATTTTTCTGCCTTTACCCAAGACCCACTGTGTATTCAGCACCGCTTCCTGTGAGGCAGCAGAGCTCACAGGGCTGGCCTTGATCCCAGGGCGTCAGATAATGCACAAAGCCCATAGCCACATTGAGCGGGTCAGTCCACTTTATTGGTTAACAAGAAGTACCCAAGAGGAAGCTGGGGTTGGAAGAAGCTCCATATGACACAGGAGCTATGGATGAAACAGCAAGTATGTCCATGAGGAGGGGACACCATTGTCTTTAGGCCCAGAGTGGTGAGAAGCAGAGCGTGGGTCTTCTTCCTATGGACAGCCAGAGACATTGTGGGTTTAGCTGGAGGCCTATCACAGGGAACAAAATTAATCCTTGTGGATATCACCAGCGCTGTTACTGCCCTGCTCAAAGAAGCTCCGGCCATAGCGTCGGCCTGCAGAGCAGGATGCAAAGCTATAACCAATGACAGAAGAATGCTCTGTGGTGAAGGCCTACAAGCAGATGAGGAGTTGCTGGAAATCTCAGTGAAAAGAAAGAATGAATGAGTATGACCACTCTGCGTGTGAGGCAAAAGGAGAAAATGGACCAAGGTGGGGTGAGGTGCAGCCCCTGAGGGAGCAGCTCAGGCCAGTGCCTCATCTGGAGATTCTGACTAAAGTCTGTGTCTGGAAGATGTTCAACACGAGCTGTTGAACATATCAGGGTGGAGAAGACGAAAACAAGTAGCTGCTTACAGTCCTCCTGCTCATCTACGATACAAGAAGTCTCTCAGGAAGTCCTGAGGACAGCCTTTCTCTGGCTTTTCTTTTAATATTAAAAAAAAAAATCTAACTTTTATATATGTATATGTAGTATATACCACATTAATGCCTACAGAGTCCAGAGAACATCATCAGATCCCCTGGAACTGGAGTTACAGGAAGTTGTGACTTGGGTGCTGGGAATTGAACTCCCGGACCTCTGGAAGAGCAAACTATTCATCAGATTGCCAGGTGGGCGTGGTGGCACACGCCTGTAATCATCCCAGCACTCTGAGAGGCAGAGGCAGGTGGATCTCTGTGAGTTCGAGGCCAGCCTGGTCTACAAAGTTAATCCAGGACAGCCAAGGATACACACAGAAAAACGCTGTCTCAAACAAAACAAAAAATGAAAAAACAAACAGACACTCACCAGGTCATTTCTCTGGCTCCTTTCCCCTTAATTTACAGCAGCTGACAGTACAGGGAGGCAGAGGCTCTGACTCAGGATCAACTCCGAGGAGTCTGGGGGCAGCCCGGGCTGACAAACCACCCCAGTCAGGGAAGCTCTGCTATCTTCTGTTGCAAGCAACCCCTGTCTAGCCACTTGCAGCAAAAGGTGACTCCTCACACTCCATGCCTTCTGGCTCTGGCTCACGTGGCTTTTGTCCCTGGAACCAAGCCATTGCCTGTCTCTTGTCAGAGGGAAGCAAGGACATGCTGAGCACTTCTCAGCCCTGGGGCCTGGTTGGTGGCTTACGTACCATCAACTCTGTTCTCACCACCCACAAACAGCTCTTGGCCAGATCTATTGCCCCAGGGAGTGCTGTTAGTGAACAGCAGCACTGTCTCCCACACACAGCTGAAGGCACACACAGCAACAAAGAAACAGAAGCAGAGGGACTGGTGCAGCTTGTCAGGGAGCCTCTGCCACAGTTTACATTATAGCTGTGCACTAGAGAGAGAGCTAGAATCCTATTGTTTTAATCTTTCAAAACTAGAAGAGACTCGAGGATCTCAATGGTGGTTTACTGCTCTGGGTTTTAGCCATCAGCACTTGGTAGCTATTGTAATCTCCAGCTTCCAGCAGTGGTGAATATGAATGCCACCAACAAGCAACGTCTGCTAGAATTTCAGCCCCTGAATGAGGCTGGAAATTGGGACCTTCAGTTCCTAAAACTGCTAGCTAGTGATACAGCTCTTGGGCCAAGAATCTGGGCACTCCTAGCCTTTAAGAGGCGGCAGCATCCTGGAACTCTCGTAAATACCTAGCTTCTCTTCTTCAGCCCTGCAGTTTCTCATCTCCAATACCGCACGTTTTGTTCTGTCTCTAACACCTCTGTTTCTGTCATTGCTGCTCGAACTTCCAGAGATCAGACTGTCAACAAGTGCTGTGATAAAGTCATGTACTAGGTACAGCGAAGCACACCGTTAATCCTGGCAAGGGAGGCAGAGGCAGGAGTATCTCTGTGGGTTGAGGCCAGCTCAATCTATGTAGCAGCAAGTTCCAGGATGGCCAGGACTACATGGAGAAACCCTGACTCAACAAAACAAGACAAACAAAATGCATGTGCCACCCTACTTGGTCCACTCCACCCAGCTTTATACAGTGCTAGGGATCAAGTCCAGGGCTTTGTGCATGACAACCAAGCATTCAACTGACTGCCTAGATCCCTACCCCCCAATTTTCTTATTGTTTCTAGCATAAAGAGTGTTAAATCGTGTTTGCATGCTTTTTTTGTTTGGTTGGGGTTTTTTGGTGAGGAATATGCTTTCTTCCAGCTCCTGGGCACTTTCGTGTGTCATGTTGCAGTGTGGTGTCCCTAGTCTGTCTGACTGTCTAACAAGGCTACCTCCCTGGGAGCAGTGGAACAATGCTCACCAAACTGTTTGTCTAAAGCTCCCAGCTCCAGAAAGCCTTCAGATTCATCCTAGCCACTGTCCCGTGACTACCTTTTTTTTTTTTTTTTTTGGTCTTCCCTTTTGCTGAGGCTCTGCAATATCCATTAGCTACAGAGATAAAGCTATAAGATGTCCAGTCCTTTGGGCTGGTGCCTGGATATTGCAGCATCAGCCCACTGTAGACCCAAAGGGCCTGGGAGTGGACGAGGAACCATTCCTCATTGTGAAAAGAGAGAAGTTTGAAACAGTTTTTCTATGTTGCCTAGGCTGGTTTCAAACTCTCAATCTTGCTTTATCACTTTAAGTTCTGGGAATTCAGGTATGTGACACCATACCAGGCTTATTCTTACAAAATCCTTTTCATTTTTTTTTTTTTAATTCTTTAAAAATTTGGTGCTGAGAGTCCAACGAAGTGCCTTGTCCCTGTTAGTCAAGTGCTCTATCTCTGAGTTATACTTCCAGGCCTTGCTTTTCAAAGACAGTATCTTCAATGCCCCACCCAGCCTCTCAAGAGCTGGGATTAAAAGTTCGTGTGTTAGTTAACACTCCCAACTGAGATGGGGGGGCAGTCACTGCCTAGGCCCGGGGTGGCAGCCCAACCTTCCTTTTGGTTCCCTTCTCCACCACAGCTGCATAAGAGTCACCCAGAACAAATGTCACTGAAAAAAATATCACAAGGAAGGACATAAACAGGACACCATGCCTATAATCCCAGCACTGGGGAGGCGGAGACAGGCAGATGGCTAGGAGTTTGAGACCAGTTCTGTCTACAAAGTGAGTTCAGGACAGCCAAGGCTAAACAGGGAAACCCTGTGGTGTACGTGTGTGTATATGTGTGTGTTGGAGGGTGGTGTGGCACGGGACACTCATTTCTTACAGTTCTGGAGACCCAAGTCCAAGATCCAAGTGTCTATGATTAGTCACTAGAGCCACTCTCTTTGCAGATGACATCTCCTACGTTCTCACATGATCAGTTCCTTCTGGGTATCTGTGATTTTTCGTTCTGTTTTGTTTTGTTTTTAAAGATTTGTTTATTTGTGGTATATACAGTGTTCTGCCTGCATGTACGCCTGCACGATAGAAGAGGGCACCAGACCTCATTATAGACGGTTGCAAGCCACCATGTGGTTGCTGGGAATTGAATTCAGGACCTCTGGAAGAACAGTCGGTGCTCTTAACCTTTGGGCCATCTCTCCAGCCTCCCTGCTCCCTTTCTGTATCTGTGTTTTATTCTTTTCCTATAAAGTCTTTAGCCACACAGAAATGGAGTCACTCTAGGGACCTCACTTTATTTTGCCACCTCTTTAATTACCTTGCTCCTAATCAGGGAATTCTGTGGTCAGTGCTCAGGCCTGACAACTGACCTCCTTCCTTCAACTTAAGGTCACCTGAAGAGTACCATTACCTCCACTGGCCTTGCCTCTGCTCCCATCGTCGGGGCTTCAGTGCTCATCAGTGCTCATGGAGGTGGTGCTAGCATCTCCTAAGATTGCAAGGACAGAAACCTACCTGCTTGTCAGCACCTGGGGTGGCCCCAGCTTGTTACCTCAAGTCCAGATGCGCAGGCTACTCTGAGACCTGGATAGCCATGATACTTCCCGGATACTCTTCCTAGGTCTCTCACAAAACTTCCTGCTACCATGCTCTCAGTTTATAGTCATCTGAATTATATCCTTCTGAGAACACCCCCACCTCACCCTGGCAACCTTGATGGAAACTTCCTCCTAGCATGAGAGACTATGAATATGTGTGGGTCCTCAAGCTGACACCACCACAAGGTTCTTTCCTGTGGATCTGGGAGACAGGAGACTTGAGGGTAGTTAGACCCTGGGCCACAGCAGCCCTGAAGATACAAACAGGAAGAATGTACACCTCTTGAAGCCAGAGAGGAGGGCAGACATAAGTGATGCTTCAGACCTCTGGCCTGACACTGTCGGGGTTGATTTGTGCTGACTCCCACTCTGCTCTGGGTGCTTTGTGGAAAGTGTGTGTACATCTACCACTTCCTCAGAGGCCGCCTTCCTGCCCACAAGTGGTCTTCTAGCCATGGGCCATTTTCTCCCATAACCCTGAGTTTCTGGCTTCCAGTATCTTCTACCTAGGACCCCTCGCTCTCATGGACCAAGGGCCCTCATACACCGTGACTCTCTGGGCTGGAAGGATCTTGCAGGGAATAAGATATGACAAGACAACCAAGCATACCCACAATAACCCTGGAGGTACTCACAGGCAGTGAAGCACCTCCCTCCGCCAGCTGTTGATGGCTTATTCACCCACTCACCAATGAAGGGACATAGGGTCAATGCTGATATCGGTAGAGACCAAGCAATATGATGATCTATGATCATGAATAGATAGATAGATAGATAGATAGATAGATGGATGGATGGATGGATGGATGGATGGATGGATGGATGGAGAATGTACCTGTCAGTTGTGTGCCTGGAACAGAACACTGCCTCCCAAGGCCATGAAGCTCACAGGGCTGGCTCCAGCCACAGGAGCAGGTATGGGAACTTCACTCATAAGTGTTCCTGAACAATGCTCAAAATAAAAACAGACCCTGGTGTCTGGGGCCATATGACATCCCAGGTGCACCTCTATGAGGCAACAGCCCAGAGTTCAGGGTCAGCCCAGACTGAGCCCAGAGGGCCTTGTTGCACTTTACCTACCACCATGCAGAGCCAGAAACTTAAAAGACATATGTTCATGGTGTGGTCCCTTCTTCAAAGCTAGAAGCCTTCTGTATTTACTCCCTTTTGTTTCCAATCCTCATGACTTCCTCTTTTTCTTTTTTTAAAGTAGTCTATGTGTATAGGTGTTCTGCCTGCATGTAAGTCTGCATACCATGTGCACACCTGGAGTCTGAGGAAGCCAGAGGAAGGTTGACTTTCTCGAGATCCTGTGACATTGACCCCTGGGTAAGGCAAGATGGTCCCTGTCTCAAGAGCTTCAAATTAATTCTGTCTCTAGAGTCCCATTCACTGCTTCTTCTATTTTTTTTTTTTTTTTTTTTTGTTGTTGTTGTTGTTTTTGGTTTTGGTTTTTCAAGAGGTTTTTGGTTTTTCAAGACAGGGTTTCTCTGCGTAGCCTTGGCTGTCCTGGACTCCATTTGTAGACCAGATCCACCTGCCTCTGCTTCCTGAGTGCTAGGATTAAAGGCCACTCTTTTTTTTAGGATTTATGTATCATTTTTAGTTACCTATCCATGAGTATCTGCACTTGAATGCAGACACCTTGTAGAGGCCGGAAGCATTGAGTACTCTGGAGCTAGAGTTACAAACCAGTTGTTAGCCACCTGACTTTGGTGCTGAGAAGCAAATTTGGGTCTTTTTCAAGGGCAGCATGCTCTTAACCTTTGAGCTGTCTCTCCAGCCCAGCCATATACTCTTAGGTCACACCCTAAGCCAAACCACTAACTCTGTGTAGGTGGAGACACCATAGCCTCTCTGAGCCTGCAACTGTCTCTAACCTTTCTGTTGTCCCTACCTTTGGCCCCAGAAGGAGGGACTCTTCCAAAACAACCCTGGCAACATGAGCTTGACAAACCAGAGAAAGTACTGCCAGAGTTTCCCTAGACAATTGTACAGGCTGCACTGCAAAATGTTGGAAGGAATACTGTTCTAAGATGGATGACTAGCTGAGCTCAGGCTTGCCTCTCTCAGACTCCCGGATCCTGGGATCCTGGCCTCACTTCTCCACAGTGTCCTGCCTTTCAGACTTTGAACTCTCGTAAGGACTGAACAGGACTTCAGGCTTCTAATGGTGCCTGGAATCCTTGACAGCATCCTTGCCTCCTTCTGGCCCAGGAGACCTGTTGTGTTCCCTGGGGGACACTGGCAGCATAGTGCACATTTTCTAACTCTTTCTCCTCTAATCATCAGAGTTACAATGACCTCAAGAAAATGGCCAAGTGTCATTTATTGAACCAATCCCTTGTGACCCACCTCTTTGCTCGAAACTATTAAGACTCGTGAGTCAGTCTTGTTCCACAGCCCACAGTGTTTCTTCCCTCATTGAGGCATGTCAATCAAAACTCTATAGCCCTGGTATGGGTCTTGGTGGTCTCAGCTGGACCCACCAAAACCCAATACTGTAAAATTATAAGTATTGTTTGTTTTTTTTAAACACCTGTTCTAGCTTCCAAATAATGACACAGAGACCTATTACATTTATTTTTTTTTAACATTTTTATTGATGCATACACTGTTCATCCTGAATGCCAGAAGAGGGAACCAGATTTCATTATAGATGGTTGTGAGCCACCATGTGGTTGCTGGGAATTGAACTCAGGACCTTTCTAAGAGCAACCAGTGTTCTTAACCTCTGAGCCATCTCTCCAGCACCCCCCCCATTACATGTATTAATAAGCTTTAAGCATTATATTTGTACAGATTCTTAGTTATTTTAACCTGACTATGCTGGCCTGGCCTACTTCTCAGCCATATGCCCCACTTCTCAGCCATATGCCCCGTTTCCTGCCAGCTTAGTCGTGCCCTGGCTGTTCCTGCTCCATCGTTGTCCTCCTTGAGATGTCCTCCCAGCAGCCTCCTCATCAACCCTCTTCTTCCCTCCCTCTTTCACCTGGGACCCTCCTCCTGGGATTGCAAGTCCCACCTCAACTCTGCTGCCCAGATATTGGCTGCTCAGCTCTTTATTTAATCAGAGCTGTGGAGAACAATTTTTACACAACACTGAGACAGGAGATTGTTCAATACTAATGACAATGCTTGCATCTGGACTGCAACCAGGTCTCTGGGCACAGAAATCAGCATCTGAATACATAATGCACAAAACTGTCCCCCAACACAAGATTCTGAGTTTATCACTTCTATTTTTCTTGACGTTTTTCATCTCTCTATACAATGCCTTATAATTCTAGCACTTGGGAGATGAGTATCAGAAGTTCAAGGCCAGCCTGGGCTATATGATAATCTGTTGGCGGGGGGGGGGGGGGGAAGAGAGAACCTTCCAGAGGTCCTGAGTTCAATTCTTAGCACCTACATGTTGGCTTACAACCATCCATAACTGTAGTCCCATGAATTCTAATACTTTCTTTTTTTTTTCTATTATCTAATACTTTCTTTTAGTGTGTAGATAATATGCAGACAAAACACCCATATAAACATAAAAGTAACTTTTATTCTTCTGATGTAATTGTCGTTTTGCTAACCTAGGCCTAGTCCTGGAAGCCTCTAGCCTCCATACAATCTAATCTAGATCTAGAATGATTTTAGCCTCTAAGATCTACTGTTGAATAAGCTCACACTTTTCTTGTTCTTTCTGAGCTCTGGCTGGCTGGTTCAAATCAGCTGTTCTGGCTCAAACTCCTCTCCAAACTGACTGGTTCAAACTGGCTTCTCTTTCAGCCTCAGAATTGCTCTGCTTGGCCTCAGATTAACTCTAGTAATCTGTACTAATCTTCTCCTTCTCGTTCTCTGCCTCATTCTCTCTTCACCCTCTCTCTGTAAAACCGTCTCCTCCCTCCCTCATTCTCTGTGCTGCTGTCTTAAATAGCTTCCCTTTCCTCTCCTCCTGAGAGTTTGGCATATCCTATTCTGTCAAATCTTTCACTTTGTCTGTCATTAAATTAGACAACACTTTCAAACAGGGGTGCTTCCTTCTACAAACTAATTTCATCATCATGGTTTGGGATTAAAGGCATGTACCACCACGCCTGGACCTAAGCTTTTCTTTACCTGCAATTTGCCCTGTACCCAGGCTAGCCTTGAACTCAAAGATCTGCTTGCCTCAGTCTCCTGAGATTAAAGGCCACCACCACCCATCACGTCTGCATTCCAGCTGGATCACACAGAAGACCTAGAAGGTCTTTGGATATGATCTCTTGCCAGAGCAGCCATGTTATAAATTAAAATTTCTCTACATATAAATAAATAATCTTTAAAAACTACACACAAATAAAGAAAAACAAACCAACAACAAAACAATACCAGATAAACAATAGAAAACTTGAGGTGAGAAAACTTAGAAAGAAACCCCAAAGCTATTCAGCGGCTGAATCCAGCCCCATTTGAAACCCAGGCAGATGTCAAACTCTCACAGTGATATAAGCCAACCATTTTTGGTTTTCTGTCATTTTTAAGTAATTCAGACCATTTTCCCCCAGTCTGTCTGCATTCCTACAGGCGATGTACATAGACCATACTCAGGCTCCGGAAGCCTCAAGGGACTGCCTACAGATAGTCTTGCTTTGCTTGTCACTCATGCAAGCTCTGGCATCTCCCACCCTGGCACCCAGAACTGGGCTCTCTCACAGAGGCATGATACACATACTTATGAAGGTCTGGCCTCTGCTCTTAGTGAGCTTGGGTCCGGTGACAAGTGCTGCTGGAGAAGGACCGTGGGGATGGTCTGGGAGGTGACGTCTGTTAGCCCATTACAGGACTGAGGCAGGAACTGCTTGAGCAGCAAGATGGCTAGGTACTGGCTGTCCCTGCAAGTGGCTGCCTGTACTGGTATGCATAGGCCATACGTGGTGGCTCAAGGCACCTGAGCCTTACCTCTACCTATGCCAAAAGGGCCGTAAAACTGGCTGTTCAGCTCCTCCTTCCGCTTCGCTGGGTACACACAAACTGTTCAGGTGCCTGATACCAACCCAGGGCCACCAGGAGTGTCTTTCCTGTTCACACAGGCCAGTAGTCAGCCTCTGGGCAGCAGTGATGTTTTCTCGGGACAAGAGGAAGAGGGAAGGCTTCTTGCCAAGGAGCCACAGGCCTGAACCTGGAGCGACATGCCTGGGCCCAGAAGAAGCAGGTGGAAAAGCAGATCCACTGAACAGGAGCCAGCAAGTGGAGCCACTAGGAATGACTGGACAGAGTTCTCCAGGAGGTTAGTGCCAAAGACAGGACAAATGACTGCCATTCTGGCCCTCCTGAACTGACACACTGGAATCACTCCCAGCGCTGTACTTTTTTGGAACACTACAGCTTTGCAGGTCTAAGCTGCCACTCCCAGAACACAAAGCCTCCAGGAGTACTGCCCCTTGTAAGGCTGGAAGAACAGGGTCAGCTGAGCTAAGCCCTCTTCCACTCTTCGGTCTGCAAACACGCACACACATCACTGTGGAATGGGCTTGTTCTGTCCATCAGTTAAAGTTCAGCCCCTTCAGGCAGCCTACAGCCCAGTGAGCAAGAAAACAACAGCTGAAAGCTGGGTGTGGTAACACATGCCTGTAATTCCAGCACTTAAGAGGCTGAGGCAGGAGGATTGCCAAGAGTTTTAGGTCAGCCTGGGTGACACAGTGAGACCCTCTCTCAAAAAAACAAACAAGCAAACAAACAAAAAAACAACAGCTGAGCTGGGCGTGGTGGTTCACCCCATATTCCCAGCACCAGGAAGTCCATCCTGGACTACACAGCGTAATGAGTTCTAGGGTGCCCTGTCCAAGCGAAACAAAACTAGAGTTTTAGCTCTAGGCTGAGTATTAAGCAGTATCAAGGGAGAACTATCACATTTCCTGGCTGGGAGAGGGACTTCGGAGTTGGCCGTGACTCCAAACACATGGAGCCTATGAACTTATGCTTGAGGGCTAAACTTACAGACTCTAGCTTCGCAGAGTCCAGCACAAGAATGGTGGGGCTCAAAGGCAAAGTCCACAGATGACTAATGAGCTCAGCTGATGGATCAGCCTGGAAACAACCAATACCCACACTGCCTCTCACAGATCCAGATGGAGGGCACTCTGCCATAGATAGTGGTGGCCAGGTACAGGCCTGGGCTAGGGCAGTGGGCAAGTCCGGTCCTGAGCTGATGGAGGACTAGGTGAGGGCCTAAGGTATTGTAGGCGAAACGGGGTAGAAAGACAAGGGGAGTTTAGGGTTATGGAGCATTGGAAAGAAAAAAAAAAAGCTGGTAACTCCAGAGTCTGAAGTCTCTTGCAAGCTGAGAATCAAGAATTCTAGTGCAGCCAGGCATTAGGGAGGGATTTAGGCTTACCCTTAGCAGCTGTGATCCCAACCAACAGACATCAGGAAGTGGCTTGTGATCTCATTTTAATGCTTTAGCAATCCCTTTTTTTGTTTTGTTTTGGCTTTTCAAGCTGGGTTTCTCTGTTGTAGCCCTGTCATGGGCTCGCTTTGTAGACTAGGCTGGCCTCCAATCCACCGAGATCCACCAGCCTAGGCCTCCCAAGTGCAGGGATTAAAGGTGTTCCCCACCACCCTTGACCTAACTATTTTCAACAAAAGGGAAAAGTAAAAATGTAAAATACCGAAATTACCCACTTTAGAATTTGAAAGGAGAGAAAGCATCACAATTGTCCTCCAATTGCCCCTTTTAGCATTTAAAATACCATAGGAAAGAGAGCAAGGCAGAGGTGGGGTGGAGCTTTGTAGAAGCCGGTAGGGTAAAGCTAGTCCTGCTAAAATGTGGCTCTTTTATAGATTTACTTCCTTTTTCTTTTTCCTTGATTTTTTTTTTTAACCTGCACAGTTATACGGTTTATTTGGTTTTTGAGACATAGAGTCCCGGCTGTCCTGGAACTCACTGTGTAGACCAAGCTGGTCTCAAACTCACAGAGATTTGCCTGCCTCTGCCTCCCTAAACACTTGGATTAAAGGTGTGTGCCGCAGCACCCAGCTCTTTTCTGTGTTCTTAACTCCAAAAGCCCAATGTTTTCTTTTAACCTTTTTAATCTCTCTCTCTCTCTCACTTAGAGATAGTGGTCAGAATTCTAAGCCTATATACTCTGGTATTCTCACTCCAACTGAAGACTTCCACCCAATGCCGCTGTGTGCACACTCCCATTGCTGAGCCTTCTTCCTCCTTCCTCTTTTCAAGCTTCCTCCTCCTGGCAGCTGCTGAGATGTACAGTTTACCTGTCCTGTTACTTTGTTCTTCCTCTCAAATTCTAACAAAACGTCCTCAAGCTTTCTCCTGAGCATTTGTACATACTTTTGTCTACAAAACTAAGAACTTCACTAAAGCAACCTGTATTCCCTTTTAATCGGGAGGAGCCCCTTAGGCCTTCAACCTAAGGAGGAATAGAGCAGGAAGTCAGGCAAGGGCCTGGGATGTAGACCAGTACTTGGGAAGCCGCTGTTCTTCGGAGAGGCCCGTGTTGGTGAGGCCTCCACCTACAGGTAGATAGGATTATCATTTCCACCAGGAAATCAATGTGAATAGCATTGCAAACTCCTTGCAAACCGGGGTGGAAATTTGGGCCATCAAAATGGGACTCTAAATGGAAGCAAATGAACCCAATCCACAGCTCAGACAAATGATGCCTGTTCCGGCCTGCCTCCCTCCCAGCTGTGTCCTGTGGGAGAATATCAGTACAGATGTCTCTCCACATCGAGCCTTCCCTGGGGAACAATTGAGCTAGCGCCCCATTCCCCAAAGGAGACTGTGGCTGATCCCTAACTTGGAAATGAATTAAAGGAGATAAGGAACGTGGGAGTTTACCCTAGGAGGGCTAAGGAAACTGGGAAGAAACCCAGGAAGAAAGGTCCTTACTCACTGGAGCCCCTTGTCTTTCCCTGAGGCAATGCTTTTGAGAATTGTAACATTGAGACCCAGGACCAGTAGCTGAGTTGCCTAGTTAACATAGCCTCCAGGTTCTCCCAGCATCCCTCAGTCCATACCTGTTACAGGGTTTGGCTGGCATACCCCATCCTCCACGCTGAACTTTCCAGCCCAGGGACTGGGCTTCCACTCACTCAGAGGCTTTCCACTGTATAATCCAGACATTTTGGTTCTTTCTCTCTCCCTCTCTCTGCATGTCTCTGTGGTGAGCAAGGATACCTTTTATTTCTATTGAAAACTTTAAAATGTGGGTCCCAGCAGTTGTTCTTGGGGTATAAAAGGATCAACATAGGGGAAACTCTCTACAAGCTGGGGGTGGAGTGGCCTGGGGAGGAAGTGTCTAAAGAATGAATTGAGCGGGAATGAGAGATTGGTTTGGTTCTCCTGTCTTTACAAGTGCATTCTTAACTAATTAGATGCTAGCTGTGTTTTCATAATAAAACCTGGAATGGGAAAAGAGAGAGACCCACCCCCACTCAGGGTAGGTGGCAGGTGTGCTGGTCTCTGTGTGGATGGTAGGCCCAGATGCCCTTGGGACAGCGTTGCAGAGAGCCTTTGGCTTTCTTAGGAGCCAGATAATGTGCATCTGGGGTCCTGTCCAGGGCTTTCTCCCTCTGTGTCCTCCTTTCAGTGCCTCCACTGCTCAGGTGCAGGCATGGGTCAGCGTCACTTCTCACTCAATGTCCAAACTGTGACATCTCTCGCTTCTTCATTTCAACTGTTCCCCATTTCTGAATCATCAAAGTACCTCAGAACAAGGTTTTGGGGTAGTTGCTGTGTGAACTAGTGGCCTGCTCCATGCACCCCAGGGCATTCCAACCAGGGAAGCTGTTTTCTGCTGACGGGGGAAACCCACCGTTTTGTCTAGCTTTGAATTTCCTAGGTGCCCATTCCCTACGTCTCCCGAGAGCAACAGTCCCCAGGTCTTTGGACTAGCAGAGAGACAGGTCCCTAAGGAGAGCATGCTTGAGGCCGGAGGGTTTCGTTTTCAGAGAGCAACCTAATTTAGTTTGGGAAACAGGGTGAGACTGGGTGTGAGGTATTGCAGGTGTAGGACGACATGAACACTAGCTCCAGCACTCCAGCACAGCGGGCAGCAGGACGAACAGGCTCTCGCTCAGGTGCTTCCACTCAGTTTACCGGAAGCTGCTGTGGGCGCATAGACCCATCACCTGCCACGTGAAGGGCGGAAGGGGAGGCTCTGACCTCCACAAACTCACCGCAGGTGGCCGGGCACTGCTTGTAAGTGAGCGCTTGTTGCCGAGTAGGCGTAGTCAATGAAGGGGTCAGGATCTGACCAGGACTAGGCACACCGCCCTGCACAGGTGAGCAGGACCGGTAAGCAAGGGCGGGGTTTAAGGACCAGAGCGAGCTTAGACTAGAGAGGTGGAACCGGGTAGAAAGGGGCGTGGTCTGACAGGGAGGGGCGGGATTCTAAAGAGGAGTGCGCAAACGGGTGTGGCCTGTTGCGGGGGCGGGGCAAAGAGAAAGCCCCCCCTCCCGGGGGCGGGGCTTCATGTGAAAGGGCTAGGGGCAGCTCAGCGCCGAGCCGTCGAGTCCGGAAAGGCGGGGTCAGGGCGGGGCCAGGGTGGGGCGGAGTCGGCGGGTCAGCCTCCCCCAGCTGCACCCGCTTCCTCTGACTCCGGCCCGGCGGAAGTGCGTCAGTTGTTATCCGCTCCGGCCGCTGCCACTACTGTGTCTGCCTCACGCTCTCGGTGCTCAGAAGCTCCGCCACCCTCGGCCGCCCGCTGACGCTACCCGCCGGTGGCCATGGGCTGTGTCTCTGAGCCCCTGGTTTAGGGCTGCCGAGCCCCAGCTGCCCTCCGATGCGCCGGACCCGGGGTCCCAGGCCGCGCGGTGTCCGGTGCTGAGAGCCCGCGCCCGGCATGCCCGCTCCGGCCCCGAGCCCGCCCCGGCCCCGAGCCCGCGCGGCGCTCTCGCAGCCCGGCGGCGCGGTGTAGCAGGCGGCGCGGGGCGCCAAGGTCATCGCCGCGGCGCCGCCATGGAGGCCAAGGTCCGGCCGAGCCGACGTTCGCGCGCGCAGCGAGACCGTGGCCGGCGTCGAGAAGCCGCCCGGGACGCCCGCGCGCAGAGCCCGTCGTCGGGTGACGAGCCGGAGCCCAGTCCTGGCAAGGAGAACGCGGGACTCCCAGGCGCGCCGCCTCAGCGCCCTACGTCCCTGCGCGCTGCGCGCCCCCCGCGGCGCCGTCGCCGCGAGTCCAGTTCTCAGGAGGAGGAGGTTATTGATGGCTTCGCTATAGCCAGCTTCAGCACCCTGGAGGCCCTGGAGGTAGGTGGGCTAGAAGGCCGGACCGGGGAACAAGGAAACCGATCCGTACGCCCCTGGGGCCCGCGCTGCACCTTGCCAGGACGAGAATCCGGAGTGAGGGGTGTGTGGGAGGACCTAAGCCACGCTGCCCAAGCGGGCTTTGCAGCAGTTGTTACTTGTTGCCAAGTTATCGCTGCGTCCACGACCGGCTGTGGGAATTGGACAGTGTTGAGGGTCGGGAGGCAGCGACGATGAGCTGGACACTTGGGATTCTTCCTGTTTGGAGGGGACAGGGGGTCGGCTGGCAAACCCTTCTTGGTGATTGATTATTTATTGTGTAGGCATAGGTATTATGCCTAAAAATACTACCTGACTGACTGGGTTGTCATGCACAGTATTTGCTGGGCAAAGTGTTACCTGAACTCAGATTAGCAGAGAAGGAAGTGAGACACTGTAAGCAAGATGGCCAACCAGCGAGTGGGTGGGCGAGTGAGTAGCCACTGTGTCTCTGCAACTCAAGTGGTTTGAAATACTGGTCAGGCCTTCAGGGCACCAGCAGATCCTTCAAAGGCCCTATTAGCGCCTAGGAATGCAGAGATCTCCATCTAGGTGAGCAGTTTTGGGAACCACATCTCATCTGCTAGGCTGTGGTCCCAGGAATCACTCTTACCCTGACTGATCTGCGATTCCCCAGTCTTAGGCAAACCTTTGAGAAAGGGGAGTTGGTCGTTGCGCAATTAAAGAGAGTCCCCCTCCCCCCAAGTTCACTGATTCTGGGGTCAGTCTGGTCTGTAGAGCCGAGGGTCAGATCTGATGGCCACTGTGAGTCGCCCTGGGATGGGTTTGTTCTAGACACCTGTGAATGAATATAGGGCCCTGCTCTTCTGGGGAACATGACATGAGTTCTGGGCCCAAGCCAGGGATCCTGACCTGAGATGATTTTGTGGAGTGCAGTTGTACTGTGGCCAGTGCTGATGTGCTAAGACAGGATGGCTTGGGGTTTTCTGCCGTAGTGATAATGAAATAGCCAGACACTGCTGAAGCCCCTACGTTGCAGGCATGGTGCCACGTGTTCCAGACCTGTACTCTCACCTCCCACCTTGCCACACCTGTGTCTGCTCCCAGTCCAGAAAGAACTCAAAAGAGCCGCGCATTAGTTTGGCCTTTTCCCCATTTCTCTTTGGGCCTCTTTTGGGTCTCGGGCTTTTCAGCATCACCTTAAGTGCTCTGTCTGCCTGTGAACTGTTTGGTGCTGTAACAGCTTAGCCCAGCTGTCAGTTAAGATCTCATCTGAAGCAGGAATATTTCTTAACCCACGTCCTTCCTCATACCTTTTGGTCTCACCTTCTCCCACACTGTGGAGACTGAGTTGCTTTCCCTGAGTTTCTGCCCCTCCAACTTGTCAATGAAAGGATTGTGCCTATGGGTTCCTAATACCCAGAACAAAACAACCAATATTCAGCATAGTGAGGAGTGAATGATTGTAAAGAAAGTCCAGAGCCACCGCCTTAAGGTCATATCACACTGTCCTGAGACCACAACCCATTTATATCTAAGTGGTTTGCTTGTGTTGGCTCCCGTTGTATTTGCCACCAGTGTGTATTTCCCCACCTCTTTTAGGCCACATATACAGGGTTGACTTTTATAGGCTCACCAACTAAGCCCATAATGTCTACCTCTCGTGTTTTCTTAGAAGAGTTTTGCAGGGTCTCACTTACTGGTAAGCTGTGGTTTTCTCCCTGAGATCAAGTAATTAATAATCCCATCCTGTCATGGTGATAACTAGTTCATTCTGCCAGTTGTCTTTAGAGATCCAAATTCATTTAATGACCCTTCAAGCAGGTTTGGCCACTCCCACTCTACAGATGAGAAATCTGAGGCACAGCCAGACTGGAGTCTGCACTGCCTGGTGTGTCCTGCTGGTCCCACAACTACTCTGCAGCCTCACCAGTTGGGGGAGATGGCCAGCTAGATTCTCAGGATCAGTAGGACTCCAGCCCAGGGGGAGAGCTTGTCTCAACAGTGACTTTAGGGTCTCTACATGTCATGACCTGATTTGAGTGTCAGAGAAGCTTGCATAAGTCCCCAAAGCAGCTCAGATGTGAATGACCTGAGATGTACGGAAGAATGTCCCATTACCTTGTCCGAGGATGCCTGTGTAGGGTACCTGTGCCAGGGCAGCCTCAGATCTCTGCACATCTCCCTTTTTCCTTGGAGGGAGTGTAGCCCTTGACTCCTTTTTGTCTGTAGGGACAGTAGGTACTTCCCCAAATGATATGGTAGTGGTTGCTGGCTAGAGGGTGCAGGGTGTCACTTACTGCTCCACGGATTCAGATTAAGAGTTTCATGTTGGAACTGAGGGCATGCAGGCTGGGTTCTCTTATCAGGTTGAGTGAAGGACAGGGGATCCTTCCGAATCTATAGGAAAAGTAGATCTTTTTTCCAGACAGCTTCTGTGTGTAGACTTGGCTGTCCAGAACTCACTCTGGTCTCACAGTGACCCACCTGCCTCTGCCTCCCTGAGTACTGGGATTAAAGACATATACCACCACTTCCTGGCCAAAAGTAGATCTTGTCCTTGTGACAGTTCTCTTGGTGTACTGACAAAGGCGACAGGGGACTGAGTCCTTGCACCCAGCAGTGAAAGGGTGAGGAACTGCTGTAGTCCCAGAAGCATCCCCTCCACCCAACAAAAGTGCCTCAGGTCACTGAACAAGTTGTGCTGGTACCTGGATTTCTAAGAGGCATGCTGAACCCTTCGTCCAGCCCCAGGGCAGACAAACACGATATCTCTTCAGGCTGAGACTCTGGGGCACAGGGTCAGACCCGTGGAGCTGGAAGCTGACCAGCACCCAGAGAGCGTTTTTTACTACAGTTTCCAAGCAGAAGCCACCTGTGGTTTCATGTCATGTGATTTTGTTAATTTGTTTTAAGCAGCAAGTTGATTGAGTGTGATTGATTGGAAAGTCAAGGACTTTAAGAAGATAGGTGAATGCCAGGCCGTGGTAGTATACACCTTTAATCCCAGCACCCGGGAGGCAGAGGCAGGTGGATATATCTCTCTCTCTCCAAGTTCAAGGCCAGCTTGGTCTACAGAGCTGGTTCCAGGACAGCCTGGGCTGCACAGAAACCCTGTCTCAAAAAAAAAAAAAAAAAAAAAAAAGTTGGGTGTCATGTTGCTTTAGCTCCAATGCCACATTCCATGGGTGTCTGCTGTTTTTTAGCAACTCTGTCTGGGGAAATAGCTAGGAACAAATGTGCCCCTGCATATGAAGGGAGGTAGTGTATACTCACAAGCAAGTAACAGCTATGTCGCTTGCACATAGAGCTCCTTACAGTGGCTATTGAGAGCTGTGCTATCTACACAGGGAAGGATATTGTTCTTCACAGAAGACACCACTGGGTACATATGTGCCATCTATAGTGTGTGGGAGGTTCTTCCTCGCAGTGGAGATGCAGCTGGCTATACGCATAGCTATGCCATCTATAAAAGGAGGAGGGTAATTAATTCCCAGAGGAGAAAACTGTAAAACTGATATCACCTGCACGGAGTTGAGGAGGGCACGTCACAGTGGAGACAGCTAGGTAGAGCTATACTGTCTGCCTAGGGAGGGAGGATTATTGTTCCTCACCCCTGTGCACGGAAACACAAAGGTGACAAAGGGGACAAAGGTGGAAAGAAAAATTCCCCAAATGCTGTGTGCTGTGGTGCGTTCTCTGGTCAATACATGTGACTTATAATTCATAAAATATGTCCATAAAACTATACACTGTGTCTACAGAGCTGTGCTTAAGGGACTGTCAGCAACAGGGCATGGTGGAGGTGGCTCCTATAGCTGTGGATGCTGGGGTGCTGGTGGGGTGATGAATGAATGGACACAGCATGTGAAAGTAAGGCTATCTTCGGCCCCTGGGCCCATGTGAGGGCACAGTGTACCTTGGGCAGCTTGTCCAGTGCCATGGCAAGGCAGGCTAAGAAGCTGTTGGCTCCAGACAAGGCCTTATGTTTGTTTGTTATACTTTTTTCCCCTCCAAATTCTTGTTTTGCTTTAGTGAGAAAGCCCTTTTCCCAAAGCTGCTCCCATTTGTTCCTTGGCAGTGCTCTTAAGTTCTTATTGGGTCCTCTAGCACTTGATTCTAGTTGTTTTGCTTTTGTTTGTAACCCTTAATTTTCTGTGCTACCAGTTTGTCACCTTGCATTTCTTAGTATTGCCAACACCATGGATTGATGGGATTCCTCTAACATCATTTTTTTTCCTTGTGGGTGAAGTTCCTCTAATTTTGGTTCTTATCCTGGGCCTTGCTGACAGAGCCTGGGTTTTGTTCTTGGGATCCAGTAGCAGCATTTCAGTTGTTAGCTATTGTGGGTGTCTCAGGAACCCCAGAGAAAGAGTTGCATATATGGGTAGAGTCCATTCTAGGTTTTGCTATGAGCTTGACACTGTGTTCCTGGTAGGGTTGTTTTGAGGCTTTCTTTTTCTGCCAGCTCTGTTTGGATTGGGATTTTCTCTTTTTCTGTACTCTGGAATAATTACTTTTTTTTTTTTTTTCCCTAAACAAAATTCTCAGGTCCCATGTTAACTGGTGACCAGTTGGTCAGTATGGTTGGAGGTGGGGCCTGGTTTTTGAGTCAGGAAGCCTTTTCAGGAGGTGACCAAGACCTGGAGGCATACATGGCAGCAGTACCTATCTGCTGAAGCCCTGGGCACTTCAGCCTGGTTACAGAGTCGGGTAGTCTGGGAGGAGCCCTAGTCCACTCATGAACCTGTGACCCAAGCTGCCTCCTCTATTCTCCCCTTAGCACCTCTCCATCCAGACTCCACAGTCACTGGATACCTTCCTTGTTCCTTTCCATAAACTATCTGTTCCTACCAAGATGATCCATGCTTGAATCAGCTCTTTGGGTCCCCAACTGCTGCTAGGTGGGCTAGAACTTCTACTCCCAACATGTGCTTCGGTGTGGTTGTAGCCTCCAGTCTTTGTGATATCTTAGGGATGGGTGTAGGAGGGATGTGATGAAGGCTGTGTCTAGGGTAGAGTAGAGGATATGAAACTAGTCAGTACTAAAATCAGTGCTGGCTCCCACATACCAGCCTGTGAGCCCCAGAGACCTTCTTTGCAGCCATGCATGTGGAATTTAGCCGCTGGAGTTTTCTCTTCTGCTCATCTTCCAGAGGTGTACAGTGTTACCTGTGCCAGGGAGCTGATTTCTCTCTACGCTAAGCAAAACAGAAGGCAGCCCAGACTATGGAGGCTAAGCCCATGGGTATATGGAGTTGACCTCGCAAGAAGAGCATAACAATTTTGATACCTTTACAGACTCAGATTGGCAAGATTCCAGAGAAGTGAGAGGGAGGGTGATGCCACTCTTTGCTAGGACTCAACCCTCTGCACTGCAGGTTAGGAAGGGGTCGTTTTGTTCTTGCGTGCAGGGCTGATATATAACCAATGAGGCCTTGGCATCCCACCACACTTCCTCAGGTCTCTGGCTCTAGGTCTGTCTCACAGCACATAAGCAGGCAGGCATAGCCTGCGTGTTGGGGTGACCCAGGCTAACCAAGCCAGTGGGGTGAGACTATCCTATTTCCTATCTGAGCCAGCCCCAAAGGTCACCTATCAGATCTATCATCAGTGAGTGTCAGTGTCAGGAGGGCATTCAGAGGGGTGTTGTTGAAGTCTGGGGGCCATGGAGAAAAAGGCACAGAATGGTGGGCTTCCTCTTGAAGGAAAGCAGCCAAGTATAGCTGGGAGAGGAGAAAGTGCTAGTGGCTTTTTAGGGAGGTTTGGTCATTACGTGACAGCATAGAAAGTGTCCATTTCAAGTTGGCAAGCTAAGGAATGTATGGAGGCTGGGGCAGGGAGGTTCCCAAAGTATCCAGGGTGGCTTCCCCCAATCCCTGACAGTTTCTCTGTGTAGCCTTGGCTGTCCTGGACTCAGCTTTGTAGACCAGGCTGGCTTTGAACTCAGAGATCCACCTGCCTCTGCCTCCCGAGCGCTGGGATTACAGGTGTCTGCCACCACTGGACCACAGGGTAGCTTCTTAAACCAGTGTGAGATGAGTGTTTTGGGGACTCGCATAGTGTTCTAGTGCCATGCTCTACCTGAGTACTTGAAAAAAGAAGTGTACCAGGTAGGTACCAGTGTTCCTCAGCACATGAACTGTTCTGTGTCGTTTTTATTGAAAGCTGGGATGGAGAGCTGCAGGGTTTGTGGCCTTTTGTGCTGTGTGCAGAGCTTAGCCCAGACAAATGTCTTGCCAGTTTCAGCATGTGTTATGCATCAGTTGTGTATTGGGGTGACTCCTGGTAGAAGCCTGGTTTTGTGGTACGGCTTGGCAGACCAGCTCTGATTCTGACTTAAAGCAGCTGCCTCAGGAGGAATAGCTGCTTGTCCCTTAGGCTTCTCTGGTGGCGCCTGCCTATGCTGTACCAGCCGGTCCCTCTGGTGGCTGTAAGGAGTATGAGAGCGCGTGTCAAAGTTTCTGTGCTATAGCTGTTGTTCCTCAGAGCCCTGGTCTTAACCCACCGCTGCCTGTTGCTTAATGGTAGAAACAAGTCCGTATTGCACTGTCTCCAGGGTGCAGGTGTGGTTGGATGGGGGATTTTGTGTGCTGGAAGCCTCTAAAGAGGCTGCACTGTTCTCATCCTTATGGAGAAACCGAGGCACACATGACAGAGTAAGGCATTTCCTGACTGTATACTGCTAGTGAGCCACTGAGATTCAGCATAGATTCCTAGAGGGTGGCCAGCTCCCTCTGGGCCTGCTTTGTTCTACATTGGTAGTAGCACTTGCCTTGGCCTCTGACCAGGTGACTCCTGGCTTTCATGTCTAGCTATTTGCATTTTAGTGTGGTCCTTACCACTCCCTACAGTTTGTTCTCCATCCTGGCAGCTTCCTCATCTTCAAAAGGCCCAGGTTCTTCTGTTAAAGACAGAGATCTCACAGGGATACTTCTTATCTGCTCTGGCCACACTGCCCTCTCAGACCCTGGCTCTTTGGGTACTGCTCATACTATAGGGGTTGGATTGCCCCTTGACCCTATGACCTGCCCTTCCCTCATTTCATGTTGCCAATACACTTAGAACTGGGGACTGAATCACCAGACCCAGACAGGGAAGGGACACATGACTGCCTAGGGAGGAGTGAGTAGCTTCTGATGAGGTGAGGTGGTGGAAGGGTGTCTTAAGCATCCCCAGCTTCTTCCTCCATCTGAGATAGGGATTGGTCAAGCAGAGTTGTGTGTATACCAGCTTCTCAAGGCTCCAAACCCAGGGGCTTCCTGTCAGCCAGGAATAAAACCCCACATTCTGTTCTTGGGTTACGGGAGTACTGGTGAGACTGTCTCAGGGCTTCTACACATTTCCCAGCAGCGCAGCTACTTCCTCCTAGCTCCCAGGAAGAGGCCCTCTCTGCCTTGCCAGCCAGGCATAGCAGGGAAGTCTGTAAACTGCTTGGAAAAACCTGCTTCCTGCTCTGGGCCTTGGTTCCTTATCTGCAGGAAAGGTAGTGAGGCTACATATGCTTGTTCTATCTGCTACCCACTGGACACCAGGATGAGAGTCATGTGGTGAACGTGCTTAGGTCCTTGTTGACCCTCTATTCAGAATTGGGCCATTTGCCGTGGTCTCCAACGCAGAGAGGAGGAGCAGGCTCAGTTTGGACACTTGCCCATTGCTCCTCCCCCACCCAGATCCTTTCATGAACCAGGCTTGTGGCATCAGAAATATCCAGGCTGGCTTCAGCTGCCCACTGTGCTATAGAAGAGGCTTTGGGGGACACCCTGGAAGACAGCTGAGCAGCAGCTGTGCTGAAGCTTGGAGGGGCCTGGAAAGTGGCAGAAATCAGACATGAGGTGTGTTTTCCCAGGACCTCCAGGAGAAAGTGGTATTGTGAACAGATGGATTGCCTTGCTCTCTGGCTAAAGAGGATAGGCTAGGGAGAGTGGCTGAGGTTAGACTGTCGCTAGAAGTACTGACCTCGTGGGAGAGGACTGAGGGTCCAGTCTATTCTGTCTGGGGCAGAGGGACTTGACAGCCACTACTCATAGGTTATCCTAGAGCAGGCATCAGCCATGTGCAGGGGCCTTGGTTCTGCCATAAAGCCCCAGACCTCCCCTTCTTTCTTGGCTTAGCCATACCAATTGAAGCTTGTTTCTGCTCTGAGACCACCTTGTTCATCTTGTTCCACCCTTTTCACTGTCTTCACTCAAATTTAGATGATCTAATTTCTTGTTTTTATGGCTGTGGGAATGTGTTCAGAACGTATGTCCTCACAAAAGAGTGGCTCCAAGCGGGCCATGGAGTTGGAATGGAGATACCAGAGGTCCCTCCTGCATGCTCCCTCCTTCCTGGCAAACTGCAACCTAGGCCATCTCCCTTATTGGCCTTGTCCTAAACTCAATCCCAGCAGCAGCTCAGAAAAAACATGTTCCCGCCCCCAAACAAACAAACCCATGAGATTAGAAAACAAGGCTGTAGTCTGTTTGAATGGAACATGGCCTTTCAACAAATTGGAGCTGGCAGGAAGGAACTATTAGTGAGGCTGTGAAACTCAGAAGACAGTTGGGAGGGATGTGAGCTGAAGAGAGGAAGATCTGGGTGGGAGAGCCCTATTCCCAGCTCGAGAGGATATTAGATGCCATGGCAATTGGTGCTACCCCTAGGGGTCAGAGGATCTAGTGGTTCATGGAGTCCTGTCTAGGTGGAGACCTTGAACCTGGGAGCAGACTGTAAACAGGTAGGTTCAGCATGAGAAGTATGAGGTGGGTTGCTGGGAATTTCTTTTTATTTATTTGTTTGTTTTGATTTTTCAAGACAGGCATCTATGTAGCCTTGGCTGTTCTGGACTCACTTTGTAGACCAGGCTGTCCTTGAACTCACAGAGATCCACCTGCCTCCACCCCCCCCCCCCCCGAGTTGGGGGTTACAGGCCTTGCACCACCACACCTGGCTTCTTTTTATTTCGTGTGCATTGGTGTTTTTCCTGCATGTATGTCTTTACATGGGTGTAGGATTCCCTTAGAATTGGAGTTACAGACAGTTGTGATCTGCCCTGTGGGTGCTGGGAATTGAACCCAGGTTCTCTGAAAGAACAACCAGTGCTCTTAACCTCTGAACCATCACTCCAGCACTGTTTGTTTGCTTGTTTTGAGACAGGGTTTCTTTATGTAGCCCTGGCTGTTCTGGAACTTGCTCTACAGATCAGGCTGGCTTCAAAGGTCTGTCTGCTTTTGGGATTAAAGGCGTGTGCCACCACACCTGGCTAGGGCTACTGGGATTTTTTAAGTAGTTGGTCAGAAAGGAGCCTTGAATGCTGGAATAGTGGTTGCCTGAATGAAGGTTCTTGGGCTCCAGACTTAGCCTTCCAGAGTCAGTATTGTCGCATGACTTGGGAAGTCTTCAATCATGCCTTCAAACAGACTATTCCTAGGCTACGCCTTCATGTTTTGCCAAAGGGGACGGCCTTGGACTTGTTGATAGGTACCTTCCTAACTAGAGGGATGGGGTTGAGCCTCAGGAGGTCATGATGGAGGTAAGTGCTTGGATCCTGAAAGAAGCAAGACTCCTTGTATCATTTGTTTACTGCAGTGCAATTAGAAATATTACTGGTGTTGCATAGTAGCACTTGGTGCGAACAGTCATTTTAAGTCGCCGTTAGGAAATTGAATAGAAGGAAAATGCTGGGCAGTGGTGGTACGCACATTTAATTTCAGCACCCTGGAGGGAAACAGGCAGATCTGAGTTTGAGGCCAGCTTGGTCTATATAGTGAGTTCTAGGACAGCCTGAGCTACACAGAGAAACCCTGCCTCAAAACCAGAAAGAAAGAAAATTGAATGGGCAGTTTCCTTCAGTAGGCACTCAGCTTTGGTATTCTTTCTGAGAAAGGGAACAGAGGTTTGAAGCCTGCCATAGCAGGGCCTTTTGTGTAGGCTAGAGTGTTGGTAGCTAACACGGATGTATACTGTAGTCAGATCTGCTATCTACTCCATCTTGTAGCTATAGGCCCTGGCAGAATGGCCCCTTGGGCTCCCAGTTTTTGGCTTCTGCCAGAAGCCTCAGATAGGAGCATGCCTTCACCAGGGTGTTGGGGTAGGGATTGGTTGCACAAGGCTCTAGGGCACCAGAGCCCAGATGTCTTAGTGGTTTTTCTGAGCCTCTGGTGTTTGTATTTGGTTTTAAGGTACTCCATACTGGTTATATGTAGATCCACTGAGTGTCTAACAGAATGTCTAAGGCAGGTCCTGCACTGGGTCATGAATGAAGTTTCTCTTCTGCAATCCATGAGTGTTTTGAGACTTTCCTTAGTGTCCTGACACCTTTGTTGGTAGCCAACACTTTCCTTGGCTTGTGGCTACACAACCTCACTTGAGGTTCAGTGCTTTCCCAGCAGAGGGAGGTAGATTGTAGAGCAGAAACTGTGGGACACTGTTAAAGGCTGCTCTGTTTGTTGTATGACATATCCCCTTGGTGATATAAGTATAGGTTAGTGAGGCCCCTTCCCTCACTGGTGGTCTAAAGTCAGGGATGTTAGAGACCGGTTCTACTGGGCAGTGCTGTGGCCAGGTTCAAGCTCCAGAATGGCCAGACAGACCATTCTGAATGACCCTTTATTCCCTGGATAGGCCAGATGGTACTTGGGTACTTCTGTTTTGTTTTGAGACAGGGTTTCTCTTTGCAGTCTTGCCTGTCCTGGAACTAGCTCTATAGATAGGTTGGGTGGCCTTGAACTCATAAAGATCCATCTGGAACTCGGAGATCTGCCTCCTGAATGCCAGCATTAAAGGCATGTGTCACCACGCCCAGCCTCTTGAGAACTTTCTTTTTTCCCCTTTTTTTTTTTTTTTTCCAAAGCAGGCTTTCTCCCTGTAGCCCCTTGGCTGTCCAGACTTTGTAGACCAGGCTGGACTCAAACTCACATCAATCTGCCTGCTTCTGCCTCCCTGAGTGCTGGGATTACAGGCCTGCACCAGAGCATTTTCTGTGTTCTCCTAATATGCTGGGTGAAAGTTGGTTTACACACCAAGAGTTTCAGAATTGAGGTTTGGTGACAGCCCTGCTCGTATCCCTTGAGTCAGTTTTGTTCTGTCAGGCAAGTGTACACACAAGGTTTATTTATGAAGGGAAACTTGAAGGTTTCTCCTCATGGGGTAGAGGGTGGCTGCTGTCACTCACCAGCCCATCCATAGGCTAAGGGGGTCAGATGCCCAATAAAACAGTTCTGTGCTCCCTATGAGGCCAGAATGTGACCAGCAGAATGGGAGGAGTCAGTGATGTCTTTTACCTTTTTTAAAAGCAAAGTGTCAAATAGATGGAGAAGAAGAAAGTCAATTCAAACCCATGGCAGGGTCCTGGCTGTCAGCATCCCTGTCTTACTATTTCCTCTTCCCTTCTGTCTTTCAGCTTTTGGGGAAGTCAAGGCTTGCCTCTTCCAGTGACCATTGGTGTCCTGGTCATACTGTCATTGCTTAGTGTCCATTATTAAAGTTGACCTCAGTTTGTTTAGACTTGGCGTCTGACACACCCTGAAAGCAGCTACCTCTCAGCTGTAACATCAGAGTTCTGTAGCTCTTTGCTTTTCTGCATCTTAGCCCTTAGGAGCAGGACAGTCTGATAGAGCCCAGGGCCCTTGTGGCAGGTGACTAGACAGTCTGCAGTGTGGGGACAATGAGGAATCAGGACCTGAAAAGTACTTCTGTGTACTGCAGAAGGTCCTTATACTCAGCTCTGACCTATCTGAGACAGAAAGGCAAAGCAAGGCAGGAAACATAAATCTTATGTCTCTGGGAGGAGGCGGTATAGTGGCTCTGCCTCTGAGTCCTTGTGAGGATAGAATGGCTTTGTGCTGACCCTCCCTTGGCTTCCTGTAGTGTTCATATGGATTTTATATTTTCTGGGAAGTTTTGCTTTTCTGTAGGCCTATTCTCTGATCACTGCTTTTGGGAGAGCCTAACGTGCATATGAGTGTTTACCCCACCTGGGGCACCATTGCTGATAAGTTTTGGTCATTGCTGCAGAAGTGGGGGGCCCAGAACATGAAGATACAGATGATCACAGACAGGCCAGATGACTAATGACCTTGAAGTCTGATGGCATGAAGGATAATTGACAAGGCTCTCTTCAGTCACCTGGGAATGAAGTTTGTCTTCTGGGAAGAACTATAAGGAATTTGTCACCTGGGGCATTTCCTATTCTATGTAGCATGTTGCCAGGGGTCACTTATGTGTATCACCTATGAGAATTACAGGTATCCTTAGCCCCAGGCCAATATGTCACCTCAGAGAGTTCCCAGGTATGCTCTACATAAAGATCCTATAATACAGGGCTGGGTCCCAGAGAGATGGCTTAGAAGTTGAGAGCACTGGCTGCTTTTCCAGAGGTCCTGAGTTCAAGTCCCAGCAGCCACACAGTGGCTCAGAACCATCTAGAATGAGATCTGTATATGCAGTAAATGAATAAATTAGCACACACACACACACACACACACATTTTTTAAAGATCCTATGGTCATTGGGAACTTGGGGTCTCCTCCATCATCCACCCATCACCTGTCCGTTCCCCCTCAGACATGGCTTTCCCAAGGTAGAGGCTCCTTCTCCTGAGGAGTCACCATAGCCTGAGAGCCTGCTCTATTTTCCTAGGGTGTTCCCATAGGTTCACAGGCATTTCCTTCTTCCTCTGCAGAAGGATATGGCTCTGAAGCCACACGAGCGGAAGGAGAAATGGGATCAGCGCCTCATCAAGAAGCCCCGAGAGTCAGAAAACTGCCCATCTGCTGAGCTGAATGAGAACAGGCAGCCCCTGGAGGTGGGCAGTCCAGGGCAGGATACGGAGCCCACATGTGATGAAGGGACTAGGAAGGTCCCGTTGCAGCCCTCCCAACAGGTGAGCACCCTGTACCCTCCCCTATTTAAGACCTCTGCAGTGGTTGGGATCTGAACCAGGACCATACATGTGCCTGAACTCCACCTTATGGTGTCTGGCCTGCCTGGCAATGCCTCCTTCGTTGCTGGGCTTGGGGCTTGGGGTAGACAGGTAGGAGCCAGGCTGGTCACAGGGGTACAGGGACCTTCTGTCTGCCCAGCTGGAAAAGCCTTCCTGGCCAGTGCTATTGCTTCTCCCCAGGAGTACAGGGGTATGTGCTGGCCAGGATGGGTGACAGTGCCAAGCTGATAGGCCAGCCCCGTTGCCCACTGCGTCCATCAGGTTCCGCCGACTAGGTGTCTGGAGACATCTAGAGGGTCTCTGTAAATGGATGTGGGGACCATACCATGCTCCTGCTAAGAGAGGGGAATGTTCAGCCAAAGGCTTCAGGTTGGTGGTCCAGGAGTGAGAGGAGAAACCAAGAAAAAGGAGTGTTTCTGCCCAGATGAGGTCTGTCAGAGCAGGTGGAAGCTGGGCTGGGCTGCCTGAGCATGGGTCTGTCCTGAGTCATGGCTCAGCGTTGCAGCTCCATTTCTCCTGGGGACCCTAACCCTGTGCCCTCTTTTCATAGAAAGGGGTTTTTCTCAACAGTTAAGGCTCTGCTGTGAGCTCCCTTGGGAATTGGGCTCTGGAGAGGGAATAGCATGTCTTGGGCCTGGGCAGGATGGGGGGTCCGCGGGCACACCTGCCCAGGTGGACACATACTCTTTCTTCCATGCAGGTGTGCTCCCCAGAAGGGGGGCCGCTCCCAGCCAGCCCCTGCCAACAGAACGGCCCGGCCCAGCATCAGCAGCAGCACCAGCCCAGCCAGTCCAGCCAGCCCAGCCAACCCCAGGGGCCCCCCCCAGCCCCAGGGCAGCCCTGCCAGCCCCAGCGGCCACCCCTGGGTCAGCGTGCTTGGCCCCATCGATCACTTCTAGGCTTGAGACAGCCCTGCCAGCCCCGGCGCCCATTTCTGGGCCCTGGCCAGCACCACCGGTCCCAGCATCTGCTTCCGGCCCCAGATCAGCTCAGCCAGACCCAGCGCTCACGCCTGGCTCAGCCCCGCAGGCCAGTCTTGGTGCTTCCAGGCTCCAGACAGCGCCTACGGTCCATCCAGACTCCATGGCATCACTACCGCCCACTTCGGTCCCTGTTGACCTTGTGTCACCTCTGCCGGTCTCTACTGACCATATGGCACCGTTGCCAACCTTTGCAGTCATGGCTGTGTCCCTGTGCTCGGCTCTATAGGGCTGCCTCAGGACAGTACTGCCAGCCCCCTCGAATTCTCACCTTGCAACCATGCCATCGTCCCACCAGCTGCTTTTCATTTTCAGGCCAGTGCTGCTGTCCCCAGTGGGCACTCTTGGCCCCACGTCAGCAGAGCCAGCCCCATAGGCCCTTCCTGGGCCAGCCTAGCTGCTCCCAACAGCCACCAGTGGGCCCCAAGCAGCCTCAGCAGTTAGTTGAAGGCCCAGAACAAACTAATCTTCCCAATCCTGCCCTGCTGAGCCCTAGACAGTCACAACAACAGAAGTGCCCACGTCTTAGCCCAGAGCAACCCCACCTACCCACACAGCCCCTCATGGGCCCAAAGAAGCCCCTGCGGTCACTTCTGGGCCCAGACCAACCTCGCAAACCCCAGCCATTACTTCTACTGCCCGATCGCCCTACACTCATGGGGCAGCCAGGCCTGGCCCCCCGGCGTCTTCTGAGGCCGCTTTGTCAGCCGAGGCGGCAGTCCTTGCTGGATCTGGTGCCAGCTCATCATCCCAGGCCTTTGATAATGGGTCATCCCTTCAGGCCCCTGAGGTCACAGTGGACTCGACACTCTGCCCCAGGGGTGGCTCGCCAAGCACCATCTGTGAGTCCTGGAGCCTGAGACTTGTAGATAACTTCTGGGTGACTTTGTTATGCAACAGTTGGACTGCACTAGTGAGAACCTTCACTCTGTAGGCCTCAGATGCTTTCCCAGACTGCTTGGCCACAGCAGAGGGAGAGATGAACTCCATGTGATGCCATTAACCCCTCCATGGGGATCAGGCTTCTTGGAATTACTGTTCCCCTCATATGTGCTGCTTTGTGATGGACAACTCATGGGACAGGTTATACAGCCGCCCTAAGGATTTGGAGCCTGTTTGGATCCCTCAGCATCTTTTGGTGTCTGTACTTGCCAACACTGTTTGTATTTCTGGGTCTTCATGCATGTGTGCAGGTGTGAGTGGTGTGTACATGTATGCCTGTATGTGATGGGCATGTGTGGTGGAGTGCCAGCCTAGGCCTCAACTCTCCTGTTCACCCCCTCTCCCACCCTTAGTATTCTTTACCCTGAGCAGAACGGCTTAGGGGACTCAGGGCCACACTGTGGATTTGGTTGGCCAGGTTTTAGGTCACAGTTTTTCTTGGCCGTGGGATGATGCCAGCGTCGACTTGAAGATCCCCAGCCTCATGAGAGATGTGAAGGGGTGGGGGCTGCTTCCCCACCTGTCAGGGCTCTTCCTCCACCCTAGAGGTACTATGGAGCAGTTGGAAGCGCCTCTCTGTACTCTCTATCCCTATTATAACAGTGTCCACAGCTGATTTTGACACCTATTACTGCAGAGCCATCTTTGGGCCTGCATCTGTCCCACAGCCACCACCTGTGATCAGGAGTGTTTACCCTGCCCCAGTCCCATCTCAGGGCAGCCTCACACTGGAGTCCACGTGGCTAAATTGAGCCCATGAAGGGGAGGTGACCAGAGCAGAGAGGACCCTAGTTTGGAACTTCTGTGCTGGCCACCTGGGGTTTTCTGGGCCAAGTGGGCCCCTAGCCATGCCTGGTACCTGTTCTCCTTAGTCCTGTTTACCCTAGACAGGCCCCTTTCTTGATGCTCACCTACAGCCTCTGAACTGAGAGTTTGGGTCTTATTTTTTCTGATTATAAAAATAAAAAGTGCCATGCCATTTTTCTAACAGTACTAGTGTTTTTTAATTTAAATGGATGATCTGTGTCCCATGATTTTTTCCACTGAGTGGTTTTGTGTATCTAGATTTGGTTTTCTAATTAGTTAAGTAGGAGATGGAGATGTGGAAGTCACATTCTGTCTTGTGGGTCTGGGAGGTGCTGTCCTGGCTCTGGCCCAGGTTTGAGCAGTAGAAGTTTGAGGGAGGTGTTAAGTTATTAAAAGGTAAAGCTCTTTTTTTGGAGTTTCAACACAGGGTTTCTCTGTGTAGCCTTGGCTGTTCTGAACTCACTTTGTAGACCAGGCTGGCCTTGAACTCTCAGAGATCTACCTCCCTGAGTGCTGGGATTACAGGTGTGTACCACCACGCCCAGCTTCATGTGGAGTTCATGAGGGCGGGATTCATATCCTTCCACACCAGACCTATCCATGCCAGTCTTTTGAGGGTGGTTGGTGTACATGGGGGTAGTCCGAGGAACCTAGGGCCTCAGTTACTGCCCTGGACCTACAAGGGTTAAGGAAATCCTTTTCTTGGTGAGGCATCACACCCACACTGGTTGCGGCACCCACACAGGTCCTTATGTTTGAGGCCAGAGGTGCATTGTAAAGTCCTCTACTGCCCTGCCTGTTCTGGGGCTGGAAGACCAGTTGTACCTGAAGGAGTTTGTCATACCAGGCCACTCTTGAAGCTGCCATAGCCAGCTGGGTTTCTAGGCCTGGGAACTAGGACTTGGCACTGTGGGTACTTGCTTGCTAAGGAAAGCTACTAGAACCTAGTGGGCTAGAGGATAGCTTAGCAGGTCGAGGGGTGCTTATGCACAGGCCCTAATCCCCAGATGCCACAAGGTGGCAGAAGAGAACAGATTCTTAAGCTTTTTTCAGACCTCCACACAGGCTCTGTAGCTGTGACATGTGTATGCCTGCACACACAAACACACACATATAAGGACCACAGCCAACATGGGGAAAGTGGTATCCCCAGGACCTTGCTGGCTGGGTCACATATATGGGCTATGCTTTGCAACCTGTCTTGAGGAACTAGGCAATTTTACATAGCTGACCTGTGGTGGCTCTGAACAGCTGGAGGCCCAGGTTTCTCTGAATTTGTCAGATTCTAGTGTTGCTGTTTTACTTGTCTGACCAAAGGACACAGATGTGTGGGCCTGCCAGGACAGGTAGCTGGGAATGTGAGCTCTCAGGTTAGCTTGCCCAGAGCTGCCCTGGAAGGAAGGTTGGGTCCTGACAACTGTAGGGGGCAGTGGGCTCTCATTGGGATGACGTGAGTCCACAAGATCTTTTGGAAATGGGGCTTGGGAGAGGTACCATCATATGAGTGACTGTAGCATCCTCCTACTGTTGCTAGGTTCTCTCATACTCTGTATCAGCTTCAGTGTAGCCCTCCTTAGCCATGGGCAAGATAGCATAGCAGAGGAGGGGAAGGGAGTCTGAAGAAGCCAGTGGGGTCCCTACTGAGTCTGTAACAGGAAGGTGAATCTTGTGAGTAGTTTTATGTTTCCTGGGAGGCCAGATGGCCCCTGTTGTAGGCCTGGAACTAGAATGACCCTTGGGTTTTACCATGGCTGAGTCAGAATGTGATTTGGGGCAGACTAGGAGGGAAGAATACAAGCATAGTCTACCTTAAACATCACCTTCCCAAGACATTTGCAAGTGTATGCATGCTTGTGTGTGTGTGCATGTGTGTACTTGACTCACCCTGCCTTGCATACTGCAAAGGTATGTCTGGCAAGGCATATGCTTGTTACCTATTCCATCCTGCCCTCCATGTTAGGAAAACAGCCTGTGAAATGAAGTTGCCAGCCTCCTCAGCCTGATCACCAGGTTTCATTCAGACACTAGTTCTAGCTTGCTGACTTGCCTCCTGGATCCCCTTCTAGCCAAAGCTCCAGCTGATAAGCCTGCAGGGCCCAAACCCCAGCAATCTTAGAGAGGAGGGTCATATGGAAGAGGAAACAACCTATACCCTGGCCAAGGAAGTAAGGCCAGACCAGAGAGAAGAGGACAAGGTCTCAGGGCCTTGGAGCAGCTTATCAGGTGAAAGGAGGTGCCGTGTCTCCTGTCCTGGGTGTGGCAGGTAGTATGGCCTGACCTGGGATCACTGTGGATGCCTCTTAGATGGGCCCAGATTCCTGGTGCATAAGGCACAGAGTATGGCCCTCCTCAGCTTAAAGCTGAAGTGACAGGTGGATTTCCCCACAGTTGGCAGAGATGAGGGGAAAGTCTATAGGAACTAGGTTTTCAGTCCCACTACAGGAGAAGTAGATGGGGATAGGTGTGGGTAGAGCCTGAACTCACAGTTACTTCCACCATAACATGTGAGCCACAAGGATTTGAAATGTCTTCTAAGCCACACCAAAAATAAACCAGATACCATTTAAGTTTACTTATGTAAAGTGTTATTATTTTAACATGAAATAAGTCTGAAACTAATCAGTAATGGACTAGGAACGCACACTTATGATCCTAGCATTTGGGAGACGAAGGAAGGATTATGAGTTTGAGGCCAGCCTTAATACTTAGACCTGTCTTAAATATCACAGAAGCCGAGTGGTGCTGGCACATGCCTTTCACCCCAGCACTGCGCTCAAAAGGCAGAAACATGCGGATCTCTGTAAGTTGAGGCCAGCCTGGTCTACAGAGCAAGTTCCAGGAAAGCAAGAGCTCCACAGAGAAACCCTGCTGGGGGAGGGGGGGTATGTGTGTTTTCTCTTTTTCTGTACTGACTGTTAGAAATCTAGCACAAAGGCCTGAGGATACAGATAATGTTTTGGGAGTGGGAGGAGCTAGCAGGACTCAGACTTACAGGATCTTACATAGCCAGTGATGGCAGCTATAGGGAAAAGGCTTTCTAGTAAATGTAAGAGGCCTACACTTCAGGACAGCCCATCATTGAGGAAGAGCCTGGAGACAGGAGCTGTGGAGGAAGGCTGCTTGTTGCCTCAGTCCAGCAGTTCTAGAGGCTGCCGTCTTTAGCACACGGGCCTTGAGGGATGCTCCAGATCTTAGGCACAGCGTGGTCCTGTCTCGCTTTCACGGGGATCTACAGGGAAATGGAGGAGCCTTGTACCACCCACCAACACAGAGAACTGATAGGTTCTAGAAATAGCAGACAGGCTTTTGTTAATCCAGCTGATCCCAGGGGAGATGAAGATGAAGCTTTGCTGACATAGAGGCTCACTGAGAAGGAATTTCCCAGTTGGAGCCCTGATGTTAATTACAACCATGAGAGTGCTTCTCCTTCCTGGGCTCTGTCTGATACAACTGAACTTCAGTGCCAGAGTGTGTAGTGGACGCCCGTATGTTCCATGTGAACTCCAGATTGGTTACAGGGCCATTTCTCCCCATCTAGGTATTATACCCAGTCTTGTTGGTATAGTTGGAAAGTCAGGTTACCTTCACCAGGAGACATGGTCTGCCTTGCAAGCCTGAAGCTTTGGCATGAGTATTCTCTTCCCTTGGCATCTGTGACCCTTCTCTGGGCTGTCCACCATCTCCTCATCAGATGAGACTGTTCTTTGAGGCAGAGATGGGGTGTGCTTTCTTTCCCTATCTGGGCTTGTGTTATGAGAAAATGATCGCTCAGCAAAAGCATACGGACTTGGAGCTATGCCAGTCACTAGAGCAAAGTAGGGGACCATTGTGAACCACTTGGAAACTGAACTTGGGTCACCTGGGAGAGGAATATATGCCCTTAACCACTGAGCCGTCGCCTCACCCTCCACTGGGGACAGTGGCAAACAGTGACATCTTGGTGCTAAGTATGATGGTGAAAGAAACAGGGAGTGTCTTGGCCAGGTAGATCTGGCATGGTCCCCCTCCTGGTCAGGTGATACGAAAGCTCAGTTCTGAAGAGAGAGGACTGTATAGAGTGCACAGCTAGGTACCTATGGAGGGGAAGTGTGGGTACTGTGGTTAGGAGTAGGGGGCCATTAGGCCTGGTACAGCAAAACAAAAAAGGTAAGTTTCATTGCTGTGCTGGCTAAGGTCCTTTGCTGTGCCAATGCCCGTTCTAGGGTCTCAGAAGACATGGGAAGCCAGGGGTCAGGCCTGACAGTGAGTAGGGGCCTATGGGTTGGGTTGCGGAGAGTAACAGAGATAGTCACAGCTCAGTCTCTTTCAGCGTGGTCTTGCTCTGCTAAAGTCTGGTTGCAGCACTGAGATCCAGTGAATCAGGGTTGCCGTGGCTGTGGGTTCCTGGCACAGCTCACTTCAGGAGGGCATCAGTTAATTCGGTAACTTTGGCCAGTACCAAGGTTGAACCCAAGATGTGCTATCTCTGGGGAGCCTCTAAAGTCCTTTAGATGACCACTGTCTATAGTAGTGACCTGAGGATATGGGAAAAGGGGTCATTCCCCTAAGAAGAGTGGGCATAGAGTGGTTGCTGGAGGGCCAGAGCATGGGTACAACACACGTGGAATGCAGTGTTTGTGCAGGACACATGGTCCACATATGGCATATTGTGCGTATAGGATGCCCTGTACCCACAGGATGTATTATGCACATGGAATACCATGTGTTCAAGATGTACCTGTGACATTCAGGAAGTACCATACATACAGGGCATGGTGTGAATTTGACGTGCTGTGTATACAGGACGTACTGTGTGTATAGGATGGCAGTGCTCCAGGAGTGTCTTCCATTGGCTCTTCACATTGGGAGATGGGGAGCCTCACCACTCTTCCCCCTCTCTGGCCTATCCTGCATCTGGGATGCCTGAGGGAGCTGCTGCCCCTTGCAAGGATTTCCCAGGGCTTACAGGAGAAAGCAGCCAGGCAGCCTTACTCCTCATCCTCAATCCAGGAAGTGAACTGTCCCACTGCTGTCCTCATCTTGCAAATGCAGAGGTTAGGTGGACTGTAGGAGACCACAAGGTAAGCATTGCCTGAGTAGGAAACAGTTTGAGGTGGTGGGAATGTCTCCCTGGAAATATGCCAGCTTGTGTGTGACTCATCAGACTTTCATGCACACCATCCAGGTCATGCCCAGCACTTACTCAGGGTTGATGTTCCTACCGTCTTATGTGGCTCAGCCTGAATAATGGGATTCTGAGGTCCAGTGGGCCTCTGTGCATGAAGGTATCTGGGGAGCAGGTGAGGTGTGTACACTGGGTGGTATACATGTTTCGTGGACAACCTGGGACAACATGGTGACATGTGTCCATGTGTGCTCTCTGGGTCTGAGTCCTGGTAGACTTTCTAACTTCAGCAAGTGAGAAGGGATACTTCTGTGCCCTTCATCTCGGCAACAGATAGCTCAGGGCCCAACCCTGGATAGGCTAGCTCTGTGCCCCAAACCTCAGTGTATCTGAGTACCAGAGTAAACCACATGTTTCCTGCCACCAGTCCTGGAATCAGTCACTTCCATGTGCAGCCTGGAGCTGAGAAGGGGGAAGGAGCCACCTCATTGCTAGAGCCACCATTTCTTGACTACTGGAGCCCTCTCCCCAGCCTGTTAGTCTGGTTGCCCTGTTTAGAGGAATGCCAGCTGGCAAAGCTGATTGCTTAGCAGTCAGGAAATTCACAAGCTGTTAAACTGTTAGTAGCTTAAGCCAGACCTTGGTGTGAGCATTTACTCTGTGGAAATTGGCAGGCATTCTTGGGGGGCCTGTCCCTCCCATAAAGCTGGTTTACCACACAACACTGGCTTTGCTTTGGTCCTGCTAATTAAGAGTGAGTTTCCACCCTGCCCCTCTGTCTGCCCTGTGTGTATTCCAGCATCTGGCAAGCACTGGTGCCCAAGGAGTATACTCCCAGCATTCAAGCTCTCGCTTGTCACATGTGGTACCTGCAGAAGTTCATGCACTGCACTGTGCCTCTCTTTCTCTGCCTGCCCAGTTGGTAGCATGTGCACAGAAATGACATTAAGTAGGTCCAGGTACAAGTTCCTGTCAGCTTATTGTAGTTTTATGTCCCATGTCCTCCTCAGGCTTGCTTACACCAGGAAGTAGGGAGTAAGTACGTGCTGGAAGAGACTGCTGGGTGGTGGGAAGCAGCCTGGCTCAAAGCTGCCCTAACCCATTTTATGGAACCTGGCCTGTGCTAGGCTGCAGTATCAGTACAGAGAGGGCACTAATCAGCATTGTAAGCTTGGGAACCCAATAGGACAATATTGGCCTTTCTTTGAGGTCTTGTGAGCCCTGTCTGTCTGGATCCCTAATCATTTTCCCACCTTCCCTCACGTCACTTCCTGGACTTCTCCTGTCCCCTTAGCTGGGAGCCTTCTTTCTTTTTGCAACTTCCCCATAGACCTGCACAGCGCAGAGCCGAGGGCTGAATCCCACTAAGACTGAGGGCCCATAAAAGTTTTAGCTCCAAGGCTGCCAGTTTGGCTTGTAAACCTGCTTCTTGGAGCTGCTAGTGGCCCAGGCTTGTGAACCCTCAGGTGCTGTGCAGAGGTGCCTTGGGCTCATGCTGCTGTCCAGCAAGTACATGGTCAAGAACAATGAAAACCTGGGGTACAAGAGGTGGCTCGGTGGTTGCTCTTCCAGAGGACTTGGATTCAATTCCCCGTACCAAGATGGTTGTTCACAAACATCTGTAATTCCAGTTCTGGTCTCTGTGGGTACTGCATGGACATGCTACCCAGACATATCTGCAGGCAAAACACCTATACACAATACAGATAAACATAAAAAGAAGACTTCTAAACCGTCAAACCCTCTAGGCCAGGGAGACCACTCCTTGGATACTCATATACATATATACACAAAGTCATGTATAAATTCAGTCCCTACTTCAGGCTGGATGAGAGACCAGACATGAGGCTCAGTCAACATGGGCAGCCTCCAAGACTAGTAAAAGAACTGTGTTCATAGAGGTGACCTCAGAAACCCACAATGGACCATAAGAAAGAGACAGAGACTGAGTGTGGCTGTGCCAACCTGGGGTGGATGTGCAGTCGCATAGACTTCATGTTTGGGGAGATCCTGTTCCACATCCAGGCCCAAGAGAACAACTGCTCAGAAGTACCTGCCTGTGGCTATGTAAGGGAGCTGTGTGTGTAGGTACAGTACCTGTGGTTCCTCCCTGAGGCTTAACTTGCAGCCATTCCCTATAGAGAGTCTAGGCTGCTAAGGTTGCACCGGGGGCCTGCAGGCTATAGTCACTCAGACATTTTGCAGGAGCAAACTAAATGATTGGACCAGCCTCGACCTCTGTTCCACGTCTGGAGCCCAGCCCTGTCCACCACAGTGGTTATGTCACAGAACGGGTGAGACGTTGCCCGCCTGCCTTGTGGCATGACACAGCCCTTTCTGGAGGTCCTCCCACTTCTCTGCAGTTTGCTTCCTTAGCACGTGCTGCTAACTTTCAGGCCCTGTTTTTTTTTTTTTTTTCTTACATTTATTGAGAGCCTTGTGGTTCTGAAGGCCCCATGAATGGTGGGGTGTGTGTCTGCATGTCCATTGTCTAGACACAGTGCACAAGAGCTCGGGAAATGCTGGCTCACTGGTTGGCTAGATGGCTGATAAGCTCAATAGTTGGATGGGTGGATAAACGGATGGATGCTTGCTTAGCTGGTGGACAGCTGGTTACTTGGCTGGAGGAGTAGATAAGCGTACGGACTGATAGCTGGTTGACAAGGTCCAAAGGTGGCTAGAAGTACAGGTACTCTCTCCTGCCCCCTGGTGCAAACAGGTCACCTTCTAGCTCCAGGCAGACACACAGATCCAGGTATCCTGATCTCATCCTTCCATACAGTCCTGAGGATGGAAGTATGATATCTCCTAGCCTCTGTCATAGCTAATAGGAAACTTTCTCAGAGCAAGTAAGAAGAAGCAGGAGAAACCAAAGGGCAAGTAGGTTAGGCTGTTTTGGATCCACTTGGTTACGGAAGTGGGTGGCAGCTGTCCCATGTGTCTGTGATTGCAGTGGTGGTTTCTAGAATACAGGACTTGTTGGCTCTATAAAACTACAGGAAATGGGGTTTTCAACCTAAAGACAGCTACTTGAGAAAGGATAACAGACACCAGCCCACTCTACCTACAGGGTTCCATCATGGAGTCAGCACTCACTCCAGTGTCTGGCTTAAACAAAAGATGGCTTCTGTATACATGTGTCAAACAGACAGCAGGCCTGCGCCCTCATAGTCCAACTTTGGCAGGGGATCTTTGTCCACTGTGTCTCAGAAGAGAGACAGCACCCATGGCAGTCAACCTGGTGACAGTTACCAGTAGAGTCTCAATGAGTCCAGAAATGGAAAAGTCCCTGTGGGGTTAGTTCAGGTAGTGACCATGATCACCTTCAGTTCCTCAAGCTAGCCTAGTTCATCTGCACTCTGCCTAAACCCTGTCTTCACTCCACTGGAGCCTTACACATTTGCCTGGGTGAGGGACCCCCATTTAGCCATCTGAACATGCACAGTCAGTGTCCTCTTGGTACTCCGAGAGGGTGCGGTATCCTGGAAGTCTACGGCTGGGGAGAAGTTGGCAGATATGGGGGCTCAAGCCAGTACCCGGCCTTAAACTGGATCTAGGGCTGGTACATGTTTATGGTGAAATGGCTAGCTGGATTCTGAGGACTTTGACAAAACCCATACCAGTGGCTCTGGAATGTGAGATCGGGGGAGGTAAAAGAGGTAGAAGCAGGATGATGTTCATGTACATTCATATAGACCCTTGGTGTCCAGTGCTGGCCAAATACGGCACCCAGTTTGTTCACGAGGAAACCAAGCTCATCCATTACAAGATGTGGAAATGGTCCCCATTAAACAGGCCATAGACCCGCACTGTGGAAGTATGAGGTCATCAAGCCTGAACGTCTGTGTTCATGTCTGGGACCAGAAGGTGGCCTCTACAAGTAGACCCAGGATGCTGTGTAGGTGGGTGTTCCTGCTGGCACTGATACCTAATGCCAGTGCTGTCACTTTGTTCAAAGTCTGGTTCCAGCCTTGCCTGGGCGTGTTTTCTCTCTGTAAGTTGAGAGTGAAGTAGGTTGTCCTAAGGGCTGTTCCAAACAGCCAATGATCTCAGAGTGTGTAAAACACTAACGGATAGCCAGTGTCAGCTAGCCCCTGGGATGTTTGCATGTGTCTATAGCAATGTATCAGCTCCATCCTGCAAATGGCAAACTGAGGCATCTAGGAGCCAAGAAGTAGCTCAGTGTCACATACCTAAGGAGCTGTTGTGCTTTCTGAAGGAGGCACTGTGTGTGCATGGCTCTAATGTCTTGATGAGGTAGGGAAGGGCAGCCCAGCCCAGGCATAGCCTCAGCAGGAAGAGGCCAGGCTGTGGGTAGGGAGACCAGGCCTGGTTTGTAGTATCTCAGTACTCTGGGGTAGCTTCAAAGTCAGTGACTGCAAAAATCAAGGGCACAGCCAGTGATGGGTGTGGCTTCTTAGGGCATTTGTTGTCCTGTCTGGTGTTGACTTTGCAAGCAGTTAGCCAGGTGGGTTTCCTGGCCTTGCTTCTCTCTGTTCTTCCTGCTTTCTCCCCCAACAGAGGTATCATCATGTCAAGGGGAAATATCCCCCCGCCTCATTTGGTATATCTAGCCCTGGAATGAGCCTAGTTCCAGTGGCTTATTTGTGGAGAGAGCATGACCCTGGTCAGAAAGTCTTCTTGGTCAGTGCTTGTTTGGTCTGAGACTTTTTTTCACCCTGTCCCCAGATGAAGGTCGCCATGGCCAGAGGGGGTGACCGGAACAGCGATGACGACAGTGTCCTGGAAGCTTCCAGCTCTCATCGTAGCAGCTCCCGGGACCAGCTGAGTGATGTGAGTACCCATCACTGACATCCCGGTGGCCTCCTGCGGGTATCCCATGGCTCTGACCAGGCCTGGCAGTTTACATGGAGGCTGCTCATGAGCAATTAGCAGTTTGTCTTCCTTCTTCAAAGCATAGTTTTTCACAAATTCGGATCTCACCAGTAGGAGGGGTTTAAATGAAGCACAGCAGTTAGGAGCCAGCAAGAGCCCATACAGAATATTAAGTATCTCATCGTGCACAGTGTATTAGCCCGAGAACTGGCTCTAGAACCCCAAGGTGGACACTCTCATGCCCTAGGGCAGATAGCATCTGCAGTGATGCCTGGGTAGAAATTACCCCACAAATGTGTCTAAATCCATAGATGCATGCCATGTCCGAAACACCAGGAGCTCACCTTGGCCGAGGCAGGGTGGACAGCTGCACATCTTGGCATGGGTCCTGAGGTACCTGGAGCTGGTGGTGCTGGGTAGGGGTGCACATGCAGTGATCTGAATTGGGGATACATCAGTGTCCCTGAGAGACCATCCTGGGTACTACTAGGTCTCTAGTATGGTCAGCCACAAAGCTGACAGGTAGAGCCTGTCACAGGGCTGGCCTAATGGTCATAGCCAGGGCAGCCCTCCTCAGCCAAAAATGAGGCACAGGGACTCAAGGACTCAGGTAGAGGTGGAGGGGCTACCTGTGGGATTGGTGGCGCAGGAGATAGCCGCTGACACCAACCCTGTCCAGCTTCTGAAATGGCCTCAGGGTAGTACATTTTTTGAAGGACTAAATTGAATGAGTCTTGTCTCATTATCATTTAAATAGGGGATTGGGGGTGCAGGGTGCAGCCTGCTGCCGCCGAGGGAGGCATAATTGCCAGGCTCCTGATCTTGTTGCCGCAAGATGGGAAAATAGGCTGGTAATTGTCTGGGGCCGCAGGGCTGCCCTAGTTAGCACTCTAATTGCGGCCCAGGATGAATGAAGCTGCATTCTGAACACAGCTCAACATGAAGCTGAAAACTCACCAATTATGCCCCACCCCCATCCCATCAGCTGCCTGTGGCTGCCAGGTGGGTCCCACCCCAGGGTAGGATTGGGTGGGCTCTACCTTCTAGGCAATGACCCTAGGCCTAGCCCTGTCAGTAGTCTGTAGGAATGGATATCAGGAACTGCTCTGAAGGAAGGGAAGATTGCAGATGGGCTTACTGGCTTCCATTTCTCTTTGCTGGCTCTGTTTCCCCATCTTACTGTCATAAGTCATCACGAAGTTCCTCCTGCCACCCAGCCCCCACTATGCACTCTGCAGTAGCTCAGCTTCTCCTTGCATCCCTTCCTGCCACAGCTTCTGTTGTGTGTGCACGCACACGTGATCAAACCTGGTAATTGGCCCATCTCTGGTGCTGTAGGATCCTTGGCAGCTTGAGCTGTCCCTAAGCCCTCACGCCAGCCTTCATCATGATTTTGGCTAACCTTCAAGCCACCTGGCCTGTAGGCCCCATGCTATCACTCTCCTCTAGAAGGGCCTTACTGTGGACCCCACGCAGAAGTGGTGAGACGGTCAGCAAGGGTCTTCCTGCTGCACTTTGGGGAATAGCTTTAGCATCCTAGTCCAAAAGAGCTGTGGATAGGCTAAGGGCATCTCTGTGGGGCCACCAAAGCTGGTGCAGTATCTGCTGGCCTGGCTAAATTAGAAGGGAGACTGGCTTCAAAGGCGGCTCCCTGTCCTCTCCTGTCAGCCTTGAGCTCCTCTCTCCACTGAGGCCTTACTGCCTCTACGGTCTGTTGGCCTGTCTGCTAGGGCAGTTGGCTGTAGCCTAGCCTGTCACTGACTGTCTTCCTACTTTTTCCCACAGAGCTCGGCACAGGCGGTTTCCGGGAGAGGCTACTCAGTAAGTCTCCAATGCCCCCTCCTTTGCTGTCTTTGTCCTTGCATCAGGGCCATCCCTCAGCCATAGCTGCCCCACAGCTCCAGTACCTAGGGGCCCTTACCACCCTGCAATCTTTCCCTTCAGAATCCTGGTTGGTTCTGACCTCAGCAGCTATTGGGCAGGTACAGGGTGGACATGCCCATGAGCTGAGATTCATAGGGAGCTTGATGCTCAGGGACACACATAAGACAGTCTTCTGGACTTTGGCCAGGAACCTGAGATGGGTCTCTGCAGGTGCAGGCTGCTGCCTCCGGGGTCTCTCTAGCGACCAAGGATCTTTGGTATCAAAGATGCCTGTGTTGTGAGCAGCCATATTCCAGCCCTCAGCCCCATCTACCTGCTAGAGGAGCTTGGGCTTGGGCTTAGAGGTCCAGAAGCTACTGTGTGTGGAGAGCCTGGGGAGATGAATGTATGCTCAAATGGTGGCCTTGTAACCCATGGAGAGCCTCATTGGGGCAGGATGGCATTCAGCAAGCTTATGCTACAAACATCCGTGTGGGGGGCGGGCAGACTCAGGTCAGCTGGGGGCTTGACACCTGCCTGCTGAGGTCCTCCAGGAGCAGGACCTCAAGTGCAGGCAGTTCCCTCATCTGCCTAAGTTTGTGGGGTGGCCCTGGCACCGACCAGAGCAGCTCCTGCACCTCCTCATGACTTACTTCATTTTCCTTAAGTATCAGGAGAAACATTAATGATATCATAAAACCCAGAGCTTCATAAAAGCCGTTTCTGCAGATTTATAGCCGCTTTGGCTCACTGGCGGGCTGGGGCTGGGACTCCACCTGCCTCATCCCTGCAGCCCTAATTTACTGCCAGTTAGGGCCTGCTTGGTTCACTCTGTAAATCACAGTGGCTTTTTATGGGGTATGTAATTAACCCATTAATAACCCAGTGGTGGCTATTGGAGCAGCTCCCTCAACCCTGGTATGTACCCTGGGATTCCTGGACACTGGAAGGAAAGCAGGGAAGGGATTGGGTGGGTTAGCAACTCAGGCTCAGTAGACCTTTCAGAGGCCAGAGCAAGGGTGGGACTACCTGCCTTAGGTGGGGGTGGGGGTGGGGGTGACGGCTGGTGTCTTCTCTCTCCATCTGCACTTCTCACTCCACTAACCCCACCTCGTCCATTATCCACCCCAGGTGTAGGTCATCAGACCTTGTTCCACTTTCATCCTGGGTTTGGCTGAAAAAGTCCAGTATATGAGCCTTTGATCCTAGGGGCTATTGACATCTTGGAGGTGTGATTCCTGCAGGGACCTTTCATAGGGGGCCTTGTACCCTTCTTTACAGGATGTGGCCTTGGGCTGCCTTGTTCACACCTGAGCACTGAAAACAGCAGCCCTTGAAAATGATTGTGATGCCCCTGGTATGATGGACAGGCTTTCTCTGTCACCTTCCCCTGAACAATGTCCTGATGCTCTTGAGAATCTGTTGAACACTGGGGAATAAGCTGCTAAGAACTCAGACCAAAGCCTGCCTTGTAGAGGACTCCAGTAAAACCTGCTGGCAGTACTTAGAACTGTGGGGGTTAGGGCAACCAGAACTGGAGTTAGCCCCCTATCTGTCATCTGAATTTCCAGATGTCTGAAGCACACCATGGGTAGAAAGAAGGCTACATCTTGGAGGGTACTCCTGATGCTGTGGCCCTGTGTGACACAGAAGTATTGACCAGAGGTTCTACAGCTAATCCAAGTTAGATAACTGATCTCTGGCAGATAGACCTGAGACCCTTGAAATATCTGGGGCACCACTGCTCTGAGCTACCAGACCATTTTTGTGCTTCCAAGTCCACAATCATCATACAAGCTTTTTCCCCAGGACCTTGCTTTTCTGTTTTCTTAAAAGGCCTACAATTAACTTGCCAGATGCTTGTAGCTTAGCCCCCAGTGGCAGCTGCATAGGAGTGACAGATGGTGGCAGGAAAGGAACCAACTGGCCTGTAGTATGTAGGATTCTCATCTGAGTAATAGACCCAGGAGGACCTTGGTGCCTGCACATAGAGCCTAGGCCTGCACAGCGTAGGCCCTAGCATATGTAGGTCTATTAGACTTGACTCTAGGGTCCTCTCGTGTAGAAATTCCTGTTCCAGAGTGCCCTTGTGAGCTCTGATGCCTGCAAGCTATCTCCACCAGGGACCTCATGTTCATTTGTCCTGTGGGTTCAGGTGGGAGCTGAGCTGCAGGCAGACAGCAAGAGACAATGCCCAGTCTTCTCAGCAGGTGTGTATGTCTGGATGTCTGTTGCATGTGTCTGCAGATGTGGGCGATATATGTGTTATGTAGATCACATGTCTCTCTCCGACTTTTGTGTGTAGTAGGGTACTGTATCTCTTGTTTTTTTCTTGGCCTGTCTTTATAGTCTGTGGCTTATGCATTCCTGCATATCTGTAGACATTACTCATGTGCCCCTCTGGCTTCTCAGGGATCTGAGAGCTCGATGCATTTGTGTGCACCTCTGGCTTTGCAGCACTGGTGTGGGTATGTATGTACGCCCCACCCCCCTCCGTGCACACTCTAATATGTCCTTTGCTGTTGCCCCACAGCATCAACATCAGTCTGTACCTCCAACCTAGCTGTGTAGGGTGTTCTGTTTTGAGATAAGGTCTCTCTATGAAGCCATCACTGTCCATAAATTGTTTACAGAAACTCACCTGCCTCCCTAGTGCCAGGGTTAAAGGCATGCTCCACCATGCCTGGCTTCAGACTTCATTTGTTTTGTTTTGTTTTGTTTTTCAAGACAGAGTTTCTCTGTGTAGCCTTGGCTGTCCCGGACTCGTTTTGTAGACCAGGCTGGCCTTGAACTCGCAGAGACCTGCCTCTGCTTTACCGAGTGCTGGGATTACAGGTGTGAGCCACTGCACCTGGCTACTTCATTTTTTTTTTTTTTAATGAATTGTAGTACTAGAAGTTGAACTAGGCAAATATTACTGCACTAAACCACATCCCTAGCCTGCAAACTATGTTTTACTTATTTATTTACATGCCTGAGAGGGCACCAGATCTCGCTATAGATGGTTGTTGCCACCATGTGGTTGCTGGGAATTGAACTCAGGACCTATGGAAGAGCAGTCAGTGCTCTTAACCTCTGAGCCATCTATCTCTCTAGCCCTGCAAACTATGTGTTTTAAAGTAGATTAGTTTTGCTAAGATTTATCCCCAGAAAAATTCCCAGTTATTGCTTATAACTTAATAGTGATTATCCTGGAAGTTGGGCATCGCCTTCCCAGTTTGCCATCAAATGTTTGTTAGAGCCATAAAATTGGTCAGAAAGTGATTTTCTTAATTCGGTTGCTCACAACCAAGGGTATGTTGTGTCCCCAGCAAAACAGGGCTTAGAGGTTTCTTTTATGAAAAAGAAATGAGAACAATTTCTGTTCATAAAGAGCACCAGTTGACCTCCCTGCAGCCAGTACTAAGAATGTTCTAGAAGTACCCATGCCCAGCAAGTGTAGACTTCGTCCAGGACAAGGGCAGAGGAGGTGGCAGTAGCCAGAGTGGAGCTGAACTGACCATCACACTACAAGTGTGATGTGGACGGGAGACCTAGCTAGCCTGTAAGGTGGAGTTGAATATTTGATATTACCCTCGCTCCCTAGATGAGGTCTCAAGGCCCAAAGAGGCTACAGAACATACCCGCCAGGCTCTGGCTTCAGAGAGAGTTTGCTGGGTCCGAGACTTTCATCTCCTTCCGTTCCCCAAACACACACAACCCTTGGTCTTCCACATGGCAGTTTGGCCAAAGTTCCCTAAGAACCATTGGCTGCTGTTAGAAAGGAGCTGTTGCCTGAGTGTCCTGCCTAGACCCTCCACCGTGGTGCCTGAAGCACCATCAGGAGCCCTGGTAGGCCTCAGATAGCCTTCCTATTGCCCTTCCATCTTTCTCATTCATTGTAAGGGCCCAGCTAGGGATAAGAGAAAGGAGTCATTCATTTTGTTTAACCCTTCCTCCTCCAGTAAGAGATCAGTGAGCATCTCCTGTGTCTGAGTCACAGTAGCACACAGCTCAGGGTCCTGCAGACAACAGTAGTGACAAATGCATGGCTGCCCTAGCTACTCTCACCTCATCAGCTCGATAAGCCCCCAGTTTCCATCACACAGGTCCCATCAACTCAGCTGGATTCCTGCTTCTGGTCTTAGGCAACCTGCACACCTGTTAGGTATGAGTACTTCCAGAACCTTCTGAATATTGACTGTGTGGAGGCCTGGTTATGGTTGGTAAGTGAGAGGAGAAGCAGAAGGGCCAGGTAGGTTAGTCTTGCTTACATTGTGTGGCAGGGGTAGGCGTGTTTACTCTGCAATATGCGTGAGGATCCACAGGCTAATGAAGGTACTGTGGAGATCAGGCTCCTGGGCAGTGGAGCCCAGGGAAGCTTTGGCTGGGATGCAGCATAAGAGGGTCATTGAGGGCAGATGGGAGAACAGGATGTGATGAGGGGAAAGTAGCACTGTCTTCTTCCCCATTGATAGTTAGAGTAGGCTGAGAGTGCTTTCGTGGGAGGGCAGGCCTCCAGGTCAGGTACAGAAAGCTCAGAATCCCATCAGCAAGCAGAATGTGCCAGAAAAGTCCCCTTGGCACCTTGCACAGGGTATAATTAGCTGATTATTATGATTGCCTTTCAGCAATTTCAGAACTTTTTAAAATTTATCTTTATTTTGTGTGTGTGCGCGGACATGTGTATGTATGCATGTGTGTGTGTGCACGTGTGTGTGCATGTGTGTGTGCCTGTGTGAGTTAATGTGTACCATGTGCTTCTAGGTGCCTTTGGAGGCCAGAAGAGGGCTTTGGATCCCATGGAGTTGGAGTTGTAAGTGGCTCTGAGCCACCCCTTGTAGGTGTTGTGGACAAAACCCAGAACCTCTCTTTGCAAAAACTGGAAGTGCTGCTCTTAACTGCTTAGCAATCCCTCCGGTCCCTCAAAGCAACAACTTTAAATTGTTGGATTGTGAACCACTATTATCTCAGTGAGCTACTCCCTTCTCAGTACATCCCAGCAGTACCCTCACACTAAGGAGTCACTGAGGGCTGCTGAACCTGCGGTGCATTTCTCACTGCCCCCTACATTTCATATAGGGAAATGTACAGGAGAATGCTGGAAGGGCTGTGGTGTCCGGTGTGACTTAAATGCCAGGGCAGGTCCTCATGGGAGGTCCTAATGCCAGGCAGTCCTCATGGGAACATTGTGCAATCTTGACAGACAGAGTGACTGACGCTCACGTATCAGAAGCCCCTCACACGGTTAAGTAACGTGGCTGCCTGACACCTAACCCTGAGGGTGATGTTGAAGCGTGTGTGAAATTAGTCCACACATCAGGAGCTCACATAGGATTCTGAAGAATACCCATAGCTCCTTCCCAGCTTCTGGGCCTCCAGCATCTGTGAGGCCAGGACAGTGTCATCTGTATGTGTTCAGACAGAGGCTGGTGCTCAGTGCTTCTATGAATAGATGCTCAGGTCTATTCCTCATGGTTTGTGTGGTGGATATTATGATAACAGGGACCCTACCTCTCACACAGAGACCACACCAGGCCTGGACCCACACTGAATGTCTGCAGTGTTCAGGGCCAATAGCATGCAGGATCTGTCCCAGGTGCTAAGCTCTGGTGAGCCTGGGATTCCCTTACATCTTGAAGGATCCCCAGAGTCTGGGTGTAAACTGGAACATTGCTCACTACTCGAAGAATGCTGGTTCTGAAGATTTTAAGACAACATGCTCCCTGGGCATTGGCCTCTACTTGAGGTATCACCTCAACCTTCAGCCAAGATGCCAGTCTCTATAGACGCCAAGGTTGTGGGAACCCTGCCTGATTACGGGAACAATCAAAGGAAGGGCTGCAGTCCATGGAAAGGGTGACAGGTCTTTTCCAGGCTACACGGCAGGCCGCTACCAGTCCTTGTACCCATCCTGTGTGGCTAAGGTGCTCAGTTTTGACATAGGCACCCTTACCTGGTGAAGTTATACATGGGCCACCTGGTTTGGAGCCCAGTCCATCCAGAGCTCTAGGCACTTTGTACCCTCACTTTACATCATGGGCATTGTTACTACCCCCAGCTCTTTGCTGAGGAGAGTCTCCATTGTCACTGTGTCGCTAATCTACCCTGGGTCCTTGCATGGAGAAGTGGAGGCTGTTCTTCCCTTCCAGGCCAGGGGAACCTGCTTTGTCCTGTAGATGCTGAGCTCTAGACCCAGCCTGGCTCCTCACAGCCCAGCTCTCTACCAAGGTTGGTCCAGCCTGAGGTAGCCATCAGAGTCCCAAGTGGGCAGCAGTGTCTTGTGGAAGGGTACTCTTTATCATGTGGACACTCTTTTTTGTCCTGGACCTAGTGATGAGGCCTTTCTTAGGTTGGTGTGCCAATGCTTTTGAGTTGCTGGCCTCCACAGCTGGTCCTGCCATTTTCCTTCTGGTTCTGGGGATGGGTCTGGGTACTCTGATTTGCTCATCTGTACAATGGCCTAATGCATCTACCTCCCAAAAAACAGGGAATTGCCTGCCTCCGGAATATCTGTGCGTGTTACTGAATCCCTAGCTTATGCTCAAGCACCCCAGAGCCAGACAGTGGCATCTGAGTAGTCAGGGCTGCAGCCTTGGAAGGAGGATAGACTTGGATCTCTGGGCCCAGGGTCACACTGCCTACTTCCCCAGAAGCAGGGCTTACCTATGCTTAAAGCTAGGTCCAGCATTTGGTCTGGTGGCTGAGGCATCAAAAAGGGAACAACGTAGGGGTGCTCTGAGGTAGGCATGTGCCACACAGTCGGGACTAGCAGTACATATTGCCGGGGCTAGCAGTACATATTTGGGGGGAGCGGGGAGCTGTCATCCCTTCCTGAAGTCCTCAGGGGACACAGCCATTCTGACTTGACCTGTTCTACCTTGTGCCTTCCAGTGACAAAAATGAGCCTCCTTCAGGGCTGCCACCAGTGCCTCTATCCTGGCCAGAGCTGCGTATCTGCCTCAGCCTTGCAGCCCTTCAGCGTAGACTCTGTATTCAGGAGGCAGGCTTATGACATCCATTGTGTTGTTTCTAGGGCCACTTCCAAGGGATCATAATTTGAACAGAAGCAATAAAACTTGTCAGCCTGTCCCTGGAGCTGGGATGGGGAGGGAGTACCTGCTCCTCCTGACCTCAGCACAGGAGTCTTTAAAACTAGAGTAGAGGCTGAACTCACACCTCCCATTCATCAGCCTCTCAGAATGACTATGAGTCTGAGGGCCACAGCCTGGGCACAGCTTGTTGTGCTCTTATGGCTCCTTCCCAGGGGGAGACTGGAGATATAGTGACCAGTTCAGAGGGCAAAGACAGGCTATTGACCGCACAGTAACTGCTTGGAAGGGGTTGTGCTGGAGAGATGGCCACCCCAGTGATCAGATTTGGGCTCGGGGGAGAAGTGGCAAGCAGTTGGGTATTTTGGTGTATTCAGGGAACTGGAAGGAGGTGGGTGTTGCTAGATGAGGAGCCCAGAGTAGGGATTATGGGGCAGCACACCTGTCCTCATCTGCCTACATTGGATTAGATGGTAAAGGAGATGAGACTCCCAGGAATGAGGGCATGGTATCAGGTGAGGACTGTTTCAGTGACTCAGACACACCTGCAGTTGGGTCACCTCTGGAGAGGCCTCCCCGATGAGCTTGGAGTTACTATCCGCATAGGCAGCAGTGCACAGGCAAGTCGTGTAGGATCTGGGAGATGGCCGTCCAGCCTGGGGCCATAGGCCAGGGCTGGGACGTTACATAGGACATGTGGGTATGTGTCTCTGCCTGAGGGTGATGTGGGTGCATCATGAGCCAGAGCATTCCTGAGGACTTCTCTTCTCCCACAGCGTTCACAGTCACCTCTAAAAAGTTCCTCCATGTTATTTTATTTCAGAGTGGCAATTGAAAGAGACGTAGCTCAAGTTACAGATTCAGAAACAGACACACAAGTCCCCCTTATGAATACTGCATAGGAAAGTAGTGGTCCCCTTGAAGGTCATGTCTGGATAGGGACAGTGGGCATGGTCCTTACCTGTCCCCATTTCACTCCTATAGATATGACTGCAGAGACTACCTCAAGCCTCTACTCAGAGTGGTTTGCGATTCTGTCACTGTTTCTGTCTCATGATTTACGTAGCTCAACCATCAAGTGACTTGTGCCCTCAGGTGGCAGTGAACGGGAACACAGGCTGGGCCAGAGGCCATCGTGGCTGTGTCTGCTCACCTGGTCCTGGTTAGGGTCCTCCACGGCGCCTCCGGCCTTCTCAGGGTCTGCCCAGTGGGGAGTCCGGTATCTCCAGGCTGCTGGGGACTAGAGCCAGGTTGTAGCTAACTCAGCCTAGGCCCAGGTAACACCAGTCATTCTCTAAGGGTGCCATCTTCCCCAGGGGCTTCCCTAACAACCCTATGCCCTACCTGCCGCCTTCCTAGGGGTCGGTTCTTATCGATAGCTCTGATTCCCCCTAACATATGTGCCTGAGCCAGTGGGCTTTGCCGGAAGAAGTGAAACAGCTCCACTTCTCCCAGCTTTCCAGTGTTCAGGTCAGCTTGATTCCTGGATTGCTTGCCCCAGCTTTTCACACCCTGCACACCTCCAGCGGCCTGTGCTAAAAGACTCCTGTCCAGCCATGATGGAAAGCTGGAGATGACCCCACTGTCTCAGAAGCCACAGCTGGCTGCCAGGAAGAAAACGGAGGTAGCATTGGTGACCTTGCCAGGTCAGAGCATAGTGTCTGTCAAAGCCAAAATTCAATTTTTGAGAACAAGCCAAGCTGCTTTGACACCAAGGTTGGGGATTAATGTTAACAGGGGCTCTCCTTAAGAGTCTGTTGATAAATAATTCATGGGGTAGTTAGCGCTGAGTCTGGCAACACAAGAATATATTAGTACAGTGGACTCTCCGAGAAAGGCCATCTGTGTGCTGGGCCTGGTCATCTTATATTCCTCCCTGGTCACAGGCTTGTTAATTTTCCCAGCCTAGCTTGGGCTGCTGGGAGGGGGAGCTGGTAAGTGAGGTGGGGAACACACAGCTTGTGTAGAAGAAATGGGGAAGATACAGGAAACACCCAGAGCAGCTCTGTCTGGACCAGGCCTGTACTTGAGCAGTGTCAGGGAGGGTTAGGACCAGAGGCTGTGAATACAAAGATCATGAAACCAACAACACAGTTACAATGAGAATAAACCCTTGAAAAATGAATGGAAAACAGGAAGGAGGCTCCAAGGAAATTACACAGAATCCCTTTTGTGGTGAATGCCAGGCAGACCCAGCATGTGTGCCAGACATATGATCCTGTGGAGCGGACAGATGAGGAGTGTCTGTGATGCAGTTGTAGGCACAGTGTTCTATGCTTTCCCAGATGGTGACCCAAAGAGAATATTGTCTGCATTTTCCTTGCTGTTGTGTAAACACATCTGAGAAAACTAGTAATACTTTTCACAATAGAGTTAGATTCAAGCATAAATTGAGCTTAAGCAGTTTTTTAGCTCTACGAAAATTGTTGGAACATTCCAGAATTATGGAAGGTGTTGGGCAATTATCCTTTCTAGAATGCACACATTCCCCTGCCCCGCACTCCCCAGATCCACGCTCACCTATAGACAATGGTCTGGTACTTAGGGCATCATACTCTGGTTTATTTACCTTTTTAGACTGACCTCAAGTTAGAATTGTCTTAATGAGGAGGACAATGATGTTGTTGCTGAGCCACCAGGGCCATGAGCATTTGCCAAGTGAACTGGAGCCAAGGAAAGGGTTTACAATGCTGAACCTGGTTAGAGAAGGGACCATTTGCTCTGCATCTCTAGTCCAGGGATAGGGCTGAGGCAGGGTAAAAGTTACCATGTCCTTTCTAGGTTCAGTTGGACAGTTGGACAGTCCTCTTCCCAGGCTTTCCCTCACAGACACTGCTCCATGTCCCACTGACAAGCCAACTAATGGCCAACGCTCCTGAACAGGCTGCCTGAAGGCTGCGCCTTAAGGTTTGTCAGGAGGCAGGATGCCAGTGTGGGTGGCCATTGTCCCCATAGCTCTCCTGTACTGAAGGCTCAGGCTGCGGAGGAGACAAGCAGGAGCTTGGGGTGCACACTCATAGCTGCATGAATGGTCTACTGGTCCCACAGTAGCTTTGCCCATATGGCTTATTAGGCTTCTTTAACTTAATTGACTGTTAATTGTGTAATTAGTGCTTTGTTTGGCTTTAAAGCCAAAACACTCAAAAAGAGAATTAGCTGAGTAGACAGAAAGAGTTTTCAAATACTACATAATTAGATATGATGGCCTCAAGCAGAGGGTTGACTAGGCAGAGGGTCCAAACTAAATCTAGGACTTAGCCACCCCTAGTTGTGCCTGGGGATCGGCCCCACCCATCTGGGCCTCGGTCTCCCCATTAGTAACCAGGTATGTGATAGGATCTGAAAGAGGCATGTGGCTCCCATCTGGTTTGTACCAGTGCTTGCCAGAGACCCAGCAAGAAAAAGAGGGTAAAATGGGTTTAGGTAGCCTATAGATTCTTTTTCTTTCTTTTCTTTCTTTCTTTCTTTCTTTCTTTCTTTCTTTCTTTCTTTCTTTCTTTCTTTCTCCTTCCTTCCTTCCTTCCTTCCTTCCTTCCTTCCTTCCTTCCTTCCTTCCTTTCTCTCTCTTTCTTTCCTTTTTTAAGATTTTATGTATTTAATGTATGAGTGATCTGTCTTCATGCACAACTGCATGCCAGAAGAGGGCACCAGATCACATTATAGATTGTTCTGAGCCACCATGTGGTTGCTGGGAATTGAACTCAGGACCTCTGGACAATGCTCTTAACTACTGAGCCATCTCTCCAGCCTCCAAGACTGGAGATGCTAACCAGGGACAGAAGTCCTGATGGCTCTGTCCATCAAGTCCTATCCCGGACAACCCCATCTCAGAAGTTGACTGTATGTAGACACAGAGACTAGTATATAGTCTTTTCCCTATGCGTAGCTGCTGGGCCCTACTGTGTCATGTCCTTCACAGGTCCACATCTATTCTGTCAAGTCCTGTTGGTCCACCTCAAAGTACACCACATCAGCCTGGGTCCAGCAGAGCCACCCTGATCCTCAGCTCCATCATACCCAATATTATCACTGGTTCTCAGTCATGGTCAACTCTCAGCCCCGCCCTCTCCAGCCGTCTCTCTCTGAGGCCTCCCCAGGGCTTTTCCCTTCCCTGCCTCTGCTCCTTCCTTCTGTACTACATGCTCAGTCTCTGATGACTCTGCCCTTCCCTCCGAGGCTGCGTCTGTTGTGTGCTTCACAAGGCCTTCTGTTGCAGTCACTGTAAGGAGGTATCTATAGTCTGGAGCACAGGGATATCAGATTTGGGCAGGGTTGTTCTGCCTGGCCCCTCCTGCTCTCTTATTGGCCATCATCAGGGCTTTAGCATGTGGGAACTGGATGGCAGTGCTTGAATTGCCTTGCCTGGCTTCACCCTAACTAACTGTGACCAGGTTTATATATATTTCTACTAGATAGAATCTGGGACCTGGGCCTGGGCCCTAAACTAAGCTCTCAGCCTCTACTGACTGACTTAGCATAGCAGGCAGACCCTTTACCAAAGCTCTAAGCCTTCAATTCTCCTCCGAAATAGACAAGTGAGCATAGAGTTTGTGGCCACAATTCCTTCCTCACATCCTAGCACCCACAGTCTGAACTGTCCTCAAACATTCTTCAGCTTCAAGGGCTTCAAGAGCAAAGTGGGAAGGTTTATGAGCCAGTTGCAGGGTGCCTGGTCTCTAAGGATACCAGGCAGCCATGGGGAGGACCCAGTTGGTGACCTGGCGCATGGGGTAGATACACTGGCTTGCCAAACCCACTGCATCCGGGTGAGGACGGGAGGAAGAGTTTCACTGACTTACTCTCAGAGCATAAGAGTGAACAGTGATATCAACATGATTCCACATCATTGATCCCAATCTGGTCATCAGAACTTTTCAGTATTGAGCTCAACACGTGACCTCCTCATTACCCATCCTTAGTCCCATAAGGGTACTGCACATTGGCTCATGGCTCCTTACTTTAACTGGATTGCTAATTAGAACATGCATGGAGGTGAGCCTCTTCCTACTCCATACCTGCAGGGGCAAGGCCTCTCTTAGGCTGGGGCCATGTAGTCCTCTCTCCCTTTCCCACCAAGCCTTTATGAAAGCTGGAGTTCAAGTGTTGGAGGCCCAGGACAGAGGAGCCTGAGCACATGGCACTTGCCTACCATCACAGAATCCAGGGAAGAGCTGAGGAGAGAAACAGGGTACCAAGAATTGTGTGTGAGATCTGGCTTCAGCAAATACTCCAGGACACTCCGGCACATGGCAGGCATGCTAAAATACATGTGCACACATCCGAGGGCCCATGCCCACCATTAGGTTGTCACACACATGGAATATACAAGGTCTGTGTCAGCAGAAGCCAGTGAACACCTGTACACAGCCAGTGGCACCTTGGGTCCCCAACATCCCTGTAGCTACCCCATTCTTGGGCCAGGCTCAATAGAATGTCCCGAGACTTTCTAGTGCATACCATGGCCATTAAACCCGCCTCTTCTGATATTCCTGATTCCTTTACCCTGTCTAGTTTCGTCTCCGTGGGCCTGTGCAGGTGGCGATGCCATTGAGAGTATCTTTAAGCTGAACGGGAGGGGCCAGGCCTCCTTGTCCCAACAGTCCTGAGGTAGTATTTCACAGCAGCTGCCCAGCCCTTGCATGGTAACCGGGCAGAAATCCAGCCTGCATTTGGTACTGCCTGAGGCTTCTGCAGCCCTGCGTTGGCCCAGGTATGGTGACCTGTGGGAATCCATGGAGGCCTGCCTCCTCTCTTGCAGGGAATCCAGTCTTGCTACACATTGCCTATCAGCAGATTCTAGAGTTTTGATGAAAGCCTCCATGACCACATATTTCTTGTATTTGCATGCTTGTAAAACCAGCACCAATGTGGGCAGTTCTGCAATATCCTTTTTTCCAGTTCAACAGTAATGGCTTCTGAGAAAACCTTTTTTTAGTAGATAATGTGTCTTTTAATAAGGAAAACTCTTTAGGGACATTCTTAGTTCAGGCTTCCCTGTTGAGATAAATTTGCATTTTCACAGGTTAGAGCTTTGAAAGGGTAGGCTTGTATTCAACACCTTTCCTATTGTCCCAGAGCATAGTAGGAGTTTTCTTTCTTTTTTTCCTCTCTAATTCAGGGTCTTTCAATATAGACCAGGCTGACCCTGATCTCAGAGAGATCTGCCTGTCTCCACCTCCAGAATGTTGGGATTAAAAGCATGTGCCACATGCCTGGAAAAGTTTGGCGTGTGTGTGTGTGTGTGTGTGTGTGTGTGTGTGTGTGCACATACTTTGTACATGTATGTGTACACATGTGTATAGAGACTAGAGTTCAACTTTGGTTTTCATATCTCAGGAGTTATCTACCTTGGATTCTTTTTGTTTGTCTGTTTGTTTTTGAGACAGCTCTGGCTGTCCTAGAACTTGCTGTGTATACCAGGCTGGCCTGGAACTCATAGAGATCCTCCTGCTCTTCCCAAGTGCTGGGGTTAAAGGTGTGTGACAGCATACCTGGCTACTTTGTTCTTTGACACATGGTCTCTCCAAGGGTCATTGATTAGGCTGGTTCCTCCACATCCCCAGTGCTTACACAAGCACATGTCATCACACTTGGCTTTTAACTCAAACTTACGGATTTATAATTTTGTGGCAAGTAATTTACTGGCTTCACCATGTCCTCCTTAAGAAAGTTTCTCCTAGCCAGGTGCAGTGGCACACACCTGTAATCCCAGCAGTTGGGGAGGCAAAGGCAGGTGGATCTCTGTGAGTTTGAGGCCAGCCTGGTCTACAAAGAGAGTACAGGACAGCCAGGAGTACACAGAGAAACTCTGTCTCAAAAAACCAAAAAAAAAAAAAAAAAAAGTCTCCTCCTTAATGACACTAGTATCTTAAAAAAAAATTACAGCTGCTTTCTCTATGCCTTCTCTGCCTGCAACTTTAATAGGTTCAAATGCCTTTCCTAACCAAACTGTACATTTCCCTATCTTTCCACTCCACCTGCTGCTGTCTGTCACTGCAGACCTGAGTAAGGGCAGTGAGCAGTAGCCATGCCACAGCTTGAATGCTGTGCTGTCTTGAAATTTTCTATGCCAAATGACTTCTTCTTGTGATGTTTTAAATCAGTCTCACTGAATTCTCAGGACATTGGCCAAATGCAACCAAACTCTTTGCCAAAATATTACAAATGATTGCTCACCTAGTTCCTGGTAGAGGCCTGTTCCTCTCTGAAACCTAGCCAAGCTTCCAGTGTTTATATTTTTTGACATTCTAGTCTTCCAGACTCCCACCACAATGGCCATTAAGATCTGTTTATACCATTCGGTGGCTTCTCTAGCCTACAGCTTCAGATTTTTCTACACTCTTCCCATAAACCAGTTCCAAAGGACTATGAACCATGTATGGTTGGGTGTATCACAGCAATGCTCCCACTTTTTTTTTTTTAAGTTATTTTGTTGTTTGTTGTTGTTGTTACGGCAACATTCTTGACAAGCATATCACAGAAGAGTTTATTTGAGCTTACAGTTAGAGGATATAGTCCAACATGGGGAAAGCATGGAAGCAGAAATGGGGGTCACCTATTTTACATATATACACTCACGAAGTGAAGAGAGGAATACTAGTGTTTAGCTCAGTTTTTCCTTTTTTCTTAGTCTAGGACCCCAGACAATGGGATGCTGCCACCTGTATTGAGGGTGAGTCTTTCCATCTTGGTGAAAACTGTTTTTGAAATGCCCTCAGAGACATGCTTGGAGGTATGTCTTCTAGATGACTCCATATCCTGTCAAGTTCACAAGATTAACCATTAGCCTGGTGATGGGGATGGGAGAAGTGACAGTGTTGATTGTGGTGTCATTACTCTACATTACCATGTCTTGTGCTAGGTACCCAGCACTCTCCTAGTGTTACGTGTGTATATATTCTAGGTCACAATACCTAAGTGAGCCGTACTCGCAATGCCTAAGTGCCTGTTTTACGGGCAGCATAAACTGAGGCACAGAGAGGTAAATTGGGGCACAGTAGCTGGTAACATAGCATTAGAGCAGATATTTTTAGAGCTCATGCCTTGGGCCCTGGGTATAGACATTCTTTCTCCTTACACTAGAGGCCTGTCCATGCTAACAACAGGACCAGGCTCTCCAGGGCCACTGAGCCCTGTGTCAGCCCCTAAACCTTGCTCAGGCCACTTTTAAGATGGATGTGTCTCTTTTTCCCACCTTGCCCTGATGAATTGCCTCACTCAGTTCTTACTCCACTGCAGTTAAATGTTAAATCAGTAGGACTTAACCACTCGAATCTGTTTGTGGTCCTGTCTGCATACTGCTGATGATATAGCACTGTCTGACACTTATAGGACCTGGGAGGGCCCTCCTGTACCCGCTGGTGGGTTCTCTTCACTTGGTGCTAGACACCATAAGCCGCCCTTTCCCAGGTTCCACTGTTAAGCTTTGATGGTCTAGCCTCAGCCCTAAAAGCCATGGGGCAGACTGTGACCAATCTAAGTCTGTGAATTGCTCTCCTGGCCATAATATAAGGTGGGCCCTGGGGCTGAAGAAACAGCAGAGGGTAGGACTGGAGGTGATCCAGCCATCTCCAGGCTGCCGCAGTGACAGATGTGCTACATAGGGTTCAGACCCTGCTGCACTGACCGTTTAACAAGGTTTGATGGTAAAGTGCCTGATCATGGGCCCTGGAAACCCAGGAATGAGAGAGAGCGGCTGTCAATTCCCGTGTATCCCCAGGCTTCAAGCTACCGCTACCTGCACACATCCGTCTCGGTGAGCTGGCAGAAGGCTACCTGGGGGGGGGGGGTTACTCATGCCTTTTGCACTGGCATGTTCCAGGGGTGCTAGAATGTCCTGGTGTGGTCAGGCTCTGCTCAGATCCATGGTCTCTTTTCCTACTTCCTTGAAGGTCTCATGAGCTCTATTTGGTCATCCCTCCTCCACCCATAATCAGGTCCTCACAGTGGGAGGGGGTGCCAGGGCTTTGAAGAGTCCAGGACTAGTTTTTGCTGAGCCCTATGCTAAGAGCCCAGGCGAAACCAGCCAGCGAAGCTGTGCTTATCACTAGGGGATCTTGGGAGGGGCCTGGCTATGTGCACACTGAAGACCCACAAATGTCTTCTTTCTGTAAGACAGTGGTTCTCAACCTGTGGGTCACTGTCCGTTTGGTAGTTGCATACCAGATACCCTGCACAGGAGATACTTGCCTTATGACTCACAACAGTAGCAAAATTACAGCTATGAAGTAGCAATGAAATACCACTGCTACGTACGGAATTGTATAAAGGGGTCGAAGCATTAGGAAGGTTGAGAACCACTGCCTAAAAGATGATACTTACACATGGTGTGCCCATGGCAGCCTTGGTGCCTGCCCACCCAGGTCATGACCCACACATGTCTGAGTGGAGGGGTCCATGAGCTGCAGATGTGAAGTCCACCAGCCTCAGGAAACCCCCAGTGTCCATCCCAGATGCCTGGCAAGTTGTCCTTGAGATAGAATAGAGCTTCAGTTGCAAGGAGCGGCTGGTAGACACATTTTATCTAACTCTGAACTTGTCATTGAGGACATTATGGCCTTCGGCTAGGTCAGTGGAAGGCAATATAATTTGATGATCTGTATTAATCATGTTGAGTACAACTTATAAAGCCAGCACCACACGCGTCTGACTGTAGCCCAGTCTCCATCTCATGTGTCTTGGGGAGATTTATTTTCAGCAATATAATTTATTTGATGTGAACATATCATAATTGCAGTTGCTAGCAAGTTTTTTCCCTTTTTATTTTAGAGGAAACTGCATTGTTCTCTAGCAGTGTGTCCTTTTCAAATCTGCTTACTGAAAATGGGAAGCAAAGATTTGCTTCCTTGAGTTAACCAGTTGTACTCACAAATGGGTCTTCCACAAATGAGTCATCTGAGTCATTCAGTTCTACCCTGAGCCTCCCAGGCAGGTCCAAACTGAAGGCCAGTATCCTTTGCTCCACTCCCACCAAGAGAAACTGTTGTCCCTGCTTTACAGAAGCATGGCTTGATGCACTGAGAGGTCAAGGAAGGAACTTGTCAAGGCCAGAGCAGCTGGCTGGGATGCTGGCATTTCAGACCAGGAACAGGAACATGAGCTCTCAGCTGTGTAGCTAGGCCACTGTCTACTGGTTCACTGCCACTTGGGTACTAACCATCTCCTGGGTGCAGACGAAAAGCTGTTGTGGCTGCTGCCTGGCAGTGAGAGTCTCTTGTATGGTGGGGGCCTCCTCCAACCTGGGCTCTCCTCACAAGATGAGGTGAGGCCCATAGAGGTTCGAGGGGTAGCTGTTGTTGATTATTAATATCTATTATTGATTTATATTTCAGTCAAACAGAGGTTATTCCTAAACCAGCTCTATACCCAAATAGCCACACACAAAGACTAGGATTTATTTAATTAACCTAGAGCACAATGCTGGGCAATAGTTACTCCATCCTAAACCTCCAAGCCGCATAGCTTCCTCCCATTCAGATTTCCTACCTTATCCTTGCTTTTTAGTCGGGTAAATTGTATATATTCCACAAGAACATTATACCAGCAGGTAGTTGAGTTCATCTGGACTGGATAAAGCTCCCTGCACCTTTCCCAGCATCAGAGGTCATTTGGAAGCTACAGGGTCGGTCCTAGTCCTACAGGATTGGAGCCTATCTACCCTGAGGCAAGCCAGCCCCATTATGCCTTCCATCTGTCCCTGTTTCTTTCCATTGTCTCTCCCAGCTGAGATGTGGCTAGGAATACCCACTTGTACCCTGTAGCCTTGTAACCTGGTAGTATGAAAGGCACTGACCTACTTCTTTCTCTCTCTCTGACCCACAGTGCGACAGTGAGAGTGGCGTGGATGACAAGGTGAGCCTGGCTTCCCCCCACCTCCCCTGTGGACTGACCTGGGGTGATCTACCTGTCCACTTCACCAACCCTCACTGGAGCAGGGCAGGCCCTGAAAGCTAGGAAGAGGCAGCATCTGGGGGTTCTCCCTATTAGACAGACACCATAGGGAGCTTCTCCCTGGCTAGGTGTGCCTGCCCTGACAGGCATCCCAAAGGTAGACCTCAGATAGGCCGCCATTGTTGAAGCCCTGATGGAGAGTACTGTAGCCCCTGGCTGGCCTCAAGGAGGACAGCAGGGCTTTGCTGAACAGCTGCAGGCACCCCTGGGAGGTGGTGTGGAAGCTGTTGGTGATTGTTACCTTCCCCTGTCCAAAACAAAATGTCCCCATTAGTCCAGGGTTGTGCTGCTCCGTGCTTAGTGTTAGGGTCACTTGCTACCACCACAACTTCTCAGGTCCCCAGGGCCCTTGAGCCCTCCAGGTAGCACTTTGTCACAGATGGCCAAGGAATCAAGGACAGGAGGGAGGGAACTCGGCTGAAGTCACACTTAGCAAGTGGGCTGGGCAACCAGGTGCAGGGTCCTGTCTTATGCTTACTGGCTTTGGCCTCTGAGCAAATAAAATCCTAGCCAAGAGGACTGGGGTCCCAGTAGCCTGGCTTGGCTATGGCAACCCCAAATGTGGAGGAGAAGACACAGAGGGAGAAGGTATGTCTTAGACGCCAGGCATGGGAGGGGGACAGAAGTTAGACTTGGACTTGGTTTGAGGCAAGTTTTTGGTTGGTTTGGTTTGGTTTGGTTTGGTTTGGTTTGGTTTGGTTTGGTTTTTCAAGATAAGAGTTTCTCTGTGTAGCCCTGCCTGGACTCCCTTTGTAGGCCAGGCTGGCCTCGAACTCAGAGTGATCCACCTGCTTCTACCTCCCAAAGTTCTGGGATTAAAGGTGTGCACCTCCATGCCTACCCTAGTGAGGCAAATTTTTGTGAAAAGGGTTTTGTATGTTTTGTGGGTCTTCAAGGTGCACTGAGTGTTTGGTATCTCGTCATGGGTACTTTATCTGGGCAAAACCTGCAGTGTAGGACTCCATGGAGCCGTGTCTTGCCTCTTGCCAGAGTGGGCCTGGGCAGGCTCAGCTCAACTGGCCTCAGGTCCAGGCCATTCTGTCTCTGTTAGCTACATGCCTGTACCACCTGGTTTCAAGTCCCTGTCCAGCCTCCACTGTGTCCCTCTGCAATGCAGTATCTTCTTACAGGTCCCTTTACTAGAACCTGTCAGGGAAAAAAGTTCTGGAGATCAGTATGTCCAGAAGGTGCCACTGGGGCTAAGGGTGGGACACTTGTGGGAAAGTTGGGGTTGTGCCCCTCACTGCCTGGAGCTGCTGCCTCCTTCACGGATAGAACCTTGTATATACATTGACATTCAAACAAGTACCTGGAGAAGTGCTGGCCTGCAAGTCCCTTCCTTGGTACCACTTCTAATATAAAGGTAACTTTAGGAAGATGCTATCTCTGTAGCCCAAAGCTTCTCAGAGCATATGGGCTGGAAGGGACATGGAAAGGGGTTTCAAACTCCTATTCTTCCCTCTGTCTTCTAGAGAAAGTAACTCCATTACCCAGCTGAGGGAAGGTGGCCAGGATGACCAGCTGGTCCCCATATTTCCCTTAACTACTCTCAGCAGCCAGAGACATCTGGTCTGCTAGTCACTGTTGTGTCCCAAGGCTATTTCTAGGCCTGTTGGGTAGGATCCCAGAGCAGCAGTGTGGGCTCTTCAGAGAGGTCTACACTGGAGGGCCTGAGCGGGGCTCTATGGAGATGTAGCTACCAGGGAGAGTGGGTGAGCACAGCTTCTGTCAGCTCCCGCTCAACAAGAGGAAGGAGCCAGGGTCTCAAGCATAGCCAGAGTAACATCTGTCCCACTCCATAGTGTCTCTGTTGTGTCCCTGTGGTGATGGTCTTCATGGAGTCTGAACTGGCAGATACAAGGGACCCAGCCAGCAGGGTTAGTGACTTGCTGCTGTGGGGATTCTTTTTTTAGGAGGCAATGGGTCTTTGGGATAGGTCACACGCTATTAACTCAGACTTCTCTTTTCATGAGCATCTGGGATCTCTGTGTGATGGCTACACAGGTTTACTGTCCTGGTGCCTTCTATAGAAAAGAGTCATTATCCTTTAGCAATCATGATTGTCATTTCTTTGTCACTCCTGAGGCTACCATCCCTGAGTTAGCTACATGCCTGTACTGCCTGGTAATCTATCCCCAAGTACCCCAATACCACAGGTATAGATCATGGCCCAGACTTCTCAGCCCTTCACTGGACAGCTATGCACAACAAAGATGCTGCCTTCCTGGATGCTGGGATCCTGAGTTTGTGAGCTGGGAGTCAGAGAGTCCAGACCTTATGATTTCCTCTTCAGGCTAGATCCTGTCTCTATCTTGGGCACAGCTTTCCCAAGGCCCTCTTCCCTACTGAGGAGCAAGTTATGACCAAAGCACCACCCTGTTTCTGAGGTGAAAATCCCTGCCTTTTCAGCACGGCAAGGAACTTGGCAGGGTTATGCTTTCAACAGCCCTTATTCATGGGGGATCCTGGAACTTGTACTTTCATCTTCACAGCTACTGTCTCACATTCCTCAGTACCTGTTGGCCTGAAAGCAGTGAACAGGGTCACTGCTGAGTGATGGCTAGACCCTCCATAAGGCAGAGGCAGGCAGATCTCTGTGAGTTTGAGCCCATTCTGACCTACATAGTGAGTTCCAGGACATCCAAGGTTATAGAGAGAGACCCTGTTAAAAAGAGAGAAAGACAGAAGAAAAGAAAACTCCAATGAGTTTCTTGTATAGGAGCTTCAAACAGGCTTAGCCCTGCAGGAGCAGGAAGCAGAGACCGGACAATTCACCTAGGTAGGATGGTCCTTCTGTACTCTGAGTATCTTTCTTCTAAATCTGGCAGCATCTGAGCTTAGTACTGTGTCTCTCCCCTAGAGACGAGCCTGGAGTTCTGATGCAAGTCAAGATGCAGACACTCTGAGCAAATTCTTTCACATAGACGTCTCCCTCTCTGTCCCCTGCAGCTCAGCAGCCCACCAGCTCTGCCAGCCCTTCCAGCCCTTCACTGGACAGCTATGCACATCCACCTACCAGGGCTGTACTCTGCTGTGGCAGCTGACGGTGTGGGGAGTGCTAGCTGCAGGCCCAGGAGTCGGCAGATAGATGGCTCCGCCTCAGTGCTGTGGCTGGTGTCTAACTGCTTCTTTTATTGGAAAAATATGGGTGAAAAATTGTGTCGGGCCTCATTAGGCATCCCATTAGATCCCGGCTGGCTGCCAGTTCTGCCCAAGTGGCCCCAGCGGCCAGCCATCTGGCCAGGACTCCTCCCTCCTGCATGTTGCCTCAGCCCTATGGCTAGCCAGCCCCTGGGACTGATGAACTAGCAGCCCATCTGTAGATGTCCACTAGGAGATGTGCCTTATACTCTGGCTACCAAGAAGGCCCTTCCAGGGGTAAGTAGACCCCACATGTGTGTGTCATCTTGTGAGGGACAGCACAGGTCAGGCACAGTAGTGGAGACTTGTTTCCCTCCTTGTGTGACGTACCTTCTGAAGTGACAGAAGCCTGCTGCCTGCTAACCTCCTGTGCATGTCTTAGGTGTCTGTTATCTATTGCTGTGATAAAACACCAAAGGCAGTTTGAGGAGGAAATGGTTTATTTAGCTTAGAGGTTGTAATCTATCCATTATCATAGGAAGCCAAGGCAGGAACTCGGGTAGGAATCTAGAGGCAGAAACTAAGGCAGATGCCATGAAGGGTGCTGTTTGCTGGCTTGCGCCCCATGGCTTGCTCAGCCTGCTTTCTTATACAACTCAGTACCTTCTTCCCAGGGATGACACAACTTGTACTGGCTAGGCCCTCCTACACCAGTAATTTAAAAAACAAAACAAAACAGCACAATGTCCAAGGACTCTGGTGATTGGTCTCTGAGTTGGTCACCTCTGGGTTCCAGGCCTGGTAGGCTTCCTGGCACCCTGTTTTCTTCTTTATGGTCACCTGTTGGACTTAATATTCAGAAACCCACTGGGCAGGAAACATGGGGTCTAAAGGTGCAGATGCAGATACTTCCTGGGAGCCAGACAACCCCAAGATATCTCTTGCTCACCAGCTTCGTTAGCAGGCAAAGCCTCTTAGGGCAGGAACTTCCTGTTGTGAGTAGGGAAATATGATGAGCAGGGAGGTCAGGAATGTCAAGGACCCGGGTAGTAGGTGGCAGATGGCAAGAAGTGTACAGAAAGGGAATGTGGGCATTTCTGTTCTGGGTACCTGATCCCCACCTCAGAGCTCAGCAACAGAGCCAGTGTTGAGTGAGGGTGTCCTGAGAGAGGCCCAGGCACAATTTCTGAAACACAAGAACTCCACTGTGTACCTCCTACACATATCAGGAGGCTTTGGCTTAGGAATACCACCATTCATGTGTAGAGTTGGCTGTCTGGCTCCTGGATGAGGCCATTGAGTGCCCCAGTTTGGACAGGTCAAAGAAGAGAGAGCTGCACCTGATGGATGCCCCTACGAATGGCAGCTGTGTGTCCTTTCCTTTCAGAGCTGTGGAGATGGTTGCCAGGCTGAGTAGCCCCTTACCCCTCCAGGTGGGTCCTATTATCTTGTGGTGGCCTAGGCAGGATCCACTTCCCTTCTGTGCATGGAAAACCACCACTGAGGATCTCCAGGGTACGTGGCAGAAAGGAATTGAGCAGACGCTTCAGAGCCAGATAATAAGACCTCAAGCCTCGGCCGTGGGTTATATAGAGCTGGTCGCTGGAGCTAAGCCAGTGTTGTCCTGAAGGCGATGGCCTTATGTATGGGGCACTAAGAATAGCATCTGATGCATTACAGAAATCCATGATGGGAAAAATATCTGGAATGGGCTCAGAGCCCACAGCTACAGGCAGTGACCTTGTGCCTG